>NC_092333.1:449810625-450459062 GCF_046630445.1 Rutidosis leptorrhynchoides | reverse complement strand
TTAAGAGTAATACATAGGTTTTTAGCTAATTCGATTACACAAAGGGGTAAAAACAAAGAAAAGGTAAATGAACAAGATTTGTTTTACCATATGTGTATTCGAGACCCACACAGCGCTGTAAGTATACCATATTGTGTGGGTTATTATTTATCAGCTATGGTTCGAGGGATGCGTCCACATAGCATAATAGGAGGTGGTATTTTTATTACTTTGATTGGTGAATATCTCGGTGTGGATATAAGTCGGGGGGGATTATTAGTAGAAGAGCCGGAACCCCGCGACACTATAGGTTTAAATGTATACCATGGTGCGAAAGTGTTGAAGCGGCGAAATAACGCCGCAGTACGATACAATGGTAGACATCCACAGGTAGAGAGAAACCAGGAACAAGGTAATGTAGGAGGGGGGAACCAGATGCAAGAAATGCATAGGTTTATAGCTTCTCAGGAATACGAAAATGCTAGACAGAGAGCATTTGAAGATTGGCAAGTTCATCAGAACCAGATCATAGCGCATTGCCAACATATAGGTAGAAACTATATTCCTACACCGAAACCCGTCTTCCCTCCTTGGTCGATAGAGATGCAGCCACCATATCCTACGTATGACCCTGCCGAAGCATTCTATAGCACTTATGGTTATGCGTGGAACCCCTATTGGTACCAATATCATCCTTAGTTTACTTTTTATTTTTAATATGTAATTATTGATATGTTTAATACTTTTGTTAATATTGTAATCATTTTTATAATTATCTAACTTTTATTCTTAGATTTTAATAATTTTTGAATGTGGGGTAATAAACCAAACTTCAAAAATATGTATATATGTTTGCAGTTTATCTTATGTACACAACAGGGTAAAACAACGCATTTTCAAAGACTGGCATTAAGTTCAGCAAAAGCAATTAATTTTGACGACAAGATGAAAAATATATGTGAAATAACAACAAGACGGGATGAACAAATGATGTGCACCATTTATCATTCAGCAAACAAACGCCAATATATTTGGAAACTTTGGTAAAAATTTAATCATTTTCACACAAATCACCCTCAATAATTTAAATTGTTACTGATTTCTTGCAAATGAGGGCATTGCAAGATCTTAAGTGTGGGAAGGGGTTAAATTCTTTCGGATTTTAAAAATTTTTATATTAAACACTTGGTTACCATTAAAAATACTAGTAAAGCAGTAGTTGTATTAGAATCTAGTGCTCTCTGATAAAAAAGAACAGCCCTAGTCTTATATACTGACTACCCAATTCTAGTAAAATTTTTCAAAATTTTCAATTAAATGAATTCAAAATCATGTTTATACATATTTATGAACGATAAAACTAGGTTTTAACACCGAAATTATTGTTACCTCGGAAAGGACATAAATTGAGAAACAAACTAAAAATGTTAAAATTCATTTAAAATGGAATAGAGGACGATAAAAAGAAAAATAAAAAGCCAAGTGTGGGAAAATTTACCAAGTTATTTTTAATCATATGCCACATATATCTGTAACAAATAACTGAAAATACTTTTGCTTTGAACTAAACTAAACTGTTTTACCCGATGAAAGAAAAGAAGAGATGGATCTACACGATGAATCAATTCCATCATTAAAAGGAAGTAAAGTCTTCCGAAAAAGACACGCGCTTCTTGATTTAGGTCATGAAGTTGTCGTTCAGACCAGCTGTAGGTTGACGAAAAATCTAGAAAAGTCATCACTAAAATCAGCAGGAAATCCACGGACCTCAGCATTAAACAGGGTCGCCAAGTGGTCAGATTTATCCTAACCATGAGAAGGATTTATCTCGTACAATGGGGAGGCACCGTGCAAATTAGCTGGATAAGACTAATGAATCAGATCCCCAGAAAGGATAATCTCCTTAAAGATTAAAAATCAGCTTTTAAGACTGATATTACTCAATCCTAGAGATTGACCTTAAAGATTGAGAATTCAAACTCATGGAATTCAATGATATCTAAACTCGAGCTTAAACGAGAAAATATTTTGATCAAAATTATAAACCGATTTGTTTTCTGAAAAACCATTTTCAATGCGTTCATTACCATTGAACGTAAAATCCTAGGAATTCACCTGGAATTCATTAGGTCACCTGAACCAAATCGGGTGTCAACCGTAAGAACGGTGGTTGCATAGCATGGTCAAAGACATGACCTTGTGCCAGACCGACAAATTATAAGGGTGAGCTTTACTATTGCTCCTACCAAGGATAGTAATTGCGTCCGACACGTTATAGACCATAATCAAAAGCATGTCACGGGACATTGCCTTAAACAGTTGCTTGTTCAACGCTTTCCTTTACAACCGGACGGTAGTTTACCGAAAGGTAATATACGGAACAAGTAAACTGGACGTGTTGCTTTCCAAATACAAGGTTAGCAAGTGGGTGACACAAAACCGCAAGTTTTGAGCTAAAATTTTCAAATCTGAAACCCACCAAACCCACAAAAATATTTTGCAAACACCGGTAAAGGGTTATTCCGGAAAACTTATCTAGGGTAAAAACTAGATTTAATTTTCAAAAGATCAAATGTTTTCATAAAGATCCAATTTCCTTAATGGATCTAAATTTTTATAGTCATGTGGGACTGTAAACCATATCGTTACTACCATTGTTTATACCGCCATATAGAAATCACTGATGTACAAAGTGTGAAGAATAAAGAAGTGATTCTAGTATTTCAAGACAATATTGCTTGAGGACAAGCAACGCTCAAGTGTGGGAATATTTGATAATGCTAAAAACGAACATATATTTCATAGCATTATTCCTCAAGAAAGACAAGCTTTTAGTTGCAATTGTTCTATTTACAAGTGATATTCGTTTAAATAATAAAAGGTGAAGACAAAAGACAGATTCGACGATTTGAAGACGCAAACGACCAAAAAGCTCAAAAGAACAAAAGACAATCAAAAAGGTTCCAATTATTGATAAGAAACGTCTCAAAATCACAAGAGTACAAGATTCAAAACGCAAAGTACAAGATATTAAATTGTACGCGAGGACGTTCGAAAATCCGGAACCGGGACCAGAGTCAATTCTTAACGCTCGACGCAACGGACTAAAAATTACAAGTTAACTATATATATAAATATAATATAATATATAATTAATTATATTAATTATATATATATTATATATATATATTTAAAACCGTCGGCAGCAGGAAACTCCAAGGGTGTAAACTGTAAATACCTCTCCGCGACTCGCGGAGTTTTAAGGGTATTTGGCCGCGAGTCGCGGAGCCCCAAAAATCAAGTCTGGCTATAAATCAACCCGAATTCTGATCAAAATAATAATCATTTTTTTCTTCTCATTCATACGAAGTAATATATATTTATATTTATAATTTATATTTTAATTTTAATTATAATTCTAATAATAAGGGTATGTTAGCGAATGTTGTAAGGGTGTAAGTCGAAACTCTGTCCGTGTAACGCTACGCTATTTTTAATCATTGTAAGTTATGTTCAACCTTTTTATATTAATGTCTCGTAGCTAAGTTATTATTATGCTTATTTAAAACGAAGTAATCATGATGTTGGGCTAATTACTAAAATTGGGTAATTGGGCTTTGTACCATAATTGGGGTTTGGACAAAAGAACGACACTTGTGGAAACTAGGCTATGGGCTATTAATGGGCTTTATATTTGTTTAACTAAATGAAAGTTTGTTAATGTTAATATAAAGATTTACAATTGGGCGTCCCTATAAATTACCATATACACTCGATCGGACACGATGGGCGGGGTATTTATATGTACGAATAATCGTTCATTTAACCGGACACGGGAATGGATTAATAGCCACTAGAATAATTAAAACAGGGGTGAAATTACATTCAAGGGTAATTGGTGTAATTGTTAACAAAGTAGTAAAACCTTGGTTTACACGCAGTCGATAACCTGGTGTATTCATTAAACAAAGTATTAAAACCTTGTTACAATTCGAATCCCCAATTAGTTGGAATATTTATCTTCGGGTATAATAATAATTTGACAAGGACACTTGCAATTTATATTTATGACTGATGGACTGTTATGGACAAAAACCAGACGGACATATTGAATAATCCAGGACAAAGGACAATTAACCCATGGGCATAAAACTAAAATCAACACGTCAAACATCATGATTACGGAAGTTTAAATAAGCATAATTCTTTTATTTCATATTTAATTTCCTTTATTTTATATTTAATTGCACTTCTAATTATCGCACTTTTATTTATTTTATTTTATCGCACTTTTAATTATCGTACTTTTTAATTATCGCAATTTTATTTTATCGCATTTTTATTATTCGCAATTTCATTATCGTTATTTACTTTACGATTTAATTTTAGTCTTGTATTTATATTTTACATTAGGTTTTAACTACGACTAAAGTTTTAAAATCGACAAACCGGTCATTAAACGGTAAAAACCCCCCTTTATAATAATAATATTACCTATATATATATATTTGTATTTTTATAAAAGTAAACTAATATAGCGTTGAGCTTTGTTCAAAGATTTCCCTGTGGAACGAACCGGACTTACTAAAAACTACACTACTGTACGATTAGGTACACTGCCTATAAGTGTTGTAGCAAGGTTTAAGTATATCCATTCTATAAATAAATAAATATCTTGTGTAAAATTGTATCGTATTTAATAGTATTTTCCTAGTAAATTAATAACTATTTTATATACACCTCGTTCGACATCAGGTTTCAAAAGGTTCGATATTGCGGATATAGCCTTTCTCGATTTCCCAAATTAGATTACACCTTTCCAAGGTGCGGTTTCTCAATATTACGCGGTTACACACTGGGATTTGTGAGGTTTTCATCTAAGTTTGGTATGACTCTTTTGGGCGACTACGGTCGTCTCGAGCCCTTCTCGGACTTGGATTATCTCAATTGTTGTTTCTTGGATGAGTTAAGATTCGGTGTTTTGTTTGCCACATGCTTTGGTCCAACGAATAGGGGTATGACATTAGCGGTCATATAGGGTTTCGGAAAGTGCGTGTGAACACACGAGTGGTAACTACTGTTGTAAGAGGGATCTACTAAAAGCGACCATGCAAGTTTGAAACATGTCTTTTGAAGACGTAAATCGTTCGTTTGTTCGGTTCGTCTGTTCGTGGGTGGTACGCGGTACTCATGTCTAAGCGGGTCTTCAAGGTTTCTTGTAAAACTAGAGGCGAAACGAGTAATTCGATACGGGATATTTGACAAAGATACTCCGTGTTGGAATAGAATCTCTTAAGATATGTTTGAACAAGTCAGTTAGGGTTCGAGAAATGTTCGTTAGGACTATTCACCCTCGTGGCGAATACTAATATAATATGAGGAATTTCTCTATCCATGGAGAAATGTCACAAGGAGTTTCCTTAAACGGAAATGCGAGCGATAAAGATAGGAGTGAAATGAGGACTGAGAATAGGATGAGCTTACATCTCGAGGTTGCCATAACGCGCCTCTAGTTGTCGAAAATTGAAGTCTGGAAGAGAAACAAGATAGTACACGTAGTTGTATCGTTCGGGGTTGAATAATAGTTGGCCGATTATCAGAAACACAAGGACGTTAAGTCAAAGAAGAGTGAAGTATCGTTGGATTGTATGTTATCTTAAATTCCAGTAATATCAGACAGTAACGGTGAAATAACAGAGGTATGTGTGTGGTACGTGATGACGAGAAAGTTGATCGGATCTACAGTTTAATATTCGAATTCTTCGTGCAAAATAACGAATTTTAGTTACGTTAATTTTGAGTCGAGAGAGTATGCCTTTCGGCGTTCATGTAGAAATATTTCCATGTTTGAGTTCCATCTGTTGCTATACGATTTTAACTAGAAATGTTGGTGTGAAGAATCACGCTCAAGGTTCGAACACGGAGAGGTTTAAAGTTTTCCCTTAGTGAGTTAACGAGTGTAAAAGTCGGGTAACACGAGAAAAGTCAGAAATGAATCTTCGGTGATAACAGGCGAGATCTAAGATTTTACGAATACAAGTCTGAGTTGGGAGAGTTTCCTGATTACATGTGGCTTGATTTCGAGATTGATTGTAATGCCTTGACCATTAACATCATGGTCTAGAAAATTGGACTTCGTTCAACAGAAATTCTCACTCGGAGAATTTGGTATAAAGTTGCTCTTTTCTCAAAAGTTCGAGCGTAAGATGGTGATGTTGTTCGTTTTCCTTCTTTACTTAAATAAGTTAAGATGTCATCTATAAATACGATAACAGATTAGTCTATATGAATTTGCATACGCGGTTCAAGAGGTTTATGGATACGGGCGAGCCCTAAATAAATCAAATGGTACTAAGAGAGTTTTACAACTAACGTTGCGAGTTCGGAAAGTGGCTTAGGAGACATCGTCTCACTTAACCCCCAATTGATGATAACCGGAACGGAGGTCGATTTGGAACATACGGGATTCGTGCAAATAATCATAAGGTCATGGATGCGAGGGAGAGGGTATCGGTTTCCAACCGAAAATTACTCAGTTCACAATAATCTATACAAGATGATGGGGAAACATTTTTTTTTTTTTTTTTTTTTTTTTTTTTTTTACGAATAGGTTCCGAGCTCCCTAGTTCTATAGGTGTCAAGTCAAAAGTCTTAACGTATATCCTCCAATAAAATTTATAGGCATACAATATTTTCCGTCGGTCACTTAAATCGTCTAAGTAGTATCTGGGGGAAAGAGGTGGAATATAAAGAGCACGAGTCAAATCCTTGGTTATAAAACGTCTAACGGTACTCGAATCGAATAAGTATGAAACATACGGTTTGTTGTGAGGAAACATACCCGTGACTAGTCCATCATCGTCTCGGGCATCCTAGGTGTCGATGTCGTAAGTTCAACGGCGCGCGTTGGTTTTTGCTTTATTCTTTGGGCATTCATTCCTAAAATGACCCGATTGGCCGCATTTGTAGCAAATACTCGGCTTTGGTGCGTCGGGCCCCTTTTGAGTGACGGGGGCGGTACTTCCACAATACTTGGCAATATGACCACTACCTTGGCACCGATGGCAAATCAGCTTGCCACATTCACCAAAATGATGCTTGTGGCATTTGTTGCAAAAAGGTCGTGTCCCGGCATAACTTTTCTTGCCGACGGGGGTGAGAGGTTCCTTGGAAAGGTTGTTGTTGTAGTTACTCGATTGGGGGGCTTCCCATTTTCTTTTGTTGTCACCCGACTCATCCTCGGCTTTAGGTGCCGGCACTTCAATCTCGTCTACCGTTTCGATCAATTGACGGGCCATATTCAGGGCCTCTTGGTGATTACTGGGTCTGGATGACATTACTCCTTGTTTGATGCTCTTGGGAAGACCATCCATGTAAAGTTCAACCCTTAGAGGTTCGGGGGTCACGAGGTTTGGGCACATCAAGGATAGCTCAGAAAATCGTTGATTATATGCCTTTAGGTCATTCCCGACCGCTTTTAAAGTTCTTAGTTCGTGTTCGAGCTTACGGGCCTCTTCGCGCGGGAAGTATTCGGTGATCATCTTTTTCTTTAAGTCGGCCCATGAGAGTGTGTGGGCTTCATCGATACCCACCGACAGCACATACGTATTCCACCATGTGAGGGCGATACCGGCAAAAGTGTGGGTGGAATATTTGACTTTGTCTTGGTCCCGACAACCGCTTATGCTAAAAACGGCTTCTGTTTGCTCAAACCATCGGGTGAGCACAACCGGTCCTCCGGTCCCATCGAAGGTGTGAGGTTTGCACCCCATGAAAGTTTTGTAGGAGCAACTCTCGTTTGAATTACCGGCTCCATGGTTGTTGTGGTTGTGGTTGTTATTGATGTCGGAGGAGATACTAGCCATAGCCGCACCTATGGCGGTGGCTATCATGCGTTGAAAAGCTTGTTCGGAAGTTTCATTACGTGGCCCGCGACGGGGAGGCATTGTTCCTTCAAGACACAAGAATATCGTTGATTAGTATTCTCAATAATACTAATCATGATATGGAATGATGATGTAGAGAAAATTTTCCTTGACTCGCCTTAAATTCTTTATGTCATAATGTCGGAATGTCCATATGAATCACCGTAATATAATCCCGGAAATTATATTACCCTGATTCTCATGTGCATTTAACATTACTTCATAAAGTCAAGGTGGCGCGTCAACAAAATTTATCAACGTAAGATCAAGATCGAATACGAGTTAGATATGATAGAAGAGTTCGAGTATAAATGCACAAATAGTCAAGTAATTCCTACTTCTGTCTATATGCCGGTTGTAGTCTAGATTCACCTATGTACCCTATGACTCGGGGTGGACACAAATGAACTCTAAATCCCTACAACCAAGGCTCTGATACCACTTGTAGCGACCCCGACAAATCGTCAAGTGACGGCGTCGACTACGTGGGTCCCATTACCTGGTCATAAGTCTTTATGACAATGTTTGACCAAGATATGTCGCCCTCATATTCAAATAAAGATTGTTTTCAAAGTTTACAAGAATTGTTCAACCAAAAGTTAAGTTACAAGGTTATAAGTACATTTGAAATCTAGGCGACACGGTTTAAAGTAAAGTCAAAAGACGCTCCAAGTAATGCATGTATACTCGACATCCAATGCAAGTATCAAATAGTGAGCGGAAGCATGTATCACATATCGTGCAAGACCTGAGAAAAACATAGAGAAATCTGTCAACGAAAACGTTGGTGAAATCATAGGTTTAGTAAGTATTAAACGTTGTTTTTGAACCACAAGATTTTGTATTTCCATAACGTAGATTATCCAAATCATTTGCATTCCAAAAGTGTTGTTATACGCGAGCACTCAATTATCAAAACTTAACCAACGTTACCCCATCACACAGTGCTAGAACCCGCACTAAAACACAAAAATATATTTCATCCGCATAACGGTAGCGAACCGTCCGAATGAGGGTTTGTTAAACCCGTATGGCCACACAATATAAGTTCTCGCTTACACCCTGCAAGTGTAACTAATGATAATCGAATTGAGGCATTTTTGTTCTAACTCGCACGTGGAATGTTTGTTTTCACACTTGTGTTCAAAACATAAAAGTAAGTAGTACGAGATGTAACAAAGTATATGTTTTCTCAGCCCACGATTTAAAAGTATAAAAGTTGTTGAAAAGGTGGGACTATGATCTCACCTCGAGTGCACGAGTATAAAGGTACTTCAACAAGTAAACGTGTGCATGAAAGTTGCTTAGCCTTGACCTAAACAAGTAAGTTATATCAATTAACCGGTTACGACACAAGGTCGGGTGAAATGTGTTCAATTAGTCCTATGGCTCAATACGACTCGATTAAATATAGCATGTGAATCACGTTGTCAAGTTTCATACAAGAAACAAGTATAAAAGCATGTTAGAATGATTGTATAAAAGTTTGGTTAAGTTTGACTAAAAGTCAAACTTGGTCAAAGTCAACGAAAAAGTCAACGCGTTCGGGTCGGGTCCCGAACTATTTTTCTATGCTAAATATTCATATACAAGTATATTAGAACAAGTTTCATGTGAATCGGAGGTCCGTAGGTCATCAAACATTTCACGTGAAATGGGACGAGGAGGTCAGAATCTGACCAGGCACATCTGCGCGCCGCACGGGGATGGGGCGCGCCGCGCCACCATCTGTGCAGGTCTGTTTCTGTTTTTCACAAGTATGCACGAGCTAAAAACCAAATAACCACATTTTATGATCCGTAAACAATTAGAACATGTATCTTATATCATCGGAAAGGTAATTTGACGAGGAAAACACCTAGACACATTTCATCAAGCAATTCAACACTTACAACAACCCAAAACCGCATTAAACGTTCATAATCAAAGTTTCAAGTTCTAAAAACGCATTTCATGATTCGGGCAACCAATTTACATGTATGATATGCCGTTTCGAAGGTAATCAAACACACATTGCAACTAAACACTTATCAACAACAATTCATAGCATTTGATGCACCAAAAGTTCATATAAAGCTTATCAACCCTAATCCAAAATCACCAAAATCACTAATCAAGTTTATGAAGTTTTACAAATCAACCTACGCATCAAAACGAAGCTAGTGATACTAGTAACACAATTAAAACATGAACTTTAACAATCAAACAACATTTAATCTTCCAAAATGCAAGATTAAGCAAACCCATTTCAAATGTTCAAACTAGTTACTCAAAACAACAAATCGAGCAAGTAAATCATATATTCATGCTAGACACGAGCCATAGACACTAACTAACACCATTTCAAATCAAAAACACGAATTTAGAGAAATCTAGAGTTTTAGAAATGTTACCCAAAATCGATGAAGTTAGTATCAAATCGTAGAGAATGAAGAGAGGATCACGAAAATGTAATTTGTTTTGTTGTAAGCCTCCTAGATCGAATTTAGATGATGATTTTATGAAGTTGGGGTTTGTGTGTGTGTTCTTGCTAGAGAGAGAGGGAGATGGTTGAATGGTGGTGATTGGGGGGGACTAGTTGACCTAGTCAACTAGTTTGCCCCGTGTCAATTTTAGTCCCTCGAGTTTAGAAGCGGGTGCGGGATTTAACCGATCGAATATTTTTAAAACGCAAGTTAACGAGAGATGTTATAATTAAATAACGAGAATATTATGAACGTTCGTCAACGGAGTCGACGAATTTAAATACGAAAGATATTATTTAAAAAAAAAACGGTGTTAAAATAAATTTAACGGAAAAACGCGGGATGTTACAGTTTGTAAGCAAAAGTATCATAAGGGCACGTGAATGTGGTTTTCTCTTGGTCCTCGGGTGCTATTGGAATTTGAAAATATCCGGAAAATCCATCTAGAAAACAATAGTAACTATTTCCGGCTAATCTTTCCAACATTTAATCAATGAAAGGTAAGGGAAAGTGATCTTTTCTGGGGGCGTCATTTAATTTTCTATAATCAATACACACACGCCATCCTGTTACAGTCCTAGTAGGAATAAGCTCATTTTTCTCATTTGTAATGACAGTCATGCCACCCTTCTTAGGCACGCATTGAACTGGGCTTACCCATGGACTATCAGAGATTGGATAAATTAAACCTACATCTAGCAGTTTAATAATCTCTTTCTTAACTACATCTTGCATATTAGGATTTAGTCTTCGTTGGCGTTGCACATACGTTTTATGACCTTCTTCCATAAGGATTTTATGTGTGCAATACGAAGGACTTATTCCTTTAATATCATGAATCTTCCATGCAATGGCTGGTTTATGAGCTTTCAACACAGAAATGAGTTGTGATTTCTCATTTTCAGTAAGAGAAGACGATATTATTACAGGTAATTCAGATTCACCATGTAAATAAGCGTATTCCAAATGGTTTGGAAGTGGCTTTAACTCTAATTTCGGAGGTTCTTCTATCGATGATTTATATCGATATTTGTCTTCTTCTTTTAGCATTTGAATTTCTTCTGTTGTTGGTTCATATCCATTAGCTATAAGTGTAGCTAATATTTCAGCTTCATCAATTGGTTCATTACCTTCTCCTAAAGAACATTCTCCTGTTCCTTGTAATTCTGGAAATTCTTCTAATAATTCTGCATGTGCATCTATAGTTTGAATATAATAACATGTATCATCTGCCGATTGTGGTTGTTGCATTGCTCTATCAACTGAAAAGGTAACACTCTCATCCTCTATACTTAGGGTCAGTTTCTTACCGAACACGTCTATCATTGATTTAGCCGTGTTTAAGAATGGTCTTCCTAATATGAGAGGAACTTGAGAATCTTCTTCCATGTCCAAAACAACAAAATCTACTGGAAATACTAAAGTACCAACTTTAACTAGCATGTTCTCCATTATCCCTCTAGGATATTTTATTGATCTATTGGCTAGTTGTATGCTTATTCTGGTTGGTTTCAATTCTCCAAGGTCTAGTTTAGCGTATAGTGAATACGGCATTAGATTTATACTAGCACCTAAGTCTGCCAATGCTTCTATTTAACTAAGACTACCCAGAAAACATGGAATTGTGAAACTTCCTGGATCAGATAGTTTTTCTGGTATCTTATTCAACAGCACTGCTGAACAATTAGCATTCATGGTAACAGCCGAGAGTTCTTCCATTTTCTTTCTATTTGAGATTAGATCTTTCAAGAATTTAGCATATCTAGGCATTCCTGAAATCACATCAATGAAAGGAAGATTTACATTTATTTGTTTAAACATATCCAAGAATTTGGATTGCTCGGCTTCAAGTTTCTCTTTCTTCATTTTACTCGGGTAAGGAAGTGGTGGTTGGTATGGTTTAACATAAGGTTTAGCCTTAACTGTATTATCTTCATTAACCTTTTCAACTACCGGTTCTTTTTCCTTATCTTGATCAGGTTGTGGTTCTTGTGGAGTAGGAATAGCTTCATCAGAAGTTACAGGTATTTCAGGTGGTTTAAGTGTTGTACCACTTCTTGTGGTAATGGCTTTAGCTGTTTCATTCCGGGGGTTAGCATTTGTATCACTAGGTAGACTTCCCGGTTTTCTTTCACCTATTAACCTTGCTAGGTTACTTACTTCTTGTTCTAGATTTTGAATAGAAGCTTGTTGATTTCTAAATGCTTGAGCATTTTGTTCATTGGTTTGTTTTTGAGATGTGAAAAATTGCGTTTGAGTTTCAACTAGCTTCGTCATCATATCTTCTAAATTCGGCTTTTTATCATCGGTTTGTTGTGGTGGTTTGTTTTGAAAATTAGGTCTTTGCTGATTGTAAGTATTATTGGATACTTGTTGATTGCTAGGACCTTGTTGGTTGTTGTATGGAATATTTCTGTTATAATTCTGGTTTTGATTGTAAATCGGTCTTGGCGGTTGATAATTATTCTGATAATTATTTCCAGGCCTTTGGTTTATGTATGAAATATTCTCTCTTTGTTCCATTGTTAATTCAATACTGAGACAATCTTTTGTCAAATGTGGTCCTCCACACTGCTCACAACTAATTCGTATTGAGTGAATATCTTTAGTCATCTTTTCCATTCGTCTCTCCATAGCATCTATCTTTGCGGAAATGGAATCTAAGTCATGGCTAGAATCGGCTCTAGCTACTTTAGATGATCTAACGATATCTTTTTCTTGGTGCCACTCATGTGAGTGGGAAGCAGTGTTATCAATAATTTTGTAAGCATCAGTTTCGGTTTTCTTCATAATAGAACCACCAGCTGCTATATCTATGTCTTTCCTTGTAGTGATGTCGCATCCTTGGTAGAATATTTGTACTATTTGACAGGTGTCTAAACCATGTTGCGGACATCCTCTTAACAACTTTCCATATCTTGTCCACGCCTCATATAGAGTTTCATTTGGCTTCTGTGTAAACGTAACAATTTCTGCTTGAAGTCTTACGGCTTTAGATGCAGGAAAGAATTGTTTAAGAAAATTTTCAACTAAAACATCCCATGTATCAATCGCCCCTTCAGGTAACGATTCCAACCAATCTTTGGCTTCTCCCTTTAAAGTCCAGGGAAATAACATGAGATATATCTGTTCATCCTCCACTTCTCTTATTTTAAATAGTGTGCAGATCCTATTAAAGGTACGTAGATGTTCATTTGGATCTTCCTTCGGCGCACCACTAAATTGGCATTGATTAGTCACCATGTGTAGAATTTGTCCTTTGATTTCATAATCTGGCGCATTAATGTCTGGATGAGTAATTGCGTGACCTTGGCCAGTGCGTTTAGCTCTCATTCGGTCTTCCATACTTAAAGGTTCCAGATTCTCCATAATTGAATTTGTTGAATCGGAATCACTAGAGGATTCTGATTTAATGGTTCGTTCCTCAACAATCTCTGTTTGAATGATTGGTGGTTCCGGAGGAAAATTTAATGGTTCAGGATCTACGAATTGTTCCTGAATATTCTCCGGATTCTCAATTGTGAGGTCGGGTTCAAAAAATGGATTATCGGAAATTTGAACTGAAGTACTTGGTTGACTGGATGAAGATTCTAAAGAAAAATCAACGGCGGTAATATTTGTTAAATGTCTTGATCTAGTTACAGGTGGTGAACGTACAAAAGGTGGTGAACGTCTTGCTCGGTGCATTCACTGAATATCCTATTAGTTTTAAAAAGGAAAGAAAAATTATAATAAGTTATCCAATCAATAGACTTTTCTGATTTTGCCCACATTTCTAATAGCCAAAAGATGCAGCAGAGGGGCAGGATTCGTTTGGTCTCAATATAATTGAGGACTGTTTGGCTCCAATAACCCGGTCCACGTACAAATCCAACTATTACTACGAACCAGAAAATTTTGAAGTCTATCAATTTAACCACTTAAAATAAATTTTCGTAATTTAAAGAAATTTAGATAAGGAGTAGAACAAAAATCTATGTCCTAAAACTAGAATAACGAGAAATAAGAAAGAAAAAGAGTTCGTCGGAAAAATGTCGAAAAAGAAAAATGGTTGAAAAATAAAAGGTGACGGAAAAATAAAAGAAACTTATAAAACTTAAAAAACACTTGACTAACCTAACCTTATTACTACAACTAACTTAAAATTATAATCGCAAATTGAGATTACTAATTGGAATGATAATTGATACATAGGTAAAAGTCGTCTAAAAATATTAAAGCTTACAGGAAAAACTATATCCCAAATGGAAATAACTTAAAAAGAAACTAAAACTTAAAAAGGCGTCGCAAAATTCTAAAGCACTTAAATCTTAGTCTAAAGAAAAAGCACTTAAGGAATTCTACGGCAAAGCCTAAAAATCTAGAAGTAAAAATAACTATGGCAAAAACTATATTTAAAACTAAGTATGAGCTAAAATTACAAATATTACGCTAAAACGATTAAAAAGGGACAAAATATAAAAATATACAAAAAGTTGTAAAAAATACAATTTTTATAAAAATATTATTTTTATATTATTTATTTTATTAAACTATTAATTTTGTAATTTATAAAAACTAATTAAAATTTTAAATACAAATTAATTAAAACTAATCTAAATAATAAAATAACCTAAACCCTAATTAGGGTTATAATTAATTATAATTAATAATTATACTCCGTAATGATTGCTGGCTGCAGTCTGGCGTGTCAGATGGGCTCATGCGATCGCATGAGTCCTCAGTTGCCCAGCCATGCGATCGCATGGGCTAGGGTTTCGGGCCACAGAGTGGGCTGCTACAGTACAGGCCGAATTAATAATTTTTTTTTTCTGTTTTTGCTGTAAAATATAAAATATATTTATAAATTAAATAAAACTTACATTTTTACAAACTAAAAAAAAATAGAAATAAAGAAACTTTATAAAACTTAAATATTTACCAAACTCTTAAAAAAAATATTTATATTTTTGTTTTTCTTTTAATATTTTTGAATATTTAAAACGTATTTTTACAAAAGCGTACTAAAAGTAAAAATCTTTTTTTTTATATATATATTAGCGTTGCGCTTCCGGCTTTTAAGCTAGATTGATTCCCCGGCAGTGGCGCCAAAAATAACTTGATGTCGTGCGAGGTATATAGAAAATAGCTATTAATTTTTACAAGGAAATACTATTAAATACGATACATTTTTACACAAGATATTTATTTATTTAGAGAATGGATATACTTAAACCTTGCTACAATACTTATAGGCAGTGTACCTAATCGTACAGTAGTGTAGTTTTTAGTAAGTCCGGTTCATTCCACAGGGAATCTTTTTAAACAAAGCTTAACGCTATATTAGTTTACTTTTATAAAAATACAAATATATATATAAGTAATATTATTATTATAAAAGGGGGGTTTTTACCGTTTAATGACCGGTTTGTCGATTTTAAAACTTTAGTCGCAGTTAAAACCAAATGTAAAATAATAAATAAATACAAGACTTAATTTAAAGCGTAAAGTAAATAACGATAATGAAATTGCGTAAAATGAAAGTGCGATAAAATAAACTTGCGATAATTAAAAAGTACAATAATTAAAAGTGCAATTAATAACAATAAATAAAATGCGATAATTAGAAGTGCAATTAAATATAAAATAAAGAAAATTAAATATGAAATAAAAGAATTATGCTTATTTAAACTTCCGTAATCATGATGTTTGACGTGTTGATTTTAGTTTTATGCCCATGGGTTAATTGTCCTTTGTCCTGGATTATTTAATATGTCCGTCTAGTTTTTGTCCATAACAGTCCATCAGTCATAAATATAAAGTGCGAGTGTCCTTGTCAAATTATCCTTATACCCGAAGTTAAATATTCCAACTAATTGGGGACTTAAACTGTAACAAGATTTTAATACTTTGTTTAATAATTACACCAGGATGTCGACTGAGTGTAACCCAAGGTTTTAATATTTTGTTATCAATTATACCAAGTGTCCTTGTACATAATTTCACCCCTGTTTTAATTATTCTAGTGGCTATTAATCCATTCCCGTGTCCGGATAAATGAACGATTATTCATACATATAAATACCCCGCCCATCGTGTCCGATCGAGTGTATATGGTAATTTATAGGGACGCCCAATTGTAAATCTTTATATTAACATTAACAAACTATCATTTAGTTAAACAAATATAAAGCACATTAATAGCCCATAGTCTAATTTCCACAAGTGTCGTTCTTTTGTCCAAACCCCAATTATGGTACAAAGCCCAATTACCCAATTTTAGTAATTAGCCCAACATCATGATTACTTCATTTTAAATAAGCATAATAATAAATTAGCTACGAGACATTAATGTAAAAAGGTTGAACATAACTTACAATGATTAAAAATAGCGTAGCGTTACACGGACAGAATTTCGACTTACACCCTTACAATATTCGCTAACATACCCTTATTATTAGAATTATAATTAAAATTAAAATTAAAATAGAAATTATAAATATAAATATTACGTATGAATGGAGAGAAGAGAAAGATAGATGGATATTTTTGGTGCACCAAAGCTCGATTTTTATAGGCATGTGGGCTGAAACTGGGGCTCATGCGATCGCATGGATTTATGCCTTCCAGGCCATGCGATCGCATGGCCAGCTGGGGAGGCTCATTTTTGGTTGTTTTCTTCTGCCGACGGTTTTATAAATAATATAATATATTAAATAATTATAAGAATTATTTAAATATTATATTATATTTATGTGCATAGTTGACTTGTAATTTTTAGTCCGTTGCGTCGAGCGTTGAGAGTTGACTCTGGTCCCGGTTCTGGATTTTCGAACGTCCTTGCGTACAATTTAATATCTTGTACTTTGCGTTTTGAATCTTGTACTCTTGTAATTTCGAGACGTTTCTTATCAATAATTGGAACCTCTTGATTGTATTTTGTACTTTTGAGCTTTTTGGTCGTTTGCATCTTCAATTCGTCGAATCTGTCTTTTGTCTTCACCTTTTATTATTTAAACGAATATCACTTGTAACTAGAACAATTGCAACTAAAAGCTTGTCTTTCTTGAGGAATAATGCTATGAAATATATGTTCGTTTTTAGCATTATCACCCTGACTCCCCCATACTGGAAAATGGTATGCTTTAGTACTTCGAGTTTATATTAATACAGATGGATTTCTGTTTTGGGGATATTCTATATGCATTATGTTAATGTCAGTTACCAGGTGTTCAATCTATATGAATGATTTTTAAATACTTGCGAGTGTATGATTATTGAATAAAGGAAATCTTGTGGTCTATTAAAATTATGGAAATGATTGATTATGATAAACTAATGAACTCACCAACCTTTTGGTTGACACTTTAAAGCATATTTATTCTCAGGTATGAAAGAAATCTTCCGCTGTGCATTTGCTCATTTTAGATATATTACTTGGAGTCATTCATGACATATTTCGAAAGACGTTGCATTCGAGTCATTGAGTTCATCAAGATTATTATTAAGTCAATTATTAGTTGGATATATTATGAAATGGTATGCATGCCGTAAAATTTCAATGTAATGAAAGTTTGTCTTTTAAAAACGAATGCAATGTTTGTAAAATGTATCATATAGAGGTCAAGTACCTCACGATGTAACCAAATGTAATGTATTCGTCTAGATGGATTAGGACGGGGCACTACAGGTGGTATCAGAGCGGTGGTCTTAGCGAACCAGGTCTTGCATTAGTGTGTCTAACTGATAGTTGCTTAGATGCATTAGTGAGTCTGGACTTCGACCTTGTCTGAATATCAAAAGTTTTGCTTATCATTTCGTGTCAAAAATTGCCTATTTATCATCCTTAGAAAATTACCTGCTTATCATTCTTAGTCTAGACACGTCTTACTACCTCTATTGCATAGACAGTGTATAGATAAATTAATATCTTAGCGCATCTGTTATTGTTACCTTTGCATAACATCTTCCGTAGATTCCTCCGTAACTTATGGGATTTTAGTATTATATATGCATATGTAAATTATGTATTGCAGGGTACTAATCTACATCTGATAATCTATTTCTTATCGAAAATCCTTCATCTGATCGTACGAGATGAATCCCTCAACCAGTTCGAGTTCCTTAGATTCCGATAGCTATTCCGATAGTTATTCTGACAGCTATTCTGATATGGATTCCCACTTGAACTCCGAAAGCAGTGTAACCACAATGGATCAACCAATTAGCCATCATCGATTCTGGAAGAATTAGGGATGAGTTCGTAGTTGACTTAATCAATGGAGACGCGAAGAAGACAATCCCTTCCATCCACCACATTTTCCCTCTTGGCGAAGAACCTGAAGCACTTACCGGAGAACCCATTCGAAACACCATTTTCACACTCATTTCCAGAGTATCTCGCCACGATTATATTCTATCTAAAATTCTAAACCTTATTCATTCGCTCATTCTGACCGACAATCATCCCGGAATAATAGAAGAAGTCAACGAACTTCGCGCTCGAATAATCAATTTGGAGAATATGGTGCAAAATTTACCAGTTTCAGCAACATCACCGGCACCAACAGTACCATAAATAACAGCACCAGTACCATCAACAATCCATGCCTCAACATCATTATCTATACCTCGAGCATAATATTCGTTCTACATCTTGTTCTACATCAATTATCTTCGTTCTACGTATCGTTCTACATCATTATCTTCATTCATCATGATAATTATGTAATCTTTAATGTTTTAGAGATTATGTATTCTTGATCTAACGGTAAATCAAATGAGTTTAATATCATATTAACTCATTAAATCCATGATTACATCTGAAGAAAATATATATGTACATATGTTTTCATAAAGATTGTAATTAAAAATTCTTTTGTACAAACTGTTAATGATGAAAATATTTTAACGGGTAGGTAATACCCAAGGAATATTTAAATTTCACATTAATCAGTTACACGGTACATTCTGCGAATCTGATTCAACAGTCATTCACTATCCTACTTACAACCACCGATATACGTATCCGTTCATCGCAGAATAACCATTTTCATCCAATTTCATATTTGGATTTTGATTTACCAGAATCCAACAAGTGGCATAATGAAGAAAACATTGGACAAAATAAAATTTGTTAGAAACAAATAAATTAACTATGAGAAATTTTGTTAAGAGTCCAAGCTAACTGTTCCTAGCTAACTGTTCCTAGCTAACTGATTACATTTTATTTATCACAATTTAATTATCGCTATTTATATTCTCGCAATTTTATTTATCGTCATTTAATTTCTGTTATTTATTTTACGCATTTTAAATATCAGGACACGTATACAAGGTTTTGACATATCGTATCGACGCATCTATATATATTATTTGGAATAACCATAGACACTCTATATGCAGTAATGATTGAGTTAGCTATACAGGGTTGAGGTTGATTCTATAATAATATATATAATTTGAGTTGTGATCGAGTCTGAGACATGTACACGGGTCACGATACATATTAATTAATTCGAATATTATATATTAAATTATTGAAATGCTAACTGTAGACTATCAACTATGGACTACCAACATTGGACAATTAAAATGAATTAAAATATTTACTATAACATATAAAACTAAACAATTCTTCAAGTTTGCCACTTGATCTCATCTTAAACCTCATTTGTAACATGACAATTAAAATCTGCGTTCAAACCTTTCATGATTCTTGAAAACACCTCACTCGAGAGGATGAACCAACCGCACTTCATCTACAGAAGAAAAGATTTATGCATATAATTATGCACCTGAAAAACTCTCGGAACTTGAGTAAACGTTTAACACGTATCTGTGCTAGCTCCTTTGGCGTTGTTATTATCAAAAATAACTTTGCAATCCATTTCCAAATTAGCCAATTTTGCCACAGCTTCAGCAAGTCAACTTCGACTTTTAGTCGGATTAGCCTTATTATAACCTTGATATACACGTTGTCTTTTCGCCTTTGTTACCGGAGAACCATTTATATCTCACCACATTAGCAGTAAACTTACCAATAACTCCGTTGAACTTTGACTTTCCGAAAAACCATTATACTTATCGAAACCCTATCTGTATCTTATAACGAGAATTGCCATACCAATTACTGAGAACTAGCAATCAGTATTTTGAAATCTCGCAGCGTTATTACATCAACAGTTATATGTATACATATAACATTTATCTCTTAGAATTATGATCTTCCATTCTGAAATTCTAAAAAGCACTCAGTCTGCGAATCAATACTCTGAATTTTGAAAATGCTGATGAAGCAGCAAAAACTGTAAACGACCTTAACGGTCGGAAGAATAGTATGTTAGCAAAGCTCAGAAAGCGAGAAGGTTTGAAATTGGAAAATAAATTGAGCAAACCATGAAGGAGGTTGCGGACAAATCACAAAGACTAAACCTGCCTTCAAAGAATCCAAATGAATCAGTATCTGCTGAAGTCATTAATGAATACCTTACTCCTGACTCTACACCCTTACGTGCAAATCTTTAACATCATTCATTGATATTAGAAATTCTAAGATATCATCGTATCTTTCATAATAATATCCTCGATAGTTCTGAAGATAATTTTCATAACTATTCTTATCTGAAATCATTTACCTCTTCGCGATATCAGTGTTACATCAGAAAGGAAACTATTTTAGTTTTTAAATTCTGAAAAATTCAAATTTGAAATATGAATATTTTTGAATTAGTGTTGAGAACTGAAGCATGAGTTAGTATAATATAATGACACTTGATCAACGTGATTATATTACAGTAAGTCATGCTGAGTTTCTAATGGAACGTAATGATTCACAGACCATAATGTCATCATATGCCATGTTACACGACTCTTACATTCTACTTAATCTCCAAACATATCGAGAACATATCTCCTTGATAATTCTATCTTTTCTCTTGAATTCTGGTAATATAACCAATCAAGATCGTGCTAATACAATTTCTCTCTTAGAATATTAGTCAAGTTCATTCGAAACTTCATACCTACGAATTCTGGACCATTACTCGCTTGACTTAAGGTCGGAAAGAGAAAACCAAAGCATAAGAGTTCTGAAATATAAAGGAAACATATAAAGCCCAACACCAACCCAGAAATTACAAACCGTGTATATCGATGCATATAGCAATATAAAGACACGGGAGAACTAAAAACACTATAACCCCAAGGTAATAGTAGAAGTTAACAAATTCCTCCGGTGGTAGATGAAAAAGGAGGAAGACAGAAGCGATTGTCAGAAGAAGGACAAGGATCAGTACTGGATTAAGCATTTTTAAAATCTTTAGAAGTATGGATTAAGGAAGAAAATATAGGAATGATGAGAATAATAAAATGGAAGAGGTAAATTTATAATGGAAGCATCCGACAGAGCAATCGAGGCAGATGACCGCATTTAATTAAAGAGATCTTAATTTCCTTAATCACTGACAAATCAAATCTTAGATAGATAACGAAGATTTTCTTTGAAATCCCTTGAATTCCGAATTTCAACCATGACTAGTCAAAAGTTATGATGAAACTTGTCTCTCTCATTTCACTATATAGTGATAGCTTTATTCGTACTCTTCGAATAATCGAATTGTCTTATTCATATTACTCAATGATAATAAAACTCTATTTCTCAACTCGTATTTGTCATGAAAACATTTCTATTGTTAGCCATAACGACCTCACTCAAATTTCAGGACGAAATTTCTTTAACGGGTAGGTACTGTGACGACCCGTAAATTTCTGACCAAATTTAAACTTAGTCTTTATATAATTTCGACACGATAAGCAAAGTCTGTAGTGTTTAAGTCTCAAAAACTGCGAACTGTATTTATATATTCATTTGACTTTGACTATCCCTGACGATTCACGAACAACTATTTGTAAATAGATATGTGTATATATATATATATATATATATATATATATATATATATATATATATATATATATATATATATATATATATGTTGTTATTAAAAGTAATTACGTGAAATAAAATAAAAATATGATATTATGATAATTAATATTTAAAACATATCTATATATAAAAATAACGTATATTAAATATATATTTCGTTATTTCGAATCTATTTAGTAAACGACAATAACACTCAATTACCATATGATGAATATTAAACAAGTTTAATACGAACTTATATTATTCTAAAATAAACGGTGATTCGAAAGTGAGTTTTACAAATTATAGACCTATTAAAAATATATTTAGGAAGCAGTCGTTGAATTTTAAGACTTTTTATATTTTACTTGGGGTTGGGAGTGAATAATTAATGCAAATATTATTTAATAGTTAATGATCGAATTTTATATCATAATGACTGAAATAATTAAAGAAATTTAATGTAAAAATTTGGGATTTTTTCTGAATAAGTTTATCCGTCATTGTTTAACAACAGAGTACGAAATTTAGCCCGTATTATAATCAAGTCAAAAGTGTCGGCAGAGTAATTTTTTTTCAATCATGGCTAATAATCTATGCACAATGTGATTCATGAAAGTTATTATTATATTATAATATTAATTATATTACTATTATTAATAGGCATTATAACAATTTAATTAAACGACTACTGTATGATTGTATATCTACTAGAAAATAAATCGATAGCTTTCAACCAAGACAATTGTTTTAGTTGTAGATATATATACCCTAACTTTACAGCTTATAATGGAACTTTACAACTCATAGTGAGTAATATTATTATAGATACTTAATATAAAAACATGATACAGAGGAAGCTATAAACCACTACAAAATTTACATCTCCTTAAATCATCATGAGCATCACCCATGATCGAACACCTCTATATTATGCTTCTATTTGTTTTAACCTGATAACAAACACACTTCTTACTCACCTTTTATGATCATCGAACATCGCCACCACCACTTTGAAGGAACTTACGGGAATACTCAAGTCCTAGGAAAGGGGAAAGCCAGATCGAGAGCTTCTAAGTATCTTTTATGATGTCGAGCCTACTGTGTTGATACAAATGCCATCACTACCACTTCTAACTACCACCTTCACAACCATAAACCCGTCACCCCATCATCAACTACAACCGGCGACACCCATCCTTCACCTTCTTTTTTTTTTACTGCTACTACGAATACCCTATTATTTCAACTTGATCCAAACGAAACCAACCTGCAAAACTACTATTCTTTGCTGATATTACATGTTTCTGTTTCTATTTTCTGTGCTACCATAAAACTATCACCACTAAACCACCATCACTTTCACACCACCATGTACTCATCTAAACCCATTTAACCATAATCATCATCGAATATCCAAGATAACCACCACCATCGATATTTTTGCTGCAACTTTCGATCACCAAAACAGCTACACATTGCAGCCGTAGAACACCATCACCTCCCTCTCTCATTTTCTCTCTCATCTATTCTTTCTGTTTCTATAATCCACGATCACCATGGTTTTTTGTTTAACTTGTGAACAACCGTTACCATCACTCTAAAAAAAATCACCACCATCACCGCCTTGTTGTTCCTGCTACAGCTACTGTTATGATCGTGTTTCTACTCTAAAATCACAACGAACGAATAATGATGATAATTAAAGGTACCTGCTGCAGTTATCTTCTGTTTTCTGTTTCTAACCTATGATGACCCGGAAATTTCTGACCAAATTTAAACTTTATCTTTAAATGATTTAATGTTTTTGACACGATAAGCAAAGTCTGTAATGTTGAGTCTCAAAGTTTTGGAACTATATTCATGTAATCAATTATTCTTTGACTGTTCTCGAAGATTCACGAACAATATATATATATATATATATATATATATATATATATATATATATATATATATATATATATATATATATATATATATATATATATATATATATATATATATATATATATATATATATATATATATATATATATAATTTCAAGTTATTTAGTAAACGATAATAACATTCATTTGTTGATTCCATTGATATTTAGATAAGTGAACTAAAACGTTTAAGATGAACAAGTAAAACACTAATTTGCCACAGTATTTTCGAATTGCTACCGTACCCGAAAAGCTACAGTGTTTTCGAAAATCACTATTTGCTACAGTAAAACACTATTTCAAAATGAAAATGTATATTATATATATATATATATATATATATATATATATATATATATATATATATATATATATATATATATATATATATATATTAACAAATAGCGAGACAATAATTTATAGAAGTAAATGACCAAAACACTCGAAAGTTTAAGATATACTTTGAGTGATATAGTTTATGGATAATTTAAGGCTATATTTTGACAAAGGTACGTGTCACGAAACGTAAAATGCAAGTTTTCTAAATGTACGAAAGGACATTCAAAAAACCGGAACCGGGACATAAGTAGAGTGATGACGTACGACTTATCGGAACAAAAATTACAAGTCACCTATACACGAGAATATAATATAATACATAATTAATTAATTTAAATTATATATATTATATATATTATTAATAAACATGTCAACAAACAAAAATACAAAAGATTGTGAGCTGGAAATAGGAGCCATGCGATCGCATGGCATCCCCTCACATAATCCATGCGATTGCATGGATAAGGAATTCAGGCCACATCTATAAATCGAGCTGGTTCCCGCACTTATAACACACACACATATCCGAATACATATTACTCCCTCTGTTAGTTATAATTATTTATATTATTATTATTATTATTATTATTATTATTATTATTATTATTATTATTATTATTATTATTATTATTATTATTATTATTATAAATCTTATTATTATTAATAGTATTATACAAAAATTACTACGACGAGGTCATGAGCGTGTCACTTTCAAAATGAGTTTTTGAGCGGGATAGAGCTAAGGAAATTATGGGTTATTACAAAGGAGGTTATGGGTATTGTTCGAGGGTTTTGCTCACAAGTCAAACCTAGTGTTATCATCTCTGTTGCGTCTACGTATTTCCCTGCAATATTGAATCACAATATTGATACGTGAGCATTCATATCTTATCTTTTATATATTAATTGTGTATCCATGTCTAGTGCTCGAGTATATATATTTATACAGGCTTGTATGCTAAATTTCGTCATTAAATAGTTTATAATGAATCACGAATTAAATACATATATTATTGATAAAAGGTATATGATATACATGTTTTTGGAAAGCTGGCGAAAAATCAATAACTTTTCATTTAGAAATCGCGTAATTTCGATGAACGAATCAAAAGATATGGTCAACTGAATTATAATTGACGTTAATTGGAATTGCTTTTGAATCTGCAATTAATATTTAAATAACTTATTGGTAAGATTGATAAATTGAATTTTTGAATATTACCAGCCGAGTACATGAATCCTTATATAAGGTACGTCTTGTTTTGTTAAACTATTGTCAAATTTAACTTTTTGAAACAACTTTGGATAACTTTTGTATGTCGATCTCGAGCATTAGGATTGTGACATACTATGACCTGACCTAGCTTAATAGACATTTATTGACCAACATATGTTCTCTAGGTTGAGATCTACGGTTATTTGGTAATCTGAGTTTCAGTCACATTTCGGTAAACAACTTTATGTGCTGCTAAGGTGAGTTTCATTTGCTCCCTTTTTAATTGCTTTTGCAATCTATATTTTTGGCCTGAGAATACATGCAATTTATTTTAAATGCAATGGATACAAGTACATACTAAATTCTACACCGAGTTTGAACCGAAAATCCCTTAGCTTTGGTAACTAGTAACTGCCGGTTATAAGAACTGGTGGGCGGGAGTAGTTATATATGGATCCATAGGGCTTGACATCCCCGTCTGTTCCAGGTATAAAAACCCTAGCCTGAACTATAAAATAGACGTATGCTATTTGAGTTTAGTACACGCTGGTTTGCGTATATTGTACATGTTGTTTGCATGTATGTTAAAACAGGGGTACTTATTATATATACGTTAAGTTTAGTTACCAGGGTGCTCAATTTCGTAGAATATTTTGATAAACGTTTCTAGATGAAACAACTGAAAACTTGTGATTCACCTTTATATACAGATTATGCGCAACATTAAAACTATGAACTCACCAACCTTTGTGTTGACACTTGTTAGCATGTTTATTCTCAGCTTTCCTAGAAGTCTTCCGCTGTTTGCTTATATGTTAGACAAGCTATGTGCATGGAATCTTACATGGCATATTTTTCAAGGAAACGTTGCATTCACCAAATCATCACCACGTATCTTATTTTGACTGCATTGTCAACAGAAGTACTGTTGTAAACTATTATTTATGGTGATTATCTATATGTAGAAATCATCAGATGTCGAAAACCTTTGATTTAAATATTCATTTATGATGTGCCTTTCAAAAGAATGTAATGTTTACAAAACGTATCATATAGAGGTCAAATACCTCGCAATGAAATCGATGAATGACGTGTTCGTCCATATGGATTTGGATCGATCGTCACATAACCTGTTAAAATTTATGAATGATGATGATGTGATCGCTGATGATTGTGATACGTAAATGATCATGATTAATTGATGAAGACGATAAATAGCACTATGATATATTAAGAATTAACGATGATGATGAATGGGATATGTTGTGATGATCAAATAAGGCGGCTGCAAATTTTTGTTTCTAATATTTTAAATACAAACCGAACCCCACCCATTAATTTCTGTCGCCATATTTCAGTTGTAAAACTGAACCAGATCGTTGGGCCTGTGTAAGATAATTGGGTTTCTTTTCAATGGACTAATGCTTTTGGGCCGTAGCCAAGCCCCATACGTTTCCTTTTCTCGAAGCCCAACTACATGTTGCTGCAATCGACTTTCTTTTCTACTGCTAATTCGTTTCTTTCGCTTTCTGCTTTAAAAGATGTTGAACAAAAGAATCATTATGGTATGTGATCTCAATTTAAATCGTTATATCACGATGATGGTGAAGGTATGAACGATGATGGACGTATGAAGATGATGATAAGTGATTATGATGATGATGTTATGATTTAGATTATGATGATGATGTTAGTGATGATGAGTGATAATGATAACAAAGATGAATGACGATGGAGATGGTGTTGTTGTTAATAAACGAAGATATTAATGAACATTATGATGATAGTTAAGGTGATAATGACGATAGATTACGGGAGGGAAAATGATTGAAAAATATGATTAGGTTAAGATAATAGATGATGATGTTAGATGGTTATGATGTCAAGATGATGTGGTGTTATTAATAAAAATGATGGTGTCGTGATTGAATGATAATGATGAAGGTTAAGATGATGAGCGTGTAATGATAATAATGATCCATGATAATAATGAAGTACGTAAATGATGATGATGATAGATGCGATGCATGTTAGCGAAAAGATGATGATAAGAGTGAAATGATGATGATGATCATAAGATGATTGTGATGATATGTATGATGATAATGGGATAATGAACTTTAATATGATGATGATGATGAGATATAGGGTTAGAATTAAATTATGATAATGATACATGGTACGATGATGAAATAGGTGATGACGAATTATGATGATAACCTTGTTTGTTCTCTGTTCGATTACACCACGATCACACTCGATCATTCGATCTCTCGTTCTCTTGAAGGGTATAAACCAAAATTCTATCTTTTTATATTGATAATGGTAAAAATATATTATATAGTTATGATTATGATAAACATATAATTAATATTATTTTATTATGATTATCATTATATTTATTATTATGATTATCATTATATTTATTATTATTATTATTATTATTATTATTATTATTATTATTATTATTATTATTATTATTATTATTATTATCATCATTATTATTATTATTATTATTATTATTATTATTATTATTATTATTATTATTATTATTATTATTATTTTTAACATTAATATTATTATTATTATTACTATCATTTTTACTAATTACTAGTATCATTATTATTATTAATATGATTATTATTATTATTATTACAAAAATAAAACAACATGTTACTCATTATATTTATTATTATAATTCTATCAAATAAATATTTATATGAAACATATATATATATATATATATATATATATATATATATATATATATATATATATATATATATATATATATACTATTAATATAAAAATGATATAACTAATAAACTTATAAATATATTTGTTCGATTACTATTATGTATATTAATAAATATACAAATGATTTAGGTTCGTGAATCCGAGGCCAACCCTACACTTGTTCAATGTCGTCATATGTATTTTTACTACAAAATACAGTATTGTGAGTTTCATTTGCTCCCTTTTTAAATGCTTTTGCAATATATATTTTTGGGACTGAGAATACATGCGCTGCTTTTATAAATGCTTTACGAAATAGACACAAGTAATCAAAATTACATTCTATGGTTGGATTATCGAATCGAATATCACCCCTTTTAGCTTGGTAGCCTAAGAATTAGGGAACATATGTAGTGACCCGAACTTTTCCATGTTTATATATATTAATTGAGATTGATATTTACATGATTAAATGTTTCCAACATGTTAAGCAATCAAACTTGTTAAGACTTGATTAATTGAAATATGTTTCATATAGACAATTGACCACCCAAGTTGACCGGCGATTCAAGAACGTTAAAACTTGTAAAAATGACATGACGATATATATATGGATATACATATGGTTAACATGAGATTATGATAAGTAAGTATCTCCATAAGTATATTAACAATGAGTTATATACATATAAACAAGACTACTAACTTAAGGATTTCGAAACGATACATATATGTAACGATTATCGTTGTAACGACATTTAAATGTATATATATCATATTAGGATATATTAATATATCATAATATCATGATAATATAATAATTTAACATCTCATTAGATATAATAAACAATGGGTTAACAACATTAATTGAGATCGTTAACTTAAAGGTTTCAAAACAACACTTACATGTAACGACTAACGATGACTTAACGACTCAGTTAAAATGTATATACATGTAGTGTATTTAGATGTATTAAAATACTTTTGGAAGACTTCAAGACATATATCAAAACACTCATACTTAACGAAAATGGTTACAGTTACTTTCCCATTCTTTTCTTTCATCAAGAATTCTAGTCGTATTCTTACCTGTATTATACACAGCTTCAAAACGTACTTACTATGGGTATATACCAATAGGAACTAGCATGGGATTCCAATCTTGATTATGTCATGTATGACTAATCAATTTTAACTTCTACCATGAGCTAGTCAACTAACTAGAACTCCTTTTAACCCCACTCACCACTCACCAATTACCACTCATCATTCACTCCATTTCACTTCCAATTCTCTTTCTAATTCTCTCTCAACACACACACACTATTATGAACGTATTTTTCCAGTAGTTAATCATCATCTTTATCAAAAATCACTTCAATAATCAAGCTATAATCATCATAGGAAGAACACTTCAAAAACATTTCAAAAATCCCTTCAAGTTTACTAATTTACTTCCAAGCTTTCTAATCCATTCCAAGTAATCATCTAAGATCAAGAAACCTTTGTTATATGCAGTAGGTTATCTTTCTTATTCAAGGTAATATTCATATTAAAACTTTGATTCAATTTCTATAACTATAAACTATCTTAATTCGAGTAAAAATCTTACTTGAACTTGTTTTTGTGTCATGATCCTACTTCAAGAACTTTCAAGCCATCCAAGATCCTTTGAAGCTAGATCATTTCTTGTTACTTCTAGTAGGTTTACCTACTAAACTTGAGGTAGTAATGATGTTCATAACATCATTCGATTCATATATATAAAACTATCTTATTCGAAGGTTTAAACTCGTAATCACTAGAACATAGTTTAGTTAATTCTAAACTTGTTCGCAAACAAAAGTTAATCCTTCTAACTTGACTTTTAAAATTAACTAAACACATGTTCTATATCTATATGATATGCTAACTTAATGATTTAAAACCTGGAAACACGAAAAACACCGTAAAATCGGATTTACGCTGTCTTAGTAACACCGCGGGCTGTTTTGGGTTAGTTAATTAAAAACTATGATAAACTTTGATTTAAAAGTTGTTATTCTGAGAAAATGATTTTTATTATGAACATGAAACTATATCCAAAAATTATGGTTAAACTCAAAGTGGAAGTATGTTTTCTAAAATGGTCATCTAGACGTCGTTCTTTCGACTGAAATGACTACCTTTACAAAAACGACTTGTAACTTATTTTTCTGACTATAAACCTATACTTTTTCTTTTTAGATTCATAAAATAGAGTTCAATATTAAACCATAGCAATTTGATTCACTCAAAACGGATTTAAAATGAAGAAGTTATGGGTAAAACAAGATTGGATAATTTTTCTCATTTTAGCTACGTGAAAATTGGTAACAAATCTATTCCAACCATAACTTAATCAACTTGTATTGTATATTATGTAATCTTGAGATACCATAGACACGTATACAATGTTTCGACCTATCATGTCGACACATCTATATATATTTCGGAACAACCATAGACACTCTATATGTGAATGTTGGAGTTAGCTATACAGGGTTGAGGTTGATTCCAAAATATATATAGTTTGAGTTGTGATCAATACTGAGATACGTATACACTGGGTCGTGGATTGATTCAAGATAATATTTATCGATTTATTTCTATACATCTAACTGTGGACAACTAGCTGTAGGTTACTAACGAGGACAGCTGACTTAATAAACTTAAAACATCAAAATATATTAAAAGTGTTGTAAATATATTTTGAACATACTTTAATATACATGTATATATTGTTATAGGTTCGTGAATCAACAGTGGCCAAGTCTTACTTCTCGACGAAGTAAAAATCTGTGAAAGTGAGTTATAGTCCCACTTTTAAAATCTAATATTTTTGGGATGAGAATACATGCAGGTTTTATAAATGATTTACAAAATAGACACAAGTACGTGAAACTACATTCTATGGTTGAATTATCGAAATCGAATATGCCCCTTTTTATTAAGTCTGGTAATCTAAAAATTAGGGAACATACACCCTAATTGACGCGAATCCTAAAGATAGATCTATTGGGCCTAACAAACCCCATCCAAAGTACCGGATGCTTTAGTACTTCGAAATTTATATCATATCCGAAGGGTGTCCCGGAATGATGGGGATATTCTTATATATATGCATCTTGTTAATGTCGGTTACCAGGTGTTCACCATATGAATGATTTTTATCTCTATGTATGGGATGTGTATTGAAATATGAAATCTTGTGGTCTATTGTTACGATTTGATATATATAGGTTAAACCTATAACTCACCAACATTTTTGTTGACGTTTAAAGTATGTTTATTTTCAGGTGAATATTAAGAGCTTCCGCTGTTGCATACTAAAATAAGGACAAGATTTGGAGTCCATGTTTGTATGATATTGTGTAAAAACTGCATTCAAGAAACTGATTTCGATGTAACATATTTGTATTGTAAACCATTATGTAATGGTCGTGTGTAAACAGGGTATTTTAGATTATCATTATTTGATAATCTACGTAAAGCTTTTTAAACCTTTATTGATGAAATAAAGGTTATGGTTTGTTTTAAAATGAATGCAGTCTTTGAAAAACGTCTCATATAGAGGTCAAAACCTCGCAACGAAATCAATTAATATGGAACGTTTTTAATCAATAAGAACGGGACATTTCAACAGACACCCTAATTGATGCGAATCCTAAAGGTAGATCTACGGTCCATGACTCCCCCCATACTGGAAAACGGTATGCTTTAGTACTTTGAGTTTATATTAATACAGATGGATTTCTGTTTTGGGGATATTCTATATGCATTATGTTAATGTCGGTTACCAGGTGTTTAATCCATATGAATGATTTTTAAACACTTGCGAGTGTATGATTATTGAATAAAGGAAATCTTGTGGTCTATTAAAATTATGGAAATGATTGATTATGATAAACTAATGAACTCACCAACCTTTTGGTTGACACTTTAAAGCATGTTTATTCTCAGGTATGAAAGAAATCTTCCGCTGTGCATTTGCTCATTTTAGAGATATTACTTGGAGTCATTCATGACATATTTCAAAATACGTTGCATTCGAGTCGTTGAGTTCATCAAGATTATTATTAAGTCAATTATTAGTTGGATATATTATGAAATGGTATGCATGCCGTCAAATTTCGATGTAATGAAAGTTTGTCTTTTAAAAACGAATGCAATGTTTGTAAAATGTATCATATAGAGGTCAAGTACCTCGCGATGTAACCAAATGTAATGTATTCGTCCAGATGGATTAGGATGGGGCACTACACAACTCTATTGAGGTATCAAGTACCTCAGAACCCCGACAAAAATATAAATTTATCGCTCGAATAAGCAATATTCCAGTACCTGATAACAAGAAGCCTCGTCGCTTTTAAAAACCATTTCCTCTACGACATCACTTCACGCATTGTATAATATTAATTAGTGTGCTTTACTTTATTCTATGTATGTTTTATGTAAAATAAACTTATGTGAATAATTGGTATTGTATCGTTGTACCATAATGCATTGAAGAATAAAGTGTGAAATGAAAATGCATTAATTTTTCAAAATAGAATATCATTTGAATGGTAGTAGTTAATTGTTGTACTAAGCTATTAAGTATGAACTTTAACGGGTAGGTAATACCCTAGAAATAATTATAAAATGCTAATAAGAAGAAAAGGCTTTTATAATAATTGGTTCATATTATTAATATGCTACGATTAACTATTGACAACTCATTTTACCTATAATATTCTATATGATTAATTTATCTCTGTTGTGTTTATTGAAGAAACATGTCTCAAATGTCGGATGCTGAGTTTGAGGAACTAGTCGAGAAACGTGTGAATGAAAAAATTGCTGCAGTCGAGGCAGTAAAAGCAGCAACCGAAGCAGCAGCCAAAGCAGCAGCCGAAGCAGCAGCCGTAAACACAAAATCACGAAACGGATGCTCATACAAAACTTTTCAAGGATGCAAACCACGGACGTTTAGTGTGACCGAGGGACCAGTCGGTCTAACCCGATGGTTTGAAAAGATGGAGTCCGTTTTCAAAATCAGTAACTGTGCGGATGGAGACAAGTCAAAGTATGCTTCGTTCACATTGCAAGACGGTGCACTTACTTGGTGGAACAATTACGCTAAAGCAGAAGGAATAGATACGGCATATGATATCTCTTGGGAAGAATTGAAAAAGATGCTAATCGAGGAATACTGACCTCGAAACGAGATCAGAAAAATAGAATCTGAGTTACGTAATCTGAAGGTTTTCAGCGTGAATCTCAAGAACTATGAAAAGCGTTTCATGGGACTAGCCTTGTTGTGTCCCGAATTGGTGCCAAACAAGAAATGAAAGATAGAGATGTATATTGATGGTTTATCGATCAATATCAAAGGAAATGTTACATCGTCCAAACCAAATATAATGCAGGAAGCCATGACAATGGCACACCAACTCATGGACCAGATCACGAAGAGTTCGATTAAGGCACCAATTACCGAAGTCAAGACAACTGAAGGAACTCGAAGCTGAACCTTATCAGCTGTATAAAGGCCCATAAACTTATAAGAAATGGTTGTTATGCTATTCTGGCACACTTGAAGAAGATCAATAATAAAGAAAGAAGCATTGATGACGTGCCGGTTGTAAGAGAATATCCCGAAGTATTTCCAGAAGAATTACCAGGGCTACCTCCACACATATGTGTAGAATTCCAGATTGATCTCGTACCAGGAGCCGCACCTGTAGCCCGATCCCCATATAGACTTGCACCTTCAGAAATGCAAGAATTACAAAACCAGTTGCAAGAATTATCGGACCGTGGATTTATTCGTCCCAGTTTTTTACCTTGGGGCGCTCCTATTCTGTTCATTAAGAAGAAGGATGCATCTATGAGGATGTGCATAGATTACCGAGAATTAAACAAATTAACGATCAAGAATCGGTACCCATTACTGAGGATCGATGATTTGTTTGAGCAATTGCAAGGATCAAGTGTTTATTCTAAGATTGATCTAGGCTCCGGATATCATCAGCTAAGAGTGAAGGAAAAAGATGTTCCTAAAACCGCGTTCAGGACTCGTTACGGTCACTATGAGTTTTTAGTCATGCCTTTTGGATTGACTAATGCTCCAGCAGTATTCATGGATCTAATGAATCACATCTGTAGATCGTATTTAGATAAATTTGTCATTGTTTTTATCGACGACATATTGATTTACTCGAAGAACAAGGAAGAACATGAGAAACACTTAAGATTGGTACTAGAGGTACTCAAGAAAGAAGAATTGTACTCAAAATTTTCGAAGTGTGATTTCTGGTTACAAGAAGTACAGTTTTTAGGCCAAGTTGTCAGTAAACATGGAATTAAAGTTGACCCCGCATAAAATCGAAGCCATTAGTAAATGGGAAACACTGAAGACTCTAGCACAAATCCGCCAATTCTTAGGTCTTGCTGGTTACTATCGAAGATTCATTCAAGATTTCTCTAAAATCGCCAAACCCTTAACTGCATTGACTCAAAAGGGAAAGAAGTATGATTGGTTCACGGAACAGGAATCTTCATTCCAGTTATTAAAGAAGAAGTTAACGTCTGCACCCATTTTGTCATTACCGGAAGGAAATGATGATTTCATGATCTATTGTGACGCTTCACTCCAAGGTTTAGGATGTGTATTGATGTAACGCACAAAATTTATCGCATACGCTTCACGCCAACTAAAAATTCACAAAAGGAACTATACGACGCACGATTTGGAACTTGGAGCAGTAGTTTTTGCACTCAAAATATGGAGACACTATCTATATGGCACCAAGTGTACAGTGTACACCGACCATAAGAGTCTTCAGCATATTTTTGATCAAAAACAACTCAATATGAGGCAACGTCGCTGGGTAGAGTTGTTAAACGATTACGATTGTGAAATCTGTTACCACCCCGGAAAGGCTAATGTTACAGCTGATGCCCTAAGTCGAAAAGAAAGAGTAAAACCTCTTAGGGTCCAAGCTTTGAACATTACAATTCATACTGATCTCACAAAGCAAATTCAAGCAACACAGTTAGAGGCTTTAAAAGTAGAAAACGAAAAAGGCGAAATGAGCAAAGGGTTAGAAAAACAGCTTGAAGTAAAAGCCGATGGAACCCTGTATTTTTCTGGCAAGATATGGGTACCAAGATATGGTAACCTAAGGCAACTAGTATTAGATGAAGCACACAAAACGAGGTACTCAATTCACCCAGGAAACAGGAAAATGTACCACGATCTCAAGAAGTTCTATTGGTAGCCTAATATGAAGACAGAAATTGCTATTTATGTAAGCAAATGTTTGACATGTGCGAAGGACAAAGCTGCGCATCAAAAGCCGTCAGGGTTACTGCAACAACCGAAAATTCCTTAATGGAAATGGGAAAGAATAACCATGGATTTCATTATGAAACTGCCAATGACTGCAAGTAGTCACGATACTATTTGGGTGATAGTTGATCGCCTCACTAAATCAGCTCACTTTCTACCAATAAAGGAAACAGACAGTATGGAGAGATTAGCACGCTTATATTTGAAGGAAGTAGTTTTCAGGCATGGTGTACCTATCTCCATCATATCTGATCGCGACACTCGATTCATATCACGTTTTTGGCAGTCATTACAAAAAGCATTGGGAACTCGATTAGATATGAGCACCGCTTATCACCCACAGACAGATGGTCAAAGTGAAAGAGCTATACAAACACTAGAAGACATGTTACGGGCATGTGTGATTGACTTTGGAACCGGTTGGGATCGACACTTACCTTTGGCAGAATTCTCATACAATAACAGCTATCATACGAGCATCAACGCAGCGCCATTTGAAGCACTTTACGGTAAAAGTGGAGATCTCCTATTTGTTAGAGTGAAGTAGGAGAAAGACAACTCACTGGACCAGAAATTATTCATGAAACCACCGAAAAGATCATTCAAATAAAACAGCGATTGAAAACAGCCATGAGTCGCCAAAAGAGTTATGCTGATGTAAGAAGAAAACTGCTAGAATTTCAAGTGGGCGACAAAGTAATGTTGAAAGTGTCACCCTGGAAAGGCGTTGTATGATTCGGTAAACGAGGAAAGCTAAGTCCTAGGTACGTAGGACCCTTTGAAATCATCGAAAGAATTGGAACAGTTGCTTATCGATTAAAGCTACAGCAAGAACTTAGTAGTGTTCATGACACATTTCACGTGTTAAATTTGAAGAAACGTTTAGCTGAAAAGGATGTTTTAATTCCTCTTGACGAAATAAGAATCAATGATAAACTTCATTTTATCGAAGAACCTGTTGAAATCATGGACCGTGAGGTCAAACAATTAAAACAAAGCAAAATACCGATAGTTAGAATTCGTTAGAATGCAAGACGAGGACCCGAGTTTACTTGGGAACGTGAAGATCAAATGAAACAAAATTATCCACATTTGTTCACTGATATCGCTCATAAAACAGGTACTACTCAAAATTTCGGGACGAAATTTTCTTTAACGGGGAGGTACTGTGATGACCCGAAAAATTTTGACTTATTTAAACCAATTCTCTATACGATTTATTATTTTGACACGTTAAACAAAGTGTGTTAGATTGAGTCTTAAAATTTTAGAACTGTTTCATATATTCAATTACCTTTGACTGCTCTCAAGGATTCACGAACAATTATATGTGTGTGTGTGTGTGTATATATATATATATATATATATATATATATATATATATATATATATATATATATTATAAGATGTACAAGTAAAACACTATTTGCTACAGTAAAAACGATTTTGCTACAGTAAAACACTATTTGCTACAATAAAAACGACTTTGCTACAGTAAAACACTATTTGCTACAGTAAAAACGACTCACTACAGTAAAACACTATTTGCTACAGTAAAAACAACTTTGCTACAGTAAAACACTATTTACTACAGTAAATATTATGTCGATGAACTAGCAAACAAAAGCAAAATGAGCTGGATCAGGCGGCCATGCGATCGTATGGCAAATACACTACAAACCCATGCGATCGCATGGGCTACAGTTTTTGGAAAAGTGCTATAAATACGCCAGTATTCTGCACGACTCAGCACACATTCACTTCTTCTATTTCTTCTGTAAGAGTAAATGATATTTATAATTTATAATTTAAGTTTAATAATAATAAGGTATATATGCGGGTATTTTTAATTCGGGTTTCAAACCGTTTTAAAACTAAGGAACATTGGGTATTGTTCGGGGTATTGTTCTTGAATCTAAGGCCAACCATACAGTCGTCTACTATCATTACGTCTACGCAATTTGCCTACAATATTGAATCTCAATATTGAACCGTGAGTTTATAGTCTCCCTTTTTAAAAACTTTAAATATTTTTGGGCTGAGAATACATGCAATTTATTTTTAACACAATGGATACACATACTTAATTCTACACTGAGTTAAACCGAAAATGTCTTAACTTTGGTAACTAGTAGCTTCCAGTACATAGGATATGGACTGGTGGGCGCGAATAATTGTATATGGATCCATAGGACTTGACATCCCCGTCAGAGCTAGAGCGCTAGCCTTTTAACGGACGTATGTTATTTGAGTTTATGACACGTTGGTTTGCGTGTATTAAAATGAATAGGGTAATTATCATTATAGCGTTAAGTTTAGTTACCAGGGTGCTCTGTTACGTAGAATCTATTGATAAACTTTTGATGAAATCTTGTGGTCCATTTTTATATATATTTATGACTCGAGCAATTAAACATATAACTCACCAACATTCGTTTTGACTTTTTAGCATGTTTTATTCTCAGGTCCTTAGATTGCTTCCGCTGTGATGTGCTTGTTGCCTGCATGGAGTCTCTCATGCTTTGTATAAAGTTTATTGCATTCGAAATAAAACTGCGTTGTGAAATAAATAATTTGACTGTGATGTCAAACTGTATGATAAAAACTTATGTATTTTGGGGATTTGCTTATACCTAAGCACTCACCCACATGTTTATAACTTTCTATGTTTAGAAAGTCACTTATTTTAATGAATGCAATATTTTATCAAAACGTATCATATAGAGGTCAAAACCTCACTGTGGAGTCAATGATTAACGTGCCGCGTCAATAGCAATTTTGACGGGTCGTTACAGAATGATTTTTAATTCGCGGGTTACGCGTGTTATTTTGTACTCGGGTTACGTGTACAATTAAATATCTGGAAATCTTGTGGTCTATTAAAATGATGAAAATGATTGTTTATGATAAAATAATGAACTCACCAACCTTTTGGTTGACACTTGAAAGCATGTTTATTCTCAGGTATTAAAGAAATATTCCGCTGTGCATTTGCTCATTTTAAAGATATTACTTAGAGTCATTCATGGCATATTTCAAAAGACGTTGCATTCAAGTCGTTGAGTTCAATAAAGATTATTATTAAGTAAATGACAGATTAGGTCAATTATAGTTTGGATATTATGAAATGGTATGCATGTCTGTCATCTTTCGATGTAATGAAAGTTGTCTTTTAAAAACGAATGCAATGTTTGTAAAATGTATCATATAGAGGTCAAATACCTCGCAATGTATTCATATGTTATTGTATTCGTCCTTATGGATTAGGACGGGTCGTCTCACCCTTAACCCAATACCAAAAGTCAATCACCACAATGAAGATTGGCCGAACTACACGAGCCATAGTAAATCCGTATCCACACGAGACTACTATCTTCATTACCACAACAACATCGAGGTTGGCCGAACTACACGAGCCTTAGTGAATCCGCAACCACACGAGATCACTACCTTAATAAGATAACCAAACCACATGAGTCATCGTGAATCCGCATTCACACGTGATCCACTTCTCCAATCACAACACAATACCAACCCTTCGCCATTGGGGTTATATAATCCACATCACAAGCACATGTGATAACGTACACACAAAATGTGCACCTCGCCAAAGGTGGTCAACCAAAATGCACAACCGTGCCAATTGGACCTATACGCAAGTCCATCAAATCCACCTATATGTGAAATGAGCTCTATAACCGAGAACCACTTCACCCGACCCGCACCCATCCTACACATACATATGCACATATGATATTAACACTCACCTTGTCTCCTTGATGAATGCAACCGAATAATCCGCAACTCGCCAATGGAATGTACATATTCCAATATCACAATACAAGTAACACACTTAGAGTGGATTTACAAACCAACTCAAAACGACATTTAGTGCAATTTCGACCAATTGCACTTCCAAGCACATAACGCGCCCAAACTAACCAATAATCACTAACACAAGTGAAAATGGTCCTAATACACCAATTAAACTCAAACACAAGTGTTAGACACTTATCATTCTCAAAATCACCCATAAACCCTAATTTTGACTCATTTCAAAATTAATCTTTCAAATACACTAAAATGGGTTCCAACACTTCCATAATCACCAAACCTAGTGATTAAACCCAATTCCAAGTCCTAAATCATGGCCAAGTTGGTTTCCAACCCAAAACCCACCAACAACAACAATAAACCCGATTACTAGCAACACTAAACTCACTTCATGAGTTTAAATGGGTGTCTCAATAATTTAAGTTCAAACCCTAACTTGAATATCAAAATCAAACAATGAAATTCGGAGTTAGAACTTACCACAACAACCAAAATGTAGCTAGGAATGAGGTGAACAACTTTAACACTCGAGCTTTTGATCAATTCAAGCTTCTTCTTCTCCAAAACCCCAATTCTCTCTCTAGAACTCTCCTTCTCTCTCTAAGATGGATGAGGGTGTTTGTGGATGTGAAAGTGATCCAAAGTTGGATCCAATCCAGCTGATAAGGCCTCAGATTCATCCCCAAGTGAAATGACCATAATGCCCTTCATTTAAATCAAATTAGAAAAAGTCAGAAATCTGTCGCAGGCCACGTGCGCGGCGCGCTCCCTTAAGTGTGCGCGGCGCGCACACATGTCTTAGCAGATTCTGAGCTTTTAATTTTACACCACGCTCCACCCACTATACGTACATCATTCTTAAGCTATGTACCATAAATATTTGGGTCTTACATCCATTCACCAAAATAAATCGTGTCATCCGCATATTGAAGATGTGAGATACAAATTTTGTCTTTGCCAATTTTGATACCCGAGTATAATTTGTTACAAACCGCTGCCTTGTTAACGCATTTAATCCCTCTGCGGCAAGAATGAATAGAAAGGGAGAAAGTGGATCCCCTTGTCTAACCTCTCTACCCAATTGAAATTCTAACGTCGGTGACCCATTAACAAGTATTGAGATAGAAGCGGATTAAGGCAAGAGAGAATCCATTTTCGCCATATCAACCCGAACCCTATAACCTCCATTAAGAATTCCCAACTCAAACTATCGAATGTCTTCTCAAAGTCGACTTTAAAAATAAGACTCTTTAATTTCTTTTGCTTTATGAATTCAATAGTCTCATTTGCAATAAGAGCCCCGTCCAAAATGTTTCTCCCTTTTATGAACGCACTTTGTTCAAAACCTACAAGTTTCGGGACAACTTTTCTAAGGCGATTTGTGTAGCGACCAGACAAAATCGTCATTGACGGTGCCATCTACTTAGGTCCCGTTACGTGGTCATAAGTCTTTAAAACAACGTTTGACCAAAAGTATGTCGCATTCATTTCAAAAGTAAAGATGTTTCAAGATTTACAAAGTAGTTCGACAACTAGTTATATAACAAAGTTTAAAGTACAATTGAAACATATGCGACACAATTTGAAAGTAGCCAAAAGACGCTCCACGTATGCATGTATACTCGACATCCAAGTAAGTATCAAAAGTAATGAGAGGAAGCATGTATCACAAAACATTCAAGGACCTGAGAAAAACATAGAAATCTGTCAACGAAAACGTTGGTGAAATCATAGGTTTAAGTAAGTAAGTACAAGTGAACCTCAAGATTTGTAACATTGATATAATAGTAAACCATTCCAAAATTTGTTTCACGAGCACCAAATTATCAATGCTTAACATTCCTTCCATAGAACCCCATCACAATAGTGTTAGAACATACACTGTTTCTCGAAAATATATTTCATTCGTAGACGGTAGCGAACCGCCTGAATGAGGGTTTGTCAAACCCATATGGCCATATAACATAAGTTCTCGCTTACACCCGGCAAGTGTAACTAATGATAATCGAATTGAGGATTTTTGTTCAAACTCGTATGTAGAATGTTTGTTTTCCTGTACTTGTGTTCACTTAGTAAAAAGAAACGTTTATGTTTTCTCATCCCAATTGTAAGTTCTAAAGAGTAAAAGTGGGACTATGATCTCACCTTGAGTGCACGTATGTAAAAGTACTTCAACAAGTAAACGTGTGCAAGAACGAATGCTAGTCTTGACCTAAACAAATAGGTTTGTATCAATATCGGTAAACACGGTCGGTCAAAGTGTTCAATTAGTCCTATGGCTCGTTAAGACTCGATTATAATAGCATGTGAATCAAATTGTCATGTTTCATGCAAGGTACAAGTATAAAAGCATGTTAGAATGATCGCATAAGTATTTGGTTAAGTTTGATTAAAAGTCAACTTTGGTCGGGTCAAAGTCAACGAAAAGTCAACACATTCGGGTCGGGTCCCGAACTATTTTTCTGAGGTTTTTAATCATGTATGATCATGTTAGAACAAGTTACATGTGAATCGGAGGTGCGCAGCATAGCAAACATTTTTCGTAAAATGGTAAAACAAAACAGAAACTGGTAGTGTAACTGGACGGCGTCCAGATTTGCTGGACGGCGTCCAGCATTGAAGGCCTGGACGGCGTCCAATAATCTGGACTGCATCCAGATTGGTATTCAGACCCTATTTCTGCTGTAACAAATAAATGCACGAACCAAACTTCAAACATTCCCAATTTATGACCCGCAAACAACCAAAACATGTATCTTATATCATCGGGAAGGTATTTTGACAAGGAAAACAACTAAACACTTACTAATAACATCTCATGTCATTCAAAGCATCAAAGGTTCATTTCAAGTTCATCAAACCCTAACCCAAATCCACCAAAATCAATAATCAAGTTTATGAAGTTTTTTAAAGCAACCTACACATCAAATTGAAGCTAGTGATACTAGGAACACATTTAATACTTGCACTTTATCATAACAACCACATTAAATCATCCAAAACCCAAAATCAAACACACACTTTTCATGTTCATGCTAGTTACACTAAAACAACGAGATCGAGCATATAAATCATATATTCATGTTAGACTTGAGCCATAGACACTAATTAACAACTTTATAAGTTAAAAACATCAAGAACACAAAATCTAGTGATTTTAGAAAGTTACCCAAATGTAATGAAATCGGTATGGAATCGAAGAGGAAGTTGCAAGGATTCCAAAAATGTAATTTGTTTTGTTGCTAGGTTCCTAATCCGAATTTAGATGATGAATTCTTGTTGGTGTTCTTGAGAGAAAAAGGAAGTAGTAAAAGTGAAAGGGAAGAAATGAATGGATGAGAGTGAAGTGTTGACCCTTTGACCTAGTCAAAGGTTTGGTCATTTGGCAAGTTTGGTCCCTCTAGTTTCATTCGGGTGCGTGAATTACCTAAACGAGATAATTTAAAATGCGTATCAACGGGAGATGTTATAAATATATAACGGACTTTAAAATGAATAAACAGAAACTAAACGGAAAAGGCGGGATGTTACATTACTTACTCCTTAAAAGAAATTTCGTCCTGAAATTTAAGTAGGCGTAGTAGTCGTTGTTTCTTCCTCGGGATTTTGCGTTTCTGAATTCGCGAATAGATGAGGATACTTCCTTTGCATTTGATCTTGTCTTTCCCGAGTAAACTCGGGTCCCCTTTTGGCGTTCCAACGGACCTTGACAATTGGAATTCGGCTTTGTTTTAACGTTTAGACGGAGGTGTCCACAATTTCAACCGGTTCCTCCACGAAATGAAGTTTGTCATCAATGGTGAGCTCCTCGAGAGGGATGACAATATCGGGTTTAGCAAGGCACTTTTTCAAGTTGGATACATGGAAAGTAGGATGAACGGAGCTCAATTAAGGTGGAAGATCTAAACGATAAGCAACGGTTCCAACACGCTCCAAGATTTCGAAAGGACCAATATACCGCGGATTTAGCTTCCCGCGTTTCCCGAAACGAATTACACCTTTCCAAGGTGCGACTTTCAACATTACATGATCACCGACTTGAAACTCAAGGTCGTTGCGTCGTTTGTCGGTATAGCTCTTTTGATGACTTCGGGCTGTCCTAAGCCTATCTCGGATTTGAACGATCTTCTTGGTTGTTTCATGAATGAGTTCGGGTCCAGTGATTTGTGTGTCGCCTACCTTGGCCCAACAAAGAGGTGAATGACATTTTCGGCCATATAAAGCTTCGAATAGTGCGGCATTAATACTCGCGTGATAACTATTGTTGTAGGAGAATTCGGTGAGAGGCAAGTGCTTATCCCAAGCTTTTCCAAGGTCGATAACACAAGCTCGTAGCATGTCTTCCAAAGTTTGAATTGTGCGTTCGCTTTGTCCATCGGTTTGTGGATGATATGCGGTGCTCATGTCTAAACGTGTCCCCAACGCTTCTTGTAAAGTATGCCAAAATCTAGAAACAAATCGGCCATCTCGGTTGGAGATAATCGATAAGGGTACACCATGTCGGGCTACGATTTCCTTAATGTACAGTTGTGCGAGTTTTTCCATATTGTCGGTTTCCTTCATAGCTAGGAAGTGTGCGAATTTGGTGAGTCGGTCCACAATGACCCAAATAGTATCGTAACCGCCCAACGTCTTTGGTAGTTTGGTGATAAAATCCATCGTTATCCTTTCCCACTTCCATTACGGGATTTCAGGTTATTAAAGTAGTCCGGACGGTGTTTGATGTTCGGCTTTGACTTTGGAGCAAGTTAGGCACTTTCCAACGTAAGTAGCAACGTCCTTTTTAATGTTCGGCCACCAATATTGTTCTTTGAGGTTGTGGTACATCTTATTGGCACCGGGGTGAATCGAATATCTTGACTTATGGGCTTCGTCTAAAATAAGGCTTCGCAAGTCCCCATAGCTAGGCACCCAAATTCTTCCGGCGAAATATCGGAGTCCGGTTTCTTTAACTTCGAATCGAGAGGTGAGGACGTTCAAGTGTTCGAGGGAGATGTTTTCATCCTTGAGAGCCTCTTCTTGGGCTACACGAATTTGACTATTGAGGTTGGTGTGAATGGTGATGTTTAAAGCTCGGACACGAAGAGGCACCGCTCTTTCCTTTCAACTTAAGGCATAGGCTACTACGTTTGCCTTCCCGGGATGGTAACGAAGCTCACAATCATAATCGTTTAAAGTTTCAATCCACCGTCGTTGTCTCATGTTTAGTTGCTTTTGATTGAAGATGTGTTGAAGGCTTTTGTGATCGGTGAAGATGGTACTTTTGGTTCCATAAAGATAATGTCTCCACATTTTAAGTGCGAAGACAACGGCTCCGAGTTCGAGATCATGTGTTGTATAGTTCCGTTCATGAATTTTGAGTTGTAAGGAGGCATAAGCAATGACTTTCTTTCGTTGCATCAATACTGAAATGTCCCATTCTTATTGATTAAAAACGTTCCATATTAATTGATTTCGTTGCGAGGTTTTGACCTCTATATGAGACGTTTTTCAAAGACTGTATTCATTTTTAAAACAAACCATAACCTTTATTTCATAAATAAAGGTTTAAAAAGCTTTACGTAGATTATCAAATAATGATAATCTAAAAGATCTTGTTTACACACGACCATTACATAATGGTTTACAATACAAATATGTTACATCGAAATCAGTTTCTTGAATGCAGTTTTTACACAATATCATACAAACATGGACTCCAAATCTTGTCCTTATTTTAGTATGCAACAGCGGAAGCTCTTAGTATTCACCTGAGAATAAACATGCTTTAAACGTCAACAAAAATGTTGGTGAGTTATAGGTTTAACCTATATATATCAAATCGTAACAATAGACCACAAGATTTCATATTTCAATACACATCCCATACATAGAGACAAAAATCATTCATATGGTGAATACCTGGTAACCGACATTAACAAGATGCATATATAAGAATATCCCCATCATTCCGGGACACCCTTCGGATATGATATAAATTTCGAAGTACTAAAGTATCCGGTACTTTGGATGGGGTTTGTTATGCCCAATAGATCTATCTTTAGGATTCGCGTCAATTAGGGTGTCTGTTCCCTAATTCTTAGATTACCAGACTTAATAAAAAGGGGCATATTCGATTTCGATAATTCAACCATAGAATGTAGTTTCACGTACTTGTGTCTATTTTGTAAATCATTTATAAAACCTGCATGTATTCTCATCCCAAAAATATCAGATTTTAAAAGTGGGACTATAACTCACTTTCACAGATTTTTACTTCTTCGGGAAGTAAGACTTGGCCACTGGTTGATTTACAAACCTATAACAATATATACATATATATCAAAGTATGTTCAAAATATATTTACAACACTTTTAATATATTTTGATGTTTTAAGTTTATTAAGTCAGCTGCCCTCGTTAGTAACCTACAACTAGTTGTTCACAGTTAGATGTACAGAAATAAATCGATAAATATTATCTTGAATCAATCCACGACCCAGTGTATACGTATCTCAGTATTGATCACAACTCAAACTATATATATTTTGGAATCAACCTCAACCCTGTATAGCTAACTCCAACATTCACATATAGAGTGTCTATGGTTGTTCCAAAATATATATATATATGTGTCGACATGATAGGTCGAAACATTGTATACGTGTCTATGGTATCTCAAGATTACATAATATACAATACAAGTTGATTAAGTTATGGTTGGAATAGATTGGTTACCAATTTTCACGTAGCTAAAATGAGAAAAATTATCCAATCTTGTTTTACCCATAACTTCTTCATTTTAAATCCGTTTTGAGTGAATCAAATTGCTATGGTTTCATATTGAACTCTATTTTATGAATCTATACATAAAAAGTATAGGTTTATAGTCGGAAAAATAAGTTACAAGTCGTTTTTGTAAAGGGAGTCATTTCAGTCGAAAGAACGACGTCTAGATGACCATTTTAGAAAACATACTTCCACTTTGAGTTTAACCATAATTTTTGGATATAGTTTCTTGTTCATAATAAAAATAATTTTCTCAGAATAACAACTTTTAAATCAAAGTTTATCATAGTTTTTAATTAACTAACCCAAAACAGCCCGCGGTGTTACTACGACGGCGTAAATCCGGTTTTACGGTGTTTTTCGTGTTTCCAGGTTTTAAATCATTAAGTTAGCATATCATATAGATATAGAACATGTTTTTAGTTGATTTTAAAAGTCAAGTTAGAAGGATTAACTTTTGTTTGCGAACAAGTTTAGAATTAACTAAACTATGTTCTAGTGATTACAAGTTTAAACCTTCGAATAAGATAGCTTTATATGTATGAATTGAATGATGTTATGAACATCATTACTACCTTAAGTTCCTTGGATAAACCTACTGGAAAAGAGAAAAATGGATCTAGCTTCAACGGATCCTTGGATGGCTCGAAGTTCTTGAAGCAGAATCATGACACGAAAACAAGTTCAAGTAAGATCATCACTTGAAATAAGATTGTTATAGTTATAGAAATTGAAACAAAGTTTGAATATGATTATTACCTTGTATTAGAATGATAACCTAGTGTAAGAAACAAAGATTTCTTAAGGTTGGATGATCACCTTACAAGATTGGAAGTGAGCTAGCAAACTTGAAAGTATTCTTGATTTTATGTAACTAGAACTTGTAGAATTTATGAAGAACACTTAGAACTTGAAGATAGAACTTGAGAGAGATCAATTAGATGAAGAAAATTGAAGAATGAAAGTGTTTGTAGGTGTTTTTGGTCGTTGGTGTATGGATTAGATATAAAGGATATGTAATTTTGTTTTCATGTAAATAAGTCATGAATGATTACTCATATTTTTCTAATTTTATGAGATATTTCATGCTAGTTGCCAAATGATGGTTCCCACATGTGTTAGGTGACTCACATGGGCTGCTAAGAGCTGATCATTGGAGTGTATATACCAATAGTACATACATCTAAAAGCTGTGTATTGTACGAGTACGAATACGGGTGCATACGAGTAGAATTGTTGATGAAACTGAACGAGGATGTAATTGTAAGCATTTTTGTTAAGTAGAAGTATTTTGATAAGTGTATTGAAGTCTTTCAAAAGTGTATAAATACATATTAAAACACTACATGTATATACATTTTAACTGAGTCGTTAAGTCATCGTTAGTCGTTACATGTAAGTGTTGTATTGAAACCTTTAGGTTAACGATCTTGTTAAATGTTGTTAACCCAATGTTTATAATATCAAATGATTTTAAATTATTATATTATCATGATATTATCATATATGAATATCTCTTAATATGATATATATACATTAAATGTCTTTACAACGATAATCGTTACATATATGTCTCGTTTAAAAATCATTAAGTTAGTAGTCTTGTTTTTACATATGTAGTTCATTGTTAATATACTTAATGATATGTTTACTTATCATAGTATCATGTTAACTATATATATATCCATATATATGTCATCATATAGTTTTTACAAGTTTTAACGTTCGTGAATCACCGGTCAACTTGGGTGGTCAATTGTCTATATGAAACATATTTCAATTAATCAAGTCTTAACAAGTTTGATTGCTTAACATGTTGGAAACATTTAATCATGTAAATATCAATCTCAATTAATATATATAAACATGGAAAAGTTCGGGTCACTACAGTACCTACCCGTTAAATAAATTTTGTCCCGAAATTTTAAGCTGTTGAAGGTGTTGACGAATCTTCTGGAAATAGATGCGGGTATTTCTTCTTCATCTAATCTTCATGCTCCCAGGTGAACTCGGGTCCTCTACGAGCATTCCATCGAACCTTAACAATCGGTATCTTGGTTTGTTTAAGTCTCTTAACCTCACGATCCATTATTTCGACGGGTTCTTCAATGAATTGAAGTTTTTCATTGATTTGGATTTCGTCCAACGGAATAGTGAGATCTTCTTTAGCAAAACATTTCTTCAAATTTGAGACGTGGAAAGTGTTATGTACAGCCGCGAGTTGTTGAGGTAGCTCCAGTTGGTAAGCTACTGGTCCGACACGATCTATAATCTTGAATGGTCCAATGTACCTTGGATTTAGTTTCTCCCGTTTACCAAATCGAACAACGCCTTTCCAAGGTGAAACCTTAAGCATGACCATTTCTTCAATTTCAAACTCTATATCTTTTCTTTTACTGTCCGCGTAGCTCTTTTGTCGACTCTGGGCGGTTTTCAATCTTTGTTGAATTTGGATGATCTTCTCGGTAGTTTCTTGTATTATCTCCGGACCCGTAATCTGTCTATCCCCCACTTCACTCCAAAAAATCGGAGACCTGCACTTTCTACCATAAAGTGCTTCAAACGGCGCCATCTCAATGCTTGAACGGTAGCTGTTGTTGTAGAAAATTCTGTTCGTAGCATGTCTTCAAGCGTTTGTATCGTCCTTTCGCTCTGCCCATCAGTTTGTGAATGATAGGTAGTACTCATGTCTAGACAAATTCCCAATGCTTGCTGTAATGTCTGCCAGAATCTTGAAATAAATCTGCCATCCCTATCAGAGATAATAGAGATTGGTATTCCATGTCTGGAGACGACTTCCTTCAAATACATTCGTGCTAAGTTCTCCATCTTGTCATCTTCTCTTATTGGCAGGAAGTGTGCTGATTTGGTGAGACGATCAACTATTACCCAAATAGTATCATAACCACTTGCAGTCCTTGGCAATTTAGTGATGAAATCCATGGTAATGTTTTTCCATTTCCATTCCGGGATTTCGGGTTGTTGAAGTAGACCTGATGGTTTCTGATGCTCAGCTTTGATCTTAGAACACGTCAAACATTCTCCTACGTATTTAACAACATCGGCTTTCATACCCGGCCACCAAAAATGTTTCTTGAGATCCTTGTACATCTTCCCCGTTCTAGGATGTATTGAGTATCTGGTTTTATGAGCTTCTCTAAGTACCATTTCTCTCATATCTCCAAATTTTGGTACCCAAATCCTTTCAGCCCTATACCGGGTTCTGTCTTCCCGAATATTAAGATGCTTCTCCGATCCTTTGGGTATTTCATCCTTTAAATTTCCCTCTTTTAAAACTCCTTGTTGCGCCTCCTTTATTTGAGTAGTAAGGTTATTATGAATCATTATATTCATAGATTTTACTCGAATGGGTTCTCTATCCTTCCTGCTCAAGGCATCGGCTACCACATTTGCCTTCCCCGGGTGGTAACGAATCTCAAAGTCGTAATCATTCAACAATTCAATCCACCTACGCTGCCTCATATTCAGTTGTTTCTGATTAAATATGTGTTGAAGACTTTTGTGGTCGGTATATATAATACTTTTGACCCCATATAAGTTGTGCCTCCAAGTCTTTAATGCAAAAACAACCGCGCCTAATTCCAAATCATGCGTCGTATAATTTTGCTCGTGAATCTTCAATTATCTAGACGCATAAGCAATCACCTTCGTCCGTTGCATTAATACACAACCGAGACCTTGCTTTGATGCGTCACAATAAATCATAAAATCATCATTCCCTTCAGGCAATGACAATATAGGTGCCGTAGTTAGCTTTTTCTTCAATAACTGAAACGCTTTCTCTTGTTCATCATTCCATTCAAATTTCTTCCCTTTATGCGTTAATGCAGTCAAGGGTTTTGCTATTCTGGAAAAGTCTTGGATGAACCTTCTATAGTAACCAGCTAGTCCTAAAAACTGGCGTATGTGTTTCGGAGTTTTTGGGGTTTCCCACTTTTCAACAGTTTCTATCTTTGCTGGATCCACCTTAATACCTTCTTTGTTCACTATGTGACCGAGGAATTGAACTTCTTCCAACCAAAATGCACACTTTGAAAACTTAGCGTACAGTTTTTCTTTCCTCAATACTTCTAGCACTTTTCTCAAATGTTCTTCGTGCTCTTGATCATTCTTTGAGTAAATAAGTATATCATCGATGAAAACAATGACAAACTTGTCAAGATATGGCCCACACACTCGGTTCATAAGGTCCATGAACACAGCTGGTGCGTTAGTCAATCCAAACGGCATAACCATAAACTCGTAATGACCATAACGCGTCCTAAAAGCAGTTTTTGGAATATCATCCTCCTTTACTCACATTTGATGATATCCAGAACGTAAATTGATCTTCGAATAAACCGACGAGCCTTGTAGTTGATCAAATAAGTCGTCAATTCTCGGCAGTGGATAACGGTTCTTGATGGTAAGTTTGTTCAACTCTCTGTAGTCAATACACAACCTAAATGTACCATCCTTCTTCTTGACAAACAAAACAGGAGCTCCCCAAGGTGATGTGCTTGGTCGAATGAAACCACGCTATAAAAGTTCTTGTAATTGGCTTTGCAGTTCTTTCATCTCGCTGGGTGCGAGTCTGTAAGGAGCACGAGCTATTGGTGCAGCTCCTGGTACAAGATCTATTTGAAATTCAACGGATCGATGTGGGGGTAATCCCGGTAATTCTTTCGGAAATACATCAGGAAATTCTTTTGCAATGGGAACATCATTGATGCTCTTTTCTTCAGTTTGTACTTTCTCGACGTGTGCTAGAACAGCATAGCAACCTTTTCTTATTAGTTTTTGTGCCTTCAAATTACTAATAAGATGTAGCTTCGTGTTGCCCTTTTCTCCGTACACCATTAAGGGTTTTCCTTTTTCTCGTATAATGCGAATTGCATTTTTGTAACAAACGATCTCTGCTTTCACTTCTTTCAACCAGTCCATACCGATTATCACATCAAAACTCCCTAACTCTACTGGTATCAAATCAATCTTAAATGTTTCGCTAACCAGTTTAATTTCTCGATTCCGACATATATTATCTGCTGAAATTAATTTACCATTTGCTAATTCGAGTAAAAATTTACTATCTAAAGGCGTCAATGGACAACTTAATTTAGCACAAAAATCTCTACTCATATAGCTTCTATCCGCACTCAAATCAAATAAAACGTAAGCAGATTTATTGTCAATAAGAAACGTACCCGTAACAAGCTCCGGGTCTTCCTGTGCCTCTGCCGCATTAATATTGAAAACTCTTCCGCGGCCTTGTCCATTCGTGTTCTCCTGGTTCGGGCAATTTCCAATAATGTGGCCCGGTTTTCCATATTTATAACAAACTACATTGGCATAACTTGCTCCGACACTACTTGCTCCGCCATTACTCATTCCGACACCATTTGTTCCTTTCGTTCTATTAACCCCTGGTCCGTAGACCTCACACTTCGCCGCGCTATGACCATTTCTTTTACATTTGTTGCAGAATTTGGTGCAGAACCCCGAGTGATACTTTTCACACCTTTGGCATAGCTGCTTCTGATTGTTGTTGTTGTTGCGGTTATTATTGTTGTTGGGATGATTGTTGTAGTTGTTGTTGTTGTTGTTGTTGTTGTTGTTGTTGGGCCGTTTGTTGTAGTTGCGATTGATGTTGCGATTGTTGGGATAATTGTTGCGATTATTGTTGTAATTACTGTTGTTGTTGTATTGGTGATTCTTATCACAGTTTTCCTCCCACTTTCTTTTGACTTGCTTCACAATAGCCTCTTCAGCAGTCTGTTCTTTAATTCTTTCTTCAATCTGGTTCACTAGTTTGTGATCCATTCTACATGCCTGTTGTATGGAGGCGGGCTCGTGTGAACTTATATCTTCTTGGATTCTTTCCGGTAATCCTTTCACAAACGCGTCGATCTTCTCTTCCTCATCTTCGAACGCTCCCGGACACAATAGGCACAATTCTGTGAATCGTCTTTCGTACGTGGTAATATCAAATCCTTGGGTTCGTAACCCTCTAAGTTCTGTCTTGAGCTTATTGACCTCGGTTCTGGGACGGTACTTCTCATTCATCAAGTGCTTGAATGCTGAACACGGTAGTGCGTATGCATCGTCTTGTCCCACTTGCTCTAGATAGGTATTCCACCATGTTAACGCAGAACCTGTGAAGGTATGCGTAGCGTACTTCACTTTGTCCTCTTCAGTACACTTACTTATGGCAAACACCGATTCGACCTTCTCGGTCTACCGTTTTAATCCGATCGGTCCTTCGGTTCCATCAAATTCCAAAAGTTTGCAGGCAGTGAATTCTTTGTAGGTGCATCCTACACGATTTCCTGTACTGCTAGATCCAAGGTTATTGTTGGCATGTAGCGCAGCCTGTACTGCGGCTATGTTTGAAGCTAGAAAAGTACGGAATTCCTCTTCATTCATATTCACGGTGTGTCGAGTAGTCGGTGCCATTTCCTTCAAAATAGTCAAATGGAACAAGTTAATCATACAGAATATTAAGAGTAGTTAATAGTATTTCGTAGCATAATATGAACTCATTTATAAAAGCTTTTTCTTCATATTAGCGTTTTATAAGTTTAAATTCAGGTAGTACCTACCCGTTAAGTTCATACTTAGTAGCTAATATACAATTCAACTACTACAATTCTATATGAAAAACTGATTATAATAATATTTCGCGTTCAAACTTTTACACAATATATTACAAACTTACAATACCTCTTATTTTACATATAGCATGAAATATAGCACACAATAAATTTGATACAAGATGGTTGTGAAGATAATTCTAGCTAGTACACAAGTCGTTCAGCAAAGGCAATAAAGACACGTAATTCATACGTCCAGAAACAAGTCATGCATTCTGGTTTTACTAGGATTACTTCCCATCCTTGGTCTTGTGGAACATAACCGTTATGGCCGTTGATAAGACAGCGTGTTGTAACGTCGTCAAAGGGACGAGGGTTACGTAATGTCCAACAGTCCCGTAACAATCTAAAAACCTCATTTCTTACCCCAATTACTGACTCCGTCACTTGTGGGAACGTTTTGTTTAATAGTTGTAGCCCGATGTTCTTGTTCTCACTTTGGTGAGAAGCGAACATTACTAATCCGTAAGCATAACATGCTTCTTTATGTTGCATGTTAGCCGCTTTTTCTAAATCACGAAGTCCAATATTCGGATATATTGAGTCAAAATAATTTCTTAACCCATTGCGTAAAATAGCATTTGGGTTCCCCGCAATATATGCGTCAAAGTAAACACATCGTAACTTATGGATTTCCCAATGTGATATCCCCCATCTTTCGAACGAAAGCCTTTTATAAACCAAGAAATTCTTGGAACATTCTTCGAATGTCTTACAAACTGATCTCGCCTTAAATAGTTGTGCCGAAGAATTTTGACCGACTCTAGACAAGATTTCATCAATCATGTCTCCGGGTAGGTCTCTTAAAATATTGGGTTGTCTATCCATTTTGTGTTTTTATACTGTAAAATAGACAAGAGTTAGATTCATACAAAAAAATACTTATTAATACAAGCAATTTTTACATATATCATAAAGCATAAGCACACTATATTACATATATTACACCACACGAATACAACTATCTTATTCCGACTCGCTTGTTTCTTCTTCTTCGGTTTTGGTTCGTTTTGCCAAGTTTCTAGGGATATATGATGTTCCCCTAATACGAGCCATCATTTTCCACATTGGTTTAGAAAAACCTGGTGGTTTAGAGGTTCCCGGGTCATTGTTACAACTTAAGGACTTCGGGGGTTGACGATACATATAAAGTTCATCGGGGTTGGAATTAGATTTCTCTATTTTTATGCCCTTTCTCTTATTATTTTCTTTTGCCTTTTTAAATTCAGTTGGGGTAATTTCTATAACATCATCGGAATTCTCGTCGGAATCCGATTCATCGGAGAATTGGTAATCCTCCCAATATTTTGCTTCCTTGGCGGAAACACCATTGACCATAATTAACCTTGGTCGGTTGGTTGAGGATTTTCTTTTACTTAACCGTTTTATTATTTCCCCCACCGGTTCTATTTCTTCATCCGGTTCCGATTCTTCTTCCGATTCCGATTCTTCTTCCGGTTCCGACTCTTCTTCCGGTTCCTCTTCGGGAACTTGTGAATCAGTCCACGAATCATTAAAATTTACATTTGACTCTTCATTATTATTAAGTGAGTCAATGGGACTTGTTCTAGAGGTAGACATCTATCACATAATATCAAACGCGTTAAGAGATTAATATATCACATAATATTCACATGTTAAAAATATATAGTTTCCAACAAAATTTGTTAAGCAATCATTTTTCAAGTAAATACGGTCGAAGTCCAGACTCACTAATGCATCCTAACAAACTCGATAAGACACACTAATGTAAAATTCTGGTTCTCTAAGACCAACGCTCGGATACCAACTGAAATGTCCCGTTCTTATTGATTAAAAACGTTCCATATTAATTGATTTCGTTGCGAGGTTTTGACCTCTATATGAGACGTTTTTCAAAGACTGCATTCATTTTTAAAACAAACCATAATCTTTATTTCATAAATAAAGGTTTAAAAAGCTTTACGTAGATTATCAAATAATGATAATCTAAAAGATCTTGTTTACACACGACCATTACATAATGGTTTACAATACAAATATGTTACATCGAAATCAGTTTCTTGAATGCAGTTTTTACACAATATCATACAAACATGGACTCCAAATCTTGTCCTTATTTTAGTATGCAACAGCGGAAGCTCTTAGTATTCACCTGAGAATAAACATGCTTTAAACGTCAACAAAAATGTTGGTGAGTTATAGGTTTAACCTATATATATCAAATCGTAACAATAGACCACAAGATTTCATATTTCAATACACATCCCATACATAGAGATAAAAATCATTCATATGGTGAACACCTGGTAACCGACATTAACAAGATGCATATATAAGAATATCCCCATCATTCCGGGACACCCTTCGGATATGATATAAATTTCGAAGTACTAAAGCATCCGGTACTTTGGATGGGGTTTGTTATGCCCAATAGATCTATCTTTAGGATTCGCGTCAATTAGGGTGTCTGTTCCCTAATTCTTAGATTACCAGACTTAATAAAAAGGGGCATATTCGATTTCGATAATTCAACCATAGAATGTAGTTTCACGTACTTGTGTCTATTTTGTAAATCATTTATAAAACCTGCATGTATTCTCATCCCAAAAATATCAGATTTTAAAAGTGGGACTATAACTCACTTTCACAGATTTTTACTTCGTCGGGAAGTAAGACTTGGCCACTGGTTGATTCACTAACCTATAATAATATATACATATATATCAAAGTATGTTCAAAATATATTTACAACACTTTTAATATATTTTGATGTTTTAAGTTTATTAAGTCAGCTGCCCTCGTTAGTAACCTACAACTAGTTGTCCACAGTTAGATGTACAGAAATAAATTGATAAATATTATCTTGAATCAATCCACGACCCAGTGTATACGTATCTCAGTATTGATCACAACTCAAACTATATATATTTTGGAATCAACCTCAACCCTGTATAGCTAACTCCAACATTCACATATAGAGTGTCTATGGTTGTTCCAAAATATATATAGATGTGTCGACATGATAGGTCGAAACATTGTATACGTGTCTATGGTATCTCAAGATTACATAATATACAATACAAGTTGATTAAGTTATGGTTAGAATAGATTTGTTACCAATTTTCACGTAGCTAAAATGAGAAAAATTATCCAATCTTGTTTTACCCATAACTTCTTCATTTTAAATCCGTTTTGAGTGAATCAAATTGCTATGGTTTCATATTGAACTCTATCTTATGAATCTAAACATAAAAAGTATAGGTTTATAGTCAGAAAAATAAGTTACAAGTTGTTTTTATAAAGGTAGTCATTTCAGTCGAAAGAACGACGTCTAGATGACCATTTTAGAAAACATACTTCCACTTTGAGTTTAACCATAATTTTTGGATATAGTTTCATGTTCATCATAAAAATCATTTTGTCAGAATAACAACTTTTAAATCAAAGTTTATCATAGTTTTTAATTAACTAACCCAAAACAGCCCGCGGTGTTACTACGACGGCGTAAATCCGGTTTTACGGTGTTTTTCGTGTTTCCAGGTTTTAAATCATTAAGTTAGTGTATCGTATAGATATAGAACATATGTTTAGTTGATTTTAAAAGTCAAGTTAGAAGGATTAACTTTTGTTTGCGAACAAGTTTAGAATTAACTAAACTATGTTCTAGTGATTACAAGTTTAAACCTTCGAATAAGATAGCTTTATATGTATGAATTGAATGATGTTATGAACATCATTACTACCTTAAGTTCCTTGGATAAACCTACTAGAAAAAAGAAAAATGGATCTAGCTTCAACGGATCCTTGGATGGCTCGAAGTTCTTGAAGCAGAATCATGACACGAAAACAAGTTCAAGTAAGATCATCACTTGAAATAAGATTGTTATAGTTATAGAAATTGAACCAAAGTTTGAATATGATTATTACCTTGTATTAGAATGATAACCTACTGTAAGAAACAAAGATTTCTTGAGGTTGGATGATCACCTTACAAGATTGGAAGTGAGCTAGCAAACTTGAAAGTATTCTTGATTTTATGTAACTAGAACTTGTAGAATTTATGAAGAACACTTAGAACTTGAAGATAGAACTTGAGAGAGATCAATTAGATGAAGAAAATTGAAGAATGAAAGTGTTTTTAGGTGTTTTTGGTCGTTGGTGTATGGATTAGATATAAAGGATATGTAATTTTGTTTTCATGTAAATAAGTCATGAATGATTACTCATATTTTTGTAATTTTATGAGATATTTCATGCTAGTTGCCAAATGAGGTTCCCACATGTGTTAGGTGACTCACATGGGCTGCTAAGAGCTGATCATTGGAGTGTATATACCAATAGTACATACATCTAAAAGCTGTGTATTGTACGAGTACGAATACGGGTGCATACGAGTAGAATTGTTGATGAAACTGAACGAGGATGTAATTGTAAGCATTTTTGTTAAGTAGAAGTATTTTGATAAGTGTATTGAAGTCTTTCAAAAGTGTATAAATACATATTAAAACACTACATGTATATACATTTTAACTGAGTCGTTAAGTCATCGTTAGTCGTTACATGTAAGTGTTGTTTTGAAACCTTTAGGTTAACGATCTTGTTAAATGTTGTTAACCCAATGTTTATAATATCAAATGAGATTTTAAATTATTATATTATCATGATATTATCATGTATGAATATCTCTTAATATGATATATATACATTAAATGTCTTTACAACGATAATCGTTACATATATGTCTCGTTTAAAAATCATTAAGTTAGTAGTCTTGTTTTTACATATGTAGTTCATTGTTAATATACTTAATGATATGTTTACTTATCATAGTATCATGTTAACTATATATATATCCATATATATGTCATCATATAGTTTTTACAAGTTTTAACGTTCGTGAATCACCGGTCAACTTGGGTGGTCAATTGTCTATATGAAACATATTTCAATTAATCAAGTCTTAACAAGTTTGATTGCTTAACATGTTGGAAACATTTAATCATGTAAATATCAATCTTAATTAATATATATAAACATGAAAAAGTTCGGGTCACTACAAATACGCACCCAAAACCATGTTTCGAGGCATCGCAATATACAACAAAATCATCATTGCCTTCGGGAAGTGACAAGATAGGAGCGGTGGTTAGCTTTGTCTTCAAGATTTGAAATGCGGATTCTTGTCTGGTTGCCCAAATGAATTTCTTTCCCTTGTGAGTTAACGCGGTTAGAGGTCGAGCAACCAAAGAGAAATCCTTGATGAATCTACGGTAGTATCCGGCGAGACCCAAAAATTGACGAATGTGAATAGGAGTAGTAGGAGTCTCCTATTTACTAATGGCTTCGATTTTCGTGGGATCAACTTTAATACCTTGATCACTTACAACATGATCAATAAATTGAACTTCCTTCAACCAAAATTCACACTTGGAGAATTTGGCATAGAGTCGTTCTTGTCTCAAGAGTTCAAGCACAAGTCAGAGATGTTGTTCGTGCTCTTCTTCGCTTTTAGAATAGACCAAGATGTCATCGATGAACACAATAACGAATTTATCGAGATACGGTTTGCACACGCGGTTCATAAGATCCATGAACACCGCCGGTGCATTAGTGAGACCAAATGGCATTACAAGAAATTCATAACTACCATAACGAGTCCGGAAAGCGGTTTTGGAGACATCTTCCCCCTTAACCCTTAATTGATGATAACCCGAGCGGAGATCGATTTTAGAATATACACGAGATCCTTGTAGTTGATCAAAGAGGTCATCGATGTGAGGAAGAGGATATCAGTTCTTAACCGTCAATTTATTTAGTTCAAGATAATCGATGCACATTCGTAGGGATCCGTCTTTCTTTTTAACAAACAAAATCGGAGCTCCCCATGGTGAATGGCTAGGTTGGATAAAACCACGGTCAAGTAGTTCTTAGATTTGACTTTGCAATTCTTGCATTTCAGATGGAGCAAGTCTATATGGTACACGTACTACGGGTGCGGCTCCCAGAATAAGATCGATTTAGAATTCTACCGGTTGATGAGGTGGAAGACCCGGCAATTCGTCGGGAAATACATCGGAAAAGTCATTAACAATTGGCACATCATCGATATGCTTCTCATCGGACTCGACTTTCTTAACGTGGGCAAGGATCGTAAAACAACCCTTACGGAGTAGTTTTCTAACTTTAAGGCACGAAACGAGGTTGAGTTCGGTGCAACTCTTATCTCCATAAACAATCAAGGGTTCACCATTCTCGATAGGAATTCAGATTGCGTTAAGATCACAAAGGATGTGAGATTTTGTTTTGGCTAACCAATTCATACCGATTATTCCATCGAAGCTTTCTAGTTCCATGGGTATCAAGTCAATTTCAAACTCATTACCCAAAATGTTTAACGTACACCCCCGGTAACATGTGTCGGCACTCAATAGTTTCCCGTTGGCCACTTCAATGGTATAAGTGGTATCTAATGGAAGTGGGGGAGTGCTAAAAGAATGAGTCAAAGTCTTGGATACAAAACTCTTATCGGCACCCGAATCGAATAAACAAGTAACATAAGTGTTGTTGAGAAGAAACGTACCCGTGACTAATTCATTGTCATCTCGGGCTTCCTAGGTGTTGATGTTGAAAGCTCGGCCGCGCGTGTTGGGGTTATCTTTCTTCTTCGGGCATGCATTTCTATAATGGCCCGTTTGGCCACATTCGTAACAAGTGCCCGTCTTTGGTGCATTGGGCCCTTTTCGAGCCACGGGGGCGACACTTTTACACTCATTGGCCTTATGACCAACTCCTTGGCACCGATGGCAAATTAGCTTGCCACATTCACCAAAGTGATGTTTGTTGCATTTGTTGCAAAGAGGTAGGTTTCCGGCATAACCCTTCTTGCCGTCGGAGGTGACAGGCTTGGTGGCAAAGTTGTTGTTTCTTGATTGGGGGGCTTCCCATTTTCTTTTTTTATTACCCGACTTATCTTCGGCTTTAGGTGCCGGCACTACAATTTCGTCCACCGTTTCTATCAACTTGCGGGCCATGTTCAAATCTTCTTGATGATTAGTGGGTTTGGATGACATTACCCTGTGTTTGATGCTATTTGGAAGACCATCCATGTAAAGTTCAACCCTTAAAGATTCGGGGTTCACAAGGTTTGGGCACATCAAGGCTAGTTCGAAAAATCGTTGATTGTAGGCCTTGAGATCGTTTCCGACCGCTTTCAAAGTTCTTAGCTCTTGTTCGAGCCTTCGAGTTTCTTCACGAGGGAAATATTCGACGATCATCTTTTCCCTTAAGTAGGCCCAAGAGAGGGCGTAAGCTTCATCGGTACCCACCGATTGTACATAGGTGTTCCACCATGTGAAGGCGACACCGGCGAAAGTGTGAGTGGAGTATTTGACCTTATCTTGGTCCCGACAACTACTTATGCTAAAGACGGCCTCCGTTTGTTCGAACCATCGAGTGAGAGTAACCGGTCCCCCGGTCCCATCAAAAGTATGAGGTTTGCGCCCCATGAAGGCTTTGTAGGAGCACCCTTCGCTTGAGTTACCGGCCCCTTGATTTTGTTGTTGTGGTTGTTGTTATTGTTGTTGTTGGAGGAGTGACCGGCCATGGCCGCATCCACGGTGGTGGCTATCATCTGTTGAAGGGCTTGTTCGGGAGTCTCATGGCGTGGCACACGGCGAGGAGGCATTGTTCCTTCAAAACACAAGAATACCGTTGATTAGTATTTTCAATAATACTAATCATGATATGGAATAAGGATAGAGAGAAAAATTTTCCTTGACTCGCCTTAAATTCTTTATGCCATAATGTCGGAACGTTCATATGAGTCACCGTAATATAATCTCGAAAATTATATTACCCTAATTCATATGTGCATTCGACATTATTTCACTAAGTCAAGGTGGCGTGTCAATCAAATTAAACAACATGAGATTAAGATGAATTAAGAGTAGATATGAGTAGAAACGTTCGAGTATAAATGCACAAGTAGTCAAGTAATTCCTACTTCAAGTCTATATGTCGGTTGTAGTCTAGACTCACTAATGTACCCTATGACTCGGGGTTGACACCAATGAACTCTAAATCCCTACAACCAATGCTCTGATACCATCTGTAGCTACTCGACAAAATCATCATTGACGGCGCCGTCTACTTAGGTCCCGTTACGTGGTCATAAGTCTTTAAAACAACGTTTGACCAAAAGTATGTCGCATTCATTTCAAAAGTAAAGATGTTTCAAGATTTACAAAGTAGTTCGACAACTAGTTATATAACAAAGTTTAAAGTACAATTGAAACATATGCGACACAATTTGAAAGTAGCCAAAAGACGCTCCACGTATGCATGTATACTCGACATCCAAGCAAGTATCAAAAGTAATGAGCGGAAGCATATATCACAAAATGTTCAAGGACCAGAGAAAAACATAGAAATCTGTCAACGAAAACGTTGGTGAAATCATAGGTTTAAGTAAGTAAGTAAGTAAGTACAAGTGAACCACAAGATTTGTAACATTGATATAATAGTAAACCATTCCAAAATTTGTTTCACGAGCACCCAATTATCAATGCTTAACATTCCTTCCATAGAACCCCATCACAATAGTGTTAGAACATACACTGTTTCTCGAAAATATATTTCATTCGTAGACGGTAGCGAACCGCCTGAATGAGGGTTTGTCAAACCCATATGGCCATATAACATAAGTTCTCGCTTACACCCGGCAAGTGTAACTAATGATAATCGAATTCAGGATTTTTGTTCAAACTCGTATGTAGAATGTTTGTTTTCATGTACTTGTGTTCACTTAGTAAAAAGAAACGTTTATGTTTTCTCATCCCAATTGTAAGTTCAAAAGAGTAAAAGTGGGACTATGATCTCACCTTGAGTGCACGTATGTAAAAGTACTTCAACAAGTAAACGTGTGCAAGAACGAATGCTAGTCTTGACCTAAACAAATAGGTTTGTATCAATATCGGTAAACACGGTCGGTCAAAGTGTTCAGTTAGTCCTATGGCTCGTTAAGACTCGATTATAATAGCATGTGAATCAAATTGTTATGTTTCATGCAAGGTACAAGTATAAAAGCATGTTAGAATGATCGCATAAGTATTTGGTTAAGTTTGATTAAAAGTCAACTTTGGTTGGGTCAAAGTCAACGAAAAGTCAACACATTCGGGTCGGGTCCCGAACTATTTTTCTGAGGTTTTTAATCATGTATGATCATGTTAGAACAAGTTACATGTGAATCGGAGGTGCGTAGCATAGCAAACATTTTTCGTAAAATGGTAAAACAAAACAGAAACTGGCAGTGTAACTGGACGGCGTCCAGATTTGCTAGACGGCGTCCAGCATTGAAGGCCTGGATGGCGTCCAATAATCTGGACGGCGTCCAGATTGGTATTCAGACCCTGTTTCTGCTGTAATAAATAAATGCACGAACCAAATTTCAAACATTCCCAATTTATGACCCGCAAACAACCAAAACATGTATCTTATATCATCGGGAAGGTATTTTGACAAGGAAAACAACTAAACACTTACTAATAACATCTCATGTCATTCAAAGCATCAAAGGTTCATTTCAAGTTCATCAAACCCTAACCCAAATCCACCAAAATCAATAATCAAGTTTATGAAGTTTTCTAAAGCAACCTACACATCAAATTGAAGCTAGTGATATTAGGAACACATTTAATACTTGCACTTTATCATAACAACAACATTAAATCATCCAAAACTCAAAATCAAACACACATTTTTCATGTTCATGCTAGTTACACTAAAACAATTAGATCGAGCATATAAATCATATATTCATCTTAGACTTGAGCCATAGATACTAATTAACAACTTTATAAGTTAAAAACATCAAGAACACAAAATCTAGTGATTTTAGAAGGTTACCCAAATGTAATGAAATCGGTATGGAATCGAAGAGGAAGTTGCAAGGATTCCAAAAATGCAATTTGTTTTGTTGCTAGCTTCTTAATCCGAATTTAGATGATGAATTCTTGTTGGTGTTCTTGAGAGAAAAAGGAAGTAGTAAAAGTGAAAGAGAATAAATGAATGGATGAGAGTGAAGTGTTGACCCTTTGACCTAGTCAAAGGTTTGGTCATTTGGCAATTTTGGTCCCTCTAGTTTCATTCGGGTGCGTGAATTACCTAAACGAGATAATTTAAAACGCGTATCAACGGAAGATGTTATAAATATATAACGGACTTGAAAATGAATAAACGGAAAGTAAACGGAAAAAGGCGGGATGTTACAATTTGAGAGTAATTTGGCAACTATTTTATAATAGCTACCAATAAGACTTATCGGTCTATACTCATTCAAGGTAATCGGATCCGTAACCTTTGGAATAAGAGTAATGAACGACACGTTACACCCCTTTAAAATCTCACCATTTTCCCAAAAGCGTTGTATAGCATTACACAAGTCACCTTTCATTGTATCCCAATATTTTTTTTTATATAAACTCAAATTAAAACCGTCGGGACCCGGAGCTTTTGTACCCCCACAATCTTTAATCGCTTCCCATACTTCCTTTTCGCAAAATGGTAATTCAAGTTCTTGGCTTCGGAATCTGTGAGACGGGTAAGACCAGGCCTAGAAGGATTTTCTGGCCCATTATCATTATCAGAAGTGATTATCGAGAGCTGCTGTCGGGGCTGGGAGGCCCATCTGCACGGGCTGAAATAATAACAGCGGCAGGCCCACCAGCACGAGCTGAAACAATGACAGTATCGGCCCAAACTGAGGTTTGAGGCCTTTCATTAGCTTTTGATTCAAAGATTTTTTGAAAATGGTTCATAGTCGCAGCTTTTATTTCATTCAGATTCTCATTCCAACTTCCATTTATATTAAGACCTCGGATGTTACAATTATTATAATTTCTTTTGATGGAAGCATGGAAGAATTTTGAATTTTCGTCACCTTCTACGATCCAACAATTTTTTGCCTTTGGTTTCAACATGTTAGTCTTTATGTTTTCTTTTTTAATCCATGACTTCCGATCACCCAACCACGTTTTTCTTTCAATGTCATTTAGAATCCTGGCTTTGGCCTTTTTTCCCACTCTTCAACTTTTAACTTAAGCTCATTTATCTCAAGGTCGTGATTCCCAAAGGCATTTTCACTCCAATCTCTAAGTGCAAACTTTACATTTTTTAGGTGATCCCTAAATACACAATCTAATCTCCTACTAGTCATTGGTTTAGCCCATGCATTTTTTACAATATCATCCACCCCCTCTTTGTTAACCATTCATTAAACACTTTGAAAGGTTTCAGACCATAATCAATGAACTTATCTCTAAGGATTAAGGGACAATGGTCGGACACACATCTATCTAGGGGATTAACCGAAAGATCCTTCCACAAGCTAATGAAATTATCGTTAACCAAAAACCTATCGAGTTTACTAAATTTTGCCCCATCATCACTAATCCTTGTAAACTTCCTACCGTTAATTGGAATTTCAATCAAGTTGTTATTCGCGATAAATTCGTTGAATCTAGTTGCTCTATTTTGGTTGAAAACACAATTTAATCTATCCGCACTTTCTCTAACCTCATTAAAATCCCCACATATAACCCACGCCGTGTCAATCCCACCCATGATACTATCTAAGTTGTTCCACATGGTTTTTTTACTTGAATCGTTGTGTGGCCCATACACGTTAACAATAATCGATTCTTGCCCCGATATGACCAAGTTTCCACGAATGGCTAGAAAAAATTAATTACATAAACAACTTGATGCTACAAAGGTTTTTGTGTCCCAAACCATGAACATCCCACCCGATTTACCCACAACTTCTTTTTGGACAAAACCACAATCACTATTTCCCCACAAATTATGAACCCAACGATCACTAAGATGTTTACACCTAGTTTCTTGCAATGTGATTATATCCGGTTTCTCGTTAAAGAAAATGTTTTTAACCCACCCGAAGTACTTCAATGTTCGTATGTTCGGCTCTATTATTTGAGTCAACAGCAAACGTCGATTTATTGGCAACTTAACTGACGCTTAGAGCCCAAATTGAATTTCATGCAGGATTTAAAACTCATGGAAACTTAATTCCACCAAGAAATTTAATTCCACCAATGTTCATAGTGTCTCATTTTATTATTTTTATATATTTTGTTTTTATTTTGTTTTAAAAATAATTTTTCATACTTATTGGCCGGGTCCTCTTAAGAGCAATTTCTTTATCCGTCGAACAGAGAGAGAAGTGACTTTCTCTACTCTAGGATTATTTCACTTCGGGTGAAGAAATTACTTTTCTTTATTTTATAATAGATGAAGGATTGTCGACATCTCACTTCCTCGTATCCTATAAATGTAAGATTGAGTTTTGTCGTTATTGTTGTTAACGTGTTCGTATGACCATAGGAAACTAATTCTAGATCATGTTGCTGATTTTTAATGTAAAAAAGCTATATATTCTTACTTTTAGTGAGTATCCATGATTTATGTAAACGGTATACATATACCCTCCAAAAGTGCTTTTGGGGTATTGACAAATTACTAAAGCATTTTTCTTAGATCACGAGCCGAATAAAAATGGTGGATGCATGGTGGTCAGAAATGTAAATCATAGATTCTCCAACAATCGGGTTTGATTCCCCAACAATAAATCTTCCAACGTATTGACGTATTCTTTTTCAAATCGGCAAGGCAAAGGTGTTCGCATCGATAAGTTAGATGGGATGATTTCACGGGTAGATGAAAGGAACCACAAAGGTAGATCCAAAGCCGGCTAAGTTGACTTCTTTGGTGTTTTATGTTGTAAATATGTTGTATGTTAGTTGGTGTTTGTTTTTCTTGTTTTATTTCGTTGGTCTTGTTTGTTGCTAGGTTTCATCGTTTTTGCTTCCAGTGTGGCTCGGTTACAGTTAACTAGTTTTTCTTCTGTTTTGGTTCTAGCATGTCACTGTTAGCGAGCCGTTTGGTAAGTTGGATGTATCGGTTTAAAGGTTCCTTCATTTATTGATGAAGGTTTCCTAATTTAAATGGTAATCGTTATTTTAGCAAAAAAAAAAAAAAAAATGTAACTTTTACTTTATATCAAAATAGATATATGTACCTTATGACACTTAACTATAAATTATCAAAAAAAAAAAAAAAATCAATTTTATGTATTTGAAAAAAACATAATTAATTTCTTTAAATATCAGTTTTTTTTGTAACTTACAAACAATTTCAATCGTTGCCTGATAAGTGTGTTATAACACCCGTCATATTTCTAGCTACAGATCAATATCAAACTTTGTACATAGTAAATAATAGAACGAAAGCGTGAGTTTTTTAACAACTCAAATCAAACAAAAATTACATCATGTACATAATATCCTAAAGACAAGTATTCCTGGTACTTAATCTCAAGATAATAATAGTTATTATTATAATAATATTATTAATACTTCCTCCATCCTAAAATAAATGTCCTGATTTGACTTTTTAAATTTTTCTTCATCAATTTTGACTTAAAATATCTTTCTTTGAGTTACTCCCTCCGTCCCGGATTAATTGTCCAGTATTCCTTTTTGAGACGTCCCAGATTAATTGTCCACTTCCAAATATGGAAAGTAAATTTGATAAAGTTTACAATATTTTCCCTAATGAATTAATTAAATTACAAAGGTGAGATTGATTTCTAATTAATTAGTTGAGGGTAAAACAGTAAAGTAAGAAAAAAGTACAGAAAAAGTACAGTGTGATAATGACATTTCTTAAACTGTGTGTTTTTTGTCTGTGGACAATTAATCTGGGACGGAGGGAGTATAAAATAATGATGAAAGTTAGACCAATGAAAACACAATTAAAAAATCAATATATTCATATAATTTTATCAAAAATTATATAGCAAAAAACATAAAATATTTGAAGTCAAAACTTAAAAGATTAACTTTTAAAAGTCAAACATGACACTTATTTGAGAGATTATTAGTTAGAGTTATTAAAATATAATAGTTATTATTATTTATTATTAATAATAATAGTAGTTATTATTATTGTTATTATTATATTATTATTATTATTATTATTATTATTATAATTATTATTATGGCCTGGTCCTCGATTCTTATTTTCGTAAAAATTCGGGTTTCGGTCCGATCCGGGTACTGTCTGGTTCGGTCCGGGTATGGACCATGCACAGGCCTACCCGCTCCTCAACTGCGTGCCTAGGAGTAAACCCGCACCAATCCTATACGGGGCATGGATGGTAAAACTCCCCCTCACCCTTATCCCCCAACGCGATGTGAGAAAAGTGTCATGGGTGGTACTTCATGGCAGAGATGAAATTGTGCGGTTAATATGTATCCAACGAGGGTCTAACTCATGATCTCCCCTAAAGGAGACAAGCCACCCACTGTTAGACCACATCACTAACTTCTAAGCTTAATTAGCTACTTTGAGTGATGAAGGAGAACTCGCGGAATAAACATAAATGAAGAGGCTTAGCGATAATAATAATAAAAATAATAATTATTAGAGTTATAGTGGTTATAAAAAAAATTAAATAAATAATAATAATAATAATAATAATAATAATAATAATAATATAATAATAATAATAATAATAATAATAACTACTATTATTATTAATAATAAATAATAATAACTATTATATTTTAATAACTCTAACTAATAATCTCCCAAATAAATAATAATAATAATAATAATAATAATAATAATAATAATAATAATAATAATAATAATAATAATAATAATAATAATAATAAATATAATAATAATAAATATAATAATAATAATAATAATAATAATAATAATAATAATAATAATAATAATAATAATAATAATAATAATAATAATAATAATAATAATAATAATAATAATAATAATAATAATAATAATAATAATAATAATAATAATAAAAAGGTTATTTAGTCGTAACAATGAAAAATGCAGATCAAAGCTCAAGAGTCAAGCTAGCATATAAAGATTCGTTGATCAACTAGGATCCTCACACCTACTATTATGACCATGTTTTCTAATTCTAATTAAGTTCATAAGACGAGTTTTGCTTCGTGCAATCGTCTTTGGTACATCTTTCATGTTTTCAATGGTACCAAGCTTATTCAGTTGGTCTTTATATAATCTGATTTGAATAATACTTCCACGCAATGAGAAAGAAATACGGTGTATGGTGGGTCAACTTTTCTTTTTATGTTTATGATTTCTCATTCTGCATGTATAGTAAATATATTATTATCCTCTAATACTAAAAGGCAAACCCTGTTATAGTTCACAGAAATATACGTAATTTCATGCCTCATATAAATACATACCGATTATATGTGAGGTGTCATTTGGCGGCAATTTTAGCAACAAGTTATCCCTTAAAATTTAGGGTTTTCTTGGGCTGTTCATTCCTTATTTTCATCACCATAATCTTCACCATTTGTTACGTCTGTTTAATCGACATCTTGACGATGCACTCACCGTCAAATACTATTGAGTACATAAAAGTTTAATTTTGCTATTATCATATGGTAACATTATGTCTTCATTCAATTTTTCTAACAAGGTGTTCCTGATGTGACAGTTCGTCATTTCAATTACTCGATCATCCATTGGGATATTTTTGATATTTATCTCTACAACCAACAACTATACGAGAGTAAAGTAAATAACCCATTATCAAGTTATACGGAGTAATTTATAATCCTTCCGTCTCAAAAAGAATGTCACGTAGAAATTTTGATTGATTTAAGATAAATATAATAAATGTCAGTTTTGTTTTTATATTTAAAGTAAATTTGACTGAATTTATTTAGAATTTGTGTAATTAAAAATAATAAATGAGGGTACGTTAGGAAATTTACCAAAATTTAATCGTTATTTCTTGCAACGGGACAATTATTTTAGGAGAAACTTCCTCCTTCTCATATTCATAGTCCCTAGACAAAAAATAACAGTTTAAGTAAATGTCATAAAAGTATTGTACTTTCTGTTTACTTTCCAGTTTTACTCTTACATTTTCATTCTCCTTTAATCATATCCACATACATTAAGGGCATAATAGAACTTAAGCTTCTTATTCTTTTCTATTTATGGAAGTGAACAATTAATTTAGGACATTCCAAAATGGAATACTGGACTATCAATTTGGGACGGAGGGAGTATATAAATGGTAAACCGAACACTTATTTTGGTATGGATGGATGAAACAATCCAACCCGTATTTAACACGAGTAAATTTTTTTTTTTTTAATAAAACATTTACGCGCCATTCAAAAGGTTTAAACCAATCAATACAACCTGTTAAAGCTTACAACAACTTTAATGTTTACAAAAGGCACGAAGGCCATTAATCAAATGTAATACAAGTTCGACCCACTTAAAATGATAGTTTTAATCCAAACTACACCCGAGCATGGTTTGGGGCAAAACTACCCAAAATGCTAGGTCGACTTCAAAAGCTTCAACAATAATCCAACATAGGGAACTAGTATCCAACAACCCCCTTCCCCTTGTCCGCACCTGCATCTAAAAAGATAAACAACGAGAGGGGTAAGCTAATGCTTAGTGAATGCAATAATTATACATATGCATATATAACCTACTTACTTGCAATCACTTACACAATACCGCATACAAGCTAGTAATTCGACAACCTTGCAAACATAATGCATAAACTACTATCCGCAATTCACAATTAGCTAGCAACAACAATAGCATATGGTTCACAATTTAATATGCTTAATACGAATTCACACAACCATGGTTAACCAATCGAACAAGGGAACGGTACTTGAAAGACCGTCCGAGTTCATAACATCCATTAGTGTACATTACTCCGCGTATTCACTAATCCCCGGGGTGATGTCTTAAACACCGCGACTAACTCACCCCCATGACAATGTGGTGTCTTAAACACCGCGACTATCCCACATGTCAATCAAACCCATGAGTGGTGTCTTGAACACCGCGACAATCCCACTCCCATTACAATGTGGCATCTTGAACACCGCGACTATTCCACAAGTCAATCAAACCAATGAGTGGTGTCTTGAACACCGCGATAATTCCACTTGTTACATAGAATGTGGTGTCTTGAACACCGTGACAATTTCACATCCCACGCTACACAAATAAATACATTATATACGTACACGAATAATTATTCCACTCACCTTAACACGTCGTTGGTGATTAAACACTTCCGTATGCTTCAAAGCAAAGTACCTAATACATTAAGTACACATTCAATACACAACTTGTGGAACTAATCACATTACTTACACTTGAGCATTCAATGACCCAATTGCATTAAAAAACTCAATTACACCAAAACCGCCCATAAATGGCCGAGACTCAACTTTAATCACTAAAAGCTAGTGATTAAAGTCTACTAACACCAACTAACACAAACTTAGGGTATTTCATACCCATCTTGCCCAACTAGGTCAACTATCACCCATTTGACCCATTTAACATTTAGACTCACAAAATTGGTCAAACTTGCACCCATTAATGACCTTTCAACATTACACAAATGTGTTAGTGATCTGAAAACACAATTAACACTTACAAACCTCAATTTACATGACCAAACCCTAGATTATAACCATTAGGGTTTCCTTTCATCAATTTAACCCAAACTTACCCAATTAACCCCCAAATGGGTCTTACAAGTCTCAAATGAAACAAATCTAGCCATAAATCAAATTAAACTCAAAACACGGAGTTAGAACTTACCAACACTATCACAACGTAGCTAGAGATGTAGGGAACAACTTTAAAACTTGAGTTTGGGTGAGATTTGGTCTCCTTCTTCTCCAAGTGAGCTCTCTCTCTCACTAGAACCCTAACTCTCTCTCTAAAATTGAATGTGATGAAGTTGAAAGAGTGTTTAATGAGTTAGGATAAGCTTGAATCAGCTTTTGAGTCTCCAAAACCGGCCACAAGTGAAAAGACCAATACACCCCCAAAGATGTAACGACCCGAATTTTTACGCTAATATATTGAAGATTAATATTTACATAATTAATGTTTCCAACATGTTAAGCAATCAAACTCATTAAGAATTGGTTATTTGCAATGAATTTTATACAAACGTTTGGCCACCCAGTTTGTCTGACGATTCACGAACATCATAAATTGAAATAATTATATAATGATGTATATGTGGATATATATATACTTATGATTTGTTAAAATGATATTTAAGTATCTCATTATATATAATAACAATTGGTTATATACATAAAATGAGATTACTAACTTAAAGACTTCAAGACTATATACATATATATAACGATTAACGTTGTAATAACTTCTAAATTAAAATGTATGTATATGTATTGTATTAATATGTATTAATACACCTTTAAAAAACTTAATAATATATATCAATATATTTATACTCAATAAAGATAGCTATACTCATTTTCTCATTCAATTTTATCAAGAATCCTATTCGTATTCATACGGTATTTATACCCGTATCATACCCAGCTTCTATATGTATTTACTATGGGTATATACATACCAAATCATTGATCTTAGCAGCCCTCAATCAGTTGTGAGACATGTATAAACATGATGTAGACTTGTGGGAACCATGGCTTGGAAACTAGTATGACTAAATGCATAAAATTACAAACCATGGAGTCATGTTGTTGCCCCCATTTTGATGCCAACATGTAGGATAAATAACCATCCATTTCATTCCAATTAACTACATCATTTTACTCTCTAAACACATACTCAAACACTCTCTCAAACCTCCATTCAATTCAGCAAGTATTGGTCTCATAATCCAAGTTATAATCATCATAACAAAGCTTGATCAAGAACACTTCAAGAATTCCAAGCCATCAAGGGTATCTTTGAACTCAAGATATTCTCCTTATTTCTCCAGCAACTTTACTCATTTGATTTGAGGTAGTAACCTTATTCATAATCTTATTCGATTCGTATTCATATAGCTATCTTATTTTGAGTTATAACTAATAACAACAAGAACATAGTTTAGATTATTTCTAAACTTGTTTGCAAATAAACTTAATCCTTCTAACTTGACTTTTAAAACACTTTAACACATGTATTATGATAGTATTTCAAGCTAACATAAGGATATAAAACTTGTAAACACGAAGAACACCTTAAAATCGAATATACGCCGTCTTAATCGAACGGGGGCTGTTTTGGGTTTGATTTTAAAACCCTATCTTAAACTTTGAATTAAAAGATTTCCTTTGGTGAAAAATCTTATTTTATATGGATATGAAATATATCCAAAATCCATGGTTAAACTCTAATTGGAAGTATGTTTTTCAAAAGAGTCATCAAGATGTCGTTCTTACGACGGATATGACTATCTTCTTGTATTTAACACCTAAGCTGTATTTTCGACTATAAACATATACTTTTTCTTTTTAGATTAATAAATAATGGTTCGATACAAAACCATGGCAAGTCGAATCACTCAAAACGGATTTGTAACGAAGAAATTATGGGTAAAACAAAATTGGATATTTTTGTTTTTTTTTTAGCTACGGTTTTGATTAATAAAAATGTATGCTAACCTTATCCTAGCTAACTTACCTTGTATCCTACATGTATTTATACATGTCTTGTTCCCGAACTTATGGAAATACAATTTATAATAGTTGTGATTAAGTTCTACGACAATATATTATAGTCTTAATAAAGATCGTAAGGCACCATATATATATATATATATATATATATATATATATGACTTGATCACCGTGGATTCGTATACAAAGTTTTGACATATCATTTTGACTTCTTCTATATATATTATTGGAACAACTATTAGACACCATTTGCAGTAATCTCGAGTTAGCTGTGGGTCGAAGTGGATTCCAAAATATTATATACTTTGAGTTGTGATCGAGCCTGAGACATGTATACAATGGGTCGCGGATTGCTTCAGACAATATACATATTATGTGTCTTATTATATTAAGACAATATATTATAGTGTTAGTGAATTCTAACACAATATACGCATTTATATTTATATATATATATATATTTATACTGTTGGACTATTGGACTATTAGACTATTGGACTACGAACGTTAGACTACTAACAATGGACGATTAAAATTATCACAAGTATCATAAGTATGGAATATTAATTATATATATATATATATATATATATATATATATATATATATATATATATATATATATATATATATATATATATATATATATATATATATATATATATATATATATATATCTTGACACAAGAATATTATTATTAGGTTCGTGAATTTGTCAAAAGGCCAAGTCTTATCACCATCTATTCGGAAATCATCACAAGTGAGTTATAGTCCCATTTTTACTATCTAAATTATTTTGGGATGAGAATACATGCAAAATTTATAAATGTTTTACAAAAGAAGCACAAGTTCATGGAACTACATTCTACGATTGTTTTGTTATACTGGATATCTGTACTTATTATTATTATACTTGGTAACCTAAGAATTAGTGAAAAACACTAATTGATGTGAATCCTAAAGGTAGATCTACGGGCACCAACCACCCCCATTTTCGAATAGTGGAAATGCTTTAGTACTTCGAAGGGTTCTTGTCATACGTTTGAATAGTGGAATGTATGATGCTAGATATCTTAAGTGCTCTATGTTAAGGTCGGTTACCAGGCGACTCATCGTATGAATGATTTTTGCAGTTGTAATGATCCTGCGCATTTAATTAAATGAAATCTTGTGGCTTATTAAATGTTATGATTATTATATAGAAATTAAACCTATGACTCACCAACATTTTTTGATGTTTTAAGCATGTTTATTCTCAGGTGAATATTAAAAACGCTTCTGCTGTCGTATGCCAACCCAAGGTCAAGATTTGGAGTCGGCATAATTGTTTATATTGTTTAAACTTGCATTCGGAGTATTTGTTGTAATATATTTGATCATATTGTAATGGGTTGTGTAAAAACTTATTTATTTGAGGAGATTGTCTTTGATAGACAATCTAAATTATGTCATTAAGACCTTTATTCAATAATAAAGGTTATGGTTGTTTTTTTTTAAAACGAATGCAAGATTTGAAAAACGTCTCATATAGAGGTCAAAACCTTGCAAAGAAACCAATTAATATGAAACGTTTATAATTAATATGAACGGGGCATTTTAGTTGGTATCCGAGTGTTGGTCTTAGAGAATCAGAAAATTTTTCATTAGTGTGTCTAACTAATTTTTGATGCATTAGTGAGTCTGGACTTCGACCGTAATTGTTTTAAAAATGATTGCTTAATATAATTGTTGGAAACATAAGATTATTAACATATAAATATTATAAGATATATCATTCTCTTAACGTGCCTGCTATTATGTGATAGATGACTTCATCCAATCATATAAGCATCTCTAGTGATTCAGATTTCATTTACTTATCAAGTGATTCGGAGGCTGAGTCAAAGCATACGACTTATGAACCAACAGAAAAGTTAACTTTTGGTGCTACCATTAAAGTGGAAAATTGTTGAGAAAATTGGGAAGATTCACAATTGCTAGAAGAGGTTCCGGAAGAGGATCCGGAAGAAGATCCAGAGGAGGAACCCGAAGAAAAGGATCCTAAAGAAGTTGTGGAAATTACCGAACCACAACGTGATTTGGGAAAATCTTTGGCTGTTATACCCGATCCCAAACCCGATGAACCTATTATGACCCAAAATATTTGTGATCATCCACCTGAACCACCTAAGAGACTAGTTTATAAAATGACCGCTCGTATAACGACTGTTGGTTTTGCTCCCAAACAATTAGCCGAAAGAACCAATTGGGAGGAATTGAAAAAAGAACTATCCAAACGAAAATCCAAACGTTTGGCCGAGAAAGAAACAACGTCAACATCTAAGAAATCTCACCGTTTTTGAACCATCAGCAGCTATCCTGTATTCCATGCATTGTATAATATGTATTATATTGTGTGTTTAAGTTTGTAAGAAAATCCGCAATGTAATTTTCCTTATGATTGTATAATAATAAGAATAAGCATGGAAGGTTATTATTATTATTACAACTTATTATTACGTAGTAACGTAATAACTTACCATAGTTTTTCATATTAGAATTTTAGTAGTTAATTTGTGTGTTAGCTGCTAAGTATGAACATTATTATAGTTATAAAACGCTAATATGAAGAAAAGGCTTTTATAATAATAAGTTCATATTAAGCTACAAAATACTTTTGGCTACTTCTAAAAAATTCTATATGATTAACTCATTCGGCTATTTTTGAAGGAAATGGCTCCTCCAGCTACTAGACAACAATAATTGAACACAGAAGAACTTCAAACTTTCGCTGCAAATATGGCTGCAGTGGTGAATGCAATGAACAACAATAACCAATCGGGTTCCAGCAGTGGAGGAAACAATGGCAACCGGGTAGGATGTTCCTACAAAGCTTTTATGGCCTGCAAACCCAATGAGTTTGAAGGAACTGAAGGACCCGTTGGACTAAAGCGGTGGACAGAGAAGGTTGAAGCCGTGTTCGCAATCAGCAACTGCGCAGAAGAGGATAAAGTTAAGTATGCCACACATACTTTCAGGGGTACTGCTTTGACATGGTGGAATACCTACATGGATTACGTAGGACAGAATACCGCCTACGCACTTCCATGGTCCGCTTTCAAGCACATGATGACGGAAGAGTACCGCCCCAGAACCAAAATCAACAAGCTCAAGGAAGAGCTTAAAGCACTGACAACCCAAGGGTTAGACGTCATTACCTACGAGCGACATTTCAACGAACTGGTTTTAATGTGTCCTGGAGTATTTGAGGATGAAGAGGCAAAAATTGAAGCGTTCATAAAAGGGTTGCCGGAATGAATCCAAGAGCATGTAGGTGCTAACGACCCTGCAACAATGCAAAAAGCGAGTGGTATAGCCCACAAATTGATAGGCCAAATTATAGGAAGGATAAAGAAAGAGGCAGCCGAGGAGGCCATAATGAAACAGGGGAAAAGAAAGTGGGAGGAAAGCGGTGATCAGGGTCACCAGTACAACAACAATAATCAAAACAACAATTACAACAACAATCGCAACCACCCCAACAACAACAATAATCGCAACAACAACCGCAATAATAACCGCAACAACCATCCCAATAATAATAACAACAACAACAATCCCAATCACAACAATAACAACAACAAACGTCTCAACAACAATAACCTTAACAACAACAACAACAACAACAACAACAACAACAACGACAACAAAAAGCAAAGGACTATATGTCCAAGGTGTGATACGTTTCATTCGGAATGGTTTTGTAGAGAATTATGTACCAAGTGCAATAGGAATGGCCATATTGCGGCAAAGTGTGAAGTCTACGGACCAAATAGAAACAGAGGAGCAAATAATGCCGAAACAAATAATAACGGCGTTGTTTGCTATGGATGTGGAAAACCGAGCCATACCATAAACCAGTGCCGGAATGGAAATAGGCAAGGCCGTGGGAGAGCTTTCAACATTAATGGGGAGAAAGCACAGGAAGACCCAGAACTTGTTACGGGTACGTTTCTTATCAACAATACACCTGCTTATGTTTTATTTGATTCGGGTGCCGATAGAAGTTATATGTGTAGAGAATTTTGTGCCAAATTAAATTGCTCATTACCTTTGGATAAAAAATGTATAGTTGAAGTAGCAAACGGTAAACTAATTAAGGTTGATAAAATTTGCCGAAATCAAAAAATTAGTTTAGTTAGCGAAATGTTTGCAATTGATTTAATACCGGTGGAATTGGGAAGCTTCGACGTAATTATTGGAATGGACTGGATATCCAAGGTGAAAGCCGAAGTTGTTTGTCATGAGAAGGCGATTCGCATTCCGAGAGAAAACGGGTTACCCTTAATGGTGTACGGAGAAAAGGGTAATACCAAATTAAATCTTATTAGTAGTTTGAAGGCGCGCAAACTAATAAGAAAAGGTTGCTATGCCATACTAGCACATGTCGAGAAGGTTGAAAAAGAAGAAAAGAAAATCGATGACGTTCCTGTTGCAAGAGAATTTCCTGAGGTGTTTCCGGACGAATTACCGGGACAACCTCCACACCGATCCGTTGAATTCCAAATAGATCTTGTACCAGGAGCCGCACCAATAGCTCGTGCTCCATATAGACTTGCGCCCACCGAAATGAAAGAATTACAAAGTCAGCTACAAGAATTATTAGAACGTGGTTTTATCCGACCGAGTACGTCACCATGGGGAGCTCCAATTTTGTTCGTTAAAAAGAAAGATGGGTCTTTTCGCATGTGTATCGATTACCGTAAACTGAACAAAGTAACCATCAAAAACCGATACCCTTTACCTCGAATCGACGACCTATTTGATCAACTCCAAGGTTCGAGTGTATACTCTAAAATCGACTTAAGGTCGGGTTATCATCATCTGAGGGTTAAAGAAGTCGATATACCAAAAACAGCCTTCAGAACTCGTTATGGCCACTACGAATTCATGGTTATGCCATTCGGTTTAACCAATGCACCCGCAGTTTTCATGGATCTCATGCACCGAGTATATAGTCCATATTTAGAAAAGTTTGTTATTGTCTTTATTGATGACATTCTTATCTATTCGAAGAATAACCAAGAACACGAACACCACTTGAGACTTGTGTTAGAGTTGTTAAGTAAAGAACAACTTTATGCAAAATTCTCTAAGTGCGCTTTTTGGTTAAATGAAGTACAATTTATTGGCCACGTAGTCAGTAGTAATGGAATCAAAGTTGATCCCGCCAAGATTGAAGCCATCAAAAATTGGGAGACCCCGAAAACTCCAACGCAAAAACGTCAATTTTTGGGTCTAGCCGGTTATTATAGGAGATTTATTCAAGATTTCTCCCGTGTAGCCAAACCTTTAACTGCCTTGACACATAAGGGGAAGAAGTATGAATGGACTTCCGAACAAGAGGGTGCCTTCCAATTGTTGAAAAAGAAGTTGACTACGGCATCTATTTTATCGTTACCTGATGGAATGGAAGATTTTGTCATTTACTGCGATGCATCAAGAATGGGTTTTGGGTGTGTTCTTATGCAACGGAAGAAAGTGATTGCATATGCTTCTCGATAACTCAAAATTCATGAACAAAACTACACCACACATGATCTGGAATTGGGCGCCGTTGTTTTTGCATTAAAGATGTGGAGATATTATCTGTATGAGGTCAAGTTTATCGTATACACCGACCACAAAAGTCTCCAACATATTTTAAATCAAAAGCAACTAAACATGAGGCAGTGTAGATGGGTTGAGCTGCTAAATGATTATGATTGTGAAATCCGTTACCACCCGGGTAAAGCGAATGTGGTAGCCGATGCCTTGAGTCGAAAGGAAAGAGAACCTATTCGATAAAAGCTATGAACATGATTATTCATACTAATCTTACTACTCGAATAAAAGAGGCACAACAGAAGATTTTGAAGGAAGGAATTTTTGGAAAGGAAATACCCAAAGGATTAGAAAAACAGCTTAATATTCAGGAAGAAGGAACCAGGTATTTAGCTGAAAGAATTTGGATACCAAAGAATGGGGATTTGAGGAAAGTGGTACTAGATGAAGCACATAAAACCAGATATTCAATACAACTCAGAGCGGGGAAAATGTACCAAGACCTCAAGAGAAACTTTTGGTGGCCAGGAATGAAGGCCGATATAGCCACATATGTTAGAGCATGTTTGACTTGTTCTAAAGTCAAATCTAAACATCAGAAACCATCGGGTCTACTCCAACAACCTGAAATCCCAGAATAAAAATGGGAAAACATTACCATGGATTTCATTGCTAAGTTACCAAGAACCGCAGGTGGTTATGATATGATTTGGGTAATAGTTGATCGTCTTACTAAGTCAGCACACTTTCTGCCAATAAAAGAAGATGATGGTATAGAGAAATTAGCACGATTATACCTGAAAGAAGATGTTTCTAGACATGGTATACCAATCTCTATTATCTCTGATCGTGATAGCAGATTTCCTTCCAGATTCTGGCAGGCATTACACGAAGCGTTGGGAACTCGTCTAGATTTAAGTACTGCCTATCACCCACAAACTGATGGGCAGAGTGAAAGGACGATTTAGACACTTGAAGACATGCTACGAGCATGTGTTATTGATTTTGGAAGCAGTTGGGATCGACATCTACCGTTAGCTGAGTTTTCCTACAACAACAGCTATCATTCTAGTATTGAGGCAGCACCATTCGAGGCACTTTATGGGAGGAAGTGCAGGTCTCCGATTTGTTGGAGTGATGTGGGGGATAAACATATTACAGGTCCAGAAATTATCCAAGAAACCACCGATAAAATCATTCAGATCCAGCAACGATTGAAAACAGCCCGGAGTCGACAAAAGAGCTATGCGGATGTTAGAAGAAAACCTTTAGAGTTTGAGGAAGGTGATATGGTTATGCTTAAGGTATCACCTTGGAAAGGTGTTATTTGTTTTGGAAAGTGGGGGAAATTGAGCCCAAGATACATTGGGCCATTCAAGATTGAAAAACGCATTGGGCCGGTGGCCTATCGGCTTGAGCTACCTCCACAATTAGAAAAGATTCACAACACCTTCCATGTTTCAAACCTGAAGAAATACCTAGCTACCGAAGATCAAATTATTCCTTTAGACGAGATTAAAATTGACGAGAAACTAAATTTCGTCGAAGAACCCGTCGAAATTATGGATCGTGAGGTCAAACGACTCAAACAAAGTAAGATACCAATCGTTAAGGTTCGATGGAATGCTCGTAGAGGACCTGAATTCACTTGGGAACGAGAAGACCAAATGAAGCTGAAGTACCCACATTTGTTTTCCGATATCGTACGTTAACTAGGTACTATTCTAAATTTCGGGACGAAATTTAATTTAACGGGTGTGTAATGTAACGACCCGGATTTTTTCGCTAATATATTGAAGATTAATATTTACATAATTAATGTTTCCAACATGTTAAGCAATCAAACTCATTAAGAATTGGTTATTTGCAATGAATTTTATACAAACGTTTGGCCACCCAGTTTGTCTGACGATTCTCGAACGTCATAAATTGAAATAATTATATAATGATGTATATATGGATATATATATACTTATGATTTGTTAAAATGATATTTAAGTATCTCATTATATATAATAACAATTGGTTATATACATAAAATGAGATTACTAACTTAAAGACTTCAAGACTATATACATATATATAACGATTAACGTTGTAATAACTTCTAAATTAAAATGTATGTATATGTATTGTATTAATATGTATTAATACACTTTTAAAAGACTTAATAATATATATCAATATATTTATACTCAATAAAGATAGCTATACTCATTTTCTCATTCAATTTTATCAATAATCCTATTCGTATTCATACGGTATTTATACCCGTATCATACCCAGCTTCTATACGTATTTACTATGGGTATATACATACTAAATCATTGATCTTAGCAGCCCTCAATCAGTTGTGAGACATGTATAAACATGATGTAGACTTGTGGGAACCATGGCTTGGAAACTAGTATGACTAAATGCATAAAATTACAAACCATGGAGTCATGGTGTTGCCCCCATTTTGATGCCAACATGTAGGATAAATAACTATCCATTTTATTCCAATTAACTACATCATTTTACTCTCTAAACACATACTCAAACACTCTCTCAAACCTCCATTCAATTCAGCAAGTATTGGTCTCATAATCCAAGTTATAATCATCATAACAAAGCTTGATCAATAACACTTCAAGAATTCCAAGCCATCAAGGGTACCTTTGAACTCAAGATATTCTCCTTATTTCTCCAGAAACTTTACTCATTTGATTTGATGTAGTAACCTTATTCATAATCTTATTCGATTCGTATTCATACAGCTATCTTATTTTGAGTTATAACTAATAACAACAAGAACATAGTTTAGATTATTTCTAAACTTGTTTGCAAATAAACTTAATCCTTCTAACTTGACTTTTAAAACACTTTAACACATGTATTATGATAGTATTTCAAGCTAACATAAGGATATAAAACTTGTAAACATGAAGAACACCTTAAAATCGAATATACGCCGTCTTAGTCGAACGGGGGCTGTTTTGGGTTTGATTTTAAAAACCTATGTTAAACTTTGAATTAAAAGATTTCCTTTGGTGAAAAAACTTATTTTATATTGATATGAAATATATCCAAAATCCATGGTTAAACTCTAATTGGAAGTATGTTTTTCAAAAGAGTCATCAAGATGTCGTTCTTGCGACGGATATGACTATCTTCTTGTATTTGACACCTAAGCTGTATTTTCCACTATAAACATATACTTTTTCTGTTTAGATTAATAAATAATGGTTCGATACAAAACCATGACAAGTCGAATCACTCAAAACGGATTTGTAACGAAGAAATTATGGGTAAAACAAAATTGGATATTTTTGTTTATTTTTAGCTACGGTTTTGATTAATAAAAATGTATGCTAACCTTATCCTATCTAACTTACCTTGTATTCTACATGTATTTATACATGTCTCTATATATATCCCGAACTTATGGAAATACAATTTATAATAGTCGTGATTAAGTTCTACGACAATATATTATAGTCTTAATAAAGATCGTAAGGCACCATATATATATATGACTTGATCACCGTGGATTCGTATACAAAGTTTTGACATATCATTTTGACTTCTTCTATATATATTATTGGAACAAACTATTAGACACCATTGGCAGTAATCTCGAGTTAGCTGTGGGTCGAAGTGGATTCTAAAATATTATATACTTTGAGTTGTGATCGAGCCTGAGACATGTATACAATGGGTCGCGGATTGCTTCAGACAATATACATATTATGTGTCTTATTATATTAAGACAATATATTATAGTGTTAGTGAATTCTAACACAATATATGCATTTATATTTATATATATATATATTTATACTGTTGGACTATTGGACTATTAGACTATTGGACTACGAACGTTAGACTACTAACAATGGACAATTAAAATTATCACAAGTATCATAAGTATGGAATATTAATTATATATATATATATATATATATATATATATATATATATATATATATATATATATATATATATATATATATATATATATATATATATCTTGACACAAGAATATTATTATTGGGTTCGTGAATTTGTCAAAAGGCCAAGTCTTATCACCATCTATTCGGAAATCATCACAAGTGAGTTATAGTCCCATTTTTACTATCTAAATTATTTTGGGATGAGAATACATGCAAAATTTATAAATGTTTTACAAAATAAGCACAAGTTCATGGAACTACATTCTACAATTGTTTTGTTATACCGGATATCTGTACTTATTATTATTATGCTTGGTAACCTAAGAATTAGTGAAAAACACTAATTGACGCGAATCCTAAAGGTAGATCTACGGGCACCAACCACCCCCATTTTCGAATAGTGGAAATGCTTTAGTACTTCGAAGGGTTCTTGTCATATGTTTGAATAGTGGAATGTATGATGCCAGATATCTTAAGCGCTCTATGTTAAGGTCGGTTACCAGGCGACTCATCGTATGAATGATTTTTGCAGTTGTAATGATCCTGCGCATTTAATTAAATGAAATCTTGTGGCTTATTAAATGTTATGATTATTATATAGAAATTAAACCTATAACTCACCAACATTTTGTTGACGTTTTAAGCATGTTTATTCTAAGGTGAATATTAAAAATGCTTCCGCTGTCGCATGCCAACCCAAGGTCAAGATTTGGAGTCGGCATAATTGTTTATATTGTTTAAACTTGCATTCGGAGTATTTGTTGTAATATATTTGATCATATTGTAATGGGTTGTGTAAAAACTTATTTATTTGAGGAGATTTTCTTTGATAGACAATCTAAATTATGTCATTAAGACCTTTATTCAATAATAAAGGTTATGGTTGTTTTTTTTTAAAACGAATGCAAGATTTGAAAAACGTCTCATATAGAGGTCAAAACCTCGCAAAGAAACCAATTAATATGAAACGTTATAATTAATATGAAGGGGCATTTCAAAAGATGCCATTTAAAATGGCTAAAATTGACATTACAGTGACATTTGTCGTGTTTCGAGACACTTCGTCGCGTTTCGCGACACCAGGACGCTATAAACAACACTGAAACGCGACAAAAGGGGCAGAAATCGAGTATCAGAAGTTGTCTCATTTCAACCATGTTTGTCACGGAACGCGACACACCAGAACGCGACAAACTGCACTCAAACTCGACAGTTTACCTGATGTACTCCAATTTCACTTTTAAAACATCCCAAAGTCAAATGTGGTCAAGTAAATACGTCTAAAAGATCAAATACCTATTCTTAGACTCCGTATGATGCCTCGAGCATCATGTTTAGAAAAATGGGGTGTTACAACTCTCCCCCACTTAAATTGGATCACGTCCTCGTGATCCGCATCAACACTAGAAATCAAGCACTTCTCCCTCGAACATTTCCACTTCCAACGCGGAGTCACACACGTAGTAATCACGCATCCGAATTCTTGCTTCGTACACTAACACATTATATTACAACAACCATACCCCACACTTCCATTCGACCAAAATTTCCACCACTCACTCGGAAGCACATCGTGAAAACTTCATAACATCCTTCCAATGGCCTTATCATTCCATCATTTTCCACGATATCGGGTAATCAACCCTCGAAACAAAACAACCGCAACCATTTGCTACTATGCTGAGTATCCAAACTCGTACCGTACACTTCACAATCATCCTAGATGTAGAACAATTCATGACGATCATCGTCGTTGTGCCTTTCAATCGTGGTGTATTCGAGAATCACCCCGACACTTTCCGAAAATCTCTCGTACCCGACATTCGGTAACTTCGCCATTTAAACTCATGTCTCACAAATACTTTCACAATTCATTCCAAATTCCAACTTGGGACTTCTCTGAAGACCATCGAAGTCTTCCTTTCCTAAATAAGCGACACCCGTTCGCCCATCACGTCTACTAGATAGGGATTATTCCGAAATCTCCAGTACTTAACTCCCCCACTTAGGATTCTAATCCCGTACATCCACCGTCAAGGTGATAACATTTCGTGAAATCCTGACATTACGTAAACCCACATGACCGGTCTCAATGTTGGTCATACTCAACAATTTCTTCGCGGACCTATAACAAGGTATTTTAACCTCGATCCTTCAATTCAGTCAACACTAACGCCCGCTAAACACTGCAGTAAACCACAGTTGTATCTTCAGGTTCCTCACTGGCACTTAAGTACAAAGTAGTCACAACATCGGAGTGAAGCATTTCACTAGCAGGTATAAGGAGCACCTGACGCAGTGTTATGCAACTCTCATTACTATTACCGAGTCTCAAGAGCTCGACCCTTGCGGGGTCTACTCTCGGTGTCACTCGTTTTCTGACTACTCGAAGTCACGCAATTTCCAAGGACTTTACGGCTCAGCGCCCATAACCTTCTAGCGACACCCGCTAGTCTCAATTCATCTAGGTCGCACCACTAGCCTATAAATCTTTCAACTCATCACTTAAAGAGATGCTTGGAACACCAAGGCTTATACTCTTCCTACTTCATCATAAACATCATCACGGTTACCTTCTCACATAAATTCTATGAACGCTCGCTACACGTACCACATCAAACCGCAATCGTGGTTAACGAAAATGCCTCTCGAATGGCATACCACGCATACACCCGAAAATCATAGAAGAAAAGAGTGGCTGTCAAGAGCGTATCACACTCGCCACATCGTATCCAAGCCAACGAAATTGAACCACCAATTAACATGTATATACCTGTCAAACGTACAACTACACTCCGGTTACGCCCTAATTGGTTTCACTACAATGCTCAACACAATCGACAAGTACTAAGGGTCTCACTCGAACGAGTTTAACAACCCAAAACCACAACGTAAAAAGCAAAGACAACTAAAGACTCAGCAACAGAGCCAAGACACAACACATCAACCTATACGATCAATCTCCTCACGATTCGTACGTCCCATCACATTATTCCATCCGTCACGCGCTACCAGTCTTACGACTAAAAGACTTCAATTATAACCGACCTATGAACCTTATGGTCCTTCAACTTCCGACACTATAATGAACACGCGTTATCAACCCAACACTAAAGCCCATTTGTATAGGTTGGTAAAACCAACTCTTCACTCAATGCTAAGGAATGCTTAAAATGATTAAGTCTTACGCCCTTCGTCTGTCAATCCGACCATCAATCGTAGGGTAATTCCATTAGGAATGTCACCCATAATAATACTATATACTTACACAATGCATTCGACCCAGGTCAACTCTCACGAGTCAACGACTCAAGCGCTACCCTAGTGCACCGTCATCGAAATTACTAACCCCGCACCTATAAGGGTACTAATGAGATATACGCTCACTCGAGCCTAACTACATCTCGAAATGAAATTTAAGTCTCTAAATTCATAATCGAAATCCATCGGCACACCATAAATAATAATAAGGCATTTTTTTGTATCAAAAACGAAAGTACCTGAAGTAGCATCGTCGGACTTCCGTGCTTCACTATCCATTGAATACTCGCGCTCTAATCTCTTAACCCGATCGGCAAACGATTCATAACACTCTGACTTTTGGCGTCCCTCCTTCTGGTAAATAAAGCACTTGATCGTGCTCAAAGGTATATTCGCACAATCCCGTGCCAAATGACCTCGTTGTAGACAATTATAACACGTGGGTGCAAAATCTCCCAACTTACAAGTCTGTTTAACAACCAAATCGAGACACTCTGACTTCTGGTTCCCTTCCTTCCGACAGTAAAAACATACAGTCTTGCCCGATGGACACTCGCGAGACTTATGTCCCCTTTGCCCACAATTGTAACATTTAGATGTACTGGAGTCCGACACTCCCTTCTCCATGCTACTCGTGCTCTTAATTACACCTTTACCTTGATCATGAAACAACTCAGGACACTCCGACCTTGGGTGTCCATCTTTTCGACACTCAAAACATATGTCGCTTTTAGGAGGTGCATTTGTGCAATCACGCGACAAATGACCCTTTTGTGCACAATTATAGCACGTAGGTTCATAACCTCCCTTACTTCTCTTCTTCACATTTTCAACGCTCTCGGGCATACTTCTCGCCCTCTTACTAGGAGCACCTTGTGACTCAAACTTCCCTTTACCCGAAAAGTGATCGAATGTTTTCGGAGAATGTGATTCAAAACTCACTAATACTCCTTCACTGCTACCGACTTGAGGTTTGGGAAACCTCTTATCAACCTCTTCCCTTACGACTTTAACCATTTGGTCTCGGACCATTTCCGTTACCCATCCTTCAACCAACTCCTTGGTTACTTCCCTAACTTTGTCGGTGAAAACCGAGACATATCATTCAAATACGGCATCAACCCTTGCCGTTACCTCATCCTTCCTTTCATGAGTAGGCGCATCCGTTCTGATTCCATCTTTTGTCTTCATTCTAAAGAATGCATATATATATATATATATATATATATATATATATATATATATTAAACAATGAAACGAAAAGGAAACGACATACATATACCACCTCGCCCCATCTTGCTTGACAATCATCGTACATCGCTTGTTTGGCACGATTCGAACCCGTAACAATGGTAGCTACTCATTGTTACGCGAGCACGTCGCGTTTACTTGCTAGTACAACGTCTATCTCGCTTGATGATTACAAACACAACACAAAATAATTAGCGCAAGATTAGTTCACATAAACCTAGGCGCCTAACCAATCCCGGTCCGACCCGTCTCCTACAAGTCCCGCATAAAACGCATGCACAATAAAGTCTAAGTCTAGACACTTATCTTAAGTCTCCTAAATCCCTTAGACCATGCTCTGATACCACTTGAAACAACCCAAGCGGTATTTAACACGAGTAAAAAAATTTTTTTAAATAAAACATTTACGCGCCATTCAAAAGGTTTAAACCAATCAATACAACCTGTTAAAGCTTACAACAACTTTAATGTTTACAAAAGGCACGAAGGCCATTAATCAAATATAATACAAGTTCGACCCACTTAAAATGATAGTTTTAATCCAAACTACACCCGAGCATGGTTTGGGGCTAAACTACCCAAAACGCTAAGTCGACTTCAAAAGCTTCAACAATAATCCAACATAGGGAACTAGTATCCAACAACCCCCTTCCCCTTGTCCGCACCTGCATCTAAAAAGATAAACAACAAGAGGGGTAAGCTAACGCTTAGTGAATGCAATAATTATATATATGCATATATAACCTACTTACTTGCAATCACTTACACAATACCGCATACAAGCTAGCAATTCAACAACCTTGCAAACATAATGCATAAACTACTATCCACAATTCACAATAAGCTAGCAACAACAATAGCATATGGTTCACAATTTAATATGCTAAATACGAATTCACACAACCATGGTTAACCAATCGAACAAGGGAATGGTACTTGAAAGACCGTCGGAGTTCATAACATCCATTAGTGTACATTACTCCGCGTATTCACTAATCCCCCGGGTGATGTCTTAAACACCGCAACTAACTCACCCCCATGACAATGTGGTGTTTTGAACACCGCGACTATCCCACATGTCAATCAAACCCATGAGTGGTGTCTTGAACACCGTGACAATCCCACTCCCATGACAATGTGGCGTCTTGAACACCGCGACTATTCCACATGTCAATCAAGCCAATGAGTGGTGTCTTGAACACCGCGACAATTCCACTCATTACATAGAATGTGGTGTCTTGAACACCGCGACAATTCCACATCCCACGCTACATAAATAAATACATTATATACGTACACGCATAATTATTCCACTCACCTTAAAACGTCGTTGGTGATTAAACACTTTCGTATGCTTCAAAGCAAACTACCTAATACATTAAGTACACATTCAATACACAACTTGTGGAACTAACCACATTACTTACACTTGAGCATTCAATGACCCAATTGCATTAAATAACTCAATTACACCAAAACCGCCCATAAATGGCCGAGACTCAACTTTAATCACTAAAAGCTAGTGATTAAAGACTACTAACACCAACTAACACAAACTTAGGGTATTTCATACCCATCTTGCCCAACTAGGTCAACTATCACCCATTTGACCCATTTAACATTTAGACTCACAAAATTGGTCAAACTTGCACCCATTAATGACCTTTAAACATAACACAGGTGTATTAGTGATCTAACAACACAATTAACACTTACAAACCTCAATTTACATTACCAAACCCTAGATTATAACCATTAGGGTTTCCTTTCATCAATTTAACCCAAACTTATGGGTCTTACAAGTCTCAAATGAAACAAACCCTAGCCATAAATCAAATTAAACTCAAAACATGAAGTTAAAACTTACCAACACTATCACAATGTAGCTAGAGACGTAGGGAACAACTTTAAAACTTGAGTTCGGGTGAGATTTGGTCTCCTTCTTCTCCAAGTGAGCTCTCTCTCACTAGAACCCTAACTCTCTCTCTAAAATTGAATGTGATGAAGTTGAAAGAGTGTTTAATGAGTTAGGATAAGCTTGAATCAGCTTTTGAGTCTTCAAAACCGGCCACAAGTGAAAAGACCAATACACCCCCAAAGATGCCATTTAAAATGGCTAAAATTGACATTACAGCGACATTTGTCGCGTTTTGTGACACTTCATCGCGTTTCGCGACACCAGGACGCGATAAACAACACTGAAACACGACAAAATGGGCAGAAATCAAGAATCAGAAGTTGTCGCATTTCAACCATGTTTGTCACGGAATACGACACACCAGAATGCGACAAACTGCACTCAAACTCGACAGATTACCTAATGTACTCCAATTACACTTTTAAAACATCTCAAAGTCAAATGTGGTCAAGTAAATACGTCCAAAAGATCAAATACCTATTCTTAGACTACGTATGATGCCTCGAGCATCATGTTTAGAAAAACGGGGTGTTACAATAGAGTACCATGTTGACGGGAAAATAAGTCACAACCGGAAACTCTAACACGGAAATAAACCTCCGTTTGACAAATACTTTTCTGACCAGTGTGAACTAGTGAGGATGCTAGCAAATGGGGTATACTAAATGCAATCTAAATCAGCTCAAATCAACTAACCAAAGATAATCGGCACACGCAAATACATGAGACTTTTTACATGAAAAACCTATCAAGACGAGAGTAAAAACCATGGGACCCGTAAGCTGCTTAAAGTACACTATTATTAACTCTAGAGCAATAAAAGGGGTCTTCAATAGATATACTAGAGGCATACAACAATCATCATACTCTTACACTACAATAATGAACAAGTATGGAAACAATCTAAAGACAAAAGGAGAAATAACATCACCAATTTTCTGCCCTCCTTGCAAGCTGCAATATCTCGAGATTCAGACCTCTTGAGCCAACCAACTGTCCAAGATGTTCGCCGAAACATTGGAAATACGCTATCCAAATTTGATGACGATTCGACTTTTTAATCTACTGGTAAGGCCTCCTTTGTTAGCTGATGTACCTAAAACTGTACCTAAAATCGAAAATGGGATTTTCTCTCGTTTTTTTTACACCTCATTACTACTTCACTCTATTTGTTGTGAGTGTATTTTCTTGTTCTTGTGCTCACTTGAACATTCAAATGGACACCTCCATTTATAGGTGATTTTGAGCATGGTCTTCAATTTTACTTGGTTACCAAATTGAGCTTGACCTCCAAGTTTTACATGCTCACTAAGTTGAGTTTGGTCTCCACATTTGTTTGGTCACTAAGTTAGCCTTGGTCCTTACTCCAATCCAGCACTTCTAATTTGTTAGGCATTTCCTCATAACTTGGAAATAACCCAACAAATCTCCGCGTTTCCAATTATGAGGAAGAGTTCGTCATTCCGGCGATCAAGCAACACACCATGAGCTTCTCACTTGGCAAAGCCTTTGTAAACATATTAGAACCATTATCATCGGTATGAACCTTATCAAGTTCAAATAAACCATCTTCAAGACAATATCTAATCCAATAATACCTTACGCTAATATGTTTCGTTCACTTATAAAACATAGAGTTCTTAGCTAGATGAATCGCACTTCTATATCACAAAGAGCCACATAACGTGATTGCTTAAACCCAAGGTCTCGTAGAAATCTTTTTATTCAGAAAAGTTCTTTACACACTTTTGTTGTTGCCATATACTTAGCTTCGGTTGTGGATAAAGCAACCGTCTTTTGCAACCTTGGTTGACATGAAACTGCTCTCTACATAGGTCATCAAATATCCAGAAATAGACTTCATGTTATCTTTGTTTCTTGCCATATCAGAGTATGTATAACCAACAAGCATCGACTCGCCATTTCCAAATGTGATACCCAACTTGGAAGTAACTCGTAGGTATCTCAAGATCCACTTAACAACTTCTCAATGCTTCTTACCCGTATTTGACATTAACCGACTAACAACACCTCCTGCATGAGATATATCATGCAGTGTACAAATCATAGCGAACATTAAGCTTTTAACTACTGACGCATATGGAACTTTATCCATCTCTTCATCATCCTTCTTCAAAGAAGGATAATCACTATTTATTAGCTTGAATTTGGTAGTAAGAGGGTAACTAACCACTTTAGCTTTATCCATATTGCATCTGCTAAGCACCTTTTCAATGTAGTGCTCTTGTGATATATGTAAAGTCTTGGCACCTCTATCTCTTGAAATCCGAATGCCAAGCATCTGTTTTGCTGGCCCCAAGTCTTTCATAGCAAAAGACATGCTCAAGCTCGCTTTAAATGCGCAATTATTGCTACATTATTTCCAACAATTAGCATATCATCAACGTATAGCAACAACATAATGATATCATCTTTACCAAACCTCCGAAAGAAAACACAATGGTCTGAATTTGTCTTTCGATAGCCTTGCTTTACTATAACAGACTCAAAATTATTATACCACTGTCTTGGTGCTTGCTTTAAAACAGTATAGACTTTTCTGAAGTCTACACACACAATATTCTTTACCCTTAACACGTAAACCTTCAGGTTTCTCCATGTAGATCTCCTTATCCAAATCACCGTAAGAGCTATCTTGACATCCGTCTGATCAACATGAAGATCAAGACTAGCAGTTATCCCAAGAACCACTCAGGTAGATCCCACCTTCACGACTGGAGAGAAAATCTCATCAAAGTCAATACCCTTTTTCTGATTGAATCCAACCAACTTAGCTTTGTACAGAGGCTGGGAAGTATGTTCTTTGGTATTCACCTTAAAGACCCACTTGTTCTTCAAAGCTTTCTTGAATTTAGGTAACTTCACCGGTTCATAGGTATTGTTCTCATGCAAGGAATCCATCTCATCTTGCATGGCTACGGCCCACTCCTATATTCATCTTGGACGGATTTTGCATAACACTCTAACTCTCACCCATCAGTGAGTAATACAAACTTATTATCACAATATTTAGTGGAAGGATGAAGATCTCGAGTAGATCGCCTAAGTGTGACAAATGGTGTGATGCCCCGTACAAAACCATCGTGTACGAATCATCAACAACAGGATCATTACAAGGTCAAATACTATATGCTGTTTCAAAATAAGTTGCATTCATGAATAAAGGTGACGTTTTAACCAATGTCAAATGTTTAACAACCAAAAGTATGCTTCTACGAATAGCAAGCAATAATAGTACGTGACCTATAGGTCGTTACAAATACATCGTTTCAAAAGTAATATAGTTTGAATGCAAAATGAACGTTTCATACGGTGACATCTCTAATAAGCGCAGCGGGTGTCTACAAAGCATGACTAGTACAGCGGAAGCAAGCAAACCTTAAGCACCTGAGAAAAACATGCTTAAAAACGTCAACACAAAGGTCGGTGAGCTATAGTTTAAGTATAACAATAATGTAAGGTAGGCCACGAGATTTCAGTGCTTCAACAGCGTTTCAAAACAGTATGAAAAGTATATGTATAACCGTGGGCACTTGGTAACTAACTTAACGTAAATAACACCCCCTAAAAGTACACTTGGAGAGTGTGTAAGTTTACGAAGTATTAAACACCCGTTAAATGCTAGCGCGACTAGCCCGAGTGGGGATGTCAAACCCTATGGATCCATATCTAAGATTCGCGTTCACCGGTTCAAAGACCAATGACTAAACGTTACCGAGCTAAGGGGAAAGTTTATGCCGTTGTATAACCCACACATATATAAAGTTTAAGTACTCGTTCCTAGTATGTAAAATGTAAAATGCGCATGTATTCTCAGTTCCCAAAATAGTTAAAGTAAAAAGGGATGCTATAACTCACAGTGGAAAGTAGTAAAAGTCGATACGCGGGAATAGTAAGCAAGTGGTTGGTCCGAAAAGTCCTCAACCTAAGTCAAAAGTTACTAAGTCAGTAAATTGTTACCAAAGGTTTAAATGTATGTAAATTAGGTCTTAAGTATCATCATCATTCATCATCAAACAAAAAGTGTAAACTAAGTTTCAAGTCAAGACTAGAGTTTGAAATAAAATCTGATTTTGTTCAGTCGCCACGACCTCTATACAAACTGAAATGAGTTGAGACCAGTGGCCATGGCTCCGTATATGAGTCCCCTAGAGGCTGACCAATTTCCAGAACCAAACTCGTCTATGTTTGACCGTGGTGACGGTTTAAGTGCGAGTAGATCAGAAATTTCAGCACCACGTTAATAGGGTGTAGTGAATTTCGGGAGGCCATAGATCCTAAACCGTAACTCGGATTAAGACGAGGTCTAAACAGAAAATCATCTGATCAAACCGAACTAACTGAAAATCAACTTTACAGTAGCCCAGGTAGTCTGATAAGTTCCAGAAACAGTAGCTAAAGGTGTTCCGGTGGGTTCTTGGTACTTGATGCTCATCACGGTCCTCATCCTTGATGTGTATAGCTTCAAGTGTACAACTCGTTGATGGGTTTGCATCATCTTAACCAAGTTTTGACCATCATAACACTAGTGTAAGTCTAAGATAAGTAGCACAACTCATTTAAGTGTTGCAAGTAGTTTGATGAACCAAAGTTACATCAAAATCTTAGATCCGACACATACATGAATTCTAAAAGTAATATTAAGCTACAAACTTGAAAGTAAACTAAATAATCAAGATCTTAAGTTGTAGAATATTGTTCTTAGTTAGATCTTGAAGATCCTAGACCCAAAAGTCTAGATCTAAAGTTCTTAAGTTAGATCCTAAGTTATCATACTTGGATCTTTACTTTAATGAAACCATAAGTTATGAAACTTAGATTTTCATCTTGAAAAGTGTATGTAAGCTCATAAGCTCTTGTTTACAACAAAATTAGAAGACCATAAGCTATAGAAACTTAGATCCAACACAAGTATATGAAGTTATAACTAGAAAGTTATACTTCCATGTTCTTGAACGTACAAAGTTAACTTTGGTTCAAGAAAAATGAGATCAAGATTAACTAGTAATACTTGACCAACAAAACAACAATCACGAATTTAAAGCATGTACAAAGGAAGAAATAAGTTAAATCTACAAGTGACAAGTTCATGGTTGTTCATACTTTAAAGATTCAAGCCAAGGCTTTGATCTTTACGAAAGTAAACCTTAAGTTTACAAACATGAACACAAGTATGGTTTTTACAACTCATGAACTTTCTTTTTAACAAGTTTTATGGAGGAATCAAACTATAACTTGATTCTCCTTGGTTCTTGTTTGTTCTTGTATAATCAAGATAACATGAAGAATAAACTAGGTAGTTTGATTCTTAACACAAGTAAGTAAACAACAATAACAAAAGAACAAGTAACAAACAAGCAAATGATGATGATGTATGTGTTTATATTCGGTTTTTAGACAAGAAAAAGAAGAGAAATGAAGCCTTGGTGCTTACAAGTTTGAGAGAGAAAAGAGAGAAAAAGAAGGTGTAAGTAAGTTGTGTGTGTGTGAAATGAGAGAATACAAGTGAGTAAGTAATACAAAAAAAAAAAAATTTGGATCCCTCCTTTACCTCATCTAGGCCAACGGCCAAGGAACCAAAAGGGAAGGTCAAGTCTCCAACTTTCTAACGTGGGGAGATGGTGAATGCTTGAAGTGGTATTAAAGCAAATTGGTATGGGAACAAGGTGTAAGGATACAAGTAACTAGATTCCTTCACTAATTAATCCAAGTTAAGTCCTTAACAAGTCATTAGCATAATGTTGGGCTCCTAATAGTCCATCAAGAGAAGTAGGGTGGGCTTCCAAGTCCATGTTTAATAATAAAAGGCCCAAGTCCAAGTATGTAACAATTAATCAAATAAAGCCCAAGTAATTAACTACTAACATTCGTTAATTAAAAATGATTAATATTAATTAATCATGAATGTAAATAATATTCGAAATTATTATTCGTGTAAAGTACGTGTGTCACGAAGACAAATCGGGCATGTAAAGTTAAATATGGTAACAAGTAACACGTATAAGAACACGTTTATTAAAAACCAAGCATTAATAATAAAATTATTAATAATTAAACGTTGGAAAATCCAGGGTCGTTACATTACCCACCTGTTAAATAAAATTTCGTCCCAAAATTTTAAGCTGAGGTAGATGGAGGAGTTGGGAAAAGGTGAGGATACTTATGCATCATTTGATCCTCTCGTTCCCAAGTAAACTCAGGTCCTTGTTTGGAATTCTATCATACTCGGATGATCGGAATCTTGTTGTGCTTCAAAGTTTTGACCTCACGGTCCATAATTTCAACAGGCTCTTCCACGAAGTGGAGTTTGTCATCGATTGTAAGTTCCTCCAATGGTATGACATGTTCCGGTTCAGCAAGATACTTCTTCAAATTCGATACATGAAAGGTAGGATGAACTGAGCTCAATTGAGTTGGAAGATCCAAACGGTAAGCAACGGGTCCAACACGCTCCAAGATTTCAAAAGGACCAATGTATCGTGGATTGAGCTTCCCACATTTTCCAAAACGGATCACGCCTTTCCAAGGAGCGACCTTCAACATTACACGGTCACCTACGTTGAATTCAACGCCTTTACGTTTAAGGTCAGCATAACTCTTTTGGCGAGCACGAGCCGTCTTAAGTCTAGCTTGAATTTGGGCAATCTTTTCCGTTGTTTCAAGGACTATCTCGGGTCCGGTGATTTGCACTTCGCCTAACTCGGCCCAACAAATAGGGGAACGGAACTTGCGGCCATACAATGCTTCAAAAGGTGGGGCATTAATACTTGAATGATAACTGTTGTTGTAAGAGAATTCGGCTAATGGCAAATGCCTTTCCCAAGCCTTTCCAAAATCAATGACACAAGTACGCAACATTTCCTCCAAAGTCTGAATTGTGCGTTCACTTTGCCCGTCGGTCTGTGGGTGTTATGCAGTACTCATGTCGAGACGGGTTCCCATGGCTTCTTGTTAGGAGCTCCAAAATCTAGAAGCAAAATGGGGATCGTGATCTGAGATGATCGATAAGGGTACACCATGAATAGATACAACCTCTTTGATGTATAGTTGAGCGAGTCTCTCCATCGTATCCGTTTCCTTCATAGCTAGGAAGTGTGCAGATTTGGTAAGACGGTCAACAATAACAAAAATGGTATCGTATCCACCCATCGTCTTTGGTAGCTTGGTAATGAAATCCATTGTGATTCTTTCCCACTTCCATTGCGGGATTTCTGGTTGTTGAAGTAATCCAGAGGGCCTCTGATGTTCGGCCTTAACTTTCGAGCAAGTCAAACACTTACCAACATAAGTTGCTACGTCCTTCTTAAGATTCAGCCACCAATACTGTTCTTTAAGATCGTGGTACATTTTACCGACTCCTGGATTAATCGAATATCTCGACTTGTGGGCTTCATCTAATATAAGGTTCCGTAGATCTCCATAACGAGGTAACCAAATTCTTCCGGCATAGCATCAGAGTCCAGTCTCCTTAACTTCAAATCGAGAAACGAGAATGTTCAAGTATTCATGAGATATATTCTCTTCCTTGAGAGCCTCATCTTGGGCTGCTCGGATCTGGCTATTGAGGTTCGAATGAATGGTGATGTTCAGTGCCCGAACACGAAGAGGTGCCATCCTCTCCTTTCGACTCAAAGCGTCAGCTACAACATTGGCCTTGCCAGGGTGATAACGAAGTTCACAATCATAGTCGTTCAGCGTCTCGATCCATCGACGCTGTTTCATATTCAGTTGCTTCTGATCGAAGATGTGTTGGAGGCTATTATGATCGGTGAAAATAGTGCTCTTAGTTCCATAAAGATAGTGTCTCCACAGCTTTAATGCAAAGACAACGGCTCCAAGCTCGAGATCATGCGTAGTGTAGTTTCGCTCATGAATCTTCAGTTGTCGGGAGGCATAAGCGATAACCTTTGTGCGTTGCATCAGTACACAACCAAAACCACTTTTCGAAGCATCGCAATAAACGACGAAATCGTCACTGCCTTCAGGAAGTGATAAGATAGGTGTGGTGGTTAACTTCTTCTTCAAGGTTTGAAATGCAGATTCTTGTTCAGGTTCCTAAATGAACTTCTTCCCTTTGTGAGTCAGCGCGGTCAAAGGACGCGCAATCAGAGAGAAACCTTCAATAAATCTTCGGTAGTAACCGGCAAGGCCTAAAAATTGGCGAATATGAGTCGGAGTAGTGAGGGTTTCCCACTTGCTGATAGCTTCGATCTTTGCGGGATCAACTTTGATACCTTGATCACTCACAACGTGGCCCAGAAATTGGACTTCCTTCAACCAAAACTCACACTTGGAAAATTTTGCATAAAGTTGCTCTTGTCTCAAGAGTTCCAACACTAGACGAAGATGTTGTTCATGTTCTTCTTCGCTTTTGGAGTAGATGAGGATATCATCTACGAACTTATCCAGGTATGGCTTGCATACACGATTCATGAGATCTATAAACACGGCAGGTGCATTTGTTAAACCGAATGGCATCACGAGAAACTCATAATGACTATAACGAGTCCTGAATGCAGTCTTCATCACATCGCTCTCTTTCACCCTCAACTGGTGATAACCGGATCGCAAATCGATCTTAGAGTAAACGCTTGATCCTTGCAACTGGTCGAAAAGATCGTCAATTCGGGGAAGGGGATACCGATTCTTGATCGTCAATTTGTTGAGTTCACGGTAGTCGATGCACATGCAGAAGGATCCGTCCTTCTTCTTCACAAATAAAACAGGTGCGCCCCAAGGCGAGAAACTTGGTTGGATAAATCCACTATCTAGCAGTTCTTGTAATTGGCTCTGCAACTCTTGCATCTCGGAAGGTGCGAGTCGATAAGGTGCGCGAGCTACAGGTGTAGCTCCTGGCACTAAATCGATCTGAAACTCCACTGCTCTCGGTGGCGGTAATCCAGGCAATTCTTCCGGGAAGACATCGGAAAATTCATTCACAATTCGTACGTCCTCCACGCTCTTCACCTCGGTTTCTAAGGTTTTCACATGTGCTAGAACAGCAAGACGTCCTTTCTTCATGATCTTTTGCGCTTTGATGCAACTAATGAGATTCAGTTTCGAGCTACATCTCTCTCTGTAAATAATCAGTGGCTTACCATCTCCGTGTGGTATACGAAGAGCTTTATCTCCACAGATAATGTCGGCCCTTATCTTGGTCAACCAGTCTATACCGACAATAACATCAAAGCTTCCCAACTTAATGGGTATCAAGTCAATCTCGAAATCCACACCAGCTATGTTGATAATAGCTCCTCGGCTAACTTGATCAACTTTCTCAAGTTTTCCATTGGCTACCTCTACAAGCATACTCTCCTTTAAAGGAACTAACGACCAATTTATCTTAGAGAAAAAGTGTCTACATACATAACTTCTATCGGCACCAGTATCAAATAGGACAGAAGCTAATAGATTGTTGATAGTGAATATACCTGTCACCAAGTTGGGGTTCTCACGAGCATCCCTTGCATTTACATTGAAAGCTCTGCCACGCGGTGGTCTGCCGTCCTTTCGCTTGTTGGGACACTCATTTCTGAAGTGGCCCGTCTGTCCGCATTCATAGCACTTTCTCGGTCTCGTGGGGTTCGGATTCCCAGTCATGGTGGTGATCTTGCAGTCCTTGCCAATATGCCAGGTCCTTTTGCATTTTTCACAAACAACGTTACAGTACCCGGTATTGTGCTTGTAGCACCTCTTGCACTGTGGCAGACTACCCTTGTAGTTGGAGTTCGAGCTAGTGTTCGGATTGGGATTCCCACCGTTGTTGTGCCTCTTAGCGGGGGCTTGATCATAGACTCTCCCCTTGTTGTTGTCCCACTTACGCTTATAACTACTACCCGATTCGGATTTAGCCTTTTCCGGTTCATCGATGATAATTTGGTTCATTAAGGTGTGCGCCATGCGCATTGCTTCCGGGACATTAGGTGGCTTAGATGAGGTGACATTTCCCTTAATGGACTTAGGAAGTCCCCACAAGTACCTTTCCATACGCTTAAACTCCGGGGTAACCATGGTATGACACATCAGGGCTAGTTCCAAGTACCTACGATTATAACCATCGAGATCGTTTCCCACAACCTTCAACTGCCCAAACTCAATCTCCATCTTCTGGATCTCTGTCCTAGGGCAATACTCTTCAATCATGGCCCCTTTGAATTCCTCCCAGGGGGTAGCATACGCCTCATCAATACCCTTTGCTTGAGCCAGTGTGTTTCACCAGGTTAGTGCGCTGTCTGACAGCGTACATGAGGCATACTTGGTTTTTTTCGTCTCTGAGCAGTTACTAACACGGAACACAGATTCTAATTTCTCAAACCACCTAGTGAGACCAACTGGCCCCTCAGTACCACTAAAGATGTTGGGCTTGCAGCTTTGAAACTCTTTATATGTGCACCCATTACGAATGGGCTGGTTAACTGGTGGAGCTTGGGGGTTCCTTTCCGCTAAAGCTACGGCCACACGTTCAACGATCATTTCCTCGATCTGTGCTGCGGTTGGCGTTGATCTTCCGTTTGCCATTGATGTTCTAAACAAAAATTTTGACTCAAGTTAAAATCCAGTATTCAATAAATAATAATACAGTATATGGTAACCAACATGGAATCAACACATCACATGTTTATTAAGTAACGCAAATAGATTCAGATACCACAAAATCATCATACAGTAACGTAAATAAAACACTGTGCAAGAATTAAACAACACAAAGTTCCATTCATTAATAATAAGTTGCATACATCCGCATAGATTAGTACAATACATAAGTAAAACATAAAACTACAAATGAGATTACATAATGAAATCTATTACAAATGTCCTATGGTGATGGTGGGTGAAGGATGTCCATTACGTGGGACATCTGGTCCTCGAACTCAGCTACCCGAGCACGGAGGGTCTCCACTTCCCTTGTCAGTTCCTCGACAGAGGGAGATGGTGGGGCAGACGGTGCAGTCGGTACGGGTGGTGCTGGTGGTGCGGGTGGTGCAGACGGTCCGGCACCAGAAGTAGATGTTGCGTATCGGGGAGCCTTACGTATGAATGGATCAGCAGGATACGGCACAAGCCGCTTATGGGCGGTAACTCTAGTCCTCAGTCCATGTGCGTTAACGGACGATCTCCCACCGTTAACCCCGGGAATAACAGTACCGTCAAAACGATACCGCTTCTTCAGCGGGGTAGAGGGTGGTTGCACGGGTGCTTCCTCGGGATCCTTGAAAGGACCCGTCCTAATCCACCTGGACGAAGTCATCAACATTTAGTCCAATTGCGATGATCGGCTCCAAGTAATGTCCTTATATTGAGCAAATGCACAGCGGAAGACTTAATTCGTACCTGAGAATAAACATGCTTTAAAGTGTCAACCAAAAGGTTGGTGAGTTCATAGGTTTATCATAACAATCATTTCAATATGTTAATAGACCACAAGATTTCATAATCATAAACATAATACACTCGCAAGTGTATGTAAAGCATTCTAAGTGGTTGAGCACTTGGTAACCATACTTAACATTTAATCAACGTTTCATATTCCCTTTATTATGAAATCTCACTACACCGTACCAAGTGTAGTCACCAAAACGAAGTACTGTGCAACCGTTAAATACTGGTCGTCCAGTCCGGTTGGGGTTGTCAGGCCCGATAGATCTATCTTTAGGATTCGCGCCTACCGTACATAGACAAGTAGTTTAATGTTACCAAGCTAAGGGTATATTTCTGGTTTAAACCCACATAGAATTAGTTTTAGTACTTGTGCCTATTTCGTAAAACATTTATAAAACAGCGCATGTATTCTCAGCCCAAAATATATATAAAAAGGGAGTAATGAAACTCACCATACTGTATTTTGTAGTAAAAATACATATGTCGACATTTAACAAATGTAAGGTTGGCCTCGGATTCACGAACCTATATCAAGTATATATATTAACACGTATAATTGTAATCGAACGAGTATATATTATTAGTGATTTTATTTGTTATTTTATATTATGTGTTTGTTAATAACTTAATTATATATATTTATATTTGTATAGATAATTTTAACATTTATTACAAAAATATTAATGTGGTTAGATTTTATAAATATATTTTATATAGAAAATATTCATTTGATATAAATATAATACTAGTAATAATAATGATAAAAATAATAAAATTTTTGATAATTCTAGTAATAATAATAATGATAATTTTAATATTATTGATGAAAATATTACTAATAATAATAATGTTTGAAATGATAATACTAATAATTATGATACAATTTTTGTTAATAATCATAAGTAATCTAACAACAATAATAATAATAATAATAATAATAATGATAATAATAATAATAATAATAATAATAATAATAATAATAATAATAATAATAATAATAATAATAATAATAATAATAATAATAATAATAATAATAATAATAATAATAATAATAATAATAATAATTAAATAAAAAGATAACTACCTCATAAGCTCAAAAATATAATCAAATTGTCCATGCCGGGACTCGAACCCACGACCTCACGTTAACACATCAATACCCTAACCATTCCTCCATTTTGTTTTTCCTGATTTATATCTATCCCTTTTTAATATAACCCCGTAATATTTCAGTTCTATATCCTTCTTCTTCAATCTTTCAAACGACCAAATCCATAATCGAGAATCATAACAGTAAGACAATAAACTGTGTTTTTAAATTTGAAAATGAACCGGAAGTGATTCGATGTGAGGATTTGAATTACCAGGAAAAGGAAGTAATTAATTGAATACTGCATCAGCACCCGGATGAACACAAAGAACAACTCGAACTCTGATTTCTAAATACAGACACTTTTAGATTATGCTTACCAAATGAAATATGTTGTAAATAACTCATAAAATCTTTAAGGATCATTAATTGAACTTGAATTATAACAGGGAACTCAAATTCATTTGATGAACACCCGTTTGACTTTAAAACCCAAAACTTTGACTTTCAAAATTCGACTTTGATTTGAAGAATTGACTGTTGAATCTTTCCAGTTAGTTTAAGTGAAGGAATTCTGACAAAGTTGCATTATTACATTTTGTAATTGGTTTCAAATTCGAGTGCTAAAAAAATATAAATCAAGAACAGGGCTATCGTCTGTGTTCTTGAATGTTTTGAATAATTTCGATTAATTAATAACTGTAAGAAACAATGTTAATTGATAGTTGAATATGTTTATCAATTGGTTCTGGTAATCAGCAAGAATTGAGTGGATAAAATAAAGATGGAATGTTTTTACAGCAATTCGATCATTACAGAAGTATATAAATGAAATAAAAGAAAATATAAAAGTTGATTTAGATTGATAACAACTTTTGGACTGGTTACCATGTTCACAGTTTGATTCGTACAAATTAAGATCATCAGCTACAGATAGAAAATGATTGTGAACCGATTCATACCTATTCTTGTTGTCTTTTTATAGTTTATAAGGAATATAATTATATTAATTATTAATAATTATATTCATCATACAGATTGATAAAAAAATACGCATAATAATATTAGGAATACTGTATTTATATATTTAGTATACGTATTTATCTATATATATTTAACTGAAATTAGTATTTGTTTATGTATTTATGTATATTTGATTCTTATATATATAATCATATATATATCTGCTTATAATTCATATGTTTCATAATTAATAAATATATATTAATACTAATAATAATATTAATAAGAATAATATTATTGAATAATAGACTAATTAACATAACAATATGATAATACAAAGTTTAATAAATTTTATTCAATAATAATGATAATAGTAATACAACTTAAGTATATTAAATTTTTATATATCCATTTAAGTCTTATATTAATAATATTGGTAATACAAATACAAAAAAATTGTTATCATCATTAATAATGAAAGTAATAATAATAATATTGATATATCAATTACTATTTTTTTTTTTCATTCTACTTATTATTCTATGTTTTAAATTCCTAATAATTAAAATATACTTTATTACTTCAAAATAGTATATATATATATATATATATATATATATATATATATATATATATATATATATATATATATATATATATATATATATATATTTAGATATATATATACATATTTATTTACACACATTTATTCGTGAATCATCGGGAGTAATCAGAGGTCAATTGAATATATAAACATAGTTTCAAATTTTTTTGAGATTCAACATTACAGACATTGCTTATTGTGTCAAAATACAATATCGTATCGAGAGTTTGGTTTAAAATTAGTCGAAATTTTCCGGGTCGTGACAGTACCTACCCGTTAAAGAAATTTCGTCCCGAAATTTGAGTGAGGTCATCATGGCTAACATTAAAAATGTTTTCGTGACGAATATGAGTTAGAGTTTTATCATTATTGATTAATATAGATAAAACGATTCGATCATGTGGATCGTACGAGTGAAGCTATCACAAAAGAGTGAAATGAGAAATAAAGATTCGTCTTGACTTTTGACGTAGTCACGGTTGATTTCAAGGATTTTAAGGAAATCTTCTATTCAGAAATAACACGATTTATTAGCAAACTGTTGGAATTATGGAAGAACAGAAATATCAAGGAAATATTTTCGTGATATGCTTAGAGATTAAGTAGAATGAAAGAGCTATGTAACATGGCACATGATGATAATATGATCTATGAATCATGTTCCATTAGAAACTCAGCATGACTTACTATAATATAATCATGTTGGCCAAGCGCATTATATTATACTAACTCATGCATCAGTTCCCAACACTTCTCTATAATTCTTTCATAATTTATACTTAGAGTTTACAGAAGTTCCAATATAATGGAATACAGAAAACACGAAGAGGTAGATAATTTCGGACAAGAATATTTATGAAAATATCCTCAGAAATATCGAAGATATTTATGATGATATTTTGGAATTTCTAAGTTCGAAAGTTGATGAAGAAAAATTTTTCGCAAGATTTTAACATGAGTTCGGAGCAGGATATTCTCTACAGATTTCATCAGAAACAGAATCATCAGGATTATTTGAATATAGGGTTTAGTTCTTGTATTTGTTTTTGGTCTCCTTCATGGTTAGCTCAATCCGTTTTTCAGTACCAAATTTTTTATCGAGCTTTCCCAACATTCCATTCTTTATCATCAACTTTTGGCCATTAAGACCATCTACAACATGCTGCTTCGTCAGTATTTTCAAAGTTAACAGATCTGGGTCATCGGTTATCAAACCGAGGTGGTTTCAGGAGAATTGTGTTTTTAGATGATTAAACGCTGATGGTAGTATGATGGAATATAAAAGGGTTTCCTAGTAACAATAAATGAGTACGTATATATATCAAGGTCATAATAAGGTCGTTTCGAACAAAAAGTCAAAGTTTACTTGTTGGAGCTGTGACAAAATTGGCTAATTTGAAAGGGATTACCCAAATTATTTTGGGTAATAATAACACTAAAGGAATTAGCACAGCTACGTGTTAAACGTTTACTCAGTTTCCGGGGGTTTTTCAGGTGCATAACTATATGCATCAATCTTTTCTTCCGTAGATGAAGTGCGGCTGATTCATCCTCTCGATCGAGGTGTTTTCAAGAATCATGAAAGATTTGAACATGGGTTGGAATCGTCAAAATTCAAATGAGGTTTAAGATGAGATCAAGTGGCAATCTTAAAGAAATGTTTAGTTTCATATGTTATAATCAATATTTTAATTCATTTTAATTGTCCAATGTTATTAGTCCACAGTCGATAATCCACAGTTAACAGTCCAGTAATACATATATATTTTATTATATTATATTTGAATTAATTTATACGTGTCGTGACCCGTATACGTCTCAGACTCGATCACAACTCAAAGTATATATATTATTATAGAATCAACCTCAACCCTGTATAGAGAACTCGATCATTACTGCATATAGAGTGTCTATGGTGATTCCAAATAATATATATAGATGCGTCGATATGATATGTCAAAACCTTGTATACGTGTCCCAATATTTAAAGTGCGTAAAATAAATACAGAAATTAAATGACGATAAATAAAATGCGTAAAGTAAATAACAGAAATTAAATGACGATAAATAAAATTGCGAGAATGTAAATTGCGATAATTAAATTGCGATAAATAAAGTGTAATCAGTTAGCTGGGAACAATTAGCTAGGAACAGTTAGCGTGGATTCTTAACAAAATTTCTTATAGTTAATTTGTTTGTTTCCAACAAATTTTATTTTGTCAAATGTTTCCTTCATTAAGCCACTTGATTTTTGATAAATCAAAATCCAAATATGAAATTAGATGAATATGATTATTCTGCGGTGAATGGATACGTATATCTGTAGATGTAAACAGGATAGTAAATGACTGTTGAATCAGATTTGAAAGAATGTACAGTGTAACTTATTAATGTGAAATCTAAATATTCCTCGGGTATTACTTTGTAACGACCCGGAAATTTCCGACCAAATTTAAACTCTAATCTCTATATGGTTCCGACACGATAAGCAAAAACCCTAAAGTTGACCCGCATTTTTTTTATTTTCGATCGTTCTATACTTATAAGATTAATATGTACATAAATTAAACCTTACCAACATGATAAGCAATCCAAATTGTTGAGACTTATGTTTTCGAAAAGAGTTTTACACAACGTTTGACCGTCTAGTTTGACCGATGATATCACGAACTATATAACATATGATAATTATACGTTTGTGTATATATATGTATATATACATATTTAACATGATCTAAGAATGTTTTAATATCTCATTTTGTATTAATAACAATAAGTTATAAGTATATTTTGAAACTACTAACTTAAGTTTTCAAAACGATAACTATACGTAATGTTTTTCGACGTAAATACTTATAACCTATATTACTTATACATGCATCGTATAGATATGTATTTTATCACTTTTAAAGGGCTTACATACATAAAACAATATAAGTATATTTACAAAAGATAGCTATATTTGAATCCTCGTTCCGTTTCCTCAAAGATTTCTATACGTATACCTAGAGTATATGTACCCGTATCATACGCAGCTTCTAGATGTATTTACTATTGGTATATACCAATAAAAATCTGCTCCTTAGCAGCCTTAAATGATTAAGAAACATGTGGAACCAACCATTTGTCAAGTAGCATGAATTATTTAGCAAGAAAACAAAGTTAGGTATCTTTTTTTCCTTTATAACCTAAAAACGTTTTTATGCATGCACACCATTTCTTCACCCCATTTTCTCATACTTACACTTCCATTTCTCTCTCAAAATACTCTTAACTTCATACTTGATCATCTCCAAGCATTTTCCCCATCATTTAGCTTCAAAAACCTTACTTAAACACCATAAGAAAACCATACAAAAACACTTCAAGAAATCCTTCCAAGAACACCAACTTACTTCCAATCCTTCATCCACTTCCATCACCCTTTTGGTTCTAGGTTCTTACTCCTCTTTTACAGCAACCTTGTCCAAGGAACTTGAGGTAGAATCTATGTTCATAACCTTATTCGATTCATATATATATAACTATCATATTTTGTGGTATACAATTTTAACAACAAGAACATAGTTTGAAAGTTTTCAAACTTGTTTGCAAACTAAATAGATCCTTCTAACTTAACTTTTAAAATACTTCAAGACCTGTAATATAACTTAAATATATGCTAACTTAACAAGGTAAAACTTGGTTTTTCAAAGAACACCTTAAAAACTGTTTTTACGACGTCGGAGTGCAACCAGGGGCTGTTTTGGGTTGGATAATTAAAAACCATTTTAAACTTTGAATTGGAGGTTTATTCTCTGGAAAAATGATTTTTACTATGAATATGATAACACATAAAAATTTCATGATTTAATTCAAAGTATAAGTATTTTTAGAAAAATAATCATTTAAGGTTGTTTACATAAAGGAAAATGTTTAACTTCATAAGTTTCACTAAAGTTTCACCTATGCCGTGTGATTTTGAATACAAACTAAGGTATTTACAGTTCATAGTCTTAAAGAGGGACTCGATCCAAGGAGATGGCAAGTTGAATCAACGAAAACGGAGTTGTAACGAAGAAACTATGACCGAAACAAAATTGGTTATCCAAGACTAGTTTAACTTCGGGATTAATTGGGAAAAATTTATATAAATCACATATTTCTAAGATAACATGATATTTTATATATATGTACTCATAATTCAATTTTATATGGTTCAGGATCACCCGTAAACAATACGAGAAGATTAATCATAAGATCCCATGTTTGTACGCAACACGTCATTTGACAACACCGGTACTTTATGTACGCAACACGTCATTTGACAACACCGGTACCGTGGGTCAAGATTAATCTCGACCAATACATATACGATGGGGTTTTTATTTATTTCATTGGGGGTTTATTAAACACCTAAAAATGAACCATTAAAATTGAATTACTAACATCGGACTGCTAACTACGGACTAAGGAATTATTCAAAGTATTAAAAGTATTATAAGTATATATATGTGACGATTGTTTAAAATGAAAATATATTGATATATTATATATGGATAGGTTCGTGATATCAATCGGAGACCGAGTCGAAATTACATATCTTCAAGACAACAGTGAGTATATAGTCCCACTTTTAAACTCTAAATATTTCGGGATGAGAATACATGTATTTTATGTTTTACGATATAGACACAAGTAACTGAAAAATATATTCTACGTTGAGTTGTACTACTGGCATACTTCCCTGTAGCTTGGTAACTAATATTTACAGCGGTATTGTAAACGCGAATCCTGTTGATAGATCTATCGGGCCTGACAACCCCAACCGGACTGGACGACCAGTATTCAACGGTTGCACAGTACTTCGTTTTGTGACTACACTTGGTACGGTGTAGTAAGATTTCATATTAAAGGGAATATGCAACGTGATTGAATGTTAAGTATGGTTACCAAGTGCTCAACCACTTAGAATATTTTTATGAAAATGTTTATATATGAAATCTTGTGGTCTATATATATATATCGCTGCCGGCATTAAACCTATATCTCACCAACTTTATGTTGACATTTTAAAGCATGTTATTCTCAGGTATGAATTAAGTCTTCCGCTGTGCATTAGCTCGTACTAAGGATACTACTTGAGGCCATTAAGGACTTATATCATAAGGCGTTACATTCGAGTCATTGAAGTTCATAGAGACTATTATTAAGTAAATGGCGGTTTAGGTCATTTGAATATTATGAAATGTCAGGCGAATATGTCAATTCTGGATGTAACTATAGATTGCCTTTTAAGAATATATGCAACGTTTGTAAGATGTATTATATAGAGGGCAAGTACCTCGCAATGTTATCAACTATTGTAATTCGTTTGTAATCAATATGGACAACGTCCGGATGATTAGTTTCGGATCCTTTCAGTTGGTATCAGAGCATTGGTCTTAGCGAACCAGGCCTTGCATTAGTGTTTCTAACTAGTAGTTGTTAGGATACATTAAGTGAGTCTGGACTTTGACCGTGTCTGCCTGTCAAAAGTTTTGCTTATCAATCCTAGTCGGAAATCATCTGCTTATCATCCTTAGGGAACTGCCTGCTTATCATTCTTAAGTCTAGACACGTCTTACTGCATTTAGTGCATCGATAGTGTATAGACAAAATTCATATCCTAGCGTATATGTTACTATAGACATTGCCTGACGTATTTCAAAGATTCTCCGTAATTCATGGGATTTTGATATTATATATACATATGTAAATTATGTATTGAAGAGTACCAAACCCAACTCCTATAATCTATTCCAAACAAAAAAATTCATTTCTCCGACCATACAAGATGGATTCTTCATCCAGCTCAAATTCCTCCGACTTCGATAGCTTCGCCGATATGGATTTCCATTCGAGCTCCGAGAACAGCGTTACCGGAATGGATCAACCAATTTCCCATCATCTATTCTGGATGAATTGGGGATGGGTTCGTAATATACTAAATTTCTGGAGGCAAGAAGAAAGTGATCCATTCCATCCACCAAATTGTCCTCTTAACGATGAACCTGAAGCACTTACCGGCAAACCTATTCGAAACACCATTTTCTCGCTCATTTCTAGAGTATCTCGTCATGATTACATACTATCCCATATTTCAAATCTTGTTCATTCGCTCGTTCCAACCGTCAATCATCCCGGTATAATAGAAGAAGTCAACGAACTCCGTGCTCGGGTAGTGGTTTTGGAGAATATGGTGCGAAGGTTACAAACACCAACAGCAGCACCAGCAGCATAATCCGTACTACCATCGTCAACGCCGACAGTACCTTTATCACCCCAATCACAACCGCGCCTTAAATCTCAACATCACAATCTGTATCTCGAATATCAACATCACACGACTCAATATCTGTACTTCGAGTATGATCTTCGTTCTATATATCGTTCTACATCGATTATCTTCGCTTTACGTATCGTATGACGATTATGTAATTTCTAAAGTCTTAGAGATTATGTAATCTAGAATTAACGATAAATCAAATGAGTTTAATATCTTATTGACTCATTAAATCTATGATTATCTCTGAAGAAAATATATATGCAAGTATATTTTCATAAAGATAGTAATTAAAAATTCCTTCGTACAAACTATTAATGATGAAAATATTTTAACGAGTGGGTAGTACCCGAGGAATATTTAGAATTCACATTAATAAGTTATATTGTACATTCTTGAATCTGATTCAACGGTTATCTATTATCTTACTTACAACCACCGATATTCGTATCCGCTCACCCTAGAATAACCATTTTCAATCAAATTTCATATTCGGATTTTGACCTACCAGAATCCAACAAGTGGTATAAAGAAGAAAACTCTGGACAATTAAAATGAATTAAAATGTTGATTGTAACATATGAAACTAAACAATTCTTCAAGCTTGCCACTTGATTTTATCTTAAACCTCATTCGTAACTTGACGATTACAATTCGCATTCAAAACCTTTCATGATTCCTGAAAACACCTCGACCGAGAAGTTGAACCCGCCGCACCTCACCTAAGGAATGAAGATTTATACATACAGTTATACACCTGAAGAACTCTCGAACCCAAATTCATAATTTAACACATAACGTATTGAATCCTTTGCCATTTATTAGAACAACCCTATAATTCCTTTTCAAGAAGCTAATTTTGTCACAGCTCCACTTCGACTTTTCAGTGAGATTATTTCTATTATAATCATGATATTTATACCTTGTCCTTTCGCCGTCATTACCGGAAAACCTTTTATATCCCCCGACAACATCAACAGGTGCACCAGCAGATCGTTATCCTTTTGGCGAAATCAACAATCAGTATTTTGAAAATCTCGCGGAACTTCTTCCATCATATCTATAATGTCTATCCCTAAGAATTTCATAATCTAAATGTGAAGTTTCTGAAAAACACCCGGGACTATGAAATAGTTCTTGAAATGCTAACGAAGCAGCAAAAACTGTAAACGACTTTAACGGTCAAAAGTTTGATGACAAAGAAAAGTAAGGTGGTAAAGCTAAAAAAAAAAAAAAAAAAAAAAGTTTGGAACTAGAAAATGGATGAAGCAAAGTATGAAAGAGGCTGTGGATAAATCACAGGGACTGAACCTGCTCTCAAAGAATACAAACGATTCCGTACCTGCTGAAACCGTCAGTAAGAACCCTACTCTTTATTCAAAACCTTGCCCGGATGATATTTTTCATCATCATCTTATCTTAGATATTATAAGATATCTTCATATCATTCGTTATACATATTTTTCATATTTCTGGAGATATTTTTACAACTATTCCTATCTGCGATCATTTATCTCTCCGTAACATCTGCGTTACAATATAAAAGAAACTGTGTTAATTTCTAAATTCTGAAACCTCCGAGATTAAAATATAAATAATTTGAAGTAGTGTTGGGAACTGATGCATGAATTAGTATAATATAATGAAACTTGATCAACTTCATTATATTACAGTAAGTCATGTTAAGTTTCTAATGGAATGTGATGATTCACAGTACCGTCATCATGTGCCATGTTACACGGCTCTTACATTCTATCAAGTCTCCAAACATATTAGAACGTATCACCTTGATAGTTCTATTTTTCTGGAATATTCGAGTAATTTAACGAATCAAGATCGTGCCATTACAATTTCATTCTAAAACCGATAGCTAGGTTCATTCCAAATTTCCTACCTACGAATTTCGGACCATTGTTCGCTTGGCTCGAGGACGGGAAGAAGAAACGAAGGGACAAAACCTCAGAATAGAAATAGGAACATAAACCACAGCAAATAAGAGAGAGCATTAACTGTGGATGACAATGATTTTAAGGGACGGGAGTAGGAACATCGAAATATAAGGGAAGGTATAAAACCTAACAACAACCCCGAAACTACAAACCGTGCATATCAATACGTATTGCAACGTAAAGGCACGGGAGAATTAAAAACATTATAATTCCAAGGAAAGGATAAAAGAGAATAGATTCTTCTGGTGATAGATGAAAAAGAAGAATGAAAGATATGAAAGTTAGAAATATAACAAGGATTAGAATGGGATGGAGCATATTAGCGAATGTCTTAAAGTAGGAACTAAAGAGAAAGAATAGAAGATGTGGGAAGAAAGAAAGGGAAGGAGGTAAATTTATAGTGAAATATTCGACAAAGAAATCAAAACAGATTGCCGCGTTAAATCAAAGAAGATCCTGATCGCCGCAAAACTAAATCTTATTACATAAGATTTTCTTTAAAACCCTTAAATCCCGGAAATCGATCATAATCACGTCATCGGTTACAACAATTCTATATTTACTCATTTCACTCTTTTGTGATAGCTTCGCTCGTGCGTCTCACATAACCGAATCGTTTTATCTAAATCTTTCAATAATGATAAAATTTCATTATTACCTCATATTCGTCATGAAAACATTCCTATTGTGATTTATGACAACCTCTACCAAATTTCGAGGACGAAATTTCTTTAACGGGTGGGTACTGTAACGACCCGGAAATTTCCGACCAAATTTAAACTCTAATCTCTATATGGTTCCGACACGATAAGCAAAAACCCTAAAGTTGACCCGCATTTTTTTTATTTTCGATCGTTCTATACTTATAAGATTAATATGTACATAAATTAAACCTTACCAACATGATAAGCAATCCAAATTGTTGAGACTTATGTTTTCGAAAAGAGTTTTACACAACGTTTGACCGTCTAGTTTGACCGATGATATCACGAACTATATAACATATGATAATTATACGTTTGTGTATATATATGTATATATACATATTTAACATGATCTAAGAATGTTTTAATATCTCATTTTGTATTAATAACAATAAGTTATAAGTATATTTTGAAACTACTAACTTAAGTTTTCAAAACGATAACTATACGTAATGTTTTTCGACGTAAATACTTATAACCTATATTACTTATACATGCATCGTATAGATATGTATTTTATCACTTTTAAAGGGCTTACATACATAAAACAATATAAGTATATTTACAAAAGATAGCTATATTTGAATCCTCGTTCCGTTTCCTCAAAGATTTCTATACGTATACCTAGAGTATATGTACCCGTATCATACGCAGCTTCTAGATGTATTTACTGTTGGTATATACCAATAAAAATCTGCTCCTTAGCAGCCTTAAATGATTAAGAAACATGTGGAACCAACCATTTGTCAAGTAGCATGAATTATTTAGCAAGAAAACAAAGTTAGGTATCTTTTTTTTCCTTTATAACCTAAAAACGTTTTTATGCATGCACACCATTTCTTCACCCCATTTTCTCATACTTACACTTCCATTTCTCTCTCAAAATACTCTTAACTTCATACTTGATCATCTCCAAGCATTTTCCCCATCATTTAGCTTCAAAAACCTTACTTAAACACCATAAGAAAACCATACAAAAACACTTCAAGAAATCCTTCCAAGAACACCAACTTACTTCCAATCCTTCATCCACTTCCATCACCCTTTTGGTTCTAGGTTCTTACTCCTCTTTTACAGCAACCTTGTCCAAGGAACTTGAGGTAGAATCTATGTTCATAACCTTATTCGATTCATATATATATAACTATCATATTTTGTGGTATACAATTTTAACAACAAGAACATAGTTTGAAAGTTTTCAAACTTATTTGCAAACTAAATAGATCCTTCTAACTTAACTTTTAAAATACTTCAAGACCTGTAATATAACTTAAATATATGCTAACTTAACAAGGTAAAATTTGGTTTTTCAAAGAACACCTTAAAAACTGTTTTTACGACGTCGGAGTGCAACCAGGGGCTGTTTTGGGTTGGATAATTAAAAACCATTTTAAACTTTGAATTGGAGGTTTATTCTCTGGAAAAATGATTTTTACTATGAATATGATAACACATAAAAATTTCATGATTTAATTCAAAGTATAAGTATTTTTAGAAAAATAATCATTTAAGGTTGTTTACATAAAGGAAAATGTTTAACTTCATAAGTTTCACTAAAGTTTCACCTATGCCGTGTGATTTTGAATACAAACTAAGGTATTTACAGTTCATAGTCTTAAAGAGGGACTCGATCCAAGGAGATGGCAAGTTGAATCAACGAAAACGGAGTTGTAACGAAGAAACTATGACCGAAACAAAATTGGTTATCCAAGACTAGTTTAACTTCGGGATTAATTGGGAAAAATTTATATAAATCACATATTTCTAAGATAACATGATATTTTATATATATGTACTCATAATTCAATTTTATATGGTTCAGGATCACCCGTAAACAATACGAGAAGATTAATCATAAGATCCCATGTTTGTACGCAACACGTCATTTGACAACACCGGTACTTTATGTACGCAACACGTCATTTGACAACACCGGTACCGTGGGTCAAGATTAATCTCGACCAATACATATACGATGGGGTTTTTATTTATTTCATTGGGGGTTTATTAAACACCTAAAAATGAACCATTAAAATTGAATTACTAACATCGGACTGCTAACTACGGACTAGGGAATTATTCAAAGTATTAAAAGTATTATAAGTATATATATGTGACGATTGTTTAAAATGAAAATATATTGATATATTATATATGGATAGGTTCGTGATATCAATCGGAGACCGAGTCGAAATTACATATCTTCAAGACAACAGTGAGTATATAGTCCCACTTTTAAACTCTAAATATTTCGGGATGAGAATACATGTATTTTATGTTTTACGATATAGACACAAGTAACTGAAAAATATATTCTACGTTGAGTTGTACCACTGGCATACTTCCCTGTAGCTTGGTAACTAATATTTACAGCGGTATTGTAAACGCGAATCCTGTTGATAGATCTATCGGGCCTGACAACCCCAACCGGACTGGACGACCAGCATTCAACGGTTGCACAGTACTTCGTTTTGTGACTACACTTGGTACGGTGTAGTAAGATTTCATATTAAAGGGAATATGCGACGTGATTGAATGTTAAGTATGGTTACCAAGTGCTCAACCACTTAGAATATTTTTATGAAAATGTTTTTATATGAAATCTTGTGGTCTATATATATATATCGCTGCCGGCATTAAACCTATATCTCACCAACTTTATGTTGACATTTTAAAGCATGTTATTCTCAGGTATGAATTAAGTCTTCCGCTGTGCATTAGCTCGTACTAAGGATACTACTTGAGGCCATTAAGGACTTATATCATAAGGCGTTACATTCGAGTCATTGAAGTTCATAGAGACTATTATTAAGTAAATGGCGGTTTAGGTCATTTGAATATTATGAAATGTCAGGCGAATATGTCAATTCTGGATGTAACTATAGATTGCCTTTTAAGAATATATGCAACGTTTGTAAGATGTATTATATAGAGGGCAAGTACCTCGCAATGTTATCAACTATTGTAATTCGTTTGTAATCAATATGGACAACGTCCGGATGATTAGTTTCGGATCCTTTCATACTTACCCGTTAAAATATTTTCACCATTAACAATTTGTACGAAAGAATTATTAATTACATTCTTTATGAAAACATATATACATATATATTTTCTTCAGATGTAATCATGAATTTAATGAGTCAGTAAGATACTCATTTGATTTATCATTAGTACTAGATTACATAATCTCTAAAACTTTAGAAATTACATAATAGCCCTGACGAGCGAAGATAATCGTTGTAGAACGATATGTAGAGCGAAGATAAAGTAGATAGAACGATACGTAGAACGATGATTATGCTCGAGGTACAGAATGAGATGTTGAAGGATGTGATGTTGAAACTTGGGTTGTTGGTGGTACTGATGTTGATGTTGGTGGTACTGTTAGTGCCGGTGATGCTGCTGGTGCTTGTAAGTTTTGAACCATATTCTCCAAGGTTAGCACTCGAGCTCGAAGTTCTTTAACTTCTTCTACTAACCCTGGTTGGTTATCAGTGTGAGGTAGAGATCGGATATCTTTTCTAGTTCCGTTAATGGTAGTCTCAAGACGAAAAATTCTCGCAAAAAGGGTATAAACGGTGTTGCGAACAGGTTCGCCGGTGAGCGGGTCGAGTACTCCAAGGTTAGGTGGTAGATTCGGTTCATGATATGGAGTACCTTCTTCCCTTCTCCATAGGGTGAGTATGTCGCGAACCCACCCCCATCTTCTCCAGTAATCACGGTAGTTGATTGGTTGGTGTGCTCCCGTCACACTGTCTTCGGAGTCAGAGGAACTTGGACGATTCGTAGAGGCCATCTTTCGCGATCACAGAAAAATATTTTTGGTATGAAACGTTTAGTGACAGCAGCTGATAGTTGGATGGTATTCTCAATGCATAATATGCATAGATATATATAGTACCAGGATTCCTTAAATTACGGAGAAATTTATGGGAGATATCAGGCAAAGTTTATCGTAATAGATACGCTAAGATATGAATTAGCAGATACGCTAAGATATGGATTTTTCGGTACACTATCTATGCAATAAAGGCAGTAGGACGTGTCTAGACTTAGAATGATAAGCAGGTAATTTTCGACACGAAATGATAAGCAAAACTTTTGACATGCAGACACGGTCGAAGTCCAGACCCGCTAATGCATCTAAACAACTATCAGCTAGACACACTAATGCAAGACCTGGTTCGCTAAGACCAACGCTCTGATACCAACTGAAAGGACCCGTCCTAATCCACCTGGATGAAGTCATCAACATTTGGTCCAATTGCGATGATCGGCTCCAAGTAATGTCCTTATATTGAGCAAATGCACAGCGAAAGACTTAATTCGTACCTGAGAATAAACATGCTTTAAAGTGTCAACCAAAAGGTTGGTGAGTTCATAGGTTTATCATAACAATCATTTCAATATGTTAATAGACCACAAGATTTCATAATCATAAACATAATACACTCGCAAGTGTATGTAAAGCATTCTAAGTGGTTGAGCACTTGGTAACCATACTTAACATTTAATCAACGTCGCATATTCCCTTTATTATGAAATCTCACTACACCGTACCAAGTGTAGTCACCAAAATGAAGTACTGTGCAACCGTTAAATACTGGTCGTCCAGTCCGGTTGGGGTTGTCAGGCCCGATAGATCTATCTTTAGGATTCGCGCCTACCGTACATAGATAAGTAGTTTAATGTTACCAAGCTAAGGGTATATTTCTGGTTTAAACCCACATAGAATTAGTTTTAGTACTTGTGCCTATTTCGTAAAACATTTATAAAATAGCGCATGTATTCTCAGCCCAAAATATATATAAAAAGGGAGTAATGAAACTCACCATACTATATTTTGTAGTAAAAATACATATGACGACATTTAACAAATGTAAGGTTGGCCTCGGATTCACGAACCTATATCAAGTATATATATTAACACGTATAATTGTAATCGAACGAGTATATATTATTAGTGATTTTATTTGTTATTTTATATTATGTGTTTGTTAATAACTTAATTATATATATTTATATTTGTATAGATAATTTTAACATTTATTACAAAAATATTAATGTGGTTAGATTTTATAAATATATTTTATATAGAAAATATTCATTTGATATAAATATAATACTAGTAATAATAATGATAAAAATAATAAAAATTTTGATAATTCTAGTAATAATAATAATGATAATTTTAATATTATTGATGAAAATATTACTAATAATAATAATGTTTGAAATGATAATACTAATAATTATGATACAATTTTTGTTAATAATCATAAGTAATCTAACAATAATAATAATAATAATAATGATAATAATAATAATAATAATAATAATAATAATAATATTAATAATAACAATAATAATAATAATAATAATAATAATAATAATAATAATAATAATAATAATAATAATTAAATAATAATAATAATAATAATTAAATAAAAAGATAACTACCTCATAAGCTCAAAAATATAATCAAATTGTCCATGCCGGGACTCGAACCCACGACCTCACGTTAACACATCAATACCCTAACCATTCCTCCATTTTGTTTTTCCTGATTTATATCTATCCCTTTTTAATATAACCCCGTAATATTTCAGTTCTATATCCTTCTTCTTCAATCTTTCAAACGACCAAATCCATAATCGAGAATCATAACAGTAAGACAATAAACTGTGTTTTTAAATTTGAAAATGAACCAGAAGTGATTCGATGTGAGGATTTGAATTACCAGGAAAAGGAAGTAATTAATTGAATACTGCATCAGCACCCGGATGAACACAAAGAACAACTCGAACTCTGATTTCTAAATACAGACACTTTTAGATTATGCTTACCAAATGAAATATGTTGTAAATAACTCATAAAATCTTTAAGGATCATTAATTGAACTTGAATTATAACAGGGAACTCAAATTCATTTGATGAACACCCGTTTGACTTTAAAACCCGAAACTTTGACTTTCAAAATTCGACTTTGATTTGAAGAATTGACTGTTGAATCTTTCCAGTTAGTTTAAGTGAAGGACTTCTGACAAAGTTGCATTATTACATTTTGTAATTGGTTTCAAATTCGAGTGCTAAAAAAATATAAATCAAGAACAGGGCTATCGTCTGTGTTCTTGAATGTTTTGAATAATTTCGATCAATTAATAACTGTAAGAAACAATGTTAATTGATAGTTGAATATGTTTATCAATTGGTTCTAGTAATCAGCAAGAATTGAGTGGACAAAATAAAGATGGAATGTTTTTACAGCAATTCGATCATTACAGAAGTATATAAATGAAATAAAAGAAAATATAAAAGTTGATTTAGATTGATAACAACTTTTGGACTGGTTACCATGTTCACAGTTTGATTCATACAAATTAAGATCATCAGCTACAGATAGAAAATGATTGTGAACCGATTCATACCTATTCTTATTGTCTTTTTATAGTTTATAAGGAATATAATTATATTAATTATTAATAATTATATTCATCATACAGATTGATAAAAAAAATACGCATAATAATATTAGGAATACTGTATTTATATATTTAGTATACGTATTTATCTATATATATTTAACTAAAATTAGTATTTGTTTCTGTATTTATGTATATTTGATTCTTATATATATAATCATATATATATCTGCTTATAATTCATATGTTTCATAATTAATAAATATATATTAATACTAATAATAATATTACTAAGAATAATATTATTGAATAATAGACTAATTAACATAACAATATGATAATACAAAGTTTAATAAATTTTATTCAATAATAATGATAACAAAAATGATAATAGTAATACAACTTAAGTATATTAAATTTTTATATATCCATTTAAGTCTTATATTAATAATATTGGTAATACAAATACAAAAAAATTGTTATGATCATTAATAATGAAAGTAATAATAATAATATTGATATATCAATTACTATTTTTTTTTTTTCATTCTACTTATTATTCTATGTTTTAAATTCCTAATAATTAAAATATACTTTATTACTTCAAAATAGTATATATATATATATATATATATATATATATATATATATATATATATACATATTTATTTACACACATTTATTCGTGAATCATCGGGAGTAATCAAAGGTCAATTAAATATATAAACATAGTTTCAAAATTTTTTGAGATTCAACATTACAGACTTTGCTTATCGTGTCAAAATACAATATCGTATCGAGAGTTTGGTTTAAAATTAGTCGAAATTTTCCGGGTCGTGACAATCCTCGTCGGAATTCTCGTCACTGGAGTCATCAGAGGATGAGTCGTCGGATGATGAGTCGTCGGAATCATCTGGGGGTGGCTGCACGGGTGGCTCTCCTCGGGCGGCCATCATCAGTCGGTATCTGAAGGGCGGGATCGGCACGAGACGTCCATCAGGAAGGCGTCGGCACCAATGGTTATGCTCATTACGTACCGGACCTTCCCCAAGTTCCGCGGGAATCACATCACCACCGGGATGGTGCTGTGGCTCCGAGGGTCCTGGGACAAGTGGAGCTGGAATCTCCTGTAGGTCCTCAGCTCCGTCTGAGGTGACCACTGGGTCGGGTGCATGGCTACTGGCTCCAGAGGACGAAGCGCCTGAGTCACTGGAGGGTGTCGATGACGGGATCTGAGAATTGGCAACAATGGTAGGCGAGGTGGCGGATGAGTCCGAGTCGCTCTCCAAAATGATAACAGGCAGAATATTCGACATCTGAACAAGGAAAAATAACTTTTTCCATGTCAGTAAGTCATAAAGCAAGCACGTATTAGGCAAAGTAACTACGACAGTCTAAATCATGTATAGAAGTAAATAGCATGGCAATAATGACAAGTATCATGCAATCGAAAGCAGATAATAGCATGCAGTAGTGAAATCATGTAGTAGCATACGGCATATAGCAGTAAAAGTAAGCAGCAGCATGCAGTAAGTTTCGCAGAAACAAGTAAACTAGCAAGTTGTAGATTAGTCCTATTAGTGAATCCTGCTCTGGTCGGTCCAGACTCACTAATGCAACCTAATTCCCTACAACCAATGCTCTGATACTAAATGTGATACACCGTACAAAACTATCGTGTACGAATCATCAACAACAGGATCATTACAAGGTCAAATACTATATGCTGTTTCAAAATAAGTTGCATTCATGAATAAAGGTGACGTTTTAACCAACGTCAAATGTTTAACAACCAAAAGTATGCTTCTACGAATAGCAAGCAATAATAGTACGTGACCTATAGGTCGTTACAAATACATCGTTTCAAAAGTAATATAGTTTGAATGCAAAATGAACGTTTCATGCGGTGACATCTCTAAAAAGCGCAGCGGGTGTCTACAAAGCATGACTAGTACAGCGGAAGCAAGCAAACCTTAAGCACCTGAGAAAAACATGCTTAAAAACGTCAACACAAAGGTTGGTGAGCTATAGTTTAAGTATAACAGTAATGTAAGGTAGGCCACGAGATTTTAGTGCTTCAACAGCGTTTCAAAACAGTATGAAAAGTATATGTATAACCGTGGGCACTTGGTAACTAACTTAACGTAAATAACACCCCCTAAAAGTATACTTGGTGAGTGCGTAAGTTTATGAAGTATTAAACACCCGTTAAATGCTAGCGCGACTAGCCCGAGTGGGGATGTCAAACCCTATGGATCCATATCTAAGATTCGCATTCACCGGTTCAAAGACCAATGACTAAACGTTACCGAGCTAAGGGGAAAGTTTATGCCATTGTATAACCCACACATATATAAAGTTTAAGTACTCATGCCTAGTATGTAAAACATAAAATGCGCATGTATTCTCAGTTCCCAAAATAGTTAAAGTAAAAAGGGATGCTATAACTCACAGTGGAAAGTAGTAAAAGTCGATATGCGGGAATAGTAAGCAAGTGGTTGGTCCGAAAAGTCCTCAACCTAAGTCAAAAGTTACTAAGTCAGTAAATTGTTCCTAAAGGTTTAAATGTATGTAAATTAGGTCTTAAGTATCATCATCATTCATCATCAAACAAAAAGTGTAAACTAAGTTTCAAGTCAAGACTAGGGTTTGAAATAAAGTCTGATTTCGTTCAGTCGCCACGACCTCTATACAAACTGAAATGAGGTGAGACCAGTGGCCATGGATCCGTATATGAGTCCCCTAGAGGCTGACCAATTTTCAGAACCAAAATCATCTTTATTTGACGGTGGTGACGGTTTAAGTGCGAGTAGGTCAGAAATTTCAGCACCACATTAATAGGGTGTAGTGACTTTCGGGAGGCCATAGATCCTAAACCGTAACTCGGATTAAGACGAGGTCTAAATGGAAAATAATCTACTCGAACCGAACTAACTGAAAATAAACTTTACAGTAGCCCAGGTAGTCTAATCAGTTCCAGAAACAGTAGCTAAAGATGTTCCGGTGGGTTCTTGGTGCTTGATGCTCATCACGGTTCTCATCCTTGATGCGTATAGCTTCAAGTGTACAACTCATTGATGGGTTTCCATCATCTTAACCAAGGTTTGACCATCATAACACTAGTGTAATTCTAAGATAAGTAGCACAACTCATTTAAGTGTTGCAAGTAGTTTGATGAACCAAAGTTACATCAAAATCTTAGATCCGACACATACATGAATTCTAAAAGTAATATTAAGCTACAAACTTGAAAGTAAACTAAATAATCAAGATCTTAAGTTGTAGAATATTGTTCTTAGTTAGATCTTAAAGATCCTAGACCCAAAAGTCTAGATCTAAAGTTCTTAAGTTAGATCCTAAGTTATCATACTTGGATCTTTACTTTAATGAAACCATAAGTTATGAAACTTAGATTTTCATCTTGAAAAGTGTATGTAAGCTCATAAGCTCTTGTTTACAACAAAATTAGAAGACCATAAGCTATAGAAACTTAGATCCAACACAAGTATATGAAGTTATAACTAGGAAGTTATACTTCCATGTTCTTGAACTTACAAAGTTAACTTTGGTTCAAGAAAAATGATATCAAGATTAACTAGTAATACTTGACCAACAAAACAACAATCACGAATTTAAAGCATGTACAAAGGAAGAAATAAGTTAAATCTACAAGTGACAAGTTCATGGTTGTTCATACTTTAAAGATTCAAGCCAAGGCTTTGATCTTTAAGAAAGTAAACCTTAAGTTTACAAACATGAACACAAGTATGGTTTTTACAACTCATGAACTTTCTTTTTAACAAGTTTTATGGAGGAATCAAACTATAATTTGATTCTCCTTGGTTCTTGTTTGTTCTTGTATAATCAAGATAACATGAAGAATAAACTAGGTAGTTTAATTCTTAACACAAGTAAGTAAACAACAATAACAAAAGAACAAGTAACAAACAAGCAAATGATGATGATGTATGTGTTTATATTCGGTTTTTAGACAAGAAAAAGAAGAGAAATGAAGTCTTGGTACTTCCAAGTTTGAGAGAGAAAAGAGAGAAAAAGAAGTTGTAAGTAAGTTGTGTGTGTGTGAAATGAGAGAATACAAGTGAGTAAGTAATACAAAAAAAAAATTGGATCCCTCGTTTACCCCATCTAGGCCGACGGCCAAGGCACCAAAAAGGAAGGTCAAGTCTCCAACTTTCTAACATGGAGAGATGGTGAATGCTTGAAGTGGTATTAAAGCAAATTGGTATGGGAACAAGGTGTAAGGATACAAGTAACTAGATTCCTTCACTAATTAATCCAAGTTAAGTCCTTAACAAGTCATTAGCATAATGTTGGGCTCCTAATAGTCCATCAAGAGAAGTAGGGTGGGCTTCCAAGTCCATGTTCAATAATAAAAGGCCCAAGTCCAAGTATGTAACAATTAATCAAATAAAGCCCAAGTAATTAACTACTAACATTAGTTAATTAAAAATAATTAATATTAATTAATCATGAATGTAAATAATATTCAAAAATATTATTCGTGTAAAGTACGTGTATCACAAAGACAAATCGGGCATGTAAAGTTAAATACGGTAACAAGTAACACGTATAAGAACATGTTTATTAAAATGCAAGCATTAATAATAAAATTATTAATAATTAAACGTTGGAAAATCCAGGGTCGTTACAAATGGGGGCACATTCGGTACTAGAAACCCGGTCTGCTCCAGATAATCATTATCATCAGTACCATGTTCATCATTTTAAACATCATCTACAACATCAACAATCTTTGATAACCCGGCATTACCCATCCTAGCAAATCCATAGTCACCTGGAGTGTAAGATGAGTAGTAATCTCTACATTTTGCAACATGACATGTAGCACCACTATCCACAATCAAACTCATGTAATCATGAGTGAGATTAATCTCATGATTAATTATGTCATGATCAAAACAAATAAAGAACTCATTAGTGGTCGTGTTAACTTCATCCTTATCATCACCTCTATCACTTTTCTTCTATATGTTCTTCTCATATCTCTTTCTCTTCTCGTTATTCAACATTGTGCAATACCACTTTGTTTACCCTTTCTCATAAAAACGATAACACTCAACATTAGTAAGTTTTTCTTGTGACTTTCTTCTCATCTCTTCATTCATAGTACTACCCTTAGCCAATTCCATGGTAATAATACCATCTGGTGCAGAGTTGGACAAAGATGTTCTAAAAGTCTCCCAAGAGTCCGGTAACATATCAAGTAGCCAGAGATCTTGAATCTCATCATCAAACTTGATACCCATTCATGCAAGCTAATTTATAATACCCTGAAATGCATTTAGGTGATCAGTAATATGAGTTCCATCACGATACTTCAAACCCATCATCTGCTTAATCAAGAACAACTTGTTATTCCCAGTTTTTCTTTCATATAACTGTTCAAGCTGGTTCCACAAAGTACGAGCATGAGTTTCCCCACTATATGATTCAAAACATTTTAATCAACCAACTGCCGAATATATCTGCATACTTTTCTATGCAAAATAGTCCACTCGGCATCAGACTTATTCTCAGGTTTATCCTCAGTAAAAACAGGCAAATAGTAATCCTTCACATAAAGATGATCCTTCATCATGCCTTTCCAAACATGATAATTTGAAACATTAATCAATCATCCTATTTGTATTAGTTTCCATTAGCAGAGAGGCAGGATCCTTTTGGTCAAAAGACTGTTTGAAAAACCCAACAACCAAGTCCAACTAAACTTTCTAGACACCACTTAATTTTTCAAATTAGTTAACCTAATCTCTGATACCAGTTTGATGGGAAAATAAGTCACAACGGGACACTCCAGTGCGTAAATAAACCTTTGTTTGACAAACACTTTCCCGACCTGTGTGAACTAATGAGGATACTAGCAAATGGGGTATATTAAATGCAATCTAATCAGCTCTGAACAACTAAACAAAGATAATCGGCACACGCAAATGAACACGAGACTATTTGCATGAAAAACCTCTCAAAGCGAGAGTAAAAATCACGGAACCCGTAGGCCACTTAAAATCCATTATTATCAACTCTAGAGCAATATAGTTGGTCTTTTCTAGATACACAAGAGGCATACAACAATCGTCATAGTCTTGAACTACAATAACTAACAAGTATGGAAACAATCTAAAAGACAAAAGGAGAAATAACGTCACCAATTTTTTACCCTTTGTACCAGCTACGATATCTTGAGCTTCAAACCTCCTAGGACAAATCCAACAGTACAAAACGTTTGCCCAGATGTTGGAACACGCTGTCCAATCTGATAACGATCCGACCGTTCAATCTCCGAGTACGACCTCATTTGTGAGCTGCTGTACCCAAAACCGAAAATGGGATTTTCTCTCTTTTTCTTTGATACCTCACTACTACTTCACTCTATCTATTGTGTGTGTATTTTAGTTCTTGTTCTCACTTGAGCCTTTAAATGTACACCTCTATTTATAGGTGATCTTAGCTTGGTCTCCAAATTTTACTTTGTCACCAAGTTGAGCTTGGCCTTCAAGTTTTGCTAGCTCTCTAAATTGAGTTTGGTCTCCACAATTGTTTGGTCAATAAGTTGGCATTGGTTCTTACTCTAAGCCAACACTTCTAATTTGTTAGGCGTTTTCTCATAACTTAAAAATAAGCCAACACATGTATAGATATAAATGGGTGAAATTGTCTAGTCATGAGGTGGTAAGACAAGGAAAAGAAATCAAAAACGGTAATATTTGTTCATAAGATCCAAAAACTTCACCAATAAAATCCACATATCATAAAAATTTGAAATGTATGAGTTGTCATGTAACCACTATATGAGGTCTATAATTTATCACTATGTATATCAGGGAGATCTTAAAGGGAGATCTTAAAGCAAGAAGATAATTACTAACATATCAATTATTGTATATACGAGCAAAAAATGCATCATAAAGACAATACCTCTAGAATCATCATTTATCTTAAGGTGAAATATGGCAAGATTTAGGTGCTAAAACAATGACTAAAACAATGACTAGCAAGACGCATTCAAAATCTATTTAACAAATAGCAAACAAATCAACAATGTGTCTCAATTTAAGTGGTCATTGTAACTTGATCAGAACATTATATTATATTTGTGTGGTACTATTATAAGTTGATACTCACAGCAAGTATGAACTTCCATGAAAACCCTTACCTAAGTATGAAATGAATGGTGATAAAACACTGAATTTCAGGAACCCACCACAGTTATGCATTAAGAATTTATATTGTACATTTGTACATGCCTAATTTTAATTTTAATGAAATGTATAAAATTCAAAGATGAAAATATCATTATACATATATTATTAGGTGTGGAGTTCAATGCCATTTTGTGTTACTTCAATTGTCTTTTGTTTCCTAAACGACATATCATTCGCAATTGTTTATGTGCCTTTTATTACAGCATGGCGATGGATAGTTTTTTTATTAACATTTTTTACATCTTTATTAAATACTCTGTATAATTATTTTAAATTTCTCTCACTTTACATTCTATAAAATTATGTTTTCTCCGTTTCAATCTAGAAGTTTATTTTTATTTTTTTATCATTCAAATTAATAGTTCGTTTTCAAATAGATATGCATAATGAAAAGTTTATTTATACCCTTAATTCATACATGTAATTAAGAGGTAAAAGTCTAAAATTAAAAAGACGTACAATGTAATACATATTTTTTTGAAATTATGTTTTTTTTTTGTCATTGGACTATTAAATTGCAAAGGGGGAGTACCATTTTCGAGATGCTTATTGTAATTTTAAACACCTAAAAATTGTTAATGCATATAGTTAAACCATATACTGCTGCAAATTATCAACCAACACCACATCGTGCTCACAAAAATACAGATAGTCATCAAACCGCAATAACGCGCGGCTGAACCTAACACTAGTTATCACTATATATATACTAAAAGTGGTGACATATTTTGTAGTTTTAGTTAAATTTGATTGTGGTTTTGACCTTGCGTTCACATTACAATCGGTCCCTCAACTTCGCCTATATTTCCACAACAGTCCCTCAAGTTTACACTTTTTAAGGGGTAAAAAGTGTAAATATATAATTTAATTAAAATATAAGACATTAATTCCACCCGAATTTATAACGGACCCTATTTTCTCGCTGGGTGCGAGTTAAATTTTTCAGAGACCACCGTTTAACTCGAAAAAATTTCCGAACCCAACGGGACTAATTATACTCGAAACGGACACTTCTCAAAAAAAACGCTAAACACAACGACAACTCGTATCTTCCCGCTCGGCACGAGTTAAATTTTTTCGACGGTAGCGTCAGACTCGAAATAATTTTATGAACAAAAAGAAACTAACCACGTTCGAAACGGAAGCTTTTTAAAAAACGCTAAACACAACGACTGCCCGTATCTTCCTCCTCGACGAGAGTTAAAATTTTCCGACAGCACCCTTAGACTCAAAATAATTTTATCAACAAAACGAAACTAACTACGTTCGAAACGGATACTTTTTAAAAAACACTGAATACGACGACACCTACAACGGCGCTTAACACACGGCCCGTTTCCCCTCTGTAAATACACAACGCTACATTAAATATGAATACGCATGCCAAAATCCCCGCCGTAACGCGCTGGCCGGTCCGGACTGGTTATCACTATATTGAGTACAACAGTTTTATTTCATTCTCTTTTATACTTTGCAAACTCTGTTTTTTATTCTTTTAACAATTTAACCCTTCAATCTTTTTCAGTAAAACATTATTTATATACTACACTTTTTGCTATCTCTCTCTCATATATCTCTCTCCATATTATCTCTCTCTTTCTCATATCTATTCTCTGAGTTCTACCTCCCATTTCATTTCTCTCATCTATGATAATTCAATGAAGGTTAGATTCAATTCATCTAATTCATTCCTCTGTTTTTTTATGCTTCTAAGATTCTGTATTCCAAATGGTATCTTTGTTACTAAAACAGATTCTTAAATGTTTTTGTTTTATGAAAAAATGCACATTAAATATTTATTTCATTATTCCATTATCAAAATGAATCTGATTTTTTTATTTCATTCCTCTGTGTATATTAATTCTCTTGTTTTAATACTTTCCATGAATGATTCAGTATTTCTGTTAGATTCGTTGCTTCAAATAACCGATTTCAAATGAGCATTTCTTCTACTAAAAAACCCATAAAAATCTTCGTTCACATTTTCAAAATAAATCTGAAAATCTGGTACATTACTTTATTTATGTTCATTCCCCTGTTTTCAAAATTCATTTTCCATGTATACTTCCAAGATTCAATATTTCTTTTGTTTCCAAATCCTATATAAGCCTTCTTAAACTTATGTTTCAACTAACATGAATCTTGATTTGTCGCTTACTTGTAATCTATGTGTTTGCTGTTAACCCCATAGCCCATAGAATCTTGTTTTTTATACGTATATATGTGTCTGTGTGCAAAATTATTACTCCGTATCTTTATATTTTAGGCCCCTTACGGAGTATTCTTTTGAGGGGTCATCAATCTCTAGAAAGGACTACAAATGTACTTTTATCAACTGTAAATTATTTTACAATCATTACTCTTGAAAGTGTGACAAGGGTGAAGGGTCATTAGATCTAAAAAAACAAGATTATATTTTATACTGTGATGAGTAATGTCATCATACTATTAAACTAAGGAAAATGATATATCCATCGTTATAATTACTACATCCAACACAATTATGCAATAGGTAGTTGTATTATATGCATAGATAGTTGTACTATTATGATGAATGTAGTAAATATGATTGTGGATATATCATTAGCCACTTAAACTAATAAATCAAATTATAGAAAGATAAAAAAAAGCCAGCCCATTTTAGGTACACTTTTTTTTTTTTTTACCAATTTGAAGTTTATGTATAGGTAAGACTTTTGAATGCTAATGTTTGCTTAATTAGTATACTTGGCTGTTTTTTTAGTTTTTTACCGTGCAAACCTTATTAGGTCTTATATCTATATAAACGTAGATGTTTTTAATGTAGATTGTTTGTTTTTTTAAAGATATATATATATATCGCAATATGCTTCTCTCACTGCTATAGACACAAACATAAACTGTATTTGATGTTCAATCTACAGATCTTCAGACTACGTCTTCTCTACAGACGTAGTTTATAGATCTACAGACAAATACATCTTAAAAAAAACAACACCCAAGTGTCATTGGCTAATAAAGGCAAACACTGAATTAGGAGACTGGTTGCATGGAAGTGTTCATCTACTTCTACTTATTCTATATTTTATATCCTTATTTTACTAGTTAAACCTCATTTGCATCACTATATAGACTTTAAACAATTCGAATAAATTAAGTCAATAATATTGTGACTCACATGAATTTATATTAATTATATAATGAATTTGTAGAAGTTTATACTTACGGTGGAGTTGAATGATGAGAAAGACAAGAGAAAGGCCATGAAGATTGTTGCATCTCTGTTAGGTGAGTTTGTTAAGGGTTTTTTGTTTTAAAGTATGGATGAGCATTGGTTCCCGAATTTTCGATATCATATTTGTACTGTACCGAATCGAATCGCGTATCATTATAATCGGTACAGTATTCGGTACTTATATATTCAATATTTTTGAATGTGGTACTTTCGGTACAGTACTGATATTTTCTCGTGTTAGTACTGGGTACCACTTTAACAATGATATAGTCACATATGATATTTACTTTTTCGGATTATAACTTGTATACTATGCTCCTATTTCGTTAAAAAAAAATGTTACTTTAAGTTGTATTGTGTAGGTTGGACGTAAATGTTATTTAAAGTGGGAGATTATAAATAAATTGAACTGAGATATGAAAAATAAAAAATAAAGTGCAAGGATAAAGGCGTTATACCATATAACTTGTAACTTTATTATATGCTCAAATCAAAAGGAACACAACAAACTAGTCGTTATGTATATTAGAATTTCATACTACGTATTATATTGTGTTAATAGCTTGTACGATTTAGTACTTTTATAGTACAATATATTTCCTGTTCTCAACGATAGACGTACGTTTTTTTTTTTAAAACTTGCATTATTAAGTACCTTTAGATTTTGATAGTTATTGTTTTGATGTATAAATCGATCTTTTTTGTGATTGTGTTTAAGCTTGCATCGAGTACTTTAGTAATTTTTTATTTTTTTTCTCATTAACTCAGTACCAAACGGGTATGGCACCGTTTTTACCATACCGATATTGGACCATACGGATACCATAACGATTAAATTGGTATGGCATTCGTTACTTAGCATAAGGTAAAAAAGAATAACGATACGAACCGGTTCAGTACCGGTACATTACCACGCTCATCCCTATTTTAAAGTATTTTAAAGTGTGTTATACATTTATGCCTACTGTTTTTAATATGTTGTACTTTCAAAATTTAAATTGTCATTAAACAATTAAGACGTGAGGAATTGAATTAGTTATGAACTCTCTATATAGAAGTATTTGATACATGTCATCGGGTATTAATATAATAATGTTGTGTTAACATTTCTTTTACAATTATATATCTTCGTCTTCATCTTCATCTACGTTTAAATATAGGGAAAATTGAAATGGAATGAATAACTAGAAGCGGATATATCCACATCTAAAACTCCAACTACATCAGTTTAGTTGCTATATTTATTTCTTTCATTATATATAAGATGAAACTAATTAACATGAGGTGAGTATATATAATTTTATTAGGTTGGGAGAAATGTCTTGGGAGAAATGTCGCATAGTGGGACATTTTTGTGGTTTACAAATATAATAAAAGACTTGCATAGTTGAATGGGTTATTATCATGCTTACGTATAAGCTAAGAATGATTGAAGTCGTTGTCTATTAGTCTATATGTATATCAACATGATATTGATGGATTTAAGATAATATGCTTAATAAAAAAGGACAAAAACGTGAAATATTATGACATTGACTTTATTAGTAGGCCTTAGTGTTTGCCCCTAATTGAAAATCAGATTGTGATTGAAAGGATTGCGTTAAAGAAGAAATATTAGGTCTAGTTAGCTTTTGGCCATTCATTTGTTCCGGGAAAAAGATAAAAGACACAAAAATAATGAACGGTTTTTAAACCTTAATTTGTACTCTAACGTATCATTATTATGGCTTTGTAGGGATTGATTCAATCACTATAAACATGAAAGAGAAGAACCTAACAATAGTTGGAACCGTTGATCCAGTAAGCGCTGTTAGCAAGCTTCGAAAATTTTGGCCAACTTATTTAGTATCAGTGGGACCCGCCAAAGAGCCTGAGCCCGAAAAGAAAGAGGAGCCCAAGAAAGAAGAAGAAAAGAAAGAAGAAGGCAAAGAGGAACCGAAGAAAGAGGAAAACAAAGAAGAACCTAAAAAGGACGAACCTAAGAAAGAAGAAGACGCGAAAGAAGCTCCAAAAGATGAAGAAACTAAGAAAGAAGAGAGTAAAGAAGAAGAGAAAAAAAGTGTGCCACAAGACCAATTAGTAGGAATGGTTGTGCCTTATAGACCATATTATCCTCAAATGCATAGCTACTATAACTATCACCCACCACCACCACATCATCATCAACATCAACATATCATAGAGGAGAACTCAAATGCATGTGTTATTTGTTGAAATGATTTGTAATACTCCGACTTTAAGGAGTTATTCTCCATGTTTTTTAGATGGTTGTCAATATGCGTTATTATATAATGCAAATATGAGGCACAAATAGCCTATAAATAGTGAGAAAGCCTTGGTACATGTATATAAGTGATGTGCTTTTTCTTAAGCTTATTATTGGGCTTTTTAATGGACTTATTATTGGTCCTTTTATGAAGTTGTAGTACAGTAATAAATTTTGGTTGCATTCTTATATTTGTGTAATACTGTAATGTACAAATACAGTATAAATTTTACGGAGTAAATGTTTTACAAGATGCAACAAATTGTAGCACACAATGTGGACTTCTTGATTTTCTTCTTTTTGTTTTTTTTTTTTTTTGTTTTTTTTTTTTTTGTTGGTTTCTTTTCTCTTTCGGGGACACCCAAACAGACAAAACACAAGAAATACAAGTCACCACAGTACATGTCGCCTGATATTTAGAGGCGGCCTAAAAACAAAATAGTGCACCACGACGAAGCTCATTAGACGACTAAAGTATAACGGGTGATGACAATGCCGAAGCTCGATATACTTTAGTCGTAATACATTTTCAGGCAATGCCGAAGCTCGAAATGTATTATCTTTTGTATAAATTATAATTCTATCGTTCAAATAAAGTGGTGATATATATATTATTTATAATAGTAATTGGTATAAATAAAAATGTTATTATTTATATTATTTATTGTAAGCGTTATAACTTTAGTTTATATTGAATATATATTATTGTTATTCAAACAACAACAACAACAACAACAAGCCCAATCCCACATGCGTGAGGTATGGGGAGGTGAGGCGTAGGCAACCCTTCCTCTATCCTAGAATAAAGAGAAATCATTTCTCCACCCCGAGTGAAACACTCATAAGAGTAGAGAAAGTCACCCCTCTCTGTTCGATGGATAAAGAGATTGATTCCAAAAGGACCTCCGGCCCAAATAAAAAACATTAAAAAAAAATTGATAAAATTGAATCCGGGTCCAAAATAAAAAACGGTCGAGAACCATAAAAAATGATTCCGGAAAAGATTCCCAAAAAATGACCCCGAAAACCGGAACCGGTTTCGGCAAAAACCAGATTTTATTGTCGTGTTTTTTTATTCCGGTTCTAGTTTTTTTGTCCGGTTTGTGCACCCCAAGGCCTGAGTGGGAAAAGAAGAGGACCAAGAAGAAGAAGAAAGGAAAGGAACCTTAAACGTAATTTTTGCTTTACTGTACTAATCCTCGAGATCATGTCATATTTTGTTTGATTTTCTAGTCAATATCACTACAGCACAAAATTATCACTATTGACTTGCTTTACTGAAAGAACTGGTTGATCTGTAAGCTTCCATGAGATTGTAAACTAATACTACTTGATTTGCTCCCAAACTTGCCATCATTTGCCGAAAATGAAGATCTCTTGAAGTCCTGCTCGTGCATAAAAGAAAAGAAAGTAAACCCCTTGATCATATACAAAGTAATAGCCACAACCACTTTCTAAAAGAAAGTACAAGCACACACTAAAGATACAACTTTGATATAAAGCAAATAAGCAAACTGCATAGGTTTAGAGGGCACCACAATACCACTAGGTAGCCATTATTTGCACCAAAGAAAAGATTGTGTAACAGGTCAAAATGGGCTGTGCCGGGCCCGTTAGACAATATAAATATACAGGGTTTGTATTTATCATTATTGTGTAACAGGTCACTAGACAATATAAAGATGAATAGGCTAAGCCAAATACAAAAAAAAAAAAAAAAGGGGGGGGGGGGGGGGGGGGGGGGGGGGCTTGTCCAATATAAAACAACTAGTAGGGATGGCAACGGATCGGATATGGATCGGGTGGTCTCATATCCACATCCACATCCATTTAATTTTTTAAATCCATATCCATATCCATATCCATTTAAATATAAATCATCCATCCATATCCATATCCGTTGGATTAAGCGGGTTAATGGATATCCGTTCGATGTTAAGTATTTATAAAGATATTTATATTTTGTAATGAAATTATCAAAGGATATTTAACAAATCTATGTAATATATGTAAGATGTGTGAATTTAATACTAGTTATATAGTTATATCTTCATAATTTAGATTATTGATAACATATTAATAGTTTATAGTCTACATGTACAAGGATATGTAAATATAAATGCATATATTAAAAGAAATATGTATATATTTATACGTATATATGTATTTCGGGTGGTAATTGGATATATCCGTGGATGGTAAATTGACATCCATATCCGATCCACTAATTTTTCACATCATCCATATCCATATCCATATCCGTTTATCATCCATTTAGATCATCCATATCCATGTAAATGGATCGGATCGGATGGATATCCAATGGATCGGATATCCATTGCCATCCCTACCCACTAGCAGACCCAACTTGACCAGAAACACCTCTCTGCAATCTGCACGCATACTAGAGTTGGTAGTCATAAAGAACATACTAAAGCAGTGGCGGATATATATGTCCCAGTGGTAGCACGGGCTACCACTAAAATACGCAATCTAGTGGCATCACCCAAAGGGCCCGAATCGGATTACAGGAACTCGATCCTTAAACATCCCGAGGGGCAGGTGGACCGGGTTTGAATCCTGAATAGATCCAGAAGAAAACCCCCCTCGAGGTCAATCTGGAGCTCCATATTTCAGGTAGATTAATTAAGAGGGTGAGTTGAGCGAGGCTCGAACTCATGACCTCAGCCTCAACCCCAAACACGAAATGGGGATACCACTCGGCTAGAAGCGCGGTGGTCAAGCAAACCATTTATGCAAATAAAAATCTACAATCTAAACCAGAAAACTTACTAGGGAGGGCTGACTTTGTGATTTAAGAACTTTGATTGTACCGCCTCTCCCATCAGCTCCGACAGAAATAAGATTACCTGATACTTGTCTTGGTCCTGAAGATGAACTAAAACCTTTACTCTGAGCCTTTTTGCACCATTTACCCAAGTAAGTTTTTGTTCCGTCTGGACCTATCAGTCCAGCAGAGAAACAGATGTCTCCTGGTTGTTTTCAATTTTGTACAAAGTGTATTAATACAGAGGCTCATCTTAAACAGACTAGCATCATTTAATTCAAGTTCATATAGAAAACAGTATAGTTACCTTCTTTAGAATTTACAACAGATGGAGGACTTAATTTTTTTATGTTAGGCAGGGGCATATCATCTGCAATCTCATGAACAAGCACCACATCCTCATCCTCATCTCTATAATTAGACACAGAAACCGCTTTGTCTTTACTTTTTTCACGCACGCGCTTTGGTAAACAGGAAGCTTCAGTTGCTGACGTATCCGATACGTCATCATCGATTAGAATGAAAGAACTAACACCGTTTTCATTGTTAGTTACATCATCATTCTCTATGACTCTTGACCGCTTTGCTTTTCTTGGATGAACACATGGTTCGTTTATAGTACCCTGACGTGTATGCATGTCAATACGAGAAGAGTTGACCCCATCTGATACATTTTCTGTCTTCTTTGACTTTTTTAATGTTCTCAATACTTCATTGTCTTTTTTTTCATTAGATGTCTCCAGTTCACCAATATAATTCTAAAAAGGTAACTTCCACACATTAGCATATCCATTAAACATGACTATATATAGGAACTGTTTTTGACATACTTACCTTTAATTCTTTCACCTTTTCCCTAAGTTTATCACGCTCTTCCCTGAGACGCCTCTCATTACTCGCTGAAAGTCTTTGTGTAGCGAGTAGCTCATTATAGTGCCTATTGAATAGCAGGAATTTATTACTTGTGTATAAATAATACAGATACGAAAATACATGAATAAAAATCAGTTGTGCCCACTACTCCCTCATGTTCACATACTTCTTATTGGTTCAAAGGACAAGAAACCTAATAAATATTTATATTACCGAAAAGAATATTGAACCTCAAATATTATTCAAGGGTGGGTTTCTATAGACTAAAACACCGCTAAACTCGTATAAGAATATAATAAAGCCCCAATATGTCCATAATAAAAGTTGTAAAGGTAAATAACTTACTTGACGCGATTAGCCAATGACTTGGTATCACAAGAAGTTAGTTTGACAATCTCATTCTCATCCAACTTATAATCAACAGCCCTGCAGCATTAAACCAATAAACATCTAAAATCTTTGTTGAATTATGAAGAAAATGTTGCCAATTAAGAAAAATAACACTTACACCTTATACGCTGCAAGTTCTTTGGTTAAAGCGCCGTTCCTCTCCTGCAGTTTAATGCACTCCAAATCTGATTCATTAAGTTTCTGTGATACGGTCAATGGCAAGAAACTAATCCTCGGGTGAAACATCCAAAAACAACTAAAAGAAACATATGCAATAGGTGCAAAATCATGGAGTAATTGACTAAATGCAATAGCTTATTTTCATTAAACATTTCCAAAATGTTCTTTTAACAGCAATTCGGGATCATCCATGGGGACTAAACCACCGACGCGTTCATCTCCCGCACTTGCATAACTAGCCCCCAATTGCTGCCCAGGAGGAAACACGGCTCAATCCGAGGGTATGGGCGGTAAAAAACCCCTATCCACTGCTCCCGCAACGCAATGTGCGGAAGACACCCTTGGGTGGAATTCAAGGGTTGAGAGGCAACCTTGTGAGCAATGCTACACCCCACGAGAGTCGAACTTATGTCCCCTCGCTTAGAGAGGCAGACCACTATCACATGAGCTACAACACAAGGTTAAACATTTCCAAAATGTTGGAAACATCACACATCTACTTTTGGGCAGATTTGCATAACCAATAAACAACTAGTGGTAAAAAAAAAAACAAAAGTTCTATAATAGTATTTACTTGTGTTTTTATATTAAGCAAGTGGCTGACTGAGCGTATATTCTCCAAAGCTTCATTTTTCGATGCTTCTTCTATCTTTAACTGCTCCTTGCATTCACAAAGCTACAGAAAGTAGTAAAAATATATAAAGTTATATTCAAATTCGAAGAAAAATATAAGCCTATATAATAGCAAACAAAAACAAAATAACTTTTTGCATGCATTATATTTTAAAATTACCTATTCGCCATCATTTGTCTTAAAATAACAACGAAAATAATACCTCATTGCTTATGTTTTTGAGATCATTTAACTTTAAAATACAACAAAACTATTACCTCATTGCGTAAGTTTCTGAGATCATTTTCTCTAATTTCTAAAGTTGAACTGAGCCCCTTAACCTTCCCCTCTAGTCTCCTGCATTCTAACTGTAGTTCCTCTGGGTTTTGTTTGTGTGTTTGAAGTTTTTGGGTAAGGTTCGGGTCATTAGAATCACCAACTGACTGAAAATAAAGTCGGCTCACGTTACACGATGAACAGGTTTGATTGCAAATAGGACATTTCTTCTTCCCTTTTGAACAATACTCAAACCATTGTTGTAAGCTACATTTGAAGACATAAGATACAAGAATCAATCAATACAATGTGTGAAAAGACAAAAGTAACTGCTAATAGCTTCTTGATACTATCATCCATAGTTATTTGCCATTATGCAATCTAAACATGTGTAACAATGAGCATAGCTTATAAGCTAAGAAGTAAAATATCAGTAACTAAGCAGTTGCAGAACTATTCCCAATCTTAAAAAAAAAAAAAAAAAAAAAAAAAAAAAAAACAATTTATGTATTACTAAAAAGGTGTAACATATAAGTCCAGTGTATACTCAAGACATAAGCTTAATAATAATTGTATGTCACTGATCATATTGATGATTTATATCTAAAGCTAAAACTGAAATTCAATTGTCATAAATCATCCCACCTCATGATTTGTGGTAAAGTTCATGCGCATACATTTTATTGGATCTATTATAACACTAGCTTATGTAATAACATCAAAAGAATTGTCTTGTAAAAAATATTAAAAATTCAGCCAAATAACGATATACAGTAATGACCTTCATTATTTATAGGGCAAAAAATACACTAAAAAGTACCATTTTAACCTCAATTTTCTATTTTAGGTAATCTATGTTTATGGTTATTTTGACGTTTAAAGGATTATTTTATCAAATGTTAATTAAAAAGAAAAGTATAGTTACTTTTAAGTTAGAACTCAATCAGCAAATTAACAATACTCCATTTTTTTAAAAGAATTATACGCAAGCATGTTCATTGCACTTACTTGAGGGTAACGAGCATATGCAAGCCTAATAATTGACCCATACGTGTGCCGTTAATCTTCTACGATCATATTACGAACAAGGAAAATTAAGTAAACATCTCGTTCAAAAAAATCATCATTCACGAAGTCTTCCATATCCTCAAGTAAGTGACCAATGATTAGGCTTGCATATGATTTACTTAAAAAAAATTGAGTATCGTTAATTTTTTTGACAAAGTCCTAACTTAAAAATAACTATACTTATACTTTTTGATTAAAATTTAATAAAACAATCTTTTAAACGTTAAAATAAACAAAGATTAACTAAAAGAGGAAATTGAGATAAAAAGGTTAACTTTTAATGAAATTTGCCCTTATTTATACGCTATAAACAAAGCCAAATCTATCAAAATCATGTAATAATTAAAATGAAATAAAAGTATTAGTGATAGTCAGTAAACATAAAAGAATAGTAAAATACAAACCAGAGTTCATGAAAAACATGACCACAAATTGAAATTGCTTGAAGATCTTCAACAATTGGTTTGAGATCTTCGTAACAGATTGAACAAATTGTTTTAGCGAATGGTTGTCTTGAATCATTGCAAGACGCGATCATAGTTCTACGAAACCCTAATTTTGAATGTAAAGAATTGGGTTTTAACGTGTGTGTATGTGAGAGTTTGAAAAGAATTGAAACTGCTGAAAAAAATTGATGAGCGGGAAGATGAAGAGAAGCGCGAGAAGATTTAGCAACAAATTAGCATTATATTAACCCACTCCCTATGATCACTCACTTTTTATTTGTCCAGTTGGTTATTTAACTTTAACTTTAAGGTGGTTAAAATTCTTCTGAGTATTAAATTGATTTTGCTGAATATATACCCGTGCGTGTACGGCAGTTCTAAAAAATAGTTTATTTAATCGTTACTATTTGTACCGCATTCTTTTTTGTTTATACTAATTTAATTACGAAACACTTTAGTAGTCTATGTATTAAAACTAAAGAAATGGTAAAAATAAATTTCGTAAACGCTATGAAACAATAGCATTAGAATTCAACAATGAGTTATTGATAATAGTTTAAAACTAAAAAGTAAAAAAGCTTCCACCCTATAAAAAAATTCCTAGTTTTGCCACCGGTAACATTACGGATGAGAATGAAATGAAATCATAAAGGAAATAAACACATAGAACTAACGGATCATTATGAGTTATGACTAACGAAATATTATTACAAAGCCGCTGGTAACCCAAATTATGAAAGATTGGACTTCAATGAGACACCATATATTTGAGAAAATACGATAACAATAATCCTAAACATTTGTTTTTTGTAAAGGGGGCGGTACTCTGGAAAATTTTGTTAGATCATCAAGAATAATTAAAGTCCGACTACGAATAAAGAGATGTTTTTAGTGAACATCAAAACACTTTTACAAAAGCCTAAGACTATCTTATTGTAGAAAATAAAAACAAAGCCCTACTACATCATTGTTAATCCTTACATTATAAGATTACTAATACAAATAATCAACTATTACAACTGCAGAGATCATAGAGCCGATAAATCTTAAAGGAAAATAGAAAGAATGTTTAATGTGATTACCAACCAAGTCAAACAACAATGGTTACAGCAGATGATGAACCATCCTAGAGCTTAGACCCGCCATGCTTATACGCCTGTGCAGATATAAAATTAACACCTTAGAAGAGGTACAAAATACAATCGCTTTTTTTTTGGGAGAAGATGAGTTATATAGTTCAATGAAGCTCGCACACAATATTCATGTTCATATTCATATTTTTATCAAAGCATATAGAACACATTGTAATTTTAACTATCTAAGAGTACTCTTGGAATCTGTTCTTAAAATTTGGAGGCACTTATCCTTCAGATTGTAATTTTAACTACCTAAGAGAAAAGTGCTATTTCAGTTACTTGAATGTTGATCCAGTTATTGGTTATTGTCAATAACCACGTGATGGTTTACCATGTAGTACCAATCTTAAGTTCCAAGCTTTAATCGACATAATACCAAAACCCAAATCAGGATCATCAGTTCAAAAGACATTATACCAAAGTCAGCATTATAACTGATCCCATTGTGTACACATGTAGATGTACTCAATTTCTCACTACATAACACTGTTATCTTCAAATTGACTTTCAAAATATTATTGCGTACACATAAATAAATGTAGTAAATATATGTTTCATCGATCAGAAAAAGGGCAATAAAACTGAAAATTATGCAACATAAATAGTACTCACATAGGGTACATCAGAATATTCAACCATACAATACGTCTGACCATATAATACGTCTGTAGATCGCAATGATAACCTCCATCGAATACCGCACCTGCAAAAGGTCAGCAACAGAACTAATTTTAGCATATGACTGAAGTAATGAGCAGTGATTTTATAACATGAGCCACCAATAAAGTGTGCATATAAGCACTCAATTGGGTAGGGAACAAAACTTAATAAGTACATGTCCATGTTATATAAAATTTGGGTGCATCAAATTAGTTTTTACTTATATTAGGTTTGATAAGGGGCAAAACAGTGACTGTGCATGTCGAAATTCGTTTAACAATACCTTATAGTGTTCCAGGTCAATCGTGGAGGAAACGTTGAAATTTAAGATGCAACACGCATCATGGTATGACCACGGTCCATAGATGCCATCCACTAAATTTGACCCACTTGTTAACAGTTTTATAATCTAAATTACCAATAAATTACCAATGCAATAAAGTTTAATTTTTATAATCGGTTGTATATTGGCTCATTATGTAAATTAAGTGTCTTTTATGATCGAGATCGATTCTCTACTAGCGCTAATAATACTCATTGGCATCTAGAAACTCATTATATAAGTTGAGCTTATCTTATTATGTTGAAGAGAGTGGCTTACATTTAACTAAGCATACATACATTAGAGCATTCCTAACCATGACATCCGTCTTCATATTAACACACTGCCACATCAGCGCCACATCACTATTTTTTTCTCATTTCCTTTTCATCACTAACCTATCACAATTCACTCTCAATCATGACATACCATCACATGAACTCACCTCTATTATTCTAATATTAACTTTATATTATTATTTATATTTATATTTATATTATACTATGTATATTAATTAATAATATATTTTTATTTAACATATACTGCAATATACTACGCATTATTTGTAATTTATATATTTACAATTTACAATTCATATTTATGTTATATTTTATATATTTATTTATATTTATATTTATCTTAATATTTATTATTCAAAGCCAGAAAGTATTCAAAGCCAGAAAATCACATACTCCGATGCATACTCCATTATCATAGTGGTGGGCCCACGATTAAAAAATATATAGAAAAACCTAAAGATAACATCATCTTCTTCCTTATACTTCACTAACCCATTTTTATGCAACCAAATCCACCATTTTTAAATCATATGAACATAAAATAAAAAATTAAATAGAACAACAAAGGAAATATGATCGTGATGAAATCAGCTTCAAAACCACGAAATGGAGTACGAGCTTCGATTGGCAGCATATTGGCAGCTTACTCCCAACGCCAACGGTGCCATGAGATTGGCAATGAAATTGGCGGGAAAAAAAGACACTCCGTTGGGAGTGCTCTTATGCCTAACCAAAATTCAGCTACTGGATTCGACGCATACAACTAAAAGAACTTACCTAATAAGATAACACCTTTTCAAAAGCCTCCATAGAAAGTCAACCAATAAATCCAAATTATTTGTTAAAAACATCAGGTAAAAACGTACTAATAATTCGGCTTCGACATGTGAATGAGATGACCGGAAGGAATCGATTTCAATTTGAAACCCTAATTCGTTGCCGACGGCAACCACAACAACGCATGCGATGGCATAATGACATAAGGTTTCCACACCTTACAAAATTGATATGAATTTGTGTAGAAATAACCGACGAATTTAAAGGTGGTTATGTCGATTTACAATACGGGGCAGTCAGACCATGGTCGCAATCGGAAGAAGCCGACGGTTTTTTTTTTTTTAAGAGAAAGAGAATAGAGGAAGTTTGCAGAGTTTAGGAGTGTCCAGGTGTAATTTACTGGAGGATAAAAGAAATAAGAAGTGTTAGCACAAAAATTCCACGTGGAGTAAATTAACGGAATGAATGGCCTGTTTGACACATCGGATTTATTATTTACGCTTTGTAAAATGTAGAGAAGAGAAGAGATGAGTTACTATTAGAGTTTTCTATCGTTAGCCTAAGGACTATCCTTAAGAAATTAGGACATGAAGTAAATTGATGAATTAAATTGTTGTACATTTTAGTAACTACTCATTGACTTTTAAAAACCACCTCATCCACTAACTTGAATGCCCTAAAGGTTACGATTAGATATTAGATATGTTTTAAGAAAAATACAAATAAAAGTAAATACTGAAATGTCCCGTTCTTATTGATTAAAAACGTTCCATATTAATTGATTTCGTTGCGAGGTTTTGACCTCTATATGAGACGTTTTTCAAAGACTGCATTCATTTTTAAAACAAACCATAACCTTTATTTCATAAATAAAGGTTTAAAAAGCTTTACGTAGATTATCAAATAATGATAATCTAAAATATTCTGTTTACACACGACCATTACATAATGGTTTACAATACAAATATGTTACATCGAAATCAGTTTCTTGAATGCAGTTTTTACACAATATCATACAAACATGGACTCCAAATCTTGTCCTTATTTTAGTATGCAACAGCGGAAGCTCTTAATATTCACCTGAGAATAAACATGCTTTAAACGTCAACAAAAATGTTGGTGAGTTATAGGTTTAACCTATATATATCAAATCGTAACAATAGACCACAAGATTTCATATTTCAATACACATCCCATACATAGAGATAAAAATCATTCATATGGTGAACACCTGGTAACCGACATTAACAAGATGCATATATAAGAATATCCCCATCATTCCTGGACACCCTTCGGATATGATATAAATTTCGAAGTACTAAAGCATCCGGTACTTTGGATGGGGCTTGTTGGGCCCGATAGATCTATCTTTAGGATTCGCGTCAATTAGGGTGTCTGTTCCCTAATTCTTAGATTACCAGACTTAATATAAAGGGGCATATTCGATTTCGATAATTCAACCATAGAATGTAGTTTCACGTACTTGTGTCTATTTTGTAAATCATTTATAAAACCTGCATGTATTCTCATCCCAAAAATATTAGATTTTAAAAGTGGGACTATAACTCACTTTCACAGATTTTTACTTCGTCGGGAAGTAAGACTTGGCCACTGGTTGATTCACGAACCTATAACAATATATACATATATATCAAAGTATGTTCAAAATATATTTACAACACTTTTAATATATTTTGATGTTTTAAGTTTATTAAGTCAGCTGTCCTCGTTAGTAACCTACAACTAGTTGTCCACAATTAGATGTACAGAAATAAATCGATAAATATTATCTTGAATCAATCCACGACCCAGTGTATACGTATCTCAGTATTGATCACAACTCAAACTATATATATTTTGGAATCAACCTCAACCCTGTATAGCTAACTCCAACATTCACATATAGAGTGTCTATGGTTGTTCCGAAATATATATAGATGTGTCGACATGATAGGTCGAAACATTGTATACGTGTCTATGGTATCTCAAGATTACATAATATACAATACAAGTTAATTAAGTTATGGTTGGAATAGATTTGTTACCAATTTTCACGTAGCTAAAATGAGAAAAATTATCCAATCTTGTTTTACCCATAACTTCTTCATTTTAAATCCGTTTTGAGTGAATCAAATTGCTATGGTTTCATATTGAACTCTATTTTATGAACCTAAACAGAAAAGTATAGGTTTATAGTCGGAAAAATAAGTTACAAGTCGTTTTTGTAAAGGTAGTCATTTCAGTCGAAAGAACGACGTCTAGATGACCATTTTAGAAAACATACTTCCACTTTGAGTTTAACCATAATTTTTGGATATAGTTTCATGTTCATAATAAAAATCATTTTCTCAGAATAACAACTTTTAAATCAAAGTTTATCATAGTTTTTAATTAACTAACCCAAAACAGCCCGCGGTGTTACTACGACGGCGTAAATCCGGTTTTACGGTGTTTTTCGTGTTTCCAGGTTTTAAATCATTAAGTTAGCATATCATATAAATATAGAACATGTGTTTAGTTGATTTTAAAAGTCAAGTTAGAAGGATTAACTTTTGTTTGCGAACAAGTTTAGAATTAACTAAACTATGTTCTAGTGATTACAAGTTTAAACCTTCGAATAAGATAGCTTTATATGTATGAATCGAATGATGTTATGAACATCATTACTACCTTAATTTCCTTGGATAAACCTACTGGAAAAGAGAAAAATGGATCTAGCTTCAATGGATCCTTGGATGGCTCAAAGTTCTTGAAGCAGAATCATGACACGAAAACAAGTTCAAGTAAGATCATCACTTGAAATAAGATTGTTATAGTTATAGAAATTGAACCAAAGTTTAAATATGATTATTACCTTGTATTAGAATGATAACCTACTGTAAGAAACAAAGATTTCTTGAGGTTGGATGATCACCTTACAAGATTGGAAGTGAGCTAGCAAACTTGAAAGTATTCTTGATTTTATGAAACTAGAACTTTTGGAATTTATGAAGAACACTTAGAACTTGAAGATAGAACTTGAGAGAGATCAATTAGATGAAGAAAATTGAAGAATGAAAGTGTTTGTAGGTGTTTTTGGTCGTTGGTGTATGGATTAGATATAAAGGATATGTAATTTTGTTTTCATGTAAATAAGTCATGAATGATTACTCATATTTTTGTAATTTTATGAGATATTTCATGCTAGTTGCCAAATGATGGTTCCCACATGTGTTAGGTGACTCACATGGGCTGCTAAGAGCTGATCATTGGAGTGTATATACCAATAGTACATACATCTAAAAGCTGTGTATTGTACGAGTACGAATACGGGTGCATACGAGTAGAATTGTTGATGAAACTGAACGAGGATGTAATTGTAAGCATTTTTGTTAAGTAGAAGTATTTTGATAAGTGTATTTAAGTCTTTCAAAAGTGTATAAATACATATTAAAACACTACATGTATATACATTTTAACTGAGTCGTTAAGTCATCGTTAGTCGTTACATGTAAGTGTTGTTTTGAAACCTTTAGGTTAACGATCTTGTTAAATGTTGTTAACCCAATGTTTATAATATCAAATGAGATTTTAAATTATTATATTATCATGATATTATCATGTATGAATATCTCTTAATATGATATATATACATTAAATGTCTTTACAACGATAATCGTTACATATATGTCTCGTTTAAAAATCATTAAGTTAGTAGTCTTGTTTTTACATATGTAGTTCATTGTTAATATACTTAATGATATGTTTACTTATCATTGTATCATGTTAACTATATATATATCCATATATATGTCATCATATAGTTTTTACAAGTTTTAACGTTCGTGAATCACCGGTCAACTTGGGTGGTCAATTGTCTATATGAAACATATTTCAATTAATCAAGTCTTAACAAGTTTGATTGCTTAACACGTTGGAAACATTTAATCATGTAAATATCAATCTCAATTAATATATATAAACATGGAAAAGTTCGGGTCACTACAGTACCTACCCGTTAAATAAATTTCGTCCCGAAATTTTAAGCTGTTGAAGGTGTTGACGAATCTTCTGGAAATAGATGCGGGTATTTCTTCTTCATCTGATCTTCACGCTCCCAGGTGAACTCGGGTCCTCTACGAGCATTCCATCGAACCTTAACAATTGGTATCTTGTTTTGCTTAAGTCTTTTAACCTCACGATCCATTATTTCGACGGGTTCTTCGATGAATTGAAGTTTTTCGTTGATTTGGATTTCATCTAACGGAATAGTGAGATCTTCTTTAGCAAAACATTTCTTTAAATTCGAGACATGGAAAGTGTTATGTACAGCCGCGAGTTGTTGAGGTAACTCTAGTCGGTAAGCTACTGGTCCGATACGATCAATAATCTTGAATGGTCCAATATACCTTGGATTTAATTTCCCTCGTTTACCAAATCTAACAACGCCTTTCCAAGGTGCAACTTTAAGCATGACCATCTCTCCAATTTCAAATTCTATATCTTTTCTTTTAATGTCAGCGTAACTCTTTTGTCGACTTTGGGCGGTTTTCAACCGTTGTTGAATTTGGATGATCTTCTCGGTAGTTTCTTGTATAATCTCCGAACCCGTAATCTGTCTATCCCCCACTTCACTCCAACAAATCGGAGACCTGCACTTTCTACCATAAAGTGCTTCAAACGGCGCCATCTCAATGCTTGAATGGTAGCTGTTGTTGTAGGAAAATTCTGCTAACGGTAGATGTCGATCCCAACTGTTTCCGAAATCAATAACACATGCTCGTAGCATGTCTTCAAGCGTTTGTATCGTCCTTTCGCTCTGCCCATCAGTTTGTGGATGATAGGCAGTACTTATGTCTAGACGAGTTCCTAATGCTTGCTGTAATGTCTGCCAGAATCTTGAAATAAATCTGCCATCCCTATCAGAGATAATAGAGATTGGTATTCCATGTCTGGAGATGACTTCCTTCAAATACAGTCGTGCTAACTTCTCCATCTTGTCATCTTCTCTTATTGGCAAGAAGTGTGCTGATTTGGTGAGACGGTCAACTATTACCCAAATAGTATCAAAACCACTTGCAGTCCTTGGCAATTTAGTGATGAAATCCATGGTAATGTTTTCCCATTTCCATTCCGGGATTTCGGGTTGTTGAAGTAGACCTGATGGTTTCTGATGCTCAGCTTTGACCTTAGAACACGTCAAACATTCTCCTACGTATTTAGCAACATCGGCTTTCATACCCGGCCACCAAAAATGTTTCTTGAGATCCTTGTACATCTTCCCCGTTCCAGGATGTATTGAGTATCTGGTTTTATGAGCTTCTCTAAGTACCATTTCTCTCATATCTCCAAATTTTGGTACCCAAATCCTTTCAGCCCTATACCGGGTTCCGTCTTCCCGAATATTAAGATGCTTCTCCGATCCTTTGGGTATTTCATCCTTTAAATTTCCCTCTTTTAAAACTCCTTGTTGCGCCTCCTTTATTTGAGTAGTAATGTTATTATGAATCATTATATTCATAGATTTTACTCGAATGGGTTCTCTGTCCTTCCTGCTCAAGGCATCGGCTACCACATTTGCCTTCCCCGGGTGGTAACGAATCTCAAAGTCGTAATCATTCAATAATTCAATCCACCTACGCTGCCTCATATTCAGTTGTTTCTGATTAAATATGTGTTGAAGACTTTTGTGGTCGGTATATATAATACTTTTGACCCCATATAAGTAGTGCCTCCAAGTCTTTAATGCAAAAACAACCGCGCCTAATTCCAAATCATGCGTCGTATAATTTTTGTTCGTGAATCTTCAATTGTCTAGACGCATAAGCAATCACCTTCGTTCGTTGCATTAATACACAACCGAGACCTTGCTTTGATGCATCACAATAAATCACAAAATCATCATTCCCTTCAGGCAATGACAATATAGGTGCCGTAGTTAGCTTTTTCTTCAATAACTGAAACGCTTTCTCTTGTTCATCATTCCATTCAAATTTCTTCCCTTTATGCGTTAATGCAGTCAAGGGTTTTGCTATTCTGGAAAAGTCTTGGATGAACCTTCTGTAGTAACCAGCTAGTCCTAAAAACTGGCGTATGTGTTTCGGAGTTTTCGGGGTTTCCCACTTTTCAACAGTTTCTATCTTTGCCGGATCCACCTTAATACCTTCTTTGTTCACTATGTGACCGAGGAATTGAACTTCTTCCAACCAAAATGCACACTTTGAAAACTTAGCGTACAATTCTTCCTTCCTCAATACTTCTAACACCTTTCTCAAATGTTCACCGTGTTCTTGGTCATTCTTTGAGTAAATAAGTATGTCATCAATGAAAACAATGACAAACTTGTCAAGGTATGGTCCACACACTCGGTTCATAAGGTCCATGAACACAGCTGGTGCATTAGTTAAACCAAACGGCATGACCATAAACTCGTAATGACCGTAACGTGTTCTGAAAGCAGTCTTTGGAATATCATCTTCTTTCACCCGCATTTGATGATACCCGGAACGTAAGTCAATCTTTGAATAAACAGACGAGCCTTGTAGTTGATCAAATAAGTCGTCGATTCTCGGTAGTGGGTAGCGGTTCTTGATGGTAAGTTTGTTCAACTCTCGGTAGTCGATACACAACCTGAATGTACCATCTTTCTTCTTGACAAACAACACAGGAGCTCCCCACGGTGATGTGCTTGGTCGAATGAAACCACGCTCTAAAAGTTCTTGTAATTGGCTTTGCAGTTCTTTCATCTCGCTGGGTGCGAGTCTGTAAGGAGCACGAGCTATTGGTGCAGCTCCTGGTACAAGATCTATTTGAAATTCAACGGATCGATGTGGGGGTAATCCCGGTAATTATTTCGGAAATACATCGGGAAATTCTTTTGCAATGGGAACATCATTGATGCTCTTTTCTTCAGTTTGTACTTTCTCGACGTGTGCTAGAACAGCATAGCAACCTTTTCTTATTAGTTTTTGTGCCTTCAAATTACTAATAAGATGTAGCTTCGTGTTGCCCTTTTCTCCGTACACCATTAAGGGTTTTCCTTTTTCTCGTATAATGCGAATTGCATTTTTGTAACAAACGATCTCCGCTTTCACTTCTTTCAACCAGTCCATACCGATTATCACATCAAAACTCCCTAACTCTACTGGTATCAAATCAATCTTAAATGTTTCGCTAACCAGTTTAATTTCTCGATTCCGACATATATTATCTGCTGAAATTAATTTACCATTTGCTAATTCGAGTAAAAATTTACTATCCAAAGGCGTCAATGGACAACTTAATTTAGCACAAAAATCTCTACTCATATAGCTTCTATCCGCACCCGAATCAAATAAAACGTAAGCAGATTTATTGTCAATAAGAAACGTACCCGTAACAAGCTCCGGGTCTTCCTGTGCCTCTACCGCATTAATATTGAAAACTCTTCCACGGCCTTGTCCATTCGTGTTCTCCTGGTTCGGGCAATTTCTAATAATGTGGCCCGGTTTTCCACATTTATAACAAACTACATTGGCATAACTTGCTCCGACACTACTTGCTCCGCCATTACTCGATCCGACACCATTTGTTCCTTTCGTTCTATTAACCCCTGGTCCGTAGACCTCACACTTCGCCGCGCTATGACCATTTCTTTTACACTTGTTGCAAAATTTGGTGCAGAACCCCGAGTGATTCTTTTCACACCTTTGGCATAGCTGCTTCTGATTGTTGTTGTTGTTGCGGTTATTATTGTTGTTGGGATGATTGTTGTAGTTGCTGTTGTTGTTGTTGTTGTTGTTGTTGTTGTTGGGCCGTTTGTTGTAGTTGCGATTGATGTTGCGATTGTTGGGATAATTGTTGCGATTATTGTTGTAATTACTGTTGTTGTTGTATTGGTGATTCTTATCACCGTTTTCCTCCCACTTTCTTTTGACTTGCTTCACATTGGCCTCTTCAGCAGTCTGTTCTTTAATTCTTTCTTCAATTTGGTTCACGAGTTTGTGAGCCATTCTACATGCCTGTTGTATGGAGGCGGGCTTGTGTGAACTTATATCTTCTTGGATTCTTTCCGGTAATCCTTTCACAAACGCGTCGATCTTCTCTTCCTCATCTTCGAATGCTCCCGGACACAATAGGCACAATTCTGTGAATCGTCTTTCGTACGTGGTAATATCAAATCCTTGGGTTCGTAACCCTCTAAGTTCTGTCTTGAGCTTATTGACCTCGGTTCTGGGACGGAACTTCTCGTTCATCAAGTGCTTGAATGCTGACCACGGTAGTGCGTACGCATCATCTTGTCCCACTTGCTCTAGATAGGTATTCCACCATGTTAACGCAGAACCTGTGAAGGTATGCGTAGCGTACTTCACTTTGTCCTCTTCAGTACACTTACTTATGGCAAACACCGATTCAACCTTCTCGGTCCACCGTTTCAATCCGATCGGTCCTTCGGTTCCATCAAATTCTAAAGGTTTGCAGGCAATGAATTCTTTGTAGGTGCATCCTACACGATTTCCTGTACTGCTAGATCCAAGGTTATTGTTGGTATGTAGCGCAGCCTGTACTGCAGCTATGTTTGAAGCTAGAAAAGTACGGAATTCCTCTTCATTCATATTCACGGTGTGTCGAGTAGTCGGTGCCATTTCCTTCAAAATAGTTAAATGGAACAAGTTAATCATACAGAATATTAAGAGTAGTTAATAGTATTTTGTAGCATAATATGAACTCATTTATAAAAGCTTTTTCTTCATATTAGCGTTTTATAAGTTTAAATTCGGGTAGTACCTACCCGTTAAGTTCATACTTAGTAGCTAATATACAATTCAACTACTACAATTCTATATGAAAAACTGATTATAATAATATTTCGCGTTCAAACTTTTATACAATATTTTACAAACTTACAATACCGCTTATTTTACATAAAGCATGAAATATAGCACACAATAACTTTGATACAAGATAGTTGTGAAGACAATTCTAGCTAGTACACAAGTCGTTCAGCAAAGGCAATAAAGACACGTAATTCATACGTCCAGAAACAAGTCATGCATTCTGGTTTTACTAGGACTACTTTCCATCCTTGGTCTTGTGCAACATAACCGTTATGGCCTTTGATAAGACAGCGTGTTGTAACGTCATCAAAGGGACGAGGGTTACGTAATGTCCAACAGTCCCGTAATAATCTAAAAACCTCATTTCTTACCCCAATTACCGACTCCGTCACTTGTGGAAACGTTTTGTTTAATAGTTGTAGCCCGATGTTCTTGTTCTCACTTTGGTGAGAAGCGAACATTACTAATCCGTAAGCATAACATGCTTCTTTATGTTGCATGTTAGCCGCTTTTTCTAAATCACGAAGTCCAATATTCGGATATATTGAGTCAAAATAATTTCTTAACCCGTTGCGTAAAATAGCATTTGGGTTCCCCGCAATATATGCGTCAAAGTAAACACATCGTAACTTATGGGTTTCCCAATGTGATATCCCCCATCTTTCAAATGAAAGTCTCTTATAAACCAAGACATTCTTGGAACGTTCTTCGAATGTCTTACAAACTGATCTCGCCTTAAATAGTTGTGCCGAAGAATTCTGGCCGACTCTAGACAAGATTTCATCAATCATGTCTCCGGGTAGGTCTCTTAAAATATTGGGTTGTCTATCCATTTTGTGTTTTTAAACTGTAAAATATACAAGAGTTAGTTTCATAAAAAAATACTTATTAATACAAGCAATTTTTACATATATCATAAAGCATAAGAACACTATATTACATATATTACACCACACGAATACAACTATCTTATTCCGACTCGCTCGTTTCTTCTTCTTCGGTTTTGGTTCGTTTTGCCAAGTTTCTAGGGATATATGATGTTCCCCTAATACGAGCCGTCGTTGTCCACATTGGTTTAGAAAAACCTGGTGGTTTAGAGGTTCCCGGGTCATTGTTACAACTTAAGGACTTCGGGGGTTGACGATACATATAAAGTTCATCGGGGTTGGAATTAGATTTCTCTATTTTTATGCCCTTTCCCTTATTATTTTCTTTCGCCTTTTTAAATTCAGTTGGGGTAATTTCTATAACATCATCGGAATTCTCGTCGGAATCCGATTCATCGGAGAATTGGTAATCCTCCCAATATTTTGCTTCCTTGGCGGAAACACCATTGACCATAATTAACTTTGGTCGGTTGGTTGAGGATTTTCTTTTACTTAACCGTTTTATTATTTCCCCCACCGGTTCTATTTCTTCATCCGGTTCCGATTCTTCTTCCGGTTCCGATTCTTCTTCCGGTTCCGACTCTTCTTCCGGTTCCTCTTCGGGAACTTGTGAATCAGTCCACAAATCATTCCAATTTACATTTGACTCTTCATTATTATTAGGTGAGTCAATGGGACTTGTTCTAGAGGTAGACATCTATCACATAATATCAAACACGTTAAGAGATTAATATATCACATAATATTCATATGTTAATAATATATAGTTTCCAACAAAAATGTTAAGCAATCATTTTTAAAGAAAACACGGTCGAAGTCCAGACTCACTAATGCATCCTAACAAACTCGATAAGACACACTAATGCAAATTTTCTGGTTCTCTAAGACCAACGCTCGGATACCAACTGAAATGTCCCGTTCTTATTGATTAAAAACGTTCCATATTAATTGATTTCGTTGCGAGGTTTTGACCTCTATATGAGACGTTTTTCAAAGACTGCATTCATTTTTAAAACAAACCATAACCTTTATTTCATAAATAAAGGTTTAAAAAGCTTTACGTAGATTATCAAATAATGATAATCTAAAATATTCTGTTTACACACGACCATTACATAATGGTTTACAATACAAATATGTTACATCGAAATCAGTTTCTTGAATGCAGTTTTTACACAATATCATACAAACATGGACTCCAAATCTTGTCCTTATTTTAGTATGCAACAGCGGAAGCTCTTAATATTCACCTGAGAATAAACATGCTTTAAACGTCAACAAAAATGTTGGTGAGTTATAGGTTTAACCTATATATATCAAATCGTAACAATAGACCACAAGATTTCATATTTCAATACACATCCCATACATAGAGATAAAAATCATTCATATGGTGAACACCTGGTAACCGACATTAACAAGATGCATATATAAGAATATCCCCATCATTCCGGGACACCCTTCGGATATGATATAAATTTCGAAGTACTAAAGCATCCGGTACTTTGGATGGGGCTTGTTGGGCCCGATAGATCTATCTTTAGGATTCGCGTCAATTAGGGTGTCTGTTCCCTAATTCTTAGATTACCAGACTTAATATAAAGGGGCATATTCGATTTCGATAATTCAACCATAGAATGTAGTTTCACGTTCTTGTGTCTATTTTGTAAATCATTTATAAAACCTGCATGTATTCTCATCCCAAAAATATTAGATTTTAAAAGTGGGACTATAACTCACTTTCACAGATTTTTACTTCGTCGGGAAGTAAGACTTGGCCACTGGTTGATTCACGAACCTATAACAATATATACATATATATCAAAGTATGTTCAAAATATATTTACAACACTTTTAATATATTTTGATGTTTTAAGTTTATTAAGTCAGCTGTCCTCGTTAGTAACCTACAACTAGTTGTCCACAATTAGATGTACAGAAATAAATCGATAAATATTATCTTGAATCAATCCACGACCCAGTGTATACGTATCTCAGTATTGATCACAACTCAAACTATATATATTTTGGAATCAACCTCAACCCTGTATAGCTAACTCCAACATTCACATATAGAGTGTCTATGGTTGTTCCGAAATATATATAGATGTGTCGACATGATAGGTCGAAACATTGTATACGTGTCTATGGTATCTCAAGATTACATAATATACAATACAAGTTAATTAAGTTATGGTTGGAATAGATTTGTTACCAATTTTCACGTAGCTAAAATGAGAAAAATTATCCAATCTTGTTTTACCCATAACTTCTTCATTTTAAATCCGTTTTGAGTGAATCAAATTGCTATGGTTTCATATTGAACTCTATTTTATGAACCTAAACAGAAAAGTATAGGTTTATAGTCGGAAAAATAAGTTACAAGTCGTTTTTGTAAAGGTAGTCATTTCAGTCGAAAGAACGACGTCTAGATGACCATTTTAGAAAACATACTTCCACTTTGAGTTTAACCATAATTTTTGGATATAGTTTCATGTTCATAATAAAAATCATTTTCTCAGAATAACAACTTTTAAATCAAAGTTTATCATAGTTTTTAATTAACTAACCCAAAACAGCCCGCGGTGTTACTACGACGGCGTAAATCCGGTTTTACGGTGTTTTTCGTGTTTCCAGGTTTTAAATCATTAAGTTAGCATATCATATAAATATAGAACATGTGTTTAGTTGATTTTAAAAGTCAAGTTAGAAGGATTAACTTTTGTTTGCGAACAAGTTTAGAATTAACTAAACTATGTTCTAGTGATTACAAGTTTAAACCTTCGAATAAGATAGCTTTATATGTATGAATCGAATGATGTTATGAACATCATTACTACCTTAATTTCCTTGGATAAACCTACTGGAAAAGAGAAAAATGGATCTAGCTTCAATGGATCCTTGGATGGCTCAAAGTTCTTGAAGCAGAATCATGACACGAAAACAAGTTCAAGTAAGATCATCACTTGAAATAAGATTGTTATAGTTATAGAAATTGAACCAAAGTTTGAATATGATTATTACCTTGTATTAGAATGATAACCTACTGTAAGAAACAAAGATTTCTTGAGGTTGGATGATCACCTTACAAGATTGGAAGTGAGCTAGCAAACTTGAAAGTATTCTTGATTTTATGAAACTAGAACTTTTGGAATTTATGAAGAACACTTAGAACTTGAAGATAGAACTTGAGAGAGATCAATTAGATGAAGAAAATTGAAGAATGAAAGTGTTTGTAGGTGTTTTTGGTCGTTGGTGTATGGATTAGATATAAAGGATATGTAATTTTGTTTTCATGTAAATAAGTCATGAATGATTACTCATATTTTTGTAATTTTATGAGATATTTCATGCTAGTTGCCAAATGATGGTTCCCACATGTGTTAGGTGACTCACATGGGCTGCTAAGAGCTGATCATTGGAGTGTATATACCAATAGTACATACATCTAAAAGCTGTGTATTGTACGAGTACGAATACGGGTGCATACGAGTAGAATTGTTGATGAAACTGAACGAGGATGTAATTGTAAGCATTTTTGTTAAGTAGAAGTATTTTGATAAGTGTATTTAAGTCTTTCAAAAGTGTATAAATACATATTAAAACACTACATGTATATACATTTTAACTGAGTCGTTAAGTCATCGTTAGTCGTTACATGTAAGTGTTGTTTTGAAACCTTTAGGTTAACGATCTTGTTAAATGTTGTTAACCCAATGTTTATAATATCAAATGAGATTTTAAATTATTATATTATCATGATATTATCATGTATGAATATCTCTTAATATGATATATATACATTAAATGTCTTTACAACGATAATCGTTACATATATGTCTCGTTTAAAAATCATTAAGTTAGTAGTCTTGTTTTTACATATGTAGTTCATTGTTAATATACTTAATGATATGTTTACTTATCATAGTATTATGTTAACTATATATATATATCCATATATATGTCATCATATAGTTTTTACAAGTTTTAACGTTCGTGAATCACCGGTCAACTTGGGTGGTCAATTGTCTATATGAAACATATTTCAATTAATCAAGTCTTAACAAGTTTGATTGCTTAACACGTTGGAAACATTTAATCATGTAAATATCAATCTCAATTAATATATATAAACATGGAAAAGTTCGGGTCACTACAAATACGGAGTTGAAATAAAACGATACATTACATAGTCATGTAATGGAACATGAACTCGTCAACACTTCATTTTTTCAGTCATGATCGCAACTCGCAGATGTCAATGCCCTGTGGGTAAACATGCAGTTTATAGAATATACAACTTAACTAATTAAAAAAGCTTAAGCAATAAGTAAAAAATATATGCAAAGTGTTCAAATCAAAATTATAAATATAATAAAGTGTAAATAATAATAATATAAGTAAGCCGGTTAAGCGTTATACTCATGAGCTGTTCAAATGGGCAGATCATGGGTGGGAATTTTACTCGTAACCCGATTCCAATGCACCACAATCTTCTCTTCACATCCCAAGTCCGATTCCAATGATCAAACTAGTTAACAAAATCAACCCATTAACCAAATAAAGGAATAACCTATAAATAACATGGTAACGAGTTAGAACTCAAACTCCTTCATTCTTTCCTTCCCATCCGCATAATGGCAGATCTAAAAATTTTAGTTACTAGTTAAAAGCTCAACAAATTTACACTATCCAATAGTATGATGCCCCGTACAAAACCATCGTGTACGAATCATCAACAACAAGATCATTACAAGGTTGAGTACTATATGCTATAATAAAAGAAGTTGCATTCACGATAAAAAGGTGACGTCATAACCGACATCAAATGTTTTACACCAACAGTATGCTTCTACGAATAGCAAGCATGAATAAATGTATGTGACCCTTAGGTCGTTACAAAACATAGTTTCAAATGTATTAAAGTTTGAATGCAAGATAAACAGTTCATGCGGTGATAACACTAGAGCAGCGGGTGTCTACGGCAAGACTAGCACGACAGCGGAAGCAAATAACCTTAAGCACCTGAGAAAAACATGCTTAAAAACGTCAACACAAAGGTTGGTGAGCTATAGTTTAAGTATAACAGTATGTAACGTAGGCCACAAGATTTCAGTGCTACAAAGAGCGTTTCAAAACAGTATGATAAAGTATATGTTAACCGTGGGCACTTGGTAACTAACTTAACGTTTATACCCCCTGAAAGTACACTTGGCAAGTGCGTATGTCTACGAAGTATTAAACACTCGTTAAATGCTAGCGCTACTAGACCGAGTGGGGATGTCAAACCCTATGGATCCATATCTAAGATTCGCGTTCACCGGTTCAAAAACCAATGACTAAACGTTACCGAGCTAAAGAGAATGTTTCTGCCGTTATATAACCCACACATATATAAGTTTAAGTACTCGTGCCTAGTATGCAAAACATAAAATCCGCGTGTATTCTCAGTTCCCAAAATAAGTTAAAGTAAAAAGGGAATGCTATAACTCATAATGATAAAGTAGCGGTAAAGTATGACTCGAAAAGTAAGCAAGTAATGAAGGTTGTCCAAACGGGTCCTCAACCTAAGTCAAATAGTACTAAGTCAGTAAATCGTCCGAATAGGTTTAAAATTATGTAAATAAAGTCTTAAAGGTCATCATCATTCATCATTAAACAAAAGGCGTAAAGTAGGTTTCGTTTATGAAAGTAGTTTAAAACAAAGGCTGAGTTCGGTCAGTCACCACGGCCTCTACACCTACTGAAATAAGGTGAGACTAGTGGCTATGGCTCCGTCTATGAGTCCTTTAAGTGTGGTAAAAATTACAGAAGCAAAATCGTCTTCGTTTGACCGTGGCGACGGTCTAAGTGCGAGTAGGTCAGAATTTTCAGCACAACGTTAAATGGACATAGTGACGATCGGAGGGCCATAAATCCTAAAACGTAACTCGGATTAAGACGAGTCCTATATGAAAAGTTATCTACTCGAACAGAGCTATCTGAAAATCATAATTACAGTAGACCAGGTCATACGGGTCAGACACAGAAACAGTAGAACAGTAGGGTCAGTAGGTTCCGGTGGTTCTTGGTGCTCGATGCTTATCATGGTTCTCATCCTTGATGCATATAGCTTCAAGTGTACAACTCGTTGATGTGTTTGCATCATTTTCACCAAGGTTTGACCATCATAACCCAAGTGTAAGTCTAAGACATGAAGCACAACTCACTTAAGTGTTGCAAGTGTTTTGATGAACCAAAGTTACATCAAAGTCTTAGATCTAACACAAACATGAACTTTAAAACTAATAATAAGTTACAAACTTGAAAGTGAACTTATGAAATCAAGATCTTAAGTTGTAGAACACAATTCTTAGTTTGATCTTGAAGATCCAAGACTCAAAAGTCTAGATCTAACATAAGTGTACCAAGTTATAATTAAAGAAACTTACTTACATGTTCTTGAACTTTTAAAGTTAATTTTTGTTCAAGATTAATGAGATCAAAGTTAACTAGTAACATTTGACCAATATTAACCAACAAAAAAAATGAATTTAAAGTACATAATATAAGGTAGTAAACTAAGTAAACAAGTAAATGATTCATGGTGGTTCATACTTTAAAGATTCAAACCAAAGTTTGATCTTTAAGAAAGTAAACTTTAAAGTTTACTAACATGAATTACAAGTATGAGTTTAACAATTATGAACTTACAATCTTTTGATACAATAAATTTAGAACATAACTAGAAAGTTAGTTCTTGTATGTTCTTGTTACTACAAGATAAATGATGAACAAACTAAAGAGTTTGATTCATAACAACATGTAAGTAATAACTACAAGTAAGTAAACAACAAGTAATTAACAACAACAACAACAAGTGATGATGATGATTCTAGGTGTATATGTTTCAGTTTTTGGCCAAGAAAGAAGGGAGAAAAGAGCTTGTTACTTACAAGATTTAGAGAGAAAAGTGAGAGAGAAAGTTTGAGAGAAATGGTAAGTTTGAAGTGTGTGTGAGAATGAGAGAAACAAGAGTAAGTAGGTAATGAAAAAAAAAATGAAACAAAAACCCTCTTGTGGGGACTCCAAACCGACGGTTTGGCAAGGGAGAAAGGGGAGGCAAAAACACACTAGTCTCTTGCATGTTAAAGTCACAAAAGTTGGTTATTTGGTGTATGTGCATGGGGATTATAGGTTAACTAGATTCCAAGTGCATAAAACTAACTAGTTTCCATCTAATTGATACTTACAACTGTAAGACATGGGCTAACTAGTCCAACTAAGAAGTAGGGTGGGCTTCATGGGTCCATTAACACTAATAAAGGCCCAAGTTCCAAGTAATAACAAGTTAAGTCCAACAAAGCCCAAGTAATTAACATGTAACCTTTGTTAATTAAAATGATTAATAAAACTTAATCATGAATGTAAATAATACTCTAAAAATATTATTCGTGCAAGTTTCGTGTGTCACAAAGACGTTTCGGGCATTTAAAGTCAAGTACGGGCAATCATGGCAACATGTAAATGTAATAACGTACATTCGTTTAATCACAAGTATTAATAAATAACAATTATTAATAAATAACGTTGGAAAATCTAGGGTCGTTACATTACCCACCTGTTAAAGAAAATTTCGTCCCGAAATTTTAAGCTGAGGTAGATGGAGGGGTCGGGAAAAGGTGAGGATACATCCGCATCATTTGATCCTCTCGCTCCCAAGTAAACTCAGGTCCTCGTTTGGCATTCTATCGTACTCGTACAATCAGAATCTTGTTGCGTTTCAAAGTTCTGATCTCACGATCCATAATCTCAACAGGCTCTTCCACGAAGTGGAGTTTGTCGTCAATTGTAAGTTCTTCCGGTGGTATGATAAGTTCCGGTGCCGCACGACACTTCTTCAAGTTTGACACGTGGAAGGTAGGATGAACTGAGCTCAATTATGCTGGTAGATCCAAACGGTAAGCAACGGGTCCAACACGTTTCAAGATTTCAAAAGGACCAATGTATCGTGGGTTCAACTTTCCACATTTTCCAAAACGGATCACACCTTTCCAAGGTGCAACCTTCAACATTACGCGGTCACCAACGTTGAATTCAAAGTCTTTATGTTTGAGGTCTGCATAACTCTTTTGACGATCGTGGGTAGCCTTAAGTCTAGCTTGAATCTGAGCAATCTTTTCCGTTGTTTCGTGGACTACCTCGGGTCCGGTGATTTGCTTTTCGCCTACTTCGGCCCAGCAAATAGGAGATCGGCACTTACGGCCATACAATGCTTCAAAAGGTGCGGCATTAATGCTTGAGTAATAACTGTTGTTGTACGAGAATTCGGCGAGTGGCAAATGTCTTTCCCAGGCCTTTCCGAAATCGATGACACATGCACGCAATATGTCTTTCAAGGTCTGAATCATTCATTCACTTTGCCTGTCAGTCTGAGGGTGATAAGCAGTACTCATGTCAAGACGAGTTCCCATGGCTTCTTGCAAAGAACGCCAAAATCTAGAAGCAAAACGGGGATCATGATCGGAGATGATCGATAAAGGTACACCATGATGAGATACAACCTCCTTGATGTACAGTTGAGCAAGTCTCTCCATTATATCCGTCTCCTTCATCGCTAGAAAGTGTGCAGATTTGGTAAGGCGGTCAACAATAACCCAAATAGTATCGTATCCGCCCACCGTCTTTGGTAGCTTAGTAATGAAATCCATTGTGATCCTTTCCCACTTCCATTGTGGTATTTTCGGTTGTTGAAGTAAACCAGAAGGTCTCTGATGCTCAGCTTTAACCTTCGAGCAAGTCAAACACTTACCAACATAAGTCGCAATGTCCTTTTTAAGATTCGGCCACCAATACTGTTCTTTAAGGTCGTGGTACATTTTGCCCGCACCGGGGTGAATCGAATATCTCGATTTGTGTGCTTCATCAAGTATAAGGTTCCGTAGATCTCCATAATAAGGTACCCAAATTCTTCCGGCATAACATCGGAGTCCAGACTCCCTAACCTCGAATCGAGAGACAAGTATGTTCAAATGTTCGTGAGATATATTCTCCTCCTTGAGAGCCTCATCTTGGGTTACTCTGATTTGGCTGTTGAGGTTCGAATGGATGGTGATGTTCAGAGCCCTAACACGAAGAGGTGCCGTCCTCTCCTTTCGGCTTAAAGCGTCAGCTACAACATTTGCCTTGCCAGGATGATAACGGAGTTTACAATATTAGTCGTTGAGCATCTCGATCCATCGACGCTGTCTCATATTCAGTTGCTTCTGATCGAAGATGTGCTGGAGACTCTTGTGATCGGTGAAGATAGTACTCGTAGTTCCATACAAATAGTGTCTCCACAATTTGAGCACAAAGACAACGGCTTCAAGTTCAAGATCGTGAGTAGTGTAGTTCCGCTCATGAATCTTCAGTTGACGGGAGGCGTAGGAAATAACTTTTGATTATTGCATCAGTACACAACCAAAACCACTCTTCGATGCATCACAATAAACAATAAAGTTGCCACTGCCCTCAGGAAGTGATAGGATAGGTGCGGTGGTTAACTTCTTCTTCAAAGTTTGGAATGCTGATTCATGTGCTGGTTCCCAAATGAACTTATTGCCCTTGTGAGTCAGCGCGGTCAAAGGACGCGCAATCAGAGAGAAACCTTCGATAAACCTTCGGTAATAACCGGCGAGACCTAGGAAATGGCAAATATGAGTCGGCGTAGTGGGGGTCTCTCACTTGCTAATAGCTTCAATCTTGGCGGGGTCAACTTTGATACCTTGGTCGCTCACAACATGACCCAGAAACTGGACTTCCTTCAACCAAAATTCACACTTGGAGAATTTGGCGTAAAATTTTTCTTGTCTCAGGAGTTCAAGTACTAGTCGGAGGTGTTGCTCATGCTCTTCTTCGCTCTTAGAGTAGATGAGGATATCATCTATGAAGACGATAACAAACTTATCCAAGTACGGCTTGCAGACACGATTCATGAGGTCCATGAACACGGCAGGTACATTTGTCAAACCGAATGGCATCACGAGAAACTCATAATGACCATAACGGGTCCTGAATACAGTTTTCATCACGTCACTTTCCTTCACCCTCAACTGGTGATAACTGGATCGTAAATCGATCTTTGAGTAAACGCTTGATCCTTGTAGTTGATCAAAAAGATCATCAATTAATGGAAGAGGATACCGATTCTTGATAGTCAATTTGTTGAGCTTACGGTAGTCGATACACATACGTAAGGATCCATCATTCTTCTTCACAAACAACACAGGTGCGCCCCAAGGCGAGAAGCTTGGTTGGATAAATCCACGGTCAAGTAGTTCTTGTAGTTGGCTTTGTAACTCTTGCATCTCGGAAGGTGCGATTCTCTAAGGTGCGCGAGCTACAGGTGCAGCTCCTGGCACTAAGTCGATCTGAAACTCTACGGCTCTCTGCGGCGGCAATCCCGGCAATTCCTCAGGGAAGACATCGGAAAATTCGTTCACAATTTGAACATCGTTCACGCTCTTCCCCTCAGTTTCTACCATTTTCACATGCGCTAGGACAGCAAGACGTCCCTTCTTCATAATCTTTTGCACTTTCACGCAACTAATGAGATTCAACTTCGAGGTACATCTCTCTCCATAGATAACCAGTGGCTCACCGTCTCCTTGTGGTATACGAAGAGCTTTATCTCCACAGATAATATCGGCCCTTATCTTGCTCAACCAATCCATTCCGATGATCACGTTAAAACTTCCCAATTTGATGGGTATCAAATCGATTTCAAAATCTGCACCAGCTATGTTGATAATAGCTCCACGACTAATATGGTCAACCTTTTCAAGTTTTCCATTGGCGACTTCGACAAGCATACTCTCTTTTAACGGGACTAATGACCAATTAATCTTATCGCAAAAATGTCTACATACATAACTTCTATCCGCACCAGTATCAAACAAGACAGAAGCTAAAAGATTGTTGATTTTGAATATACCTGTCACCAAGTCGGGGTTTTCGCGTGCGTCCCTTGCATTAACATTGAAAGCTCTAGCGCGCGGTGGTCCGCCATCTTTTCGCTTATTTGGACACGCATTTCTGAAATGGCCCGTCTGCCCGCATTCATAACATTTCTTCGGCCCGTTGGTGTTCGACTTCCCATTCAAAGTGGTGACCTTGCAGTCCTTCCCGATATGCCCAGACCGTTGGCAATTCTCACAGACAACATTGTAATACCCAGTGTGATGTTTGTAGCACCGTTTGCATTGTGGTAAGGTTCCCTTGTAGTTCGGGTTGGAGTTGGTGTGTTGTTGGGGTTGGGGTTTCCACCGTTGTTGTTTCCTCTGAAACCCTCATGTCGTTTCACCGGGTTCTGTCATAGTTTCTTCCCCTGTTGTTGTTGTTGTTGTTGTTGTGGTTATCCCATTTGAGCTTCTCACTAGTACCCGCTTCAGACTTAGTTTTCTCCGGTTCATCGATGGTTATTTGATTCATTAAAGTATGTGCCATGCGCATCACTTCGGGAACATTTGGTGGTTTGGACGAGGTGACGTTTCCCTTAATGCTCTTAGGGAGTCCCCAGAAGTATCTCTCCATTCGCTTGAATTCTGGGGTGACCATTGTCGGACACATCAGGGCTAGTTCCAAAAATCTCCTGTTGTAACCATCAAGGTCGTTCCCAACGGCCTTTAACTGCATGAACTCCATTTCCATCTTTTGTATCTCGGTTCTCGGACAATACTCCTCAATCATGGCACACTTAAATTCTTCCCATGGCGTAGCATACGCCTCATCAATGCCTTGTGCCTGTGCCATCGTGTTCCACCACGTGAGTGCGCCGTCTGATAGCGTGCAAGAAGCAAATTTGGTTTTGTTGTCCTCCGAACAGTTGCTAACTCGGAATACTGATTTAAGTTTCTTGAACCATCTGGTGAGACCAACCGGTCCTTCAGTGCCGCTGAAGTTATGTGGTTTACAGCTCTGGAATTCCTTGTAAGTACACCCATTTCGAACGGGTTGAATAACCGGTGGTGGTGGCGGTGGCGGTGGAGCTTGGGGTTGCATTTCCGCAATGGCTGCGGCTACACGTTCTTGGATCATCTCTTCAATTTGAGCAGCAGTAGGTGTGGATCGCCCGTTAGCCATGGTGTTCTAAACAAAAATTTTGACTCAAGTCAAAATCCAGCATTCAATATATAATATTACAGTATACAACAACCAACATGGAATCAACACATCACATGTTTATTAAGTAACGCATCTAGGTACAAATACCACAGAATCATCATACAGTAATGTAAATAGAACATCGTGCAAGAATTAAATAACGCAAAGTTCCATTAATAATAATAAGTTTCATACATCTGAATAAGTCCGTACAATACATAAGTGAAACATAAAACCACAACTAGATTACATAATGAAATCTAAATACAAAAGCCCTACGGTGAAGGTGGGTGAAGGATGTCCATAACATGGGCCATCTGGTCCTCTAGCTCAGCAACTCGAGCTCGGAGGGTCTCCACCTCCCTTGTCAATTCCTCGACTGTGGGAGATGGTGGGGCAGGCGGTGCTGGTGGTGCTAGCGGTGCTGGCGGTGCGGGTGGTGCCGGTGGTGCAGACATTACATAACGGGGTACAGATGTTCCGGCTCCAGAAATAGTCAGTACGTAACGGGGTGTCTTACGCACTTGTGGGTCGGCAGGGTACGGCACAAGCCGCTTACGAGCAGTAACCCTACGACGTCGACCAAACGCGTCAGTGAAGGCTCGTCCTCCGTTGATCCCCGGAATGATGGTACCGTCGAAGCGATACCGCTTCTTCGGCGGGGTGGAGGGTGGCTGAACAGGTGCATCGGGGTCCTCCTCGTCTGTCGTGGCCCGTCCTAATCCACCTGGACGAAGTCAACAACATCTGGTCCCAGTGCGAGGTACTGACGAACGACTCCAAGTAATATCTTTAAAATGAGCAAATGCACAGCGGAAGGTTTCTTTAATACCTGAGAATAAACATGCTTAAAAGTGTCAACCAAAAGGTTGGTGAGTTCATAGTTTTAATGTTTCACATTATCTGTAGATAAAAGTAAACCACAAGGTTTCAGTTGTTTCATCCGAAACATTTATCAGGTTATAAAAGTGGACCACAAGATTTCAGTTGTTTCATCTGAAACGTATATCAATCGGTTCTACATAACAGAGCACCCTGATAACTAAACTTAACGTATATATAGTAAGTACCCCTGTTTTAACATACATGCAACCAACATGTACAATACACGCAAACCAACGTATACTAAACTCAAATATCATACGTCCGCTTTTATAGTTCAGGCTAGGGTCTCTATACCTGAAACAGACGGGGATGTCAAGCCCTATGGATCCATATACAACTATTCGCGCCCACCAGTTCTTATAACCGGCAGTTACTAGTTACCAAAGCTAAGGGATTTTCGGTTCAAACTCAGTGTAGAATTTAGTATGTACTTGTGTCCATTGCGTTTAAAATAAAGTGCATGTATTCTCAGCCCAAAAATATAGAGAAAAGGGGATCACCTTAGTACGAGTGATGAGAGTTAACGGGTAAATGAGATATCGATCCAAAATCAGTATGCCCTAAATTATTTTGATAGATTAATAACAAGACAATAAAATAAAAAAATTGGTTCACATATAATAATTTTTAAATTATAACCTTGATTTCTGTGTACTAATTTTTGTTCTTTTATTTAAAAAAAATTTTAACTAAGAGTTGGGACATGTTTTGAATAATTATGTATTTTATATCTGTTTAGTTAAAAATTGTGAAAATAATCATACTTCGAGAACTGAAAGGGTAAATCACAAAATCATATTATATTATACACAAAATATAAATATTCTGATTATGTGTTCGAATACAAAGATTGAATTAACTAATGTTGTAGGTTACAAATTTTAATTATGACTATTTAACAAACAATTTTAAAATCTATTTTGAGTTGGATTGTAACAATATACATACTATAGGGGGTAAAAAGTATCAAATTTAGTTTTGCTTAACAAGTTTGTAGGTTTATTGAAAACTTAAGGACTGGAAGTGTAACTTGAAATGTGAATTCATGTCTCCAACTTCCCCATTTACGTAAACAAACGGAAGCAATTATTTACAGTGCTTAATTCTTTTTAATTATTAATTTGTCATTTGATTTGATTAAAGACATTACACAAAACTGATCATGACATAATATTGTGGTAGTGTATAGTATTATGTATTACTCCGTATTATTATTATTATTTAAAAAAAAATTAAAACTATCATATGCTTTGTTCTACGACTAAACTGAAAGTTGGTTATATTAAAATTGATGGAGTCATCTTCTTTATAGTAGTTACTCCATGAACAACCAAAATAGCGATTCAAAATTTCATATTATTAAACGAGTACACTAAGTTTTAAATCCCATATTGTTAATAAGCTTTACATATTAGGATTCAAGTTAGGATAAGTTTTACCTTCAATGAAACCGAGTTAAAATTGAACAAATACGAAAGCTATCGTTCCCAATCTCCGGTGCATCTTCCAAAGGGATCCGTTCATCTTATTTTTGATCCTACTTGATTATTGAGATTGTGAAGTTTTTATATTTGTTAAAAATAAAATATGGTGAGAGACTATTTATAATCACACGATCGATCAATCCCACAAATCACGGTAAAATAAAGTTGGAAAGTCGCATAAATACAAAATGTGGGTCCGACCAACTCCATTTAGTAACGTCAATTCCTTTTTAATATTTGATGATGATGGTCTTGTTTATTATTTATTTATTTTGAACCAATAATTTACTCCGTATAATATTACTTTATTATTACCATTATTATTAGTTTATCTCATTGATAAAAGTTAACTATTAACTATAATAGTTATATATTGTAACCAAATACTGCATGTCAATAATTAATTAATCAACTTACATACTTAAAACATTATTAATTTGTACATAATTTTAATTTGGATTATTATAACATATCATACTTAAAATGATTTCGTCCCCGAAATCAGGAAAAATAGTATTTACTATGTGTATATTTATTTTCGGTTATTACAATATATCCCTCTAAAATGGTTTCTTAAATTGAGGTGGTGACCAAAATTGAAATGCTGAGACTCGAACGATAAACGATCTCTATCCGATAAATAAGACATTACGCGATTTATAATACGGGAGAAAAATAATAATTCATGAATAAAATATAGGAATATTTTATTATTTCTAATGACATAGGAATGTCATATAAAAGAATTCGGATTTGAAAATCACGAATATATAATCGTTGGTTTGAAAACCGAGACAATTCATCGAATAAAAACGTTCTACTTAGGAACGTACTAACACATTTTGATCTAATAAATAATATAGGAATATTATTTAATTTATATAGAATATAATCTAGTCACATAAATCGACATGGCAAAGATACCAGTTAACGAAAGTTAAATACTTAACAGGAAACTAAAAAAAAAAATAACGGAAAAAGTAGGGTCGTGACAGTACCTACCCGTTAAAGGAAATTTCGTCCCGAAATTTGGCTGATGGCCTTTATTTTTGAAAACAAGAATATTTTCGTGAAGAATACAAATGAAATAAACGTAGAGTTTCTCATCATTGAGTAATATGAATAATTTAATTTGGTTACGCGGAAAGTATGAGTGAAGCTGTCGCAAAAGAGTGAAATGGAGTCATAAATGTTCGCCTTAACTTGTCGACGTAGTCACGGTCGATTTCTGGATTTCAAGGGATTTAAAGGAAAATCTTTGAAATCTATATAAGATTTGATTCGCCGAGATTTAAGAAAATTAGGATCCTCTTTAATTAAAATGTGGTAACCTGCCCCGGTTACTTTGTCCGGTATTTCCATTATAAATTGTCTTCTTCCGTTTCATAATTTTCACCACCCTTAAAACTTTCTTCCTCATTTCTTATTCCAAAGTTTGTGAAATGCTCAATCCGGTTCTAGTTTTAAACATCATTCTGGTTATTACAACCATCATTCTTCTTTTTCAATTACCACCAGAAGAATCTGTTTACTTCTATTATGCCCTAGGGGTTATTGTATTCATCATTCTCCCGTGTCTCTATATTGCTATTCGCATAGACATACATGGTTTATGATTTTTCTTGTTTGCTGCGATTTATACTCCTTTTTCTATTTTCGGGCTTCATGCGTTTGTTTTCTCTGCTTGCCATTAAGCACAGCAAGTACAGGTCTAGAATTCGTAGGTTTGGATCTCAGGATGAACATAACTAATGTTCTAAGAAAGAAGTGGTAATAGCACAATCTGATTTGTCAAATTACCAGAAGTTACAGAAAAGACCGAATCATCAAAAAAAATTATTTTCTTGATATGTTTATAGATTAGATAGAATGTAAGAGTCGTGTAACATGACACATGATGACGGTATGGCCTGTGAATCATCACGTTCCATTAGAAACTCAGCATGACTTACTGTAATATAACCACGTTGATCAGGCGTCATTATATTATACTAACTCATGCATTAGTTTCCAACATTACTTCAAAATCATTCGTAATTCAAACTTGAATTTTCAGAAATATCGAGGATATTTATAATGAAAGATACGATGATATCTTAGAATTTCTAAAATACCTGAAATCAGAGGATGATGAAGAATATGTTCTGCAAGAATTTGAAATAAGTAAGGAGCAAGATATTTGCTAATTATTTCATCAGAAACAGAATCATCTAGATTCTTTATGTACAAGTTTAGTCCTTATGACTTGTTCATAGTCTCCTTCATGGTTTGCTCAATCTGTTTTTCAGTTCCAAATCTGAACTTTTTCATTATTATCATACTTTTGACTGTTAACGTTGTCTTCAGTTTTCGCTGCTTCATCAGCTTTTTCAAACTCGAAGAACAGATTCGTAGGTTAGGGTGCTTTTCAGAAGTTCCGGATTAATCTCATAAGTCCAGAAGATAGACGTTATATATATATAGATAATTGTTGGCGTAGAAACGCTGCGAAATTCGAGAATAATGATTGGTGCTTTCCGGTATGTGGTATAACAATTATCATTTCAAGACGATAATGAGTACATGATCAGATTTCAAGATATAAATGGTGATTTCCGGAGAGACTCAAATTGCAGAGTAACGGAGTTGCTGGTATATTTACTGTTAATCTGGTGGGATATAAAAGGTTCCCCGGTAACAACAATAGAATGGGCAATCGTATATGTCAAGGTTTAATTAAGGCTTATCCAAATGAAAAGTCGAAGTTGACTTGCTGAAGTTAAAAACTGAATACTTGAAAAGGAATTGTAAGGTTATTTTCAGTAATAATAATGCCGAAGGATTTATCACAGATACGTGTTGAAGTTTTACTTAGGTTTAGAGAGCTTTCCATATGTAAGATTATAAGTATAAATCTTTCTTCTCGTAGATATCGTATAGTTGGTTCGTCTTCTCGTTTGTTCATTAGTTGAGGTGTTTTCAAGAATTTCAATGGGTTTGAATGCAAAGTGTAATCATATGATGTTATAGTATAGTTTTGAATTCAAAGCATGGTTTTCAAAGAATGGTTTTGAAAGATGTAAGAATCTAAGAGTAATGTTTTCTATTCAATCTTGACTTGGATTCTGATCTATCGAAATCAGAATATATAATCGAATTTGTATGGAAACGGTTGTTCTTGGGTGAATGGATACGTATATTTGTAGGTTTGAGCAGTATAGTTAATGATTGCTGAAGAGTGTACAGTGTAACACATTAATGTGACATTTATATATTTCTAGGGTATTACCTACCCGTTAAAATATTCTCGTCATTAATAGTTTGTACAAAAGGATTTTTAATTACAATCTTTATGAAAATATATGTATGTATATTTCCTTCAGATGTAATATAGATTTAATGAGTTATTAGACTCATTTGATTTTCGAATGAAACTTAGAAATGAATAATCTCTTCTATATTAGAGATTACATAATCGCTGCAGGATATTTCTTCAATGAAATGATGAGTCGATACTTCATCGTTTATTGTTGTTGGTATTCCTTGGTATCTACGGTGCGTATGACGTCGATGCTTGTGGAACAGATTGTGAAGTTGATGTTTGCGGTGCGGATGTTGTTGTTGTTGTTGGTGGTATTGGTACTGTTGTTGGTTGTGCTGCTGGTACTGGTGGTGCCGGTGATGCCTGTAAATTTTGCATCATATTCTCCAGAGCCACTACTCGGGCGCGGAGCTCGTTAACTTCTTTTATTACTCCAGGATGATTGGCGGTTGGAACAAGAGGATGAATAAAGTTTAAAATTCTGGATATCATATAATCGTTGCGAGATATCCTGGAAATGAGGGTGAATATGGTGTTTCGGACCGGTTCACCGGTAAGTGCTTCAGGTTCTTCACCAAGAGGTGAATTCGGTTGGTGAAAAGGATCGCCTTCCTCTTGTCTCCACTGATTAAGTCGACTACGAACCCATCCCCAATTCATCCAGAATTGGTGATGACTGATTGGTTGATTCATTCCGGTTACACTCTTTCGAAACTCAGGTGGAAATCCATATCGGAATCCGAGGAACTCGAATTACTTGCGGAATTCATCTTACACGGTTAGATAAAGAATTTTCGATGTGAATTGATTTTCGGATATCGGATGATATTCTAATTACATAGAATACATATATATAGTACAAAGGTTCCGCAAATTACGGAGGGATTTTCAGAAACTGTCAAGTAAAGGTAACAGTAACAGATATGCTAAGATATGTATTTTGTCTATACACTAGTCATGCAATCCATGCAATAAGGTGTGTCTAGACCAAAAATGATAAGCATGTAATTTTCCACACAAGGAATGCTAAGCAGGTAATTTCTAACAAGAAATTATAAGCAACAACTTTTATCATGCACACATGGTCGAAGTCCAGACTCACTAATGTATCCTAACAATAACCGGTTAGACACACTAATGCAAATTCTGGTTCGCTAAGACCAACGCTCTGATACCAACTGTCGTGGCCCGTCCTAATCCACCTGGACGAAGTCAACAACATCTGGTCCCAGTGCGAGGTACTGACGAACGACTCCAAGTAATATCTTTAAAATGAGCAAATGCACAGCGGAAGGTTTCTTTAATACCTGAGAATAAACATGCTTAAAAGTGTCAACCAAAAGGTTGGTGAGTTCATAGTTTTAATGTTTCACATTATCTGTAGATAAAAGTAAACCACAAGGTTTCAGTTGTTTCATCCGAAACATTTATCAGGTTATAAAAGTGGACCACAAGATTTCAGTTGTTTCATCTGAAACGTTTATCAATCGGTTCTACATAACAGAGCACCCTGATAACTAAACTTAACGTATATATAGTAAGTACCCCTGTTTTAACATACATGCAACCAACATGTACAATACACGTAAACCAACGTATACTAAACTCAAATATCATACGTCCGCTTTTATAGTTCAGGCTAGGGTCTCTATACCTGAAACAGACGGGGATGTCAAGCCCTATGGATCCATATACAACTATTCGCGCCCACCAGTTCTTATAACCGGCAGTTACTAGTTACCAAAGCTAAGGGATTTTCGGTTCAAACTCAGTGTAGAATTTAGTATGTACTTGTGTCCATTGCGTTTAAAATAAAGTGCATGTATTCTCAGCCCAAAAATATAGAGAAAAGGGGATCTATGAAAACTCACCTTAGTACGAGTGATGAGAGTTAACGGGTAAATGAGATATCGATCCAAAATCAGTATGCCCTAAATTATTTTGATAGATTAATAACAAGATAATAAAATAAAAAAATTGGTTCACATATAATAATTTTTAAATTATAACCTTGATTTCTGTGTACTAATTTTTGTTCTTTTATTTAAAAAAATTTTTAACTAAGAGTTGGGACATGTTTTGAATAATTATGTATTTTATATCTGTTTAGTTAAAAATTGTGAAAATAATCATACTTCGAGAACTGAAAGGGTAAATCACAAAATCATATTATATTATACACAAAATATAAATATTCTGATTATGTGTTCGAATACAAAGATTGAATTAACTAACGTTGTAGGTTACAAATTTTAATTATGACTATTTAACAAACAATTTTAAAATCTATTTTGAGTTGGATTGTAACAATATACATATTATAGGGGGTAAAAAGTATCAAATTTAGTTTTGCTTAACAAGTTTGTAGGTTTATTGAAAACTTAAGGACTGGAAGTGTAACTTGAAATGTGAATTCATGTCTCCAACTTCCCCATTTACGTAAACAAACGGAAGCAATTATTTACAGTGCTTAATTCTTTTTAATTATTAATTTGTCATTTGATTTGATTAAAGACATTACACAAAACTGATCATGACATAATATTGTGGTAGTGTATAGTATTATGTATTACTCCGTATTATTATTATTATTTAAAAAAAAATTAAAACTATCATATGCTTTGTTCTACGACTAAACTGAAAGTTGGTTATATTAAAATTGATGGAGTCATCTTCTTTATAGTAGTTACTCCATGAACAACCAAAATAGCGATTCAAAATTTCATATTATTAAACGAGTACACTAAGTTTTAAATCCCAAATTGTTAATAAGCTTTACATATTAGGATTCAAGTTAGGATAAGTTTTACCTTCAATGAAACCGAGTTAAAATTGAACAAATACGAAAGCTATCGTTCCCAATCTCCGGTGCATCTTCCAAAGGGATCCGTTCATCTTATTTTTGATCCTACTTGATTATTGAGATTGTGAAGTTTTTATATTTGTTAAAAATAAAATATGGTGAGAGACTATTTATAATCACACGATCGATCAATCCCACAAATCACGGTAAAATAAAGTTGGAAAGTCGCATAAATACAAAATGTGGGTCCGACCAACTCCATTTAGTAACGTCAATTCCTTTTTAATATTTGATGATGATGGTCTTGTTTATTATTTATTTATTTTGAACCAATAATTTACTCCGTATAATATTACTTTATTATTACCATTATTATTAGTTTATCTCATTGATAAAAGTTAACTATTAACTATAATAGTTATATATTGTAACCAAATACTGTATGTCAATAATTAATTAATCAACTTACATACTTAAAACATTATTAATTTGTACATAATTTTAATTTGGGTTATTATAACATATCATACTTAAAATGATTTCGTCCCCGAAATCAGGAAAAATAGTATTTACTATGTGTATATTTATTTTCGGTTATTACAATATATCCCTCTAAAATGGTTTCTTAAATTGAGGTGGTGACCAAAATTGAAATGCTGAGACTCGAACGATAAACGATCTCTATCCGATAAATAAGACATTACGCGATTTATAATACGGGAGAAAAATAATAATTCAAGAATAAAATATAGGAATATTTTATTATTTCTAATGACATAGGAATGTCATATAAAAGAATTCGGATTTGAAAATCACGAATATATAATCGTTGGTTTGAAAACCGAGACAATTCATCGAATAAAAACGTTCTACTTAGGAACGTACTAACACATTTTGATCTAATAAATAATATAGGAATATTATTTAATTTATATAGAATATAATCTAGTCACATAAATCGACATGGCAAAGATACCAGTTAACGAAAGTTAAATACTTAACAGGAAACTAAAAAAAAAATAACGGAAAAAGTAGGGTCGTGACATCGTCGGAGTCATTTGAGGAGGTGTCGTCGGATGAAGCATCTGGTCGTCCTTGAGTGACCATCATCTGTTGGTAACGAGCGGGTCTGATCGGAATGAGACGTCCATCAGGGGCGCGTCGGCACAATGGCGATACCGGTTACGGAAAGGACCTTCCCCGAACTCCGCGGGAATCACAATCTCACCGGAGCGGGGCTGTGATCCTGAAGGTCCAGGGGCAGATGGAGCTGGAATCTCCGAAGGGTCCTGGGCTCCGCTAGAAGTAACCACTGGGGCAGGCGCCTGACTGCTAGTCCCGGAAGATGAAGCGTAGGGGTCACTCGTGGGTAGCGGGATCGGTGTGTCGGCAGCAGCAGCAGGTGGGGTGGCTGACGAGTCTGAACTGCCCAAAACGATAGCAGGTGAAATATCCGACATTTGAACAAGGAAAAATAAATTTTTCCATGTCAGTAAGTCATAAAGCAAGCACGTATTAGGCCAACAGTTTAAATCATGTATAACAATAAGTAGCATGGCAGTAATAACGAATCGTACGGAAGTAGCATGCAATCGAAAGCAAGTAATATCATACGGTAGTGAAATCATGTAGTAGCATACGGCATATAGCAGTAAAAGTAAACAGAAGCATGCAGTAAGTTCAGCGGAAACAAGTAAACTAGCAAGTTGTAGATTAGTCCTATTAGTGAATCCTACTCGGGTCGGTCTTAGACTCACTAATGCATCCTAATTCCCTACAACCAATGCTCTGATACCAAATGTGATGCCCCGTACAAAACCATCGTGTACGAATCATCAACAACAGGATCATTACAAGGTTGAGTACTATATGCTGTAATAAAAGAAGTTGCATTCACGATAAAAAGGTGACGTCATAACCGACATCAAATGTTTTACACCAACAGTATGCTTCTACGAATAGCAAGCATGAATAAATGTATGTGACCCTTAAGTCATTACAAAACATAGTTTCAAATGTATTAAAGTTTGAATGCAAGATAAACAGTTCATGCGGTGATAACACTAGAGCAGCGGGTGTCTACGGCAAGACTAGCACGACAGCGGAAGCAAATAACCTTAAGCACCTGAGAAAAACATGCTTAAAAACGTCAACACAAAGGTTGGTGAGCTATAGTTTAAGTATAACAGTATGTAAGGTAGGCCACGAGATTTCAGTGCTACAAAGAGCGTTTCAAAACAGTATGATAAAGTATATGTTAACCGTGGGCACTTGGTAACTAACTTAACGTTTATACCCCCTGAAAGTACACTTGGCAAGTGCGTATGTCTACGAAGTATTAAACACTTGTTAAATGCTAGCGCTACTAGCCCGAGTGGGGATGTCAAACCCTATGGATCCATATCTAAGATTCGCGTTCACCTGTTCAAAAACCAATGACTAAACATTACCGAGCTAAAGGGAATATTTCTGCCGTTATATAACCCACACATATATAAGTTTAAGTACTCGTGCCTAGTATGCAAAACATAAAATCCGCGTGTATTCTCAGTTCCCAAAATAAGTTAAAGTAAAAAGGGAATGCTATAACTCACAATGATAAAGTAGCGGTAAAGTATGACTCGGAAAGTAAGCAAGTAATGAAGGTTGTCCAAACGGGTCCTCAACCTAAGTCAAATAGTACTAAGTCAGTAAATCATCCGAATAGGTTTAAAATTATGTAAATTAAGTCTTAAAGGTCATCATCATTCATCATTAAACAAAAGGCGTAAAGTAGGTTTCGTTTATGAAAGTAGTTTAAAACAAAGGCTGAGTTCGGTCAGTCACCACGGCCTCTACACCGACTGAAATAAGGTGAGACCAGTGGCCATGGCTTCATCCATGAGTCCTTTAAGTGTGGTAAAAATTACAGAAGCAAACTCTTCTTCGTTTGACCGTGGCGACGGTCTAAGTGCGAGTAGGTCAGAATTTTCAGAACAACGTTAAATGGACATAGTGACGATCGGAGGGCCATAAATCCTAAACCGTAACTCGAATTAAGACGAGTCCTATATGAAAAGTTATCTACTCGAACAGAGCTATCTGAAAATCATAATTACAGTAGCCCAGGTTGTGATGACCCGGAAATTTCCGATCAAATTTAAACTTTAATCTTTATATGTTTCCGACATGATAAGCAAAATCTGTAATGTTGAGTCTCGAAAGTTTAGAAATCTATATTCATGTAATCAATTACCCTTTGACTATTCCCGACGATTCACGAACAATTATTTGTAAATAAATACGTATATATATATATATATATATATATATATATATATATATATATATATATATATATATATATATATATATATATATATATATATAAATGTATGCACATGGTTTCTATACCTAATTAATATTATATGAAATATATAAGTATTAAATAATCAATATGTGATATTATGTATAATAGATGTTATTAAATATTACATACTTAATAATATGTAAAAGCAATATATTAAATTACTAAAGGATAAAAATATAATTGTCATATTTATAATATTAGTACTTTCATTAAAATAAAGATGTATATTAATATCAGTATTAATAGTATCATTAATATTATTAAATAGATATGAAATTTGATACAATAAAATTGTTATAATTATTACTAATATTAGTGTTACCATTATTAATAAAATTGTTATTATACATAGTGGTAAATTATGAATTTTGCCATTTTAAATTTCATTATTATTAAAACTAATAGTTAACATTAATAATTGTATAATTAATATTATTATTATTATTATGTTTCTTTATATATTTAATATACAAATATATATATAGTTATACAAATAAAGATATATGTAAATATATGGATAAATATGTGTATACAGTTATGTAAATAAATAAATGCGGTATATATACATATATAAACATGGTATATACATATATAGATACACAAAAATTGCATATTAAGTTACCCATCGTTTTCAATACTCTATGTAATTTGTTTCTATCTCTAAAGATCTGTACTAACGATTCTAATATCAGTAATATCCAAAAATCGTTAGCCATCACATTCAACCTTTTGTATTATTTTTATTTTCTTTCTGTTCTTCATGTCTGCGTGAGTAAAGGGCGACGTCAATTGTCAATACAAAACAAACAACGATCATATCATATGTACTACTTCAATTATTCAATTACAATCTATATCTAATTCAATCTTCACAATGCAAATGGGAATCAAATTTAACGAAAACAAAACTCACACAATCATTTACAATCACCATCTCCTTCACATTTTCTCTATGACTCTCTTATATCTCTTTTTGTATTCGAATCACTTCACCATTAAACCGCCTGCCACCGGTCACCCTTGAATTCACCACCCACTGTTACTACTTCTTGTTTGAACAACACCATCACTTGACCCCCTTTGAGAAATCTTCCTGCTGCATATTGATTTGTTCGCAACCTTCAACAATCACCATTTTAAATTGATCGAGAAACACCTGCAACTTTGATCAACCCACCAACGTGACCCTCTATTCACCACCTTTCTTTATAATCCCTATAACCGGACACCACCTTCATCAAACTCACTATCGATCACCACCCTCTCTTTTCTCTCTTTTCTATTGTTTTGAGACATGAAACCATCACTAAACCACCATTAAAAACATCATCTTCGAACACCAAGGAAGACCACTATTTTCTTCTCTCTCTCATCTTCTCTCTCACTAAATCCTAAACGACACCACTTAGATGTTTCTTCTGCCTTGTTTGAAAATCCGGCCAACCTATTATCCTTTCCGTTGGTGTTTTCAAAAGTTTGCTTGATTCTGCTACTACTGCTGTACGCGTACGTCTTACCTTCTTAAAATTAGGCAAATATAAAAGTATTGGGGTGATTAAAAGTGGGAATATATATAAAGAGATAGTGGTTGGTAAATAATTAGTTGATGGATTAAGAACCCCACCACATGTATCTGTCGACTAATTTACTCCACAAAGTTGAACAACTTGCGTGAATTTATCTGCTATGATTATTTTTGGCTGAATATAATAATGCAATGGTGGTAAGTAAGGCTGTAAATGGTTCATTATGTTTCTAATACTAAAACCTTTCACCGACACCCAATTATGATCCACTACAATTATTAAATTGTGACCAAGGTGGATTCATACTTTATCAATGTGCCGAACCCTTTCCATCATGTGCAAACAACTAGGAAAAAGATTACGGGTTTAAGTTATTGAAGTTTGGCCGAATGATACTGATTGTATCGATTTGTTTTGGGCTGTTAACTTTCTTTCACTGATTGGACTTATGAAGCAAATTGGGTCGCTACTTGCAAACCCACTGTCTCATGCCTCTTGTTCGATGACAACATAAACGCACACATCATACAGGCACACATATATTATTTAAAGATAAGAAAATGATGATGATTAGGTTAGATAAAGATGATGAGATATACGCAAAACGATTATGGTGATTATGATGATATAAGGGTTATGATGATAATATATAGGATGATGATGATGATGATGATGTTAAATGGGTCTGATGATCATAATCGTGATCATAAAATATTATAATGTTAGATGTATGAAATGAATCAAAGAAGATGATGATGATTAAAATGGTGAAGGTGAATGAGTATAGAATTTATTAAAATCTGGGTAACCATAAGAGATATGAATGAGACAGAGGAATGATTTGATGGGTTGTCGGATTAGCGGGACGTCGCGAGTTCAAACCCGGACTTGGGCATTTTTAGGACTACTTCTTGAAGGTAGTTACTTATTTATTTACTATTGTTATTACCTTATTATTCATTATCATTATCATTATTATTATTATTACTATTAAAATTATCATTTATTATTAAAGATAGCATTTTTATTAAAATTTTCATTACTAATAAAGTTATCATTTTTATTAAAACTATCATTTTATTTATCATTATTAGTATTATTATTATTTTATCATCAACATTATTTTTAGTATTATTATAACTATTATTTTTTAGTAAACAAATGTTACCTATATAAAAATATATTACAAGACAACTAATACTACATACTAATATATTTTTAACTAGTATATTACCAATTATATTGATAAAACTTTAATTTAATTATATATCATATATTTATTATAGGTATAATTATATTTAAAGATACTAATTTTAATAAATTATAAAACATAAGTAAACTTAGTTGATTAAAATGGAATATGTTTTAATAAATATACAAATGATATAGGTTCGTGAATCCGAGGCCAACCTTACACTTGTTCAATGATGTTATATGTATTTTTACTACGAAATACAGTATGGTGAGTTTCATTTGATTCCCTTTTACTCTTTACATTTATGGGACTGAGAATACATGCAAATGCTTTATCAACTGTTTTACAATAAATATATGCGTGAGTTTCATTTGCTCCCTTTTACGCTTTATATTTTTGGGACTGAGAATACATGCGCTATTTTTACAACTGCTTTATTAAATGCTTTTGAAATATATTTTGAACTGCGAATACATGAAATGCTTTTATAAATGTTTGACGAGATAGACACAAGCAAAATATTCCTCGAATGAATTATTATGCAGACAGAAGTTCTGCGGATTACTATTGAATTATGTGGACATGAAAATTGCCACCGTTAAATTATGTGGATATGATAATTGCCACCGTTGAATTATGTGGATATGATAATTGCCACCATTGAATTATGTGGACATGATAATTGCCACCAATTGATATGAATGTTATGTATCGAGAGAATGATTTTTATACACAGGTTATGTGTATTAGTTTTTGTGCGCGGGATATGTGTACGGTTACTAAGATTTATGAAAGATGATTTCGTACACGATAAAGGTGTACTGTATTTAAAAGATATCGCATGTACATTACATGTGGGTATAGGATTCGGGCCCATTTGTATCATGCATGATTTAAATCTTGTGGTCTATCAAAATGATGAATTTTATTGTTTTAAGATAAACCTATGAACTCACCAACCTTTTGGTTGACACTTGAAAGCATGTTTATTCTCAGGTATGAAAGAAATCTTCCGCTGTGCATTTGCTCATTTTAAAGTCATTACTTGGAGTCGATCATCGCAATGGGACCAAATGTTGATGACTTCGTCCAGATGGATTAGGACGGGGCATTTCAGTTGGTATCAGAGCGGTGGTCTTAGCGAACCAAGTCTTGCATTAGTGTGTCTAACTGATAGTCGTTAGGATGCATTAGTAAGTCTGGACTTCGACCGTGTCTGCATGTCAAAAGTTTTGCTTATCATTCGTGTCGAAAATCATCTACTTATTATCCTTAGGAAATTACCTGCTTATCATTCTTAGTCTAAACACATGTTACTGCAATGATTGCATGAATAGTGTGTAGACAAAATTCGTATCTTAGCGTATCTGCTAATTCATATCTTAGCATATCTGTTACTGTAGACTTTCTCTGAAAGTTTTCGTAGATTCCTCCGTAACTTATGGGATTTTAGCATTATATATGCATATGTAAATTATGTATTGCATGGTACTAATCTACATCCTATAATCTATTTCTTATCGAAAAGTCCTTCATCTGATCGTACGAGATGAATCCCTCAACCAGTTCGAATTCCTCGGATTCCGACAGCTAATCCGATATGGAGTTTCACCTATCAGCGTCACCAGAATGAATCAACCAATCAGTCATCTCCAATTCATCTGATGGGTTCGTAGTCGACTTAATCAATGGAGACGCGAAGAAGACGATCCCTTCCACCAACCGAATTCACCTTTTGGCGAAGAACCTGAATCACTTATCGGTGAACCTATTAGAAACACCATTTTCACCCTCATTTTTCGAATATCTCGGTATGATTATATACTATCTCAAATTCAAAACCTTACTCACTCGCCCGTTCCTACCGACAAACATCCCGGAGTAATAAGTCAACGAGTTTCGCACCCGAGTTGCAGCCTGGAAAAATATGGTACAAAATGTACCAGCTTCAGCAACATTACCGGCATCAACTGTACCACCAACAACAACATCCGCATCCCAATCCTCAATTTTACAATCTATCCCACGAACATCAACATCATACGCACCATAGATACCAAGGAGAACCAACAGCAATCAACGATGAAGTATTGATCCATAACTTCATTAATATTCTGCGAAGAATATGTGGATCCTAATAATTGAAGTACTGAGCCATAACTTCATTAATATTCTGTGAAGAATATGTGGTTCCTAATAGTTTTAGAGATTACTTATTCTAGCTCAAATAGAAAAATAAATGAGTCTAATATTATATTGACTCATTAAATCCATAATTACATCTGAAGAAAATATATATGTATATATATTTTCATAAAGATTATGATTAAAAATTCTTTCATACAAACTGTTAATGATGAAAATATTTTAACGGGTAGGTAATACCCGAGGAATATTTAAGATTTCACATTAATAAGTTACATTGTACATTCTTCAAATCTGATTCAACAGTCATTTCCTATCCTACTTACATCCACAAATATAAGAATTCGTTCACCACAGAATAATCATTTCCATTCAAATTTCATATTTGGATTTTGACCTATCAGAATCCAACAAGTGGCATAAGGAAGAAAACATTGGACAAAATAAAATTTGCTAGAAATAAACAAATTAACTATGAGAAATTTTGTTAAGAATCCACGCTAACAAAATCCTAGCTAACTGTTCCTAGCTAACTGTGGACTAATCAACTGAGGACTACCAACAGTGGACAATTAAAATGAATTAAAGTATTGATTATAACATATGAAACTATACAATTCTTCAAGTTTGCCACTTGATTTCATCTTAAAACTCATTTGTATCTTGACGATTACAATCTGCGTTCAAACCTTTCATGATTCTTGAAAACACCTCAATCAAGAGGATGAACCAACCACACTTTATCTACAGAAGAAAAAGATTGATGCATATGGTTATGCACCTGAAAAACTCTCGGAACCTGAGTAAACGTTTAACATGTATCTGTGATAGCTCCTTTGGCGTTGTTATTACCCAAAATAACTTGGTGATTCCTTTCAAAGTAGCAAATTTTGTCACAGCTCCAGCAAATCAACTTTGACTTTTCGTTCGAAACAACCTTATTATAACCTTGATTTATATGTGTACTCTTTTATTGTTACCAGGGAACCTTTTATTATATTTCACCATATTACCAGCAGATGTACCAGCAACCTCGTCGCTCCTTGGTTTAAATCTCTCCGACAAATCACTAAATTTATCTATTGAAGTCTCATCAGGTACTCATCCGCATCTCGTAACAAGAATTGCCATACCAATTACCAGGAATTAGCAAATCTGTATTGTGAGTCTCGCAATGTTTCTACATCAAAAGTTATATGTGTACATGTAATATTTACCTCTTAGAATTATGATCTTCCATTCTGAAATTATGAAAAGCACCTAGTTTGCGAAACAATACTCTAAATGTTGAAAAGGCTGAATGAAGCAGCAAAATGTATAGACAACCGTAACAGTTAAAAGTTTGAAATTGGAAAACGTGTTGAGCAAAGTATGAAGGAGGCTATGGACAAATCACAAGGACTAAACCTACCTTCAAAGAATCCAAATGATTCAATAACTGCTGACGTCATTTACGAATACCTTACTTCTGACTCCAAACTCTTGCAGACAAATTTTCTTCACCATCCTTCGATATTAGAAATTCCAAGATATCATCATATCTTTCATTATAAATATCCTCTATATTTCTGAAGATATTTTTATAACTATTCTTATCTGAAATCATTAATCTCTTCGTACTATCAGTGTTACATCATATAGAAACTGTTAGTTTCTATATTCTGTAAACTTTCGAGCTTAAAATAGGAATGTTATTGAAGTAATGTTGGGAACTGATGCATGAGTTAGTATAATATAATGACACTTGATCAACGTGATTATATTACAGTAAGTCATGCTGAGTTTCTAATGGAACGTGATAATTCACAGAACATACCGTCATCATGTGCCATTTACACGACTCTTACATTCTACCCAATTTCTAAATATATTAAGAACATATCTTCTTGATAGTTCTATCTTCTGGATATTCTGGTAAATTGACAAATCAAGACCGTGCTACTACAATTTCTTCCTTAGAACATTAACTATGTTCATTCTGAAATTCATAACTATGAATTCTGGACCATTACTTGTTGTACTTAGAGTCGAGAAGAGAATAAAAAGGCAAAGAGCTCCGAGATATAAGGTAAAATATAAAGCCCAATGACAACAACGAAATTACAAACCGTATATATCGATGCATATAGCAATATAAAGATAAGGGAGAACTAATAACACTATAAAACCCAGAGTATAGTAGAAGTGAATAGATTCTTCCGGTGGTAGATGGAAAAGAAGAATGACAGATATGAAAGTTAGGAGAATATCAAGAATCAGAACTGGATGGAGCATATTGACGAATGCTTAAAGGTTTGAGTTGAGGGAGAGAGAATAGGAAGTGTGAGTTGTAAGGAAATGAAGAAGGTGGATTTATAGTAAAATATCCGACAGAGCAATCGAAACAGATTATTGCATTTAATCAAAGAAAATCCTAATTTCCTTAATCGCCGAAGAACCAAATCTTATCGCAAAGATTTTCTTTAAATCCCATGAATTCCGGAAATCAATCATAACTACGTCATCAGTTAAAATGATTCTACATTTACTCATTTCAATCTCTTGCGATAGCTTCACTTATACTCTTCGCATAATCAAATTGTTTTATCTATACTACCCAATGATGATAAAATTCTATTTATCAATTCATATTCGTCATGGAAACATTTTTATAGTTAGCCATGACGACCTCGATCAAATTTCGGGACGAAATTTCTTTAACGGGTAGGTACTGTGATGACCCGGAAATTTTCGATCAAATTTAAACTTTAATCTTTATATGTTTTCGACATGATAAGTAAAATCTGTAATGTTGAGTCTCGAAAGTTTAGAAATCTATATTCATGTAATCAATTACCCTTTGACTATTCCCGACGATTCACAAACAATTATTTGTAAATAATTACACACACACACACACACACACACACACACACACACACATATATATATATATATATATATATATATATATATATATGTATACACATGGTTTCTATACCTAATTAATATTATATGAAATATATAAGTATTAAATAATCAATATGTGATATTATGTATAATAGATGTTATTAAATATTACATACTTAATAATATGTAAAAGCAATATATTAAATTACTAAAGGATAAAAATATAATTGTCATATTTATAATATTAGTACTTTCATTAAAATAAAGATGTATATTAATATCAGTATTAATAGTATCATTAATATTATTAAATAGATATGAAATTTGATACAATAAAATTGTTATAATTATTACTAATATTAGTGTTACCATTATTAATAAAATTGTTATTATACATAGTGATAAATTATGAATTTTGCCATTTTAAATTTCATTATTATTAAAACTAATAGTTAACATTAATAATTGTATAATTAATTTTATTATTATTATGTTTCTTTATATATTTAATATACAAATATATATATATAGTTATACAAATAAAGATATATGTAAATATATGGATAAATATGTGTATACAGTTATGTAAATAAATAAATGCGGTATATATACATATATAAACATGGTATATACATATATAGATACACAGAAATTGCATATTAAGTTACCCATCGTTTTCAATACTCTATGTAATTTGTTTCTATCTCTAAAGATCTGTACTAACGATTCTAATATCAGTAATATCCAAAAATCGTTAGCCATCACATTCAACCTTTTGTATTATTTTTATTTTCTTTCTGTTCTTCATGTCTGCGTGAGTAAAGGGCGACGTCAATTGTCAATACAAAACAAACAACGATCATATCATATGTACTACTTCAATTATTCAATTACAATCTATATCTAATTCAATCTTCACAATGCAAATGGGAATCAAATTTAACGAAAACAAAACTCACACAATCATTTACAATCACCATCTCCTTCACATTTTCTCTATGACTCTCTTATATCTCTTTTTGTATTCGAATCACTTCACCATTAAACCGCCTGCCACCGGTCACCCTTGAATTCACCACCCACTGTTACTACTTCTTGTTTGAACAACACCATCACTTGACCCCCTTCGAGAAATCTTCCTGCTGCATATTGATTTGTTCGCAACCTTCAACAATCACCATTTTAAATTGATCGAGAAACACCTGCAACTTTGATCAACCCACCAACGTGACCCTCCATTCACCACCTTTCTTTATAATCCCTATAACCGGACACCACCTTCATCAAACTCACTATCGATCACCACCCTCTCTTTTCTCTCTTTTCTATTGTTTTGAGACATGAAACCATCACTAAACCACCATTAAAAACATCATCTTCGAACACCAAGGAAGACCACTATTTTCTTCTCTCTCTCATCTTCTCTCTCACTAAATCCTAAACGACACCACTTAGATGTTTCTTCTGCCTTGTTTGAAAATCCGGCCAACCTATTATCCTTTCCGTTGGTGTTTTCAAAAGTTTGCTTGATTCTGCTACTACTGCTGTACGCGTACGTCTTACCTTCTTAAAATTAGGCAAATATAAAAGTATTGGGGTGATTAAAAGTGGGAATATATATAAAGAGATAGTGGTTGGTAAATAATTAGTTGATGGATCAAGAACCCCACCACATGTATCTGTCGACTAATTTACTCCACAAAGTTGAACAACTTGCGTGAATTTATCTGCTATGATTATTTTTGGCTGAATATAATAATGCAATGGTGGTAAGTAAGGCTGTAAATGGTTCATTATGTTTCTAATACTAAAACCTTTCACCGACACCCAATTGTGATCCACCACGATTATTAAATTGTGACCAAGGTGGATTCATACTTTATCAATGTGCCGAACCCTTTCCATCATGTGCAAACAACTAGAAAAAAGATTACGGGTTTAAGTTATTGAAGTTGGGCCGAATGATACTGATTGTATCGATTTGTTTTGGGCTGTTAACTTTCTTTCACTGATTGGACTTATGAAGCAAATTGGGTCGCTACTTTCAAACCCACTGTCTCATGCCTCTTGTTCGATGACAACATAAACGCACACATCATACAGGCACACATATATTATTTAAAGATAAGAAAATGATGATGATTAGGTTAGATAAAGATGATGAGATATACGTAAAATGATTATGGTGATTATGATGATATAAGGGTTATGATGATAATATATAGGATGATGATGATGATGATGTTAAATGGGTCCGATGATCATAATCGTGATCATAAAATATTATGATGTTAGATGTATGAAATGAATCAAAGAAGATGATGATGATTAAAATGGTGAAGGTGAATGAGTATAGAATTTATTAAAATCTGGGTAACCATAAGAGATATGAATGAGACAGAGGAATGATTTGATGGGTTGTCGGATTAGCGGGACGTCGCGGGTTCAAACCCGGACTTGGGCATTTTTAGGACTACTTCTTGAAGGTAGTTACTTATTTATTTACTATTGTTATTACCTTATTATTCATTATCATTATCATTATTATTATTATTACTATTAAAATTATCATTTATTATTAAAGATAACATTTTTATTAAAATTTTCATTACTAATAAAGTTATCATTTTTATTAAAACTATCATTTTATTTATCATTATTAGTATTATTATTATTTTATCATCAACATTATTTTTAGTATTATTATAACTATTATTTTTTAGCAAACAAATGTTACCTATATAAAAATATTTTACAAGACAACTAATACTACATACTAATATATTTTTAACTAATATATTACCAATTATATTGATAAAACTTTAATTTAATTATATATCATATATTTATTATAGGTATAATTATATTTAAAGATACTAATTTTAATAAATTATAAAACATAAGTAAACTTAGTTGATTAAAATGGAATATGTTTTAATAAATATACAAATGATATAGGTTCGTGAATCCGAGGCCAACCTTACACTTGTTCAATGATGTTATATGTATTTTTACTACGAAATACAGTATGGTGAGTTTCATTTGATTCCCTTTTACTCTTTACATTTATGGGACTGAGAATACATGCAAATGCTTTATCAACTGTTTTACAATAAATATATGCGTGAGTTTCATTTGCTCCCTTTTACTCTTTATATTTTTGGGACTGAGAATACATGCGCTGTTTTTACAACTGCTTTATTAAATGCTTTTGAAATATATTTTGAACTGCAAATACATGAAATGCTTTTATAAATATTTGACGAGATAGACACAAGCAAAATATTCCTCGAATGAATTATTATGCAGACAGAAGTTCTGCGGATTACTATTGAATTATGTGGACATGAAAATTGCCACCGTTGAATTATGTGGATATGATAATTGCCACCGTTGAATTATGTGGATATGATAATTGCCACCATTGAATTATGTGGACATGATAATTGCCACCAATTGATATGAATGTTATGTATCGAGAGAATGATTTTTATACACAGGTTATGTGTATTAGTTTTTGTGCGCGGGATATGTGTACGGTTACTAAGATTTATGAAAGATGATTTCGTACACGATAAAGGTGTACTGTATTTAAAAGATATCGCATGTACATTACAGGTGGGTATAGGATTCGGGCCCATTTGTATCATGCATGATTTAAATCTTGTGGTCTATCAAAATGATGAATTTTATTGTTTTAAGATAAACCTATGAACTCACCAACCTTTTGGTTGACACTTGAAAGCATGTTTATTCTCAGGTATGAAAGAAATCTTCTGCTGTGCATTTGCTCATTTTAAAGCCATTACTTGGAGTCGATCATCGCAATGGGACCAAATGTTGATGATTTCGTCCAGATGGATTAGGACGGGGCATTTCACAGGTCGTACGGGTCAGACACAGAAACAGTAGAATAGTAGGGTCAGTAGGTTCCGGTGGTTCTTGGTGCTCGATGCTTATCATGGTTCTCATCCTTGATGCATATAGCTTCAAGTGTACAACTCGTTGATGTGTTTGCATCATTTTCACCAAGGTTTGACCATCATAACCCAAGTGTAAGTCTAAGACATGAAGCACAACTCACTTAAGTGTTGCAAGTGTTTTGATGAACCAAAGTTACATCAAAGTCTTAGATCTAGCACATACATGAACTTTAAAACTAATAATAAGTTACAAACTTGAAAGTGAACTTATGAAATCAAGATCTTAAGTTGTAGAACACAATTCTTAGTTTGATCTTGAAGATCCAAGACTCAAAAATCTAGATCTAACATAAGTGTACCAAGTTATAATTAAAGAAACTTACTTACATGTTCTTGAACTTTTAAAGTTAATTTTTGTTCAAGATTAATGAGATCAAAGTTAACTAGTAACATTTGACCAATATTAACCAACAAAAAAATGAATTTAAAGTACATAATATAAGGTAGTAAACTAAGTAAACAAGTAAATGATTCATGGTGGTTCATACTTTAAAGATTCAAACCAAAGTTTGATCTTTAAGAAAGTAAACTTTAAAGTTTACTAACATGAATTACAAGTATGAGTTTAACAACTATGAACTTACAATCTTTTGATACAATAAATGTAGAACATAACTAGAAAGTTAGTTCTTGTATGTTCTTGTTACTACAAGATAAATGATGAACAAACTAAAGAGTTTGATTCATAACAACATGTAAGTAATAACTACAAGTAAGTAAACAACAAGTAATTAACAACAACAACAACAACAAGTGATGATGATGATTCCAGGTGTATATGTTTCGGTTTTTGGCCAAGAAAGAAGAGAGAAAAGAGCTTGTTACTTACAAGATTTAGAGAGAAAAGTGAGAGAGAAAGTTTTAGAGAAATGGTAAGTTTGAAGTGTGTGTGAGAATGAGAGAAACAAGAGTAAGTAGGTAATGAAAAAAAAAATGAAACAAAAACCCTCTTGTGGGGACTCCAAACCGACGGTTTGGCAAGGGAGAAAGGGGAGGCAAAAACACACTAGTCTCTTGCATGTTAAAGTGACAAAAGTTGGTTATTTGGTGTATGTGCATGGGGATTGTGGGTTAACTAGATTCCAAGTGCATAAAACTAACTAGTTTCCATCTAATTGATACTTACAAGTGTAAGACATGGGCTAACTAGTCCAACTAAGAAGTAGGGTGGGCTTCATGGGTCCATTAACACTAATAAAGGCCCAAGTTCCAAGTAATAACAAGTTAAGTCCAACAAAGCCCAAGTAATTAACATGTAACCTTTGTTAATTAAAATGATTAATAAAACTTAATCATGAATGTAAATAATACTCTAAAAATATTATTCGTGCAAGTTTCGTGTGTCACAAAGACGTTTCGGGCATTTAAAGTCAAGTACGGGCAATCATGGCAACATGTAAATGTAATAACGTACATTCGTTTAATCACAAGTATTAATAATAACAATTATTAATAAATAACGTTGAAAAATCCAGGGTCGTTACAAATAGTGTCACCCAATAAAATTTATACTATCTAGTGGTGTCATTTGTTAAAAGCCCAAAAAAAATTCACTAGATTGCGTATTTCAGTGGTAGCCCGTGCTACCACTACTATTAAACTAGATCTGCCCCTACATCGGCCCGATTACGCAAGATTGATAAAGATCAATGGGGACGAGACCCTTACGTGACTTTGAAGATTATAAGAGTGCTCCCAATGGAGGAACTCCTCCCTTCTTAGTCTTGGGTGCCATATCAGTGTCACATCAGCGCCACATCAACACTTTCTTTCTAGGACTAAACCCAGGACTAATACTACCAACCATGACATACTTCCTTAAATAAATTTGAACCCACTTATATTATTTAATTAAATAATGTACAACTCATAATACTACAAGTACAATGAATATATACAAACACTCCGTCCTCAAATATTTTACAAAAGCACTAACAGGAGGACTAACAGGGAGGCGGCACCCTGGACTAAAGGTTGGACACTTTGCTGCCATTGGTGTCCTCCTGGACTAAAGGCTGGGCGGAAGGAGGAGTTCCTCCATTGACCATTGGGTGCAACCTAATACTAACATTGAAACCGTTGCCCAAAGAAAAACCTTACGCTTGATATAACGAACAATGCTCGTCTAACAAGAGAATTCGCCCTTAAAATTGTTTATTTACTTGAAAGTTGAAACCCAAATCGACCAAATTAATGCCGGCCAAATTAAACGCCAAAACTTGAAATTTTTAATTTTCCATGCTCGCATGCCATTAAATAGTAAGTTTTTCCATCATCGAAACAGAAGTTAAAGAAATTGGTTGGATATGATGTTTGTAAATCTAAACCAATACAGTATGGGAAGATGTCATCCGTCCTCGGGCGGATGGTGATCTTAATTTTGGGTCTCTCAAATGCAAAAATCTTGCATTAATCGGCAAGTGGTGGTGGAGGTTTCTTACCGAACACACTTCCTTGTGAGTTAATGTTATCAAAAGTATTTATTGGGTTTCGTGGGCTTTAAAATTGGGTGGGATTAACTCTCTTGCGTACTCTAACACTACTTGGAGTAAAATTGTCAAAACAGAGTTCGAGATTGATGGTTTTGGTGTGGACTTCTCTAAATCTTTTACAAAGCTAATCGGTAATGGAAGAGGTACAATTTTTTAGGAGGATGCATGGATCAAGGACAATGCTCTAAAAAATATATACAAAAGATTGGTGCGGCTAGAGACAAATGTGAATGTGGCGGTTGCGGATAGAGTCAAATGAGATGGTCATCGGTGCTCACCGAATTGGTTTTGGTCGCGGGCTGTCACAGGGAGGACGAAAGGGGAGCTAGAGGACCTGGAAAGATTGATTTCGACTTTCAAGATGACGCCGGAAAAAGAGGACTCTTGGACTTGGAACTTATACGGGTCTGGTAAATTCACAACTAAATCTCTTACAAAGCAAATCATGGCTAAATGTTTTCCTCCGAATGCTTCTAATTTAATAACACTAAAAAAATGACTTTGTTCCAATTAAAGTGGGTGTTTTAGTATGGAGGGCAAGGAGAGGGAGACTTCCCGTCTTGTTTGAATTAGACAAACGGGGTGTTGGTCTTAACTCCGTCCTTTGCCCTTTGTGCGATGATGCGGTTGAAACGGTTAGCCATGCTTTGTTCTCGTGTAAGTTGGCTCGAGAAATTTGGGATAAAGTACTTAAATGGTGGGGCATGGATTCGACACAACATAATATCGACAACATTCTATGTGGGAGCTCTTATTTGCCTTGTTCGAGTGTGGGTGAAAAGATTTGGCAAGCAATGGTGTGGACTAGCGTTTATCTCATTTGAAAAAATAGAAATCAAAAGGTTTTTAAAGGAGTGTGTTGGTCTTCGCCGGTTGCTCTCAATGACATACAAGTGAAGAGTTATGAATGAATCGCGAAAAGAAATAAAACAAAAAATATCGAGTGGCTAGTTTGGTTGCAAAATTCTAATCTCTTAGTTTTGTAATCATTAATCTTTGTTATTATTTCGCGTTGTAATTGAGATGTAAGTAGAGGGTGGCATATGATTCTATCTCAGCATCATTTGGTCACCATCACCATCTTGTGAGAACTTTGTAACTTTTGAGTTTATAATATATATTGCCGTTAAAAAAAATAACCAATACAGTATGTAATGCTTGACTTTTCACTACTTTGTGAAGAGTCGATATATATTTAATTTATGTATTTTGACAAAGAAAAAATAAAAATAAAAAGTTTTTCCAATGTATCCGGGATGAACCATGAAATATTCCATCATCGAAACAACTCGAACCATATCTTAAAAGCTTGAGGACAATGTAAAAGAAGGCATTCAACGGATTCTTCAACTTCTGGAGACCAAGTACGTATTACATAATACATATTGTCCAACGACATTGACTAGCATTGTCGCCTTTGTTGAACACATAGTGTGTTCGGCTCCAGTACCATGTGTCTATTTTTATCCACTTTTTCTCTCGCTTTATTTACTTATTGATATTGATATTGATATTGAATTTATACAAAAGTAGAAAATGTCCCTAGTGCACGGTAGGAGATTCATTCCACATCTAAAAATGTATAAACACGGAATAATGTAAAGTTGTACAAGTCCTGATGCATTAGGTACACGTTTCAATGCCATTACATTTCTTTAGCCTTTACATACATGCTTTTTAATTTGTTAAAATACTCGGACTATGAGAATGTTAAGCTGGTTTAACATCCTTATCACATGAACAAAGTTGAATAATTTCCTAATATATCATGACAGATTCTGAAAAGATTTTGGAAAATTGGTGAACAAAGAATGTCAAACAGATGACCTTGTTCATAATTATTGCCAATCAAACAGGAACACTATTTCTACCAGCAAAGGTGAAATTGTTTATCACAAAAACCCAATAATACAAGTATAGATCACTCTGTTTAATTACTACTCCGTACATTACAAGCAATGACACAAACGGTACATTGAGCGATGATACTTGCTGATATCCTAAAGTAAACATGAGGTCGTCTGCTCTTTCCTCTTTAAACAAATTGGTTGCTTACGCGCACACGTAGTTTACACAACGAATGTAGCAATATTACAAAACAAGAAAGACGACAAAATGGAAACTTTCAATCGTAAAATGATCATTTTCTCTATAGACACTCAATAATAGAAAAGAACGAGCAGTAGAAATCCCGTTGAACACATTTTAGAAGCCCTTGAACACAGAGAATAAGTTGCTGTTGATGTAATCGTTATCGACCAAGCTTACCAAGTAGTAAGTTTTCTCTACCTGTATGTTAAAACCAATATAATCAGATACAAGGCTAAAAAAACTACTAGTCAGTAGTCACAATTTAACAAACATTTGACAATATGTATGCTGTAAATTATGTTTTTCCAAATAATACAACTGGTTCGATTCAGAACTGGTTCAGATCAAGCAAGTAACATGTTAAAACGGGTTCCACTCAAAACAAGTCACCTTTTGGTAAATGTTGGATTAGGTTTGGTTGACCAGAAACATTTTTTGTCCACATAGTTACATTTTGTCATAGGTTGGTAAATGTCGGATTAGGTTGGTAAATGATGATTTTTTTTACATACCCGTACGAGTTAGAACACAAACGTGTTCTAACTCGAGTTCGTGCAAGTTCATGTGATTCCTAGTGACCGATAAACAAGTTTACGACCAGTGCATTGAACTCGAACACGTCCTGGTCGAGCACTCGAACTCGAATTAGAACACATTTGTGTTCTAATTCGTTCTAGTTTAATACACGAGTACGCAAAAAAGTTATTTTCAGTCACAGTCTTAGAAATACCGGGTCACGATGAACTCAACCAAAAATTGTGCAAGTACGTTTGCACGGACGGATGGTATATTTTGACAATTTTATATTATAAAAAAAATGTATTTTTATCAATTTCCCACTGATTAAAGCTAGCTGCAAATAAAAGAAAAGAGCAGAAAACAAACCTCTTGAAGAAGTGATCTGGATGAATCATCCTCGGGATAAAGTTGGGCCCACCCTCTTGACCAGATTTCAAATGCCTCATCTTTCCATATTAAGAAGCTTGAAGGATCAACAACTGTTGGTTGAATAATCTCCTTGGCAGGGAACACTCCCCATGTGACTGCATTCACATCATTTTTCCCGACATTTGAAACCAAACTGCCGTCTTTGTTCACGGCGATGTATGTGAGTGAAGCGTACTCCTTGGATTTTTCCACAAGAGCGTTTAACTTCTCGGCTGAGCAGAAAAATTCAACATATGCTTTCTGGTAAACGTAACCACCCGCGGGGCCCCATCCTTCAATTCAAAGCCAGAGAAATTGGTAAGAACCGATGATATGGCTTTTAAGGCAGCATTTTTGAAATGTCTAATATTTTTTAACATACTGACTGATTTATTGTTGCACTAAGAAACGGACTAGTATGCAATAAGATGACAATTCTATCCTTTACCTCGAATACTATGGGTTAGTAAATTTGGAGAATTTTGAAAAGAAAAAAACATGCTTTAAAATGGAACAGATCACACTGTTCCAAATGATTACTACTTGGTTTGATGCATTAATTGTTTATGAAATCCAAAAGGAAAAGAACAAATAAAACTTTTTTCAGTCGACCAACTCGACCTGTTATATCAAAAACTACCCGCTTTGATCTGAGCATGTTATGTGGTGGACCCGCCCATTTATCACCTTTACTTTGGAAGACTCGTACTTTTCAACAAAAATGACAAGTACAACGGTATATCTGCATAATTTAATTTGTCCAAGGCTGCTCATCTATAAAATGAGTTTATTTTGCATGGGTGCAGTGTTATAGCATTATAGAAACAATAGTTGATGTACAAATAATTTGAGATCTGGACTCAGATAAAAGAATTTGGGTTCAAACAAAACCTTACCAATTGATGGTGAGTCAGATTTCGCTCCATTAACGGCCGGTTGGCTGTTGATGGTGAGGAAACCCTTGAGGTTTATTGAAGCTAGTTGTTCGTCAATAATCTTTGTCTCTGGCTGAAGTCCGTCTAGTTCAGACCATGGGCTAGTTTTTAGCTGCCCAAGGCAGTATTTCATGAATTTCTGAAAAACAAAGGTTTTATTAGGCACATTTTGTTCTAATTAAACTCCAAGACAAAGTATACCTAAACAGATGTCGTACCTCAGCAATATCATCGAACTTTTTCAGCGGCACCACCCACTCTTCTTGAATTTTCTTGTCACGTGAACGTGGTCGCAAGAACTGCTCATAGGTTAACAGCATATGAGAAAAGGAATGTTTATAATATCCAGATGAGTGATAATACAAATTTGATACAGGTTTAAGAACTTGATCAGCAATATCATGATTGATAGAATATATGCACATGTATTGTGTTGACCCAAATTGATATTTTTAATGAAAAAGTTAGTTTAAAATCAAAATTTCCAAACATTGAAATGTATAACTACATGGAATGTAAGGACTATAATACTTATTAGAATGATATGCAACAAACATTTGAGATAAGATTATGATTGCAGGGGTCTTTACAAGACATTCATTAAAGTGGAAAATAATTATTTTTAAAAAAAAAATGACATTTACCTGATGGTCGGTTAATGCTCCATAAGATGCATTAGAAGCATCACCCCAACGCCCATGTGGATATTGCTCCCAACCGGTAGTCCTTGTTATGTAGCTCTTTGGACGATTGGCCCTAAAACATATAAAAGATAAGTCATGTATTTTGAAGATGTAACAACACTGCAGCATAAGTTGTCAATAATTCAACTTATAAATTCACTTGTCTGCTACATACCAGAAGATTGGTCTAACATCCTCTTTAAGACGGAATAAGTTGGTAGGTCTCCTCCATGGTAGAGGCCTTGATATCTTGGACTCTTCAATCAATCCAAGATTCTACATGGTATGTTAACATTAAATGATATACAGTTTGTAACTTGTAAGCGTCCAATAACTATATTTAAAGATATTCGAGTATTTCTTACTGTCAAAATTGATAATGCAGACTTCTCCATGTTAAGTGTATAAAGATGCAACGTCTTGATTCCGCTAGCCATGATCTTTTTGCACATTTCGGTTCCAAGATGAACTCCGTACGCTCTAACAGCCTCCTCATTGTCCTTGATGGGCTCCAAAGCAGCAGTGATTTCAGATGGGATCTGCAGTAGTTAGTTACATATGAGAACAATGAAAAACAAATATGTAGGCGAATTTCAAGTGACAAAGTATAACATATAACAAAAGTTTAACTTCTTGTGTAGATCATTGTTCTTAAGGTCCACTAGAATGAAAATACACTAGAACACACAGCTTGCAGGACAATATACCTTAGTTTTGCAGAAGCCAGTCATGCGGATGAAGCCATTGTAGTTGTTGATGGGCATAATACCGGGAACAATGGGGCAAGTTATACCAATTTGCCGACAATCATTCACAAATTTAAGAAAATTGTCAACGTCATAGAAAAGTTGAGTGACAATCACATCAGCACCGGCATCAACCTGAATTATGATATTCCATACATACGTTAGAACAGCTAAGGATCAACTAATGAAGTGATTGGTCAACTAGGTAGTTTAGTAAACTTAAATGATCATCTAAAGGATTAGGAAAAAGATTTTAGTTGGCTGCATGGTTATTCTTGTTTCATCCGAAATATTAATATCTCATATAACCAAATACAATACAGTCCACCAATAGAAGAAAAGGTAGCATACGAAACGGGTTAAGGCCTATGACATAATAACAATCGTGTAGAAAGTTATTTTCACGTTAGATTTGAACTAACATAATAAATCACTAGCTCTAAATCCCACATGTTGCTTGTATTTCTGAATAGTATCTTTAATTACAAGAAAATTGAAATTTTCAGAAAAAAAGAGCTAAATTTAAACGATATTAACGTTATGTTTAAACCATGCATAACATGAAGTAATGTGTAAGTCCTTAGAATTTGTTTGGTTTATGCTATTAAATCATAACGATAAGAAGTTAAAATCATATAGTTGAAAGATTACAAAATTATGAATTGTGATACTAAAATCACAACCTAAATGTACAAAGAATTATAAACCCAGTAATATAATATTGAAATAAATTGGTTGATTGATTAAACTGTGTCTAATAAGTTAAAAGAGTTAGCAAAATTGACTGCGTACCTATGATTCAAATCCTTTTGTCATTTTACTGGAATCACATTCAAGGTAAGATTGTATTGATGTAAAAAAGTATATTATACCTATCTACTAACTGTGATGAGTTTTTTTACTGTTCACAGGGACATCATTGTCATTTCACTTTTATCTTTTTATTTATATTTATGAACAAATTTCACCATGTGATCAATTTACTCATAATACATAAGCTAATTACATTAGTTTGCAAATCATTATACTACCGTCTTAAGTTTGTTCATTTGTAGTTTACATACGTGTTAAACACTACCTTTTCGATTAGAATATTTGAAGTTTTTTAAAACTGAAAGTTAAAACTGTAAGAATTTGGATTATTTAATCTAAAATTTTATTGTTTATGATTTGTTAAGATCTTTGGAACTTGCAAAATGCCCTTCTCTCAAAAAACGTAACCTAAATCTGAAAGTAGATAATACCTTTCTCTTGAGGTATGCAAGATCCTTTTGATATGATTCCGGTGTAGCCAAGCCATTGCTTTCAATAACCTCAGGGTGTGCCTCTGAGAAACAATGTATTAACAAATGCTAAGAAAGGGGATTGCATAAAAAAACTGACATCTGACACTAATATAACAAATAGAATAGTATGTACAAACGATAAAAATATGATGCATAAAATACTTGTTAGTCTAGAAATAAAGAGCAAATGAGGTAAGATGGAAACCTGGGTAACCAGCAACGGCTATGCCAAAATAGTCACCATATGACTTGCGAATATGCTCAACCTGCAAAGCAAAAAGGGCGTGCATATTAAACCAATTATAAACCTTGGTTTCGAAAGGTTTAATTTATTTATAATTTATAATTTATATGATAATATCAACATATGCTATTCCAATGCAGCTGAGAGAAACCCAAATGATAGCCAATTAACTTGACAAAATGACACTGGGTGTGTGACTACCATAAATTCACGATGCGCAACATTGTCAAGCTCTGCATGATCTAAATCATATTAAGTGAATCAATAATGGACCTCACATGTGTCAATAGCTATTTCACCCATAAAAAAATTAACATTACCATAACTTGAATTTAGACTTCACAATAGAACAGATCAAAACTAATAAGTAAACACTAAGCAAATGTGGTCCTAAAAGTTACAGAGTATATTATACGTGTGTCGGTAGCTGGTGTAGAAAAGTCAGTGACATAATGATCGGATAAAACTTATTAAGAACACTATGAAACTATCACGCACTACACAGATCTCAAAATCAAATACTTACCAAAACAATGTTATAAATGGCCCTAGTATATCAAATACAGTTAGGTAGTTACTATCAACATGAAGGCACTCTACAACAATACGTCAATACTACACCCCCAAAACTAAAGCTCCTAGTTCCTAATAATTAAAATAAGTGAATTGAGTAACTTAAAAGTTGTATACAAAAATATAATATGTTCGCCACTTAGATCGTCTAACTTATGTCATTATAGAAGTAACAATTTAAAATCTTATCAGTTGATATCGATATCTAGTTAAGACCATATTATGTCAGTAACTTAATCATCAATTAGATCCAAATTCACAGTTTGAAAACTAATTTCCGATTAGCAACCTCATCTAATCCTTAATTCAGAAATCTAACACTCCCAGGCATTCAAATCATCAACTCAAACAATGTCAGCATCACAAATTTAAAACCTTATTAAATACTCGTAACACACAGCAGATCATGATTGATAAGATCTAACTAATGAATTTATGCAGCTAATTATACACATAGGTATCTCAATTCATAAAGTCAGCACTAGTTAGCAGTTATAAACCTAATTCAAGGCTAAATACAGTAATATAACATGTGCGTTCAGGCCTTTACCTCACCTAACTTATGTCGGTAGCTTGTATATACAACTAATGAACTAATTCCAATTCGTTTAATTAATTAATTTAAATTTAATTAATATATATTCAGTAGGATAGTATATATTAGTAGGTTATATGTGTGTATATACCAGATCAAGAGCACAGGCAAAACCGCCCTGGATCTGAACAAATTTATCCTGTCCACGTGGCGGATCACCTCTAAGAGCCAAAACATTTTGAATTCCATCTTTTTTAATAGTTTCTAAAGCATGATCTATTTTCTCCAACGGCATATTAGTACACGTTAAATGCATCATAGTTTCAACACACACTAAATTCTGCATTCTTCTAGCTATCTCTAATGTCACGTCAGCCGTTGATCCACCTGCTCCCCAAGTTATATCACAAAACGTAGGATCATGAGCCACCATTCGTTCCATTCGTTCGAATAGGTTTTCAACGCCTTCTTCTGTTTTCGGAGGGAAGAATTCGAATGAGAACACAACTTTTCCGGCGTCTCCGGCCGCCGTTGATTCTAGAATCTTCTGAATTACCTTCATTTTGATGAATTACAGAAAGATAGGGAGAGAGATGGTTTAGTGTTTGTGTGATGTGGAATCGGATCTTGTGGTCTGATTGATTTCACAACAAAACACCACTTTTGGAGGGCAGTCAGGGCACACCAAAATTGGTAGATCTGTTGCTTCTTTTATAATGTAAAAGTAATACGTTTTTGGTCCAATAAATTAAGGGTGTGTACAATATAGATCCCTATATTTTGTTGGTTGTTAACGTCAGTGTTGAATACCATTAGTTATGTACTGCTCTAACATAATAAGTTCATGTGTTTCGCTATTGATTTTTTTAGAACGGCAAGTTTCACATTGAATACCGTCATTTTTCACACACGTATCCGTTAGGAAGAAACTCCTCGCACTCATCGCGTAAAGTGCACCCGGAATGCTTTAGGTTAATTGTTTGACCAGCATAGAGTGAAGAATATCATAGGCACAACCTTGAAGAAAACTCCTCCCTCGGGATTTGAACTTGCACCTATTTTTTCAAAGATACGGCTCATAATCAACTGAGACTTTTTACCACTCAATCAATAGTTCAGTGGTGTTTCGCTATTGATTTTCATTAACTAAATTGTTGGATCCATATCAGGATAAAGAGATAAGCTAAAAACAACTATGAAGGAGTGTGAGAAAATATTTGTTTAATTAGTGTTTAAAACCGTTTCAAATCATTATATATTTCTTCAAATTTACATATTGTTACATCAACGACACTTCAACAATTATTTATCATCACTAACTCATTCCATATCAATCCCAACCATTATACACATCCTTAACCATTGTAAATTAATTATACCATAGTACAAATCTTAAATTTAAATTTACAATTAATTAAAGCTTAAGTATATGTGATAAGTTGTACGTGAAATTCGCGAAATTGTTAATTTTGACGTGGCTTTAGCTCATGCTGCCATCAGCGCCAAAAAGGGTAACGCCTTTGGTGAGGGATTGACGTATCATGTTGAAAATACTCTAACTATTCAAAATAATGAAATATTGAGATGTTTGTCATATAAGCTTATATGTACAATAGCATCATATTCATTTTTTCTCCCATATATGTGTGTGTCAAAAATTCTTTGAATTTATAAAATGATAAAATAAAATTAAAATTGTGTCCATTATATTTATTTATGGTATTATAGATACAAACGTATAAATAACAAATATAGAAGTGCAAGCATAATATATAAATGTGTGGATATAAATGGCAACGAATAAGGATACGTTTTCAAAAATGTACTATAAATTAACTCGTGTAATAAATAAAAGAAATTTTCTAATCATAGCCCTTAGGACTATCTTTAAGGAAAATTTTATGCATAAAAACTGGTACTTTAAGATTAGTGAGGTAGTTATTAAGAAATTAGTAAAGTGGTTATCAAGAACGTACAAGAAAAAAAAGCATGTCCAAAAATCTTAAAGATACTTTAAAAAAATCCTATATAAAATACAGAGTTGATGAAAGTTGTAGATTATAAATAGTGTAGGGATCAAAATGAAAGTAGGATTTATCAAACAAATATATCACCAACCGTGCCTCAACAACCCCGATGTATCAACCTTCCGACCACTCACGTAGCTGAACTAAATTTTTTTTTTTTCTTTTTTTTTTTTTTTTTTTTTTTGACAAAAAACTATAACTTTGTAACAACGTTAGAAACTTTATCAAAATGATAAGACTCGAAACAAAAACAAACAAAATGACAACCATGGCCAAGAAACGAAAACAAACGATCCTACCACAAGCCAACTAAACAAGGGAAAGAAAAACAAACAAGTCACGAAAATTGTTGAACTAAAATTGTTGATAAAGAGAATCTTGTCATAATTATTTGATGATTAATGTGGTAAAGTAGATTGAATAATTTGCATATATATCAAGTTCAGTTGGGTTAGCACGAGGAGCGACTTTTTCTTCGATGTCACCCTTCTGAAACATAGGAAACTGACGTTTTAGCCACTCCTCGTCGTCGCTCACTAGAGGGAATATGCCTTTTTGTGGCGAAAAAAGTTGCCCCTTTTGCGACGACATATCGTCGCAAATACGACTCCAAAGATTTCTATGCGACGGTTATTTGCGACGAACTAACATGGGACCCACCCTTTTTTAAAGAAAAGGATAACAAATTGTCTTTTCCCGACCACTATTTGCGGCGATATGGTAGGCTTCATCGTCGTAAAAAAAAAACCCAGTTGTTTCAAAAAAAATAATTTGGTTGGTCTTTTGGTGTCAGCCTTTTGCGACGCACATCGCCGTAAGAACATTGTTCTCGATGCGGTGCACCCGGACATTGCCGATCTCAATGCTTTGATCTTTATGAAAAGAGAAAAGCATCTACTTCAAGGTCCAAATTTACTTCTAGGTCAAAATCTCGAGGCAAGTCACGTTCAAATTCAAATATAAAGGTCAACAACGAGCCAAATACGAAAAGAAACACAAAGGTCAAGACCGAGCGAAAGTCGAAGTCAAAGATCAAGGCGAAGCCAACTGACGACTATTATCCAACTGCAAAATTAGACGACATAATTTGGATATCTCTCTATGTGTCGTTTTCTATAAATAAAACGTGTGTTTGTAACTCGTTCTTATTAATTAATGTATTGCTTTATTTATAATATTTCATATTGTCTGATATAATTAACGGAACTTAATAAAACTATATTTATTATTGTGGAAATCTGACACAAACACAATTATCACAATACTGCTACAAATATCATACAATCAACATAACACTTGAACACAATTATCCTTATATGAAGTTGATGCACCGTATGTAGAGAAAATATTTGAAAGAAGTTTAAACGTAGGTGCTGATACATAAGCATTTTGGAGTACCAGAACACGTCCAACACATATACCCTTAACCTCGTCGGTGATTTTGTGATGAATAGCTCATATACAAGATGTAGTATCCTAAAGACAAATTGTAAACATATAAGTAACTAAATATTCATAACGCATAATTACTATATTATCTAATAGACAAAAATGGCGAATAGTAACTAGGGTTATTTTCATCATTTCGCTTTTTTTTTTTTTTTTTTTTTTAATTCTAACTAAATTTACTACACCAGACCCCACACTTTTTTCAAATATTCAAATCGACCCCCCAACCAGGGGGGTAAAGTGTCAAATAACCATTTTCATAAAAAAATCTTAAATAAACTCCACCCAAATATTCAACAGGTCATATTTTCTCGCTCGAAACGAGTTAAATTTTTCCGACACCATCGTTAAACTCAAAATAATTTTAGGAACACAATGTCACTAACTATACGCAAAACGGACGCTTTTTAAAAAACGTTAAATATTTGGGATACTTTTCATACACATTGATTTTGCGTTAAATTTTTAAAAAGTCGATAATTACATAGCTAAACACGGAGATGGACATATATTGTTAATTTAAAATAACATTTAAATCTTTCACGGGTTATATCTTTTAGTTCGACTCGAGTTGCGATTCAACGACATTATTCTTTAGCCACGAAATAATTTTACAAACTAAACGCAATAAAATACATTGAAAACCGAACCCCCGACGCGAAGCGAGGGTTCAACAACTAGTTAAATACAAATCATAGCATATTGAGGATCTTACTTTAACACTAATGATATATCATCCAACTCATTTGGAACACAAAACTTGATAACGTCAATAATCTTATCGATTTTACCTTTTTTCAGACAACAAGGTATTTCTATTAAATTCAAGTCCCCTTCACAATAAAACATAAACCCAATGTTACAAAGTGTATTTAAAATGAAACACGTGTGCTATGCTACCTTATATACAATTTAACTTTAATGTACAATTGAAAACCAATACACGATTGATTACTATTATGTCCACCGTCAGCATACGCCCACCGTGACGCCAAAATTCACGTTGTTCAAAGGTATCATCAAACGCCGCCTCTTCAATCACTTGCCTTATATATTCATGGGTTGACCTCGGATGTTAACCCTCGTTAAATTCACCCTGGCTTTTACGACGAATAGCAGACTGACTAATACCCGTCGGACCTGAAATATTTTATCCAAGTTAAATATATTCATGATGACATTCTGGAACTAGCGGTGGTGGTGGCGACGGGGGTGGTGTTATGGTTCGAGGTTGAGATTCAGATGAACTTTTCGGAATTGAAAACATTTTAGAGATATCGTTTTGGGACATATTTGCAAGAAAATCCCAATCATCTTCCATTTTAAGTGTGTCTGATTATTAAGTTTGAATGATATTTCTTGTTCTTTGAAACAACCCAACCCGTATTTAAACCGGCCCGTAAAATTTTTCTTTAATACATTAATAATTAGGTCCCATTTATGTTTCCAAAAACATCTTTAACACAATAACAAGTTCAGTAAGCTTTAAAACATGTAATACATAGTTTAAATATCCGAACGGGTAAACACGACCCGACTATTTTAATGTCCAACAAAACCGAGCATGGTGTTTGGGGATACGCTACCCAATCCTAATCGATCCAAAAGCACATCTTCTAAAGCAAGCTACGCAAGTCCACTAGTCCCCACGCTTACCCGAGCCACCTCCTCCATGCAGATCTATAAAAATGTAAACAAAGAGAGGGTAAGCTAACGCTTAGTGAGTGAAAATATACTACATATATATATATATATATATATATATATATATATATATATATATATATATATATATATATATATACATATATATATATATATATGCATAAAATGGACACGCCACACAACAAATCAAAATATCACATACCGGAGCATCCAAGCATAAAGGCAAGCTAAACTAAGCATACCATACGATCACTAAGCATCGAGCTAAAAATAACAACAAATATAAGTTCACCAACGACGATGTGAACAACGCCAATTAGCTACACCCGGAGGGTTAGCTACAACACAACAATACGACAATATAACAAAGCGTAAACCGCCCAAGGTTAACCCCTTAACCCGAATACCGAAAACCAAATACCAAAATGAAGATTGGCCGAACTACACGAGCCTTAGTAAATCCGCATCCACACGAGACTACTATCTTCAATACCACAACAACATCGAGGTTGGTCGAACTACACGAGCCTTAGTGAATCCGAAACCACACGAGATCACTACCTCAATAAGATGACCGAACCACATGAGTCATCGTGAATCCGCATACACACGTGATCCACTTCTCCAATCACAACTCAATACCAACCCTTCGCCATTGGGGTTGTATAATCTACATCACAAGCACATGTGATAACGTACACACAAAGTATGCACCTCGCCAAAGGTGGTCAACCAAAAATGCACAATCGTGCCAATTGGACCTATTACACAAGTCCATCAAATCCACCTATATGTGAAGTGAGCTCTATAACCGAGAACCACTTCACCCGACCCGCACCCATCCTACACATACATATGCACATAGGATATTAACAATCATCTTGTTGCCTTGATGAATGCCACCAAACAATCCGCAACTCGCCAATGGAAAGTACATATTCCATTATCACAAATACAACAACACAATTAGGGTGGATTTACAAACCAACCCAATTGACACTTAGTGCAATTTCGATCCAAATGCACTTTCAAGCATAAACCGCGCCCAAACTAACCAATAATCACTAACGCACGTGAGAATGGTCCTATTACACCAATTAAACGCAATCATAGGTGTTAAACACCCATTTTACCCAAAATGACACTTAAATCCTAATTTTGACCCATTTCAAAATTAGTCAACCAAAACACCTCAAATGATTTCCAATACTTCCATAATCACTAACACTAGTGATTATACACCATTTACTATCTTTAAACATGGTTAAATCATTAACCAACCCAAAACCCGCCTTCATCACTTATAAACCCGAATCGTGGTTATTATCTTCCATTAATAACTAGTGGGGTTCCATGTATGAACATACAATCAAAAACCCTAAATTTGAATGATGAACACGAAAATGAAATTCGGAGTTAGAGCTTACCGCTAGTATCACCTTGAAGCTAAGAACGAGGAGAACACACTTGTCTTCTATGTCAAAAATCGAATCACGAGTCTCCCTTCCCAAATCACACTTTGAATCAAATGGAGTTTTGAAGTTTTGAGAGAAAAATAGAAAGAAAAGGTAAAAGAAATAAGAGAAATGAATGAATGGATGGGATTTAAGATCCCAAATCTGGCACATACGCGAAATGACCAAAATGCCCTTGAACACCCTTTAAAATTGCAAATCTGGTACCAGCTCGCCCAGAATGCCGCGCCGCGGCCTCAATCGCCGCGCCGCGACCCATAATGTATTCTGGTGGTTTCCTTAACATGCCTCCTGGAATTGAAATCAGCTGAATGCCGCGCCGCGGCCCTTTCCGTCGCGCCGCGACCCAAGGCATGGTCTGGTGCCTTCCTTACCGTGCCTCCTGATCCTGATTTGTTTGTAATGTCGCGCCGCGACCCATACCTCCACGCCGCGACCTTTAACTTGGTCTGATCACTTTTCGCATACAAGAACTTTAACGCACGAACATGTCTCAATTCCTTCATACACCTATCGTACATATGCGATACACCTGTAAATCATGTACGGTGAAAAACGGGGTGTTACAACTCTCCCCCACTTAGATTCGATCACGTCCTCGTGATCCTAATTACTTAACCAAATCGAACCTACATTCGATGGTTCTCAAACAATCGTTCCAATCCGACTTCCAACACATTCCTCATTAACCCGAAGATTAATTCATTAACTAATTACACAGTTACATGCATTCCGAGTCGTGCAATACACGCGACATCCGAAGTCTATAACAATCACTTAGAATATGTGAATCCGCCACGTATCCTTCCAACTCCTCTAGGAAATTCTTCTCATAGAGTTACCCTTAACAACTAAATCGTCATTCGCGATTTATCAAGTCCACAATTCGAGCACTAAAACCTTCCTCATTCCCTCACATCGGGAAAACTCATCCAATCTCGAATCGAGATATCAACCCTCTAGCGTACCATTACCAAGTACAATGGCAAAGTAACCACATACCAACATAAGGTCAACCATCTAGACCGACGAAGACCGAACAAAAGCGAACCCTTACGGATAACACTTACCACTTAACATCCTTTGTAGTGCGCAACACGACCAATACGCAACTACCGTAACATCATAAACAAACGGCTAAAACCGATAGCGCCCAACGACTATGGCAATGCTAATCCCAAGGTGTACGACATCGACTATCGTCGCACCCGTAACCACATGTGAGCAAAACACGGCTATCGCATCACTAATCACACATCATGGTCCTCGCGACCCCACCATTGGCGTATAAAACAACCAATAGATCAAACATCATGGTCCTTACGACCCCACCATCGGTGTATAAAACAACCGATAGATCACACAACATGAAGGCTGGCCGAAAACTACACGCGCCTTAGTGAATCTGCAACCACACGCGACTCACCACCTCCACCGCACAACAATCGGGATTGGCCGAACTACACGCGCCCTAGTGAATCCGAAATACACGAGAGTCACTATCCCAAAAGAATGACCGCAACCACACTCGTCACTTGTGAATCCGAACTACACGAGACTCACTCCTCAATACAATGACCGAAACCACACGAGTCATTTGTGAATCCGAACTACACGCGACTCACTTCCACAATACAATGAGTGAAACCACATGAGTCATTTGTGAATCTGAACTACACGCGACTCACTTTCACAACAAGATGATCGAAACCACACGCGTCATCGTGAATCCGCAAACACATACGATCCACTTCCTGTAGTGACCCGAACTTTTCCATATTTATATATATTAAATGAAATTGTTATTTACATGATTAAGTGTTTCCAACATGTTAAGCAATCAAACTTGTTAAGACTTGATTAATTGAAATAGGTTTCATATATACAATTGACCACCCAAGTTGACCGGTGATTCACGAACGTTAAAACTTGTAAAAACTATATGATGACATATATATGATTATATATATAGTTAACATGATATTATGATAAGTAAGTATCTCATTAGGTATTTTAACAATGAGTTATATACATAAAATTGAGTTTATTGAATTAAGAAACTCGAAACGGTATATATAACAATTATCGTTATAGCAACGTCTTACTAAATACATATGAATCATATTAAGATATTGATAAACTATGTTTAATCATGATAAATGATAAGTAAACATGTCATTAAGTGTATTAACAATGAACTACATATGTAAAAACAAGACTACTAACTTAATGATTTCGAAACGAGACATATATGTAACGATTATCGTTGTAACAATATTTAACTGTATATATATCATACTAAGATATATTAATATATCATAATATCATGATAATGTAATAATTTAACATCTCATTAGATATAATAAACATTGGGTTAACAACATTTAGCATGATCGTTAACTTAAAGGTTTCAAAACAACATTTACATGTAACGACTAACGATGACTTAACGACTCAGTTAAAATGTATATACATGTAGTGTTTTAATATGTATTCATACACTTTTGAAAGACTTCAAGACACTTATCAAAATACTTCTACTTAACAAAAATGCATACAATTACATCCTCGTTCAGTTTCATCAACAATTCTACTCGTATGCACTCGTATTCGTACTCGTACAATACACAGCTTTTAGATGTATGTACTATTGGTATATACACTCCAATGATCAGCTCTTAGCAGCCCATGTGAGTCACCTAACACATGTGGGAACCATCATTTGGCAACTAGCATGAAATATCTCATAAAATTACAAAAGTATTAGTAATCATTCATGACTTATTTACATGTAAACAAAATTACACATCCTTTATATCTAATCCATATACCAACGACCAAAAACACCTACAAAAACTTTTATTCTTCAATTTTCTTCATCTAATTGATCTCTCTCAAGTTCTATCTTCAAGTTCTAAGTGTTCTTCATAAATTCTATAAGTTCTAGTTTCATAAAATCAAGAATACTTCCAAGTTTGCTAGCTTACTTCCAATCTTGTAAAGTGATCATCCAACCTCAAGAAATATTTATTATTTCTAGTAAGATATCTTTCTAATACAAGGTAATACTCATATTCAAACTTTGATTCAATTTCTATAACTATAACAATCTTATTTCGAGTGAAAATCTTACTTGAACTTGTTTTCGTGTCATGATTCTGCTTCAAGAACTTTCAAGCCATCCAAGGATCCTTTGAAGCTAGATATATTTTTCTCATTTCCAGTAGGTTTATCCACAAAACTTGAGGTAGTAATGATGTTCATAACATCATTCGATTCATATATATAAAACTACCTTATTCGAAGGTTTAAACTTGAAATCACTAGAACATAGTTTAGTTAATTCTAAACTTGTTCGCAAACAAAAGTTAATCCTTCTAACTTGACTTTTAAAATCAACTAAACACATGTTATATATCTATATGATATGCTAACTTAATGATTTAAAACCTGAAAACACGAAAAACACCGTAAAACCGGATATACGCCGTCGTAGTAACACCGCGGGCTGTTTTGGGTTTGATAATTAAAAACTATGATAAACTTTGATTTAAAAGTTGTTCTTCTGGGAAAATGATTTTTCTTATGAACATGAAACTATATCCAAAAATCATGGTTAAACTCAAAGTGGAAGTATGTTTTTCAAAATGGTCATCAAGACGTCGTTCTTTCGACTGAAATGACTACCTCTTACAAAAACGACTTGTAACTTATATTTCTGACTATAAACCTATACTTTTTCTGTTTATATTCATAAAATAGAGTTCAATATGAAACCATAGCAATTTGATTCACTTGAAACGGATTTAAAACGAAGAAGTTATGGGTAAAACAAGATTGGATATTTTTTGATTGTTGTAGCTACGGGAAATATTGTAACAATTCTATACAATCATATCCTAGCTAACTTATATTATATTATACATTTATTCTAATATATTATGTAATCTTGGGATATCATAGACACGTATGCAAATGTTTTGACATATCATATTGACCCATGTATATATATTATTTGGAACAACCATAGACACTCTATATACAGTAATGTTGGAGTTAGCTATACAGGGTTGAGGTTGATTCCAAAAATATATATACTTTGAGTTGTGATCTAGCCTGAGACGTATATACCCTGGGTCATGGATTGATTCAAGATAATATATATCAATTTATTTCTGTACATCTAACTATGGACAACTAGTTGTAGGTTACTAACGAGGACAGCTGACTTAATAAATTTAAAACATCCAAATGTATTAAAAATGTTGTAAATATATTTTGAACATACTTTGATATATATATGTATATATTTGTTATAGGTTCGTGAATCGACCAGTGGCCAAGTCTTACTCCCGACGAAGTAAAAATCTGTGAAAGTGAGTTATAGTCCCACTTTTAAAATCTAATATTTTGGGATGAGAATAAATGCAGTTTTATAAATGTTTTATGAAATAGACACAAGTAAATGAAACTACATTATATGGGTGAATGATCGAAGCCGAATATGCCCCTTTTGCTTGGTAGCCTAAGAATTAGTAAACCGATCTACTAATTGACGCGAATCCTAAAGATAGATTTATTGGGCCTAACGAACCCCATCCAAAGTACCGGATGCTTTAGTACTTCGAATTCGTTTTTATCATGTTCGAAGGATTTCCCGGAATGATAGGGGATATTCTTATATGCATCTTGTTAATGTCGGTTACCAGGTGTTCACCATATGAATGATTTTTATCTCTATGTATGGGATGTATATTGAAATATGAAATCTTGTGGTCTATTATTATGATTTGATAATATATAGGTTAAACCTATAACTCACCAACATTTTTGTTGACGTTTTAAGCATGTTTATTCTCAGGTGATTATTAAGAGCTTCCGCTGTTGTATACTAAAATAAGGACAAGATTTGGAGTCCATGCTTGTATGATATTATGTAAAAACTGCATTCAAGAAACTTATTTTTGATGTAATATATTCTTATTGTAAACCATTATGTAATGGTCATGTGTAAACGGTATATTTTAGATTATCATTATTTGATAATCTACGTAATGCTTTTTAAACCTTTATAGATAAAATAAAGGTTATGGTTGTTTTAAAAATGAATGCAGTCTTTGAAAAATGTCTCATATAGAGGTCAAAACCTCGCGACGAAATCAATTAATATGGAACGTTTATAATCAATATGAACGGGACATTTCAGTTGGTATCAGAGCGTTGGTCTTAGAGAACCAGAAATTTGCATTAGTGTGTCTTATCGAGTTTGTTAGGATACATTAGTGAGTCTGGACTTCGACCGTGTTTTCTTTAAAAACGATTGCTTAACACTTTTGTTGGAAACTATATGTTATCAACATGTAAATATTATATGATATATTAACCTCTTAATGTGTTTGATATTGTGTGATAGATGTCTACCACTAGTACAAATTCCATCGACTCACCTAATAATAATGAAGAGTCGAATATACTTTGGGAAGATTCACAAATTCCAGAAGAGGAACCAAAAGAAGAGGAACCGGAAGAGGAGGAACCAGAAGAGGAGGAACCGGAAGAGGAGGAACCAGAAGAAGAAGAGGTTCCGGAGGAAGAAATATTGATACCTATAGTAAATCGATTAAATAAAAGAAAATCCTCAACCAACGGACCAAAGTTAATAATGGTCAATGGTGTTTCCGCCGAGGAAGCAAAATATTGGGAAGATTATCAATTTTTTGATGAATCGGATCCCGATGAGGATTTCGATGATGTTATAGAAATTACCTCGACCCAATTTAATAAAGAGAAAGAAAATAATAAGGGAAAAGGTATAAAAATAGAGAAACCCGTTTCCAACCCTGATGAACTTTATATGTATCGGCAACATCCGTATTTCCTAAAATGTAACAATGACTCGAGAACCTCTAAACTACCAGGTTTTTCTAAACCATTATGGAAAACGACGGCTCGTATTAGAGGAACACCTTATATTCCTAGAAAATTAGGAAAACGAACCAAGTCCGAAGAAGAAGAAACCAGTGATTCAGATTAGAGGGTTGTAATCATGTTGTGTATTATATGTATTGTAGTGTACTTGTACTTTTATGTTCTATGTAAAAATTGCTTGTATTGTTTGTTAATTATCTTTTACAAATCTAATCCTTATCTATTTTACAGTATAAAAATAAAATGGACGTTAAGGGTAGACAACCGAATATTTTAGAAGATCTACCAGAGGATATGATTGAGGAAATCTTGTCTAGAGTCGGTCAGAATTCATCAGCACAATTAATTATGGCAAAATTAACTTGTCAAACATTTGAAAGACTTTCCAGAAATGCCTTAGTTTATAAAAGGCTTTCCTTTGATAGGTGGGGTATATCACATTGGGGAGACTGTAAGTTACGCCGTGTTTTCTTTAAAGCATTAAATGCGGGGAACCCAAATGCAATTTTACGCTACGGGTTAAGAACATATTTTGACTCAACATATCCCAACATAGGATTTCGTGAATTAGAAAGAGCTTCTAACATGCAACATAAAGAAGCATGTTATGCTTACGGGTTAGTGATGTTCGCTTCTTACCAAAGTGAGAAAAAGAACATCGGATTGCAACTTTTAAATAAAACCTTCCCACAAGTGACGAATTCAGTAGTTGGGGTGAGAAACAAGGTTTTTAGATTATTACGGGGCTGTTGGACATTACGAAACCCTCGTCCTTTTGACGACATTACAACATGATGCCTAGCCAATGGTCATAACGGTTATTTTCCACAAGACCAAGGATGGGAAGTCGTCTTAGTAAAACCAGAATGCATGATTTGTTTCTGGACTTATGAATTACGTGTCTTTATTTCCTTTGCTGAACAACTTGCGTATTAACTAGATTTATCTTCAAAACTGTCGTGTATCAAAGTGTACTATATTTCATGTTATATGTAATATACCGAAGTTGTAAGTTTGAAGAATATTTGTATGTGATATATTATTATAATCAGTTTTTCATATGGAATTGTAGTAGTTGAATTGTATATTAGCTACTAAGTATGAACTTAACGGGTAGGTAGTACCCGAATTTAAACTTATAAAACGCTAATATGAAGAAAAAGCTTTTATAAATGAGTTCATATTATGCTACGAAATACTATTGACTACTCTTAATATTCTGTATGATTAACTCGATTCAGTTGGCTATTTTGAAGGAAATGGCACCGACTACTCGACACACCATGAATATGAGCGAAGAGGAATTTCGTACCTTTCTTGCTGCAAACATAGCCGCAGTACAGGCTGCGCTACATACCAACAATAACTCTAAATCTAGCAATGCAGCTAACGGTGCAAGAAATCGTGTAGGATGCTCCTACGAAGGATTCACTGCCTGCAAACCTTTGGAATTTGATGGAATCGAAGGACCAATTGGATTGAAACAGTGGACTGAGAAAGTCGAATCGGTGTTTGCCATAAGTAAGTGTACTGAAGAGGACAAAGTTAAGTACGCTACGCATACCTTCACAGGTACTACGTTAACGTGGTGGAACACCTATCTTGAACAGGTAGGACAAAATGCTGCTTACGCACTACCGTGGTCGACATTCAAGCAATTGATGAACGAGCAGTACCGTCCTAGAAACGAAGTCAATAAACTCAAGGCAGAACTTAGAGAGTTACAAACACAAGGGTTCGACGTTACCACATATGAACGACGATTCACAGAGTTGTGCCTATTGTGTTCGGGAGCATTCGAAGATGAAGAAGAGAAGATCGACGCATTTGTAAAAGGGTTACCAGTAAGGATTCAAGAAGATGTGAGTTCACACGAGCCCGCTTCTATACAGAAGGCAAGTCGAATGGCTCATAAACTCATAAATCAGATTGAGGGAAGAATTAAAGAGCAGGCGGCTGAAGAAGCCAACACGAAACAACTCAAGAGAAAGTGGGAAGAAACCAGTGACAAGGGTCACCAATACAACAACAACAACAATTACAACCACAACCGCAACAACAATCGTAACAATAACCGCAATCCCAACAATAACTACAACAAACGTCCCAACAACTACAACAACCGTTCTAACAACAATAACAATCCCAACAACAACCTCAATAACAACAACGGCAACAAAAACCAAAAATGCCAAAGGTGTGAAGAGTACCACCAGAATGGGTTCTGCACGACATTTTGCACCAAGTGTAAAAGAACTGGCCATGGTGTGAAAAAGTGTAAGGTCTACGGACCAAAGTTTAACAGAACTAAAGGAACAAATAGTGGCGAAACAAGTAATGCCGCCTTTGTTTGTTATGGATGTGGAAAACTGGGCCACATTAGAAGTAATTGCCCGAATCAGGGGGATACTAATGGGCAGGGCCGTGGAAGAGTTTTCAATATTAATGCGGCAGAAGCACAGGAAGACCCAGAGCTTGTTACCGGTACGTTTCTTATTGACGATAAATCTGCTTATGTTTTATTTGATTCGGGTGCGGATAGAAGCTATATGAGTAGAGAATTTTGTGCTAAATTAAGTTGCCCATTGACGCCTTTGGATAATAAATTTTTACTCGAATTAGCAAATGGTAAATTAATTTCAGCAGATAATATATGTCGGGATAGAGAAATTAAACTGGGTGATGAAATGTTTAAAATTGATTTAATACCAGTCGAGTTAGGGAGTTTTGATGTAATAATTGGCATGAACTGGTTGAATAAGGCAAGAGCAGAGGTCGTTTGTTACAAAAATGTGTTTCGTATTATGCGTGAAAAAGGAAAACCTTTAATGGTGTACGGAGAAAAGAACAACGCGGAATTAAATCTTATTAGTAGTTTGAAGGCGCAAAAACTAATAAGAAAAGGTTGTTACGTCATTCTAGCACACATCAAGGAAGTTAAACCTGAAGAAAAGAACATCATTGATGTTCCCGTCACAAAAGAATTTCCCGATGTATTTTCGAAAGAATTACCGGGATTACCCCCACATCGATCTGTTGAATTTCAAATAGACCTTGTACCAGGAGCTGCACCAATAGCTCGTGCTCCATACAGACTCGCACCCAGCGAAATGAAAGAATTACAAAGTCAGTTATAGGAACTTTTAGAGCGTGGTTTCATTCGACCAAGCACATCACCATGGGGAGCTCCTGTTTTGTTTGTCAAAAAGAAAGATGGTACATTCAGGTTGTGTATCGACTACCGAGAGTTAAACAAACTTACCATCAAGAACCGCTACCCACTACCGAGAATCGACGACTTATTTGATCAACTACAAGGCTCGTCTGTTTATTCGAAGATCGATTTATGTTCTGGATATCATCAAATTCGGGTGAAGGAGGATGATATTCTAAAGACTTCTTTTAGGATGCGTTACGGTCATTACGAGTTTATAGTTATGCCGTTTGGATTGACTAACGCACCAACTGTGTTCATGGACCTCATGAACCGAGTGTGTGGGCCATATCTTGACAAGTTTGTCATTGTTTTCATCGATGACATACTTATTTACTCGAAGAATGATCAAGAGCACGAAGAACATTTGAGAAAAGTGATAGAGTTGCTGAAAAAAGAAAAACTGTACGCTAAGTTTTCAAAGTGTGCATTTTGGTTGGAAGAAGTTCAATTCCTCGGTCATATAGTGAACAAAGAAGGTATTCAGGTGGATCCAGCAAAGATTGAAACCATTGAAAAGTGGGAAACTCCGAAAACTCCGAAACACATACGCCAATTTTTAGGGCTAGCTGGTTATTACAGGAGATTCATCCAAGATTTTTCTAAAATAGCAAAACCCTTGACTGCATTAACGCATAAAGGGAGGAAATTTGAATGGAAGGATGAACAAGAAAAAGCGTTTCAATTGTTGAAGAAAAAGTTAACTACGGCACCTATATTGTCATTACCTGAAGGGAATGATGATTTTGTGATATATTGTGACGCCTCAAAGCAAGGTCTCGGTTGTGTATTAATGCAACGAACGAAAGTAATTACTTATGCGTCTAGACAATTGAAGATTCACGAGCAGAATTATACGACGCATGATTTGGAATTAGGCGCGGTTGTTTTTGCATTAAAGACTTGGAGGCACTACTTATATAGGGTCAAAAGTATTATATATACCGACCACAAAAGTCTTCAACACATATTTAATCAGAAACAACTGAACATGAGGCAGCGCAGATGGATTGAATTATTGAATGATTACAACTTTGAGATTCGTTACCACCCAGGGAAGGCAAATGTGGTAGCTGTCCCTTGAGCAGAAAGGACAGAGAACCCATTCGTGTAAAATCTATGAATATAATGATTCACACTAACCTTACTACTCAAATAAAGGAGGCGCAACAAGGAGTTTTAAAAGAGGGAAACTTAAAGGATGAAATACCCAAAGGATCGGAGAAGCATCTTAATATTCGGGAAGACGGAACCCGGTATAGGGCTGAAAGAATTTGGGTACCAAAATTTGGAGATGTGAGAGAAATGGTACTTAGAGAAGCTCATAAAACCAGAAACTCAATACATCCTGGAACGAGAAAGATGTACAAGGATCTTAAGAAACATTTTTGGTGGCTAGGTATGAAAGTCGATGTTGCTAAATATGTAGGAGAACGTTTGACGTGTTCTAAGGTCAAAGCTGAGCATCAGAAACCATCAGGTCTACTTCAACAACCCAAAATCCTGGAATGGAAATGGGAAAACATTACCATGGATTTCATCACTAAATTGCCAAGGACTGCAAGTGGTTTTGATACTATTTGGGTAATAGTTGATCGTCTCATCAAATCAGCACACTTCCTGCCAATAAGAGAAGATGACAAGATGGAGAAGTTAGCACGACTGTATTTGAAGGAAGTCATCTCCAGACATGGAATACCAATCTCTATTATCTCTGATAGGGATGGCAGATTTATTTCAAGATTCTGACAGACATTACAGCAAGCATTAGGAACTCGTCTAGACATGAGTACTGCCTATCATCCACAAACTGATGGGCAGAGCGAAAGGACGATACAAACGCTTGAAGACATGCTACGAACATGTGTTATTGATTTTGGAAAACAGTTGGGATCGACATCTACCGTTAGCAGAATTTTCCTACAACAACAGCTACCATTCAAGCATTGAGATGGCGCCATTTGAAGCACTTTATGGTAGAAAGTGCAGGTCTCCAATTTGTTAGAGTGAAGTGGGGGATAGACAGATTATGGGTCCGGAGATAATACATGAAACTCCCGAGAAGATCATCCAAATTCAACAACGGTTGAAAACCGCCCAAAGTCGACAAAAGAGCTACGCCGACATTAAAAGAAAAGATATAGAATTTGAAATTGGAGAGATGGTCATGCTTAAGTTTGCACCTTGGAAAGGCGTTGTTCGATTTGGTAAACGAGGGAAATTAAATCCAAGGTATATAGGACCATTCAAGATTATTGATTGTGTCGGACCAGTAGCTTACCGACTTGAATTACCACAACAACTCGCGGCTGTACATAACACTTTCCACGTCTCAAATTTGAAGAAATTTTTTGCTAAAGAAGATCTCACTATTCTGTTAGACGAAATCCAAATCAACGAAAAACTTCAATTCGTCGAAGAACCCGTCAAAATAATGGATTGTGAGGTTAAAAGACTTAAGCAAAACAAGATATCAATTGTTAAAGTTCGATGGAATGCTCGTAGAGGACCCGAGTTCACCTGGGAACGAGAAGCTCAGATGAAGAAGAAATACCCGCACTTATTTCCAGAAGATACGTCAACACCTCCAACTGCTTAAAATTTCGGGACGAAATTTATTTAACGGGTAGGTACTGTAGTGACTCGAACTTTTCCATGTTTATATATATTAAATGAAATTGTTATTTACATGATTAAGTGTTTCCAACATGTTAAGCAATCAAACTTGTTAAGACTTGATTAATTGAAATAGGTTTCATATAGACAATTGACCACCCAAGTTGACCGGTGATTCACAAACGTTAAAACTTGTAAGAACTATATGATGACATATATATGATTATATATATAGTTAACATGATATTATGATAAGTAAGTATCTCATTAGGTATTTTAACAATGAGTTATATACATAAAATTGAGTTTATTGAATTAAGAAACTCGAAACGGTATATATAACAATTATCGTTATAACAACGTCTTACTAAATACATATGAATCATATTAAGATATTGATAAACTATGTTTAATCATGATAAATGATAAGTAAACATGTCATTAAGTGTATTAACAATGAACTACATATGTAAAAACAATACTACTAACTTAAAGATTTCGAAACGAGACATATATGTAACGATTATCGTTGTAACAACATTTAACTGTATATATATCATACTAAGATATATTAATATATCATAATATCATGATAATGTAATAATTTAACATCTCATTAGATATAATAAACATTGAGTTAACAACATATAACATGATCGTTAACTTAAAGGTTTCAAAACAACATTTACATGTAACGACTCAGTTAAAATGTATATACATGTAGTGTTTTAATATGTATTCATACACTTTTGAAAGACTTTAAGAAACTTATCAAAATACTGCTACTTAACAAAAATGCTTACAATTACATCCTCGTTCAGTTTCATCAACAATTCTACTCGTATGCACCCGTATTCGTACTCGTACAATACACAGCTTTTAGATGTATGTACTATTGGTATATACACTCCAATTATCAGCTCTTAGTAGCCCATGTGAGTCACCTAACACATGTGGGAACCATCATTTGGCAACTAGCATGAACTATCTCATAAAATTACAAAAATATTAGTAATCATTCATGACTTATTTACATGTAAACAAAATTACACATCCTTTATATCTAATCCATATACCAATGACCAAAAACACCTACAAAAACTTTTATTCTTCAATTTTCTTCATCTAATTGATCTCTCTCAAGTTCTATCTTCAAGTTCTAAGTGTTCTTCCTAAATTCTATAAGTTCTAGTTTCATAAAATCAAGAATACTTCCAAGTTTGCTAGCTTACTTCCAATCTTGTAAAGTGATCATCCAACCTCAAGAAATCTTTATTATTTCTAGTAAGATATCTTTCTAATACAAGGTAATACTCATATTCAAACTTTGATTCAATTTCTATAACTATAACAATCTTATTTCGAGTGGAAATCTTACTTGAACTTGTTTTCGTGTCATGATTCTGCTTTAAGAACTTTCAAGCCATCCAAGGATCCTTTGAAGCTAGATCTATTTTTCTCATTTCCAGTAGGTTTATCCACAAAACCTGAGGTAGTAATGATGTTCATAACATCATTCGATTCATATATATAAAACTACCTTATTCGAAGGTTTAAACTTGAAATCACTAGAACATAGTTTAGTGAATTCTAAACTTGTTCGCAAACAAAAGTTAATCATTCTAAATTGACTTATAAAATCAACTAAACACATGTTCTATATCTATATGATATGCTAACTTAATGATTTAAAACCTGGAAACACGAAAAACACCGTAAAACCGGACATACGCCGTCGTAGTAACACCGCGGGCTGTTTTGGGTTTGATAATTAAAAACTTCGACAAACTTTGATTTAAAAGTTGTTCTTCTTGGAAAATGATTTTTCTTATGAACATGAAACTATATCCAAAAATCATGGTTAAACTCAAAGTGGAAGTATGTTTTTCAAAATGGTCATCAAGACGTCGTTCTTTCGACTGAAATGACTACCTCTTAGAAAAACAACTTGTAACTTATATTTCCGACTATAAACCTATACTTTTTCTATTTAGATTCATAAAATAGAGTTCAATATGAAACCATAGCAATTTGATTCACTCAAAACGGATTTAAAACGAAGAAGTTATGGGTAAAACAAGATTGGATATTTTTTGATTGTTGTAGCTACGAGAAATATTGTAACAATTCTATACAAATAATATCCTAGCTAAATTATATTGTATTATACATGTAGTCTAATATATTATGTAATCTTGAGATACCATAGACACGTATGCAAATGTTTTGACATATCATATTGACCCATGTATATATATTATTTGGAACAACCATAGACACTCTCTATGCAGTAATGTTGGAGTTAGCTATACAGGGTTGAGGTTGATTCCAAAAATATAAATACTTTGAGTTGTGATCTAGCCTGAGACGTGTATACCCTGGGTCGTGGATTGATTCAAGATAATATATATATCAATTTATTTCTGTACAACTAACTATGGACAACTAGTTGTAGGTTACTAACGAGGACAGCTGACTTAATAAACTTAAAACATCAAAATGTATCAAAAATGTTATAAATATATTTTGAACATACTTTGATATATATATATATATATATATATATATGTATATATGTATATATTTGTATATATGTATATATTTGTTATAGGTTCGTGAATCGACCAGTGGCCAAGTCTTACTCCCGACGAAGTAAAAATATGTGAAAGTGAGTTATAGTCCCACTTTTAAAATCTAATATTTTGGGATGAGAATACATGCAGTTTTATAAATGTTTTACGAAATAGACACAAGTAAATGAAACTACATTATATGGGTGAATGATCGAAGCCGAATATGCCCCTTTTGCTTGGTAGCCTAAGAATTAGTAAACCGATCTACTAATTGAAGCGAATCTTAAAGATAGATCTATTGGGCCTAACGAACCCCATCCAAAGTACCGGATGCTTTAGTTCTTCGAATTCGTTTTTATCATGTCCGAAGGATTTCCCGGAATGATAGGGGATATTCTTATATGCATCTTGTTAATGTCGGTTACCAGGTGTTCACCATATGAATGATTTTTATCTCTATGTATGGGATGTATATTGAAATATGAAATCTTGTGGTCTATTATTATGATTTGATAATATATAGGTTAAACCTATAACTCACCAACATTTTTGTTGACGTTTTAAGCATGTTTATTCTCAGGTGATTATTAAGAGCTTCCGCTGTTGCATACTAAAATAAGGACAAGATTTGGAGTCCATGCTTGTATGATATTATGTAAAAACTGCATTCAAGAAACTTATTTTTGATGTAATATATTCTTATTGTAAACCATTATGTAATGGTCATGTGTAAACGGTATATTTTAGATTATCATTATTTGATAATCTACGTAATGCTTTTTAAACCTTTATAGATAAAATAAAGGTTATGGTTGTTTTAAAAATGAATGCAGTCTTTGAAAAACGTCTAATATAGAGGTCAAAACCTCGCGACGAAATCAATTAATATGAAACGTTTATAATCAATATGAACGGGACATTTCACTTCCCAATATCAACACCGGATGAAGTCAGCGGACCCCGACAACGGTCATGCTTCACCGATATAACACCACACCCATGATGAAGTCAGCGGACCCCGGAGGTCATGCTTCACCAATATAACACTACTCCCATGATGAAGTCAGCGGACCCCGAAGGTCATGCTTCACCAATCAACGCCCTTTTGGCCTCGGACAACGAGTAGCGTAACATTGCGCTCTGCTACGCCATAGTGAATCCTAACGGATACCACTAACCATTCACACAATCGAGCAAGAACCACATATATCAAACATAGGTACAAAACAATAATTCTCTAGAAGAGAATCCGACACACACATCCCTTAATCGAGGGATTTCACCTTGCTTGCCAAACACGTCCATTATCTCTCAACGAGATTTACCACTTTACCACCTCGGTGATAATTCATATCCAAGATCATAAGTACAATTTAACCGAAATTGTACTCTACCACAAATCGACCAAAACTAGGTCCCAACATAAATTTTGGATCAACTAAAAGTGTCATCCGAAATCTCACACTAAAACCTCCTCGTGCGGGAGTGTAACTCCCCACTTGGAACCACATTCCATAACCGCATCTCGTACAATCGTACAATGCTACCAAAGGTAAACTTTACTAACAATTGGGTTCACGCGACCCATCACCATATCTTGCTCCAACCTCGAGAATACTAAGGATCTTAACCTATCCTTAAACACTTCAAACGAAAAGTGTACCACAAATTACACAAACTATACTCTCGCAATTATCCAATTGCTTTAGCTTGTCAAATTTCACCTAGTCACTCATGTACCTAAGGGTTTCACTTCGGTACCCCAAGTACAATGTAACCACAACACAATCGGAGTCGAACACCACGCTAGTAGGTATAAAAGAGGCACCTAATGTCGCGTCACCTAGACTCCTTCACCAACATACATCGAGATCAACACTCGATTTCTCGGGTTTCATCCCACCCGTCGAACCTCATGGTTCATCAACTTCAACACAAAAGCGAAAACGCTCTTAACAACCGAACACCAAAACCCATTTCCATGGATTGGTAGAAACATTTCCCAAATACTAAGGAATGCTTGGTTGCACCAAGTCTTACGCCCTTCGCCCGACAATCAAATGTCACCATAGGGTACTTCCATTAAGAGCGTCACCCATATCAATAACATGCACAACACAATGCATCTAATAAACTCAAACTCAACGGCACATAATAAATAATCAAAGGACATATTTATTAAAATGAAATGTACCTTAACGTCTCTTGCCGCACCCGTCCCCGCTAACTCGGGACACTCCGACTTACGATGTCCTTCCTCTTGGCAATTGAAGTACACCGTGCCATCACCCTTTGGCACCGAACATTCCCAAGACTTGTGAACCCTCAAGCCACAATTGTAACACCTAGATGCACTAGAATCCGATATACCCGTCTGTGTACCACCTGTGCTCACACTCGGACCCTTAGTCCTCTTACTTGGAGCACCATACGAAACAACCCTTCTCTCACTTGAAGGTTCACTCATCTTCGATCGTGAATACGACTCAAAACCTCTAGCTACCGCGAATAACTCCGCAAACGACTTCGCGTAACCCCAGCTAATTTTGTTCTTTAAGTCATCATTCAAAGTTCGATAAAAATCCTCCATCAACAAATGATCATTCCCTAAATACTCCGGGCAAAAACGAGCCTTCGCCATAAAGGTCGTCTTGAGAGTATTCAAATCCATAGAACCCTGTTACAAATTTCGCAACTCATTACGCAATTCCGACAAGTTGGTCGAAGTCCGGAACTCCTCGAAGAATTCCTTCTTAAACTCATCCCACGTTAACGCCATAAATGGCTAACCACCAATAAGATCAATCTTACCATCCAACCAATCCTTCGCCCTACCCCGCAATAAACTAGTAGCGAGTCTTGTTTTTTTCTCTGGAGGGCATTCAATAGTACGAAAACACCCTTCGACATCTGAGATCCAAGTTGTGCTTACCAAAGGATCCGGTTTTCCATCATACATCGGGGGTTTATTCCTAATGAAGCTCTTAAGACAATGCTCCATTTCACCACTACTCCGAGATTCGGAATACTTCCTATCCATTTCTTCTCGAAATGCACTCATTTGCTCCGCAACGGCGGCCGCAACTCTAGCGTTAAACTCCAGATCGTTCGTCTCGATCCCGTTTCCCGTTGCCATTCTAAGGAATGCAAAAGCGATTAGATCACGAACGTATAAAGCACACACACAATACTGCCCCCATCTTGCTAAACACTCGTCGTACATCACTTGCTAGACATGATTTACACCCGTAATAAGGTTTGCAAGTCCTTATTACGCACACACGCCGTATCAACTCGTTAGTACGACGACCGCCTCGCTCGATGATATAAACAAACACAAACAAAATTCTACGCGATATAAACACACGCGAGAATTATTATCACAACACAATAATATATTAATAATATCCGCATTACTAATACAAACGTTAGTCCGCCTACAAACAAGACACTAACTATAACCTATTCCGAACCGTACTCCTACAAGTCCCGCAACAAATAAGCACACACAAAAGTCTAAGTCTAGGCACCTATCTCAAGTCACCTAAATCCCTTAGACCATGCTCTGATACCACTTGAAACAGCCCAACCCGTATTTAAACCGGCCCGTAAAATTTTTCTTTAATACATTAATAATTAGGTCCCATTTATGTTTCCAAAAACATCTTTAACACAATAACAAGTTCAATAAGCTTTAAAACATGTAATACATAGTTTAAATATCCGAACGGGTAAACACGACCCGACTATTTTAATGTCCAACAAAACCGAGCATGGTGATTGGGGATACGCTACCCAATCCTAATCGATCCAAAAGCACATATTCTAAAGCAAGCTCGCAAGTCCACTAGTCCCCACGCTTACCCGAGCTACCTCCTCCATGCAGATCTATAAAAATGTAAACAACGAGAGGGTAAGCTAACGCTTAGTGAGTGAAAATATACTACATACATATATATGCATAAAATGGACACGCCACACAACAAATCAAAATATCACATACCGGAGCATCCAAGCATAAAGGCAAGCTAAACTAAGCATATCGTACGATGACTAAGCATCGAGCTAAAAATAACAACAAATATAAGTTCACCAACGACGATGTGAACAACGCCAATTAGCTACACCCGGAGGGTTAGCTACAACACAACAAAACGACAATATAACAAAGCGTAAACCGCCCAAGGTTAACCCCTTAACCCGAATACCGAAAACCAAATACCAAAATGAAGATTGGCCGAACTACACGAGCCTTAGTAAATCCGCATCCACACGAGAATACTATCTTCAATACCACAACAACATCGAGGTTGGCCGAACTACACGAGCCTTAGTGAATCCGAAACCACACGAGATCACTACCTCAATAAGATGACCGAACCACACGAGTCATCGTGAATCCGCATACACACGTGATCCACTTCTCCAATCACAACTCAATACCAACCCTTCGCCATTGGGGTTGTATAATCCACATCACAAGCACATGTGATAACGTACACACAAAATATGCACCTCGCCAAAGGTGGTCAACCAAAAACGCACAATCTTGCCAATTGGACCTATTACACAAGTCTATCAAATCCACCTATATGTGAAGTGAGCTCTATAACCGAGAACCACTTCACCCGACCCGCACCCATCCTACACATACATATGCACATAGGATATTAACACTCACCTAGTCGCCTTGATGAATGCCACTAAACAATCCGCAACTCGCCAATGGAAAGTACCTATTCCATTATCACAAATACAACAACACAATTAGGGTGGATTTACAAACCAACCCAATTGACACTTAGTGCAATTTCGACCCAAATGCACTTCCAAGCATAAACCGCGCCTAAACTAACCAATAATCACTAACACACGTGAGAATGGTCCTATTACACCAATTAAACCCAATCATAGGTGTTAAACACCCATTTTGCCCAAAATGACACTTAAACCCTAATTTTGACCCATTTCAAAATTAGTCAACCAAAACACCTCAAATGATTTCCAATACTTCCATAATCACTAACACTAGTGATTATACACCATTTACTATCCTTAAACATGGTTAAATCATTAACCAACCCAAAACCCACCTTCATCACTTATAAACCCGAATCTTGGTTATTATCTTCCATTAATAACTAGTGGGGTTCCATGTATGAACATACAATCAAAAACCCTAAATTTGAATGATGAACACGAAAATGAAATTCGGAGTTAGAGCTTACCGCTAGTATCACCTTGAAGCTAAGAACGAGGAGAACACACTTGTCTTCTATGTCAAAAATCGAATCACGAGTCTCCCTTCCCAAATCACACTTTGAATCAAATGGGGTTTTGAAGTTTTGAGGGAAAAATAGAAAGAAAAGGAAAAAGAAATAAGAGAAATGAATGAATGGATGGGATTTAAGATCCCAAATCTGGCACATACGTGAAATGACCAAAATGCCCTCGAATACCCTTTAAAATTGCAAATCTAGTACCAGCTCGCCCAGAATGTCGCACTGCGGCCTCAATCATCGCGCCGCGACCCATAACGTATTGTGGTGGTTTCCTTAACATGCCTCCTAGAATTGAAATCAGCTGAATGCCGCGCCGCGGCCCTTTCCGTCGCGTCGCGACCCAAGGCATGGTCTGGTGCCTTCCTTACCGTGCCTCCTAATCCTGATTTGTTTGTAATGTCGCGCCGCGACCCATACCTCCACGCCGCGACCTTTAACTTGGTCTGATCACTTTTCGCATACAAGAACTTTAACGCACGAACATGTCTCAATTCCTTCATACACCTATCGTACATACGCGATACACCTGTAAATCATGTACGGGGAAAAACGGGGTGTTACATTCTTGTTCTACATATAGCACTCTTTTAAAGACATAAAATCTAATATTGAAAATTCAAAGAATCTGAAAAATGTCAAGAAATCTGAAAGTTAAAACATTATCTTATCCTCGGGTTACACACATCACGCACAGACCAACACGCATGATGCGTTGTGGTCTGTGCATAATGCATGTAACAACAGGAAGAATGTGCGTTATGCTAGAAGTTTATGCAGTCTCGATGAAAATCTCGTTAACACACATCACGCACCAAGTTACACGCATGATGCGTGGTCAATGGGCTTTATTGCAGTTACAAAATTTTCAGGGCATATTGTTAAACGTTTTCGAAAATGGGGGCATTTTGATCAATTTCCCTTTTAATAAGCTTCAAGTCATAAATTTCGTTTGTATACATAAAAAAAGACCTTATGAATATCTCAAGCTCTAAAAAATAAACTTCTCAGATGTTGCTTGTAGAGCTTATGAATTAAAAATTACGAAAATGTTGTTTATCATATTATTTTACATATAATTATTGTTCTATATTGTCAATTTACAATCATAAGCTTAAATTCGAGCTAGTTTCCCTAACATTTATAAAATATAACAACTGCAACTAAGTTCCAACTTTAACTTTAGTGCTTTAGCCATAAGCTTGAACTCTAGCTATAAATCTTTAGCTACTTTTATTCTAACATGTAATCTATCGTCTAGAATATTAGAGCACTCAGAGTCGTAAGGTTTTTTTCACCGTTGCCAAAATCCGGCGCTGAGATACCGGCGTCGCTGACACCGCTCCGACGTTAAACCGCTGTTTTGAATCACCGTCGGGATTCAGTGTCGCCTGAAAGACTTTGAGTTTGAAACGTTTTCTTTCTATTTTCCTTCTTTTTCTTTGTTTTTTTCTTCCTTCCATTCTTATTTCTTTTTATTTCTTTATAGGTGTTATGGGTTCGGCTACTAGGGCAATGATGAACAGGGTAAATTGCCTAAATTAGATGATAAGTATTGTACATGGCAATTCAATTTTAAAGAATTTAATGTGAATTATGATGTTTTCACTAATGATTCGATTGAGCTTTTGAGAGAGCGATATCGATTTCATGAAAAATAATGAAAAAGGGATCGATGTAAGGAGATTCAGTGAGTTATTGATGTCATCAGGAATTTTGTTGAATGATGATGTGCTGGATCGTAACCTTTATTTTGAACGGATTTGAGTTGTTTTGTTACACGAATTGATTTATTGTATATGTGGTATTTTATTGAATTCCGGTTGATTTCACACATATATAGGCAACTAGTCCTATTCATGTAGTTTAGTTTGTTGGTAAATCCGATTCGTTCCACAGGGAGATGGAGTGTTTAATGGTTTTTAATAGTCTTTGATGTCAAACTTATTTAAAGGGGGTTTTGGATTAGGAATTTATAATATAACAGTAAAAGAAAATAAATTAAACTAATTTACTAAATAAAATTACAAGATTACAATAATTAACTTAAAAAGGAACTAAATGAAATTATACTAATTATGATGCGACAATTATATTACTAAATGGTAATTAGTAAAATAGTAACTTTTAATAAAACTATATATTTAGAATTTTGTTTTGAGTAATTATAATATAAAATTATTTAAATTAACTAAATGACAAGTTTTAATTATACTAAAATAAATTATTAGGAATAAAATTAATTAACTAATTATAAACTAGTTACAAATTGTAAATTTATAATAATTAATACTGATTATTAGGATTAAAACATGTATTAAAGTTAATTTATAATAACTAATAATAATTATATAGTAATAACCTAAATATAAATAATTAAATAACTAAACCCTAATTTTACCCTAACTGGTACTGTAGCCGCGTTATTACCTTACGCGTTTCACGTATTTATACTCGTATCGCGTATACCTTTAAACCTTACGCGAATTGTGTGATTCTGATCGTACAGTTTGATTTATAGGCGTACGCGTTTCGTGTAATTATACACGTTTCGCGTATGACTTATACGATGTGACAAAACTAACTGTTACGGATTTAAATGTTTTTATGTATTGTTTTTATATTTTAAAATAATAATTCGTAAATAATGATAATAATACTTTTACAAGAAATAATAATGGGATAAAATGGGAGTATTTACTTAAATGTGTCACCCCTAGGTCCATGGATTGTTTTAAGTTTACGCCCTATTTAAAATGTTCTAGTATCAAACTTTATATTTTTCTTTCGAATAAATATAAGGTTACAACTTAACTAAATAAAATCTAATTTTCATCGGATTCTTTTTAGAAAGCTACTATTCCCCAAGTATTTAAATTGAGACCTAGCCTAGTTTTGACTTTCGCCAATACCCAAATTATAACGGTTTCCCTTTTTACAATTTCACTATCATATAATTATTGATATTACCCAAACCACCGAAGTTTATTTCTAAATTGGTGTTAATAACTTATCCATAAATTCGTCTAGATCATTTTTAATGTTGAAGCTTAATTTATATAAATAAAAATAACTTTCGTTATTTAAATTTAATAAATTAAGTGGCAAGGGTTAAATACCTAATTACACAATAATGGTTCTTTTAACTAGGCTCAATATTAAAAATACTAAAGTTACATTTTAACTTTTACAATTGATAACAATCCATTTCACTAGGGGCTCTACATCTAAGCAAACACTAAGGAAATTTAGCTATTCATTACACTAAGGTAAACATAAAAATATAGATATGCAAACATAATAACAACGATAATTTTAACAGAGTAAACTTACTAAAAATTCTTCACTTTCATTAACTTCAAATGGTAGAAAATTACAATAATAACACCCTTTTCACGAACAATACACCCTTAATATTTGAAACTAATCCTAATATTTGAACTTTGAAACTGAAATGGAAATAATACAGAACAATAACATGTATGTATATTAATTTGTGTGTAGTCTCTGTCCTCTTTTAATGTGTCTCCTGCACTTCGTATTTATCATTGAGATATTAGGTATAGTTGGTCAAAAAGCCCCATTTGCTGTTAGCACTAGACAAAAGAATTGTTTTAAAAATCAAAAGCCAGCCGCCCCATTCTTGTGTTCTGGAACTTGTCTGGCCTAACATTACGCGTTTCGTGTAGGCTTACACGATTCGCGTAAGACCAACAGGCTACACGTTTCGTGTAGAGTTACACGATTCGTGTATGAGTTAATGGCAGTTTTCTTTATTTTTCTTTTTCGTTTGTTCTTTGTTGATCCCGTATCGATGTGTACCATTTTAGACGACTTGTGTAACCTTTTTCTTCAGTCTTCTTCGTTCTTGAATTCGGATAAACATTTTCTCGATATATATTTGATTTAAACTCATCGTTTATCGTTGTTTCTTCAAATAGCAAGCTCTTGTCCACTTTTGTCGTTTTTCTTGAATATTATACGTTGAATGTCTTTTTAAATGATAAAAGCTGATGAAATATAACTGATATTGCGTCGAATAATATGTATGTTTAGAGCAATATCAAAATACCCCACACTTGAACGTTGCTTGTCCTCAAGCAATTACATCTTTTAACAGAATCGGAACATTACATATTTTTCCTTATTGAACATTAGATCACACAACACACACTACACGAAATGAAACACACGCTATATGGAATAGTTTGAAACACTACACAATTTTTATTGAATCACACGCACACCACACGAAACGAAATTCTGACAACAGAAACAAACATGAAACTCGTGATTAGGGTTTAAAAATTTGGATCCTTAGGGAAAATTGGACCTTGTGAAAACGTTTTATGATTTTATAAAATGTCATGCTAGTTTTTACACTAGACACGTTTTCCGGTTTTAACCTCAAATTCCGGTTGAGGGTAACTGAAAACCGAAGTCTCAGTCGGCGATTAGCAAGCTATTCGCCCCCATGATTGTAGTATCATGGAACTTGAAGCCGAATGTCCAAAAAATAGTTTTACACAATATAATTCATAAAATAGCATAGGTTTTAGAACAAAATTATATCGTGTCCAAATATCATCGGTGAACCATGAGTTTGTACACCTCAATTTGTTATGGCATATGTATGTTGACCGCGGTCAAACATAGATGCGGTTAATCTTTACGGAGATCATCCATCTGGGGATTAGATTCATTAGTCTTAAAAGCTAATTTGCATTGTGCCCCCCCATTGTACGAGACAGATCCATCTCATGGTTAGGATAAGTCTGACCACCAAAAACCCTGTTTGATGCTGAGGTTAGGTGGATTTCCAGCCGATTTTGGGGATGACTTTTCAAGATTTTTCGTCAACCTACAGCTGTTCTGGACTACATCTTCTAACATAAGTTAGAAAGTGTGTCAATTTGGAAGACTTTACTTCCTTACGGGATGGACTTGATTCATCCTCTATTACTCGTAATAGTGGAATATTCAGGTTTATACGTTCCAAAGCAATGATATCTGCAATAACTTCATAGAAACATGTGATATATGGTTCTCAACATAAGGTTTTATAAATTCTTGTTATAATTGGTTTTCTTTTATAGGTTTTAAACAAATAAACTTATGCGTTTTTAATGTATTGAGACGATAATTTCGGTTTTTGACACCTATGCTTTAATCGCTCGTAGTTACCTTAAAAATTTATTTGATATATTTGTTTAAAATTTTTATAAATCTTGATAAAAATCACCAAATTATAAGTTCTCGAGGATTTATATATTCCCACCCCACACTTAAGATTATGTAATGCCCTCATTACATAAAATCAGATAATAATGTATAATTTGAGAGGACAAATAGTGTGAAGTATTTGGAACTTCCTTTGTTAACCGATTTGGATTTTCAAATTGTTTTACCTATGATTTTATCCAACGTTTGTATCACAATGTAATCCGATGTTTCGTTTCGTCTAATTGCATTTTCTTCTGTACCTGTCAAAATCATGTTAAAAACATACAAAACATGGGGTTGTACTTCAATCGTACAAAACAATTTTACCCCACACTAATTTCTTACTAATATATAATAAAACATAAGAAGTATAAAAAGTATCAATACACACCATACAATTATGTTATTACAAACCATAAAAATAAAAATGTTTTAAACAATAGAACTAGTTAAATGGATTCCAAAACGGGCCTCCCTGTTCGCCTTCTTCCTGTTGCTGTCGCTGCCGTTGTTCGTTTAGGCGTTGTTCCTCGTAGAAACGCCTATATGCATCCTGACTCGCGGCTATGGCGGCGTTATGGTCATATGGTGGAGGTAGAGGGTCATTGGGTGTCTGCCATTGGGGGTATGAAGGATAGGCTGAGGGTGCGTAATTCTGCGGGTTAGACGCGTATAAATATGCCTGATGATGCGCCCACTCTAATTGTGCTCCCTGACCCCCCTGATCGTATCGGATGTTAGACAGAATATTATACTGATCTAGTTGGGTATGCCTAATATCCCCCAATTGCCGAGACAAAGCAGTATACTGGTCTTCTGATCTCACTCCCCAGTTTTGATATGAGTTACGTACATCTAAACTCAATGCGTTAAAAGAATTTTGGAGCATATCGAAATCAGAAGTACCTGTATGAGACGAGCTAGCCTGATCTGTCTCTCTGCGTCTCCTCCTAGCTTCCCTCGCGGGTTCATCATCCTCTTCCATAGGTGCGTGAGCAGCAACTTCATGTTGCCTTAAACTACGTACCCCACCCCTTACACGTATAGCCTTAGCTGTCCTATACACCTCCAATCCCAAATTACGAACCGGTTGATCTATTGGTTGGATTGGAGGGTCTAATTCGTTCGGGTTGAGACCGAACCAGGCTGCCAAACACGTAATATAGTGACCCCCCGACATGTCACTGGATCCTCGAGCACCCTTACCAAAATGGGCTAAAAAGTAGGCCACTCCATTGGGTATACTAATAAACGTATCCCTATCTCTGATTGCATCCAAATACCAAAGGTCAACATAATTAATCTTATCTGTATTAAGGAATGCCCTTTGGTTAATTGTGTTCGCTATAAATTTATGAATTATTCGATAGCGAACATCAGTGATCTTAAGGTATGATTCTTGGCCTGCTACATAAGTATTCTTTTGGGAAAAAGAGCGCCAAACACTCAAAGAATCATAATCTCCTGTATACCTAGCTCCTGTAAAAATATATTCCCAAAAACCTGGAGCATTCATCTCATTACCGTCGTAAATCCCTAAAGCCATAGTCATGTCGCCTAGGGACATTACTCTATCTACACCACCCAATATAAATTGTAGGAAACTAGTATCTTCGATATTTTCCGGGTGTATATTCATCCTAACGGTAGAATAAAATTCTAAACACCATTCTCTATATACAGGAGAATTTAACCTAAACAATCTCTCAAAGTCATTATAATACGTGATTTCCCCAAATTCATTCGTGAAACTTTGGGTTAAAATTTCCCTTATCGGTGTATCTAAGTTGACTGGGTCTCCTAGGGGATCCCAATCAACAACCTAAACTGGAGAGATGGTTCGATTTACCAGAATGAGTAAATCTTTAACTTTTTGTACCCTTTGATGTAATTCGTTAGGAAATTGCAGGATCGGGTGTAGGTTCAAGAGTTGTTGTTCCATTTCGGGGATAACTTGATCTTGTGCTTGTTGTTGGTTAAATGCCCTCATTTTAAATGGTCCCTGCATAACATTTTAAAACAAGAAAATCATCCCAATAGGATGTGTTAATGTTAGCAAAGAGTCTAAATTCAACCTACAAACTTGTTTTCAACACCACATGAATCAATTTATTTCAACAACTTTGGAAGTTTTAGTTCTATGATTCAAAACAAAACAGAAACAAACCAAAAATCATAAATCAAAAATCAAGTTTCATATGCAAAGTTTAATTCACAAGTGAAAACACGCAATTTATCTAAGTGTATCTAATTCAATTCAATCACATTGCGTGTATTTCAGCTTCTAAACAATCCTTAATAGCATTAAAGTTCATACTTGATTCATTAAAATGACAAAAACTATCAAAAACATACTAAAATTAAAAAATAACAAAATCAAACAAACAAAATCGTGTTCAAGAGTTATAACTACTGACAAAACACTTAAAAACATTTAATTACAACCAAAATAACACACCTCAGTAGCAATTTCACAATTATCCCCAATTTGTATAAACCCTAATTTTTTAATAACCAATTAAACATCAATTTTTCATGCTAATCGGGTTTAATATCATACTAACAACAATAATATAGCAATAATCAAGCAAAAATCAACAAGAACATGTATATACTTCGGATTAAAGCTATAAAGAAATATAATGAAAAATTGGAAGAACACTAGGTAAAATGGGTTTAGGACCCTTACCAATCTAGGCATGTTGAAAGATTGAAGAATTGGAGAAGATTGGAAGTGTTAATTTAAGTTTTTGGGTGTGATTTTCGGGTTTTTGTGTTTTCTTCTCGTCCACAGCAGAAAAAAATTGAAAAGAGTGTGTAAAGAACAGACTGCTGCCCATCTGTTATGTTCAGCTATTTTTGACCTTACGCGTTTCGTGTAGGTCTACACGATTCGCGTATGCTTTGAATTCCACGCGTTTCGTGTAGGTCTACACCATTCGCGTATGCTTTGTCTGTAATTTTTTTTTTTTTTTTTACTAAAAATTCTTTATATATATAACTTAAAATCAATTGAATTTAAAAATATCTTTTATAAATTTATATTTGTAACGGAAATTCGGTTGTTAGACCTGATCTTAATCCGTTTATAAATTTTTAATTTCAATACATGTTTTAATAATTTCAATTTATAAAATTCAATCCATTAAAAGTTAAAATTTTTAATGTTTTTCGAAAACAAATTTAAAATAAAATAAAATAAAAACACTCTATTTTTGTGTTAAAATTATTAACATTTTTAATTTTAAAACAAGTACATGAAAAATAAAAATTACACAAATTAAAATACACTCTATTTTTTTTGTATACCCCTAAATCAACTAATTTTCAAACTTAAAACTTTGTTTCCTATCGATTAGGTAGAGATAAATTCGATCGTCAAACCTATCATTATCCACGACAAAGATTTACAAGTTATATATTTTTACGGTTATTGATAAAAAGGTATATTTTGCAATCTACTGTAGACTTTTAGAATTTAACAAAAAATTTTGTGCAATTTGAAGAATGAAAATTCAGTTGTGACACCTAAACATTTTCATTTTCAAAGAAACAAGTTAAACTCAAGGCGTTTCACCTTCAATTTAGTAGAAAGGAATTTTTTTTTTTTATTTTGTTTTCGTGGTTTACTATTTAACAGATATCTTATGAATCCAACAAGAAATTTCGTGCAATTTGAAAAATGATAATTCAGTTGTAACACTTAACATTTATCGTTTTCAATGAAAACATATTGAACTCAAGGTTCATCACTTTTAAATGGTAGACCGTTTTAATAGAACATACAACAAAATAAAACAAACCAAACACAACAAAACATTACACACAAAAATGCACAAACACACAATTGGCGAGAAAAAGATTTAAAGAGTGAAGCCTCGTTGGCTCGCCTCGTAGTGGAGTCGCATTATTTCGCTCCCCATTGCTTCGTAGGCGTAACCTCGCTGGTTTAAGAGGTTTTCTTCTGCACATTTTAAAGGCCCTTCTCGGCATAAGGTTACGTACTCGTAATTAGAGTCCGTTTGGTTCTTTGGGCAATCTCCAGAGTGAGTCGGTTTTCCACATTTCACACATTTACCCAAATGACGTGCTCGACGCCTTTTAGCTGATTTAGATTTTCCTCTTGCATAGTTTGTCTCATTTAGTTTCTGTCTTTCTTCTTTCCTCGCCTTATCGCATCTTTTCTTAATATCTAACACCACATCCCTCGGTAAAATCTTATCGCACTTTAAAATGAAATGGTTGTAGATATACTGACTGCGCATCTTGAAATTACACACAATAAAAACAAAAAGAAATTAAAAAGGTAGAATGGAGGGAGAAGACTAGTTCTTTAGGGTCTGCTAGGGAAAGACCAATCTAACCCCACTCTTAAAGATAAGAATAAAAATCGAGAATGGAGTTTAAAACCTTAGAGTTACCCTGAATTTATTTTTCCTTAGGGTAGAAGGTGGTTTCGTCTCTTTCCGTAGTATTGATTTCTTCAAAGTATAACTTGAGTCTGTGTCTGTTCACTTTGAAAGTTCCACCGTCTTTACCATACAACTCTGCATATCCAGATGGAAAAACCTGTTTTATTATATATGGCCCAGTCCATCGGGATCTAAGTTTACCAGGTGAAAACTTGAAACATGATTGGAATACCAATACTTTATCCCCTTGTTCAAATTCTTTCTTTTTTAATCGTGCATCGTGCCATACTTTAGTTTTTTCTTTATATGTTTTAGAATTTTCGTAGGCTTGTAATCTTAATTCATCTAGTTCGTTAAGTTGTAATAACCTATTTTCTCCGGCTTGTACAAGGTCAGTATTACATTCTCTCATAGCCCAGTATGCCTTGTGTTCAACTTCAACAGGTAGATGACACGCTTTACCGTATACAAGTCTAAATGGTGTGGTACCTATTGGTGTTTTATACGCAGTCCTAAAAGCCCACAACGCGTCATCTAACTTGCGTTGCCAGATTTTAGGGTTGTTATTAACCGTCTTCTCAAGTATGCGTTTTAAGGCACGATTCGTGTTCTCCACTTGACCATTTGTTTGCGGGTGGTACGGAGTAGAGAAACGATGAGTTACGCCATACTTCTTCAACACCTTTTCAAGAAGGTTGTTGGTAAAATGTGTTCCTCGGTCGGATATGAGTGCTTTTGGGATTCCAAAGCGTGAGAAGAGATTTTTCAAGAAGTTTACCACCACCCTAGCATCATTTGTAGGCAAAGCTTTTGCTTCAGCCCACTTGGATACATAGTCAACGGTTACTAGTATGTACTTGCACTTATGTGAACTTGGAAAGGGTCCCATGAAATCGATTCCCCAAATGTCAAAGATTTCACAAACTTGGAATGCCAGTTTGAGGCATCTCATCCTTTTTCGTGATGTTACCCGTTCGTTGGCATGCGTTACAAGTCTGAACGAAATCATGGGCATCTTTAAAGATCGTGGGCCAATAAAAGCCCGATTCAAGGATTTTTCTTGCAGTGTGGTTTGGTCCGAAATGACCGCCGGTTGGCCCTTGATGGCAATGCTCAAGAATTTGTTGAGCTTCTTGTCCGTACACACAACGGCGAATTATTTGATCCGCACCAACACGAAATAGGTCTGGGTATTCCCAGAAATATGACTTCAAATCTGCAAAGAATTTCTTCTTTTGCTGATAAGTAAGTCCTTTTTGTAGAATGTCTGAAGCAAGATAGTTTGCAAAATGGGCAAACCATGGGATTTCAGATTCTTTTTCAACCCTCATTAGAGATTCGTCAGGAAATGTATCTTTGATGATTGTATCATCAAGTTTATCTAATTCGGGGTTTTCAAGTCGGGATAAATGATTGGCAGCTAGATTCTCAGCTCCTTTCTTGTCACGTATCTCAATGTCAAATTCTTGAAGTAAAAGAACCCAACGTATGAGACGATGTTTTGCATCTAGTTTCGAGAATAAATACCTAAGTGCCGAATGGTCCGTGTAAACAATGGTCTTGGACAACACCAAATATGACCGAAATTTATCAAATGCATAAACAACCGCTAGGAGTTCTTTTTCCGTGGTGGTATAATTAATTTGGGCTCCCGTTAGAGTTTTACTTGCATAATAAATCGGAAGAAAATGATTATCGGGACGTTGTCCTAAAACAGCACCTAAAGCATAGTCGCTTGCGTCACACATTAGCTCAAATGGCATACTCCAATCCGGAGATACCATAATTGGAGCTTGTGTGAGTTTTGACTTTAGAATCGAGAATGCATTCTCGCAATTAGAATCGAAGTCAAATGGAGCATCCTTTTCAAGAAGTTTGGTCAATGCGCGGGCGATTTTAGAAAAATCTTTGATAAATCGCCTATAGAATCCTGCGTGACCAAGAAAGCTTCTAATTGCTTTAACATTTGATGGTTTAGGTAGCTTAGAGATAACTTCAATTTTAGCTTTATCTACCTCTATTCCCGCACGAGATATTTTGTGACCAAGTACAATGCCCTCTTTCACCATGAAGTGGCATTTTTCCCAATTTAGGACCAAGTTTGCTTTCTCACATCGGATAAGCATACGTTCTAGATTGAAAAGACATGATTCAAAGGAGTCTCCAAACACGGAAAAGTCATCCATGAAGACTTCCATACAATCCTCTACCATATCATCTAAGATTGCCATCATGCACCTTTGAAAGGTTCCGGGTGCATTGCATAAACCAAACGGCATGCGGCGATAGGCAAAGGTACCGAAAGGATAAGTGAATGTGGTCTTTTATTGGTCGTTGGGATCAATTGGAATTTGGAAGTAACCGGAGAAACTGTCTAAAAAGCAATAATATTCTTTTCCCGCTAATCGTTCAAGCATTTGATCAATAAAAGGTAACGGGAAATGATCCTTTCTAGTGGCATCATTTAGACGTCTGTAATCAATACAGACTCTCCAGCCGGTAACTGTTCTAGTTGGGACGAGTTCGTCCTTTTCATTTAATATAACGGTTGTACCCCCCTTTTTGGGTACTACTTGTACTGGACTAACCCATGGACTATCGGAGATGGGGTAGATTAACCCGGCGTCAAGAAGCTTGACAACCTCCTTTTTAACAACCTCTTTCATGTTGGGATTTAGCTTGCGTTGTCTTTGTACTACGGGTTTGTAGTCATTCTCAAGGAGAATTTTATGTGTACAATAAGACGGGTTTATTCCCGGAATGTCGGTTATTTTCCAGGCTATAGCCTTTTTATGGGTTTTTAATACAGAAATTAGCTTATCCTTCTCATTATCTGAAAGATGTGAAGCAATAATTACTGGTAATTGAGATGTACCTTCGAGATAAGCATACTCCAAGTGTTTGGGTAGCTCTTTAAGCTCTAGTACGGGTGGTTCTTCTAAGGAATTTTTTATACAAAATCTATCTTCATTTTTGATTTCCTCAAACGATTCCTCTTCCATGGGAATTTCTTCTATTATGGTCTCGTCATCCGTGACCACCTTCATCAACTCATCAAAATCTTTATCAATATTGAAGTATTCATTCTCACTTACCGGGGCTAACCCCGGGATATCAATTTCAAGTAGCTCCTTCAATTCATTCTCGACACAAAGATCTATAACATCAATTTGAAAACAAGAGTCATCGATAGAAGTGGGTCTTTTCATGGCTTTGTCAATGTGACAAATTATTCTCTCGTTTCCCACACCTAGACTCAATTGTTCTTTTTGGACATTAATGATAGCATCTGCAGTGTTTAGGAAAGGACGTCCTAAAATGATAGGAACTTTTGTGTCCTCTTGCATTTCTAGAATAACAAAGTCGACGGGAAAGATAAGTGAGCCAACTTTTACAAGTATATCCTCGGCTATACCTATGGGAGTATCAAATGATTGGTTTACTAATCGAATACCCATCCGGGTTGGTTTTAAGTCTCCTAAGTCAAGTTTTAAATATAATGAGTAAGGCATTAGGTTAACACTTGCACCTAGGTCGGCTAGTGCATCGTACACCACCGAATCACCCATCATACATGGTATGATAAAACTACCAGGGTCTCCTAATTTTGGAGGTACATTTTGTTTCTTTAAGATGGCCGAACATTCCTCATGAAGGAATGTGGCAAAAACATCGTGGTATTTACCCTTCGAGGATATGAGATCCTTTAAAAACTTCCCATAATTGGGCATATCCCTAAGAACCTCCGCGAGTGGCATGTTAATGCTAATTTGCTTAATCATGTCCGCAAATTTCTCATACCGCCTTGCGAGTCTGTCTTTCTTTAATGCTTTTGGGTATGGAATGGGTTCCTTATGCACCTTTACTGTTGGTTCTTCACTTTTCTTTGGTATGACCTCAGGTGGATCATCTTTCTCTTGTTCTTTGTCAACTTGCTCTTTTTCATCAACCGGTATTTGTAAAACAGAAGGACATAAAGGAACTTCCGGGGACTTAAGAGTCTCCGGTTTAGTAGTTAAACCACTTCTAGTAGTTATAGCATTTACATGCTCGTTCCTTGTTTGGGGGTTGTTGGGATTCACTTGAGTATTTGAGGGGAGAGTACCTGGTGGTCTCTCTGATAGTAACTGTGATATCCTTCCAACATCCCTTTCTAAGTTTTGTATTGTGGCTTGTTGATTTCGGATTTGCTGAGTTTGGAGCTCTGCATTTTGCTCGGGCTTAACCATAAAATCTCTTAAGAGATCTTCTAAACCAGATTTCCTCTCAGGTTGAGGTTGCATAATTGCTAATGGTTGTGGTTGCATAAGTGCTAGTGGTTGTGGTTGATTGTGTTGGAATTTATTTTGATAATTTCGTTGAGGTTGATTTCGGTTATTATAGCCTGGTGGCGGATTTCTTTGATTTTGATTTGGGAAATTCCGGTTATTTTGGTAACCTGGATTTCCTCCTTGATAGTTATTATTATTTTGATAGTTATTATTATTTGATCCTGAAGGTCCTCCTACTTGATAGCTGTTTATAGGAGGATATTTTCGGTTGTTTGCTTCTATAGCTGGAAAATCACTGAAGTTCATTTCACCTTTTCGTAAGTAACCTAAGAAATTTGCTTGCTCTTCCATTGTACTTTGATCACAATCTCTAGTAAGATGGGGACCTTGGCATAGTTCACATCCTACTCTGATAGCATGCATTTCCTTGGTTACTTTCTCGATTTGCCTTGCTTGATTTGCTATTTGAACTTTTAAAGAAGCAATTTCATCATTGCTTTCAATACTAGCAACATTTGATGATCTAGAGAATTCTATTTCTTGATGCCAATTATGGGAATGGGAAGCTAAATCAGCAATGATTGTGTGAGCGTCTTCAGGTGTTTTCTTCATGATCGAACCTCCGGCTGCAACATCTATATCTTTTCTAGTTGCCACATTGACTCCTTTATAGAATATTTGGACCTTTTGGAATGTATTCAACTCGTGTTGAGGACATACCCTAAGCATTTTGTTGAATCGGGTCCAAGCTTCATAAAGAGTTTCATTAGGCTTTTGCATAAAGTGATTTATATCACTTTGCAATTTTGCTGCTTTTGAAGCAGGAAAGAATTCTGACAAAAACTTATCCATCATATCATTCCAGTTTTCAATATAACCTTCTGGTAATGAGTCTAGCCAATCTCTTGCATCATCTTTTAAGGACCATGGAAAGATTTTTAAACATGCAACTTCATCGGTGACATCTTTGATTTTGAAAAGCTTGCAAATGCTTACAAACTTACGAAGATGCTCGTTAGCATCCTCATTTGGGGCTCCACCGAATTGACATGTATTAGTCACCATGTGTAAAAATTGACCTTTTATTTCAAAGCCATCACTCATCGTGGGTTGGATGATTGCGTGGCCTTGACCTTTTCTTGTGGCCTTCATTAATGCTTCCATCGTTTGATTTGTATCAGCCATTTCTTCTTCTTCTTTAATAATCGGCTCTATGATTGGTTGAATTATTGGTTCAGAGTCGGATTCTAAGAAAAGTGACTCTAAATTTTTAGCAAGAGATTCTACTTCTTGAGCTCTTAAGCGTTCGTGGAATTTTCTTTCGGGTTCAGGATGTGAAGGAGTTAATTCAGCGTTGGAGGAACATAAGTTCATGCATTAATTTCTATTATGAAATCACAACACTGAAGGTTTAGCTAGGGTTACCTATTTGTTTCTCTTTAGTGTTTTTCGGTGTTTTAAAATTACTAGTACTTCCTATTTCTTTTTGTTGTTTTTGTCCTTTTATTAATTCTTTGAGGTTCCGGATTAAGTTTAATGAGTTTAAGATTGAACGGATCATACAATTTGGGAAATTGTACAAAGAACTAAAGGATTTATTCAAAAACTTTGAACTTTCTTGGAAATGAATTTCCTTGAGAGGATCGAATAACATAAAAACAATGATAAAAACCCTTAAACAAAAAGATTTTCCTTCTGATTTTGCCCACGTTTCGAATAGCCAAAAGATGCAGCAGAGGGGCAGGATCCTTCTATTGACCAATAAAATTGGTGATCCAACAACCCGGTCCACGTACAAATCCAACTACTACTACGAATCAGATAAATTATCTATTTATTTAACTGCCAACTCCCCGGCAGCGGCGCCAAAAAGTTGATGTGCTGGATCGTAACCTTTATTTTGAACGGATTTGAGTTGTTTTGTTACACGAATTGATTTATTGTATATGTGGTATTTTATTGAATTCAGGTTGATTTCACACATATATAGGCAACTAGTCCTATTCATGTAGTTTAGTTTGTTGGTAAATCCGATTCGTTCCACAGGAAGATGGAGTGTTTAATGGTTTTTAATAGTCTTTGATGTCAAACTTATTTAAAGGGGGTTTTGGATTAGGAATTTATAATATAACAGTAAAAGAAAATAAATTAAACTAATTTACTAAATAAAATTACAAGATTACAATAATTAACTTAAAAAGGAACTAAATGAAATTATACTAATTATGATGCGACAATTATATTACTAAATGGTAATTAGTAAAATAGTAACTTTTAATAAAACTATATATTTAGAATTTTGTTTTGAGTAATTATAATATAAAATTATTTAAATTAACTAAATGACAAGTTTTAATTATACTAAAATAAATTATTAGGAATAAAATTAATTAACTAATTATAAACTAGTTACAAATTGTAAATTTATAATAATTAATACTGATTATTAGGATTAAAACATGTATTAAAGTTAATTTATAATAACTAATAATAATTATATAGTAATAACCTAAATATAAATAATTAAATAACTAAACCCTAATTTTACCCTAACTGGTACTGTAGCCGCGTTATTACCTTACGCGTTTCGCGTATTTATACGCGTATCGCGTATACCTTTAAACCTTACGCGAATTGTGTGATTCTGATCGTACAGTTTGATTTATAGGCGTACGCGTTTCGTGTAATTATACACGTTTCGCGTATGACTTATACGATGTGACAAAACTAACTGTTACGGATTTAAATGTTTTTATGTATTGTTTTTATATTTTAAAATAATAATTCGTAAATAATGATAATAATACTTTTACAAGAAATAATAATGGGATAAAATGGGAGTATTTACTTAAATGTGTCACCCCTAGGTCCATGGATTGTTTTAAGTTTACGCCCTATTTAAAATGTTCTAGTATCAAACTTTATATTTTTCTTTCGAATAAATATAAGGTTACAACTTAACTAAATAAAATCTAATTTTCATCGGATTCTTTTTAGAAAGCTACTATTCCCCAAGTATTTAAATTGAGACCTAGCCTAGTTTTGACTTTCGCCAATACCCAAATTATAACGGTTTCCCTTTTTACAATTTCACTATCATATAATTATTGATATTACCCAAACCACCGAAGTTTATTTCTAAATTGGTGTTAATAACTTATCCATAAATTCGTCTAGATCATTTTTAATGTTGAAGCTTAATTTATGTAAATAAAAACAACTTTCGTTATTTAAATTTAATAAATTAAGTGGCAAGGGTTAAATACCTAATTACACAATAATGGTTCTTTTAACTAGGCTCAATATTAAAAATACTAAAGTTACATTTTAACTTTTACAATTGATAACAATCCATTTCACTAGGGGCTCTACATCTAAGCAAACACTAAGGAAATTTAGCTATTCATTACACTAAGGTAAACATAAAAATATAGATATGCAAACATAATAACAACGATAATTTTAACAGAGTAAACTTACTAAAAATTCTTCACTTTCATTAACTTCAAATGGTAGAAAATTACAATAATAACACCCTTTTCACGAACAATACACCCTTAATATTTGAAACTAATCCTAATATTTGAACTTTGAAACTGAAATGGAAATAATACAGAACAATAACATGTATGTATATTAATTTGTGTGTAGTCTCTGTCCTCTTTTAATGTGTCTCCTGCACTTCGTATTTATCATTGAGATATTAGGTATAGTTGGTCAAAAAGCCCCATTTGCTGTTAGCACTAGACAAAAGAATTGTTTTAAAAATCAAAAGCCAGCCGCCCCATTCTTTTGTTCTGGAACTTGTCTGGCCTAACATTACGCGTTTCGTGTAGGCTTACACGATTCGCGTAAGACCAACAGGCTACACGTTTCGTGTAGAGTTACACAATTCGTGTATGAGTTAATGGCAGTTTTCTTTATTTTTCTTTTTCGTTTGTTCTTTGTTGATCCCGTATCGATGTGTACCATTTTGGACGACTTGTGTAACCTTTTTCTTCAGTCTTCTTCGTTCTTGAATTCGGATAAACATTTTCTCGATATATATTTGATTTAAACTCATCGTTTATCGTTGTTTCTTCAAATAGCAAGCTCTTGTCCACTTTTGTCGTTTTTCTTGAATATTATACGTTGAATGTCTTTTTAAATGATAAAAGCTGATGAAATATAACTGATATTGCGTCGAATAATATGTATGTTTAGAGCAATATCAAATGATAATGACAATGTGTAATGGGTGACATTTCATAGTGAATATGATTTTGGTTATTTGTTAAAGGTTTGACTTGTAAGAGTTTACATGAAACACAAGCTGATTTCTTTAACTATCAATATGTATATTTTGACTATTTACAACATAAAGCATCTGATGAAGTTTGGTAATAGTTTCATGGAGGGTTGAATAAGCTTGCTGAACTGTCGGAAGTAGGAAGAATTGGGATTTTTCATCAGGCTGGTTCCGATAGTTTGCTTACTTTATGTACGTTCAGGAAGTTGAAAGAAAACTTCAACTCAACTGGGTTGTGAGAAATGGTAGAAATCTGATTTGAATTTTTCTTCTAACAAGATATGTTGTTGGTAGACATATTAGTAATATCTGGATGGATCTGATGGTGTAAAATAAGGAGTTTGTACTATTTAAAAATTAAAAGAAAGAAAAAGAAAAAAATATATTTCTAAAGTGAAGAAAGAGAGTTAAAAAGAAGAAGGTGAAGAAAAATGACGTTTATACTCTCACATGCTAGGCATGTGAAGTAACTTAACGACTTTTCGGACTGCCGTTAGGCAATTGGACCCCCATGAATCGCATGCATAGCACAATGACCCCTCAAGTCAAAAAATTCTTTTGGACTCCGGTTGTACTTTTGAACATACCACAGGGACCCCCATGTAATTTTGTCTACAATAAACAAAAAAAATATCAAAAAAATATAATAATAAATTATAAATTATTTTAATAATAAATTAGACAAAATAGGATGAAAATTCAATGGAGCCTCCAATTTTTTTTAAGATAATTATATTTTAATGGCACTTTATTGTTTGTTTACATAAAAACCATAAATTTTTAAAATATATGAAGTCATATTCTTAAATTTAGTGGTATGCTACTGATATTGCTCAAAATATACATATTTATCTTCGCAATATCTCCCTACTTTCGTGGCATTTCGATACGGGTTGTGATAATTAGTGAGCGGTTTGTGGTATTTAGTCGTTTCGGGACAAAAGTGGTCTAAAGGTTCGTATTTATGCTAAGATATCAACCCTTGGGCCAAAGGAATGAACCAAGTGAAGTTTTGGAGTGAAAATGAAATTCCAGGGTCAAAAGCAGCGCTTCTAAGATCAAAAGCGGCGCTCCTATGTGCTAAAATGAGAGTTAAAAAGATCAGTAGACAAAAGCGCCGCTCCAGCACAAAAGCGTCGCTCCTATGTGCCAAAAGCGCCGCTCATATCCTCCCAAAATCGCCGCTCCTGACGCTGATTCAGCCAAAAAATTCAGCCCACCCATAAAAGCATATTTGGGGTTTTTGAGTGAGAGAGCTGCGATTGGGGTCCGAAATGGAACCCTAAAAGGGTCCATTTCATCATTCTATCAAGATCAAAGCTCAATTGATGATCCAACTTGAAGATTAGTGAAGCTAAATGCTAGATCTACATCATCCATTCTCCATTTTGTAATTTTCTTTCCATTTTAGCACTTGTTCTTATTTTCTCTACTTGTAATGATGAATACTAGTTGTTTCTTTGATTTTGTTCTTGTTTATCTCATGATGTTAGCTTAAATTTGTTTGTGTTTACTTATCTATGAATCTCTAATGTATCTATTTGCCCTAAATCAATTAAATAAAGTTGTTTTTGAATGAAATACATGAGCTATGTTATTGTGTTAGCTATGATGTCCATTGCTATGATTTGATTTAGGTTTTACTTTGATTATATAGATTGAGTAGCTCTCTTAGTGATTTGAGAAGTAAATCAATTTGTGCTTCAACACCTTAGGTGATCTAGACAACTAGAATAAGGATTTCAAGTGATTGTGTTCTTAGTCTATGTTGGTTTTCAATTGACCTTTGTTCAACATAGTGGTGTTTGATTATCTTAAGTGATTTTGATAGTTGAATGGTTTTAAGTGATTTCTACCCAAGCATAATCTCAATAACCACTTATACTTAACTTGATCTTAGGATACAATGCTTATGTGAGTTTGCAAAAGTATAATTTGATTAAGGTTTGGTAGTAATGCTAAACAACTAATAGTTCAACAACTAATGCGATATCAAATTGATTAAAATAGGGCAATCCAAACATAGAGAGGATTAGGTAAGTGAACACTCTCTTGTTTATTGATTTAAATCTCAATTCTTAATTACTTGTTACTTGTTGCTAGGTATAATTGCTAAGTTTAGGTTTGTTTATTTGAGCAAGTTTAGTTGATAGTTAAATTTCAACCCCCCAATCAAACAAACCCTAGGACAATTAATAGTTTCAATTATTCAACTTATACCACTCTCTTGGGACGAACTTGAAATGGATACTTACATTAAGTGCTGTAATAATCGGGTTCTAAGTGCTAGTTAGTTGTGCGTGCTTATTTGTAATATTTGAATCTTATTGTTTGTTTACCTAAAAACCATAAATTTTTAAAATATATGAAGTCATATTTGTGACAACCCGGAAATTTTTGACCAAATTTAAACTTTAATCTTTATATATTCCCGACACGATAAGCCAAGTTTGTAAGTTGAATCTCAAGAATTTTAAACTGTGTTCATATATTCATTTAACCTCGACCAAATTCCAAAGATTCACGAACCATTATAGGAGCGGATATGATTATATATGTATATATGTATATATTATAACTTGAAAATGTTAACAAGTATTAGACGTATAAAACTTTACATGAACGTTGTTGTTTTAAAATATATTTAAAATAATTATCGACGGAATTAAAAGATAATATCAAATGATTGAATTATCAGATATATTGAATTATGATTACGAGTCCCTATTAGAAGGTCCACTATGATTCAGGAAAATTTTCCTTTTTAACCATATTCGGAAAATGGTAACGTGATTTTACAAATAAAAACAAAGTGTCAACTAACGAGAACTAGACAAGAGTTAGTGAAGATTCCTATTTGACTTTCAATTCATACCTTACAACATTTTCCTCGTGATGTTAATAAGATAACTATTGTAACACCCAAATATTCATGGTACATAGAGTGCAAATGGCGTACATAAATGTATAGTGCATGGCGTAAATTAAAAAGCTCAGGAAACTGCTCAGACCACTGTGCGCGCCGCGCACCACTAAGTGAGCGCACCGCGCACACTGCCAGCGACAGGATTCTATTTTTATGCTTTTTGAGTTTAATGATGGGCATTTTGGTCATTTCACTTGGGGTCGGATCTGTGGCCATATCAACTGGTTTGGATCCAATTGTGGATCAATTTCACATCCATTCATCACTCTTATCTCCAAACCCTAGTGAGAGAAGAGTTTAGAGAGAGAAAGCTTCATTTGGGGAAGAAGGAGTTGGATTCTCACCAAAGCTCGGGTTTTAAAGTTGTTCATCTCGTTCACGGCTACGTTGTGGTAGTTTCAGTAAGTTCAAACTCCGAATTTCATTGGTTGATTTTGGTACTCGAGTTAGAGTTTGAACTTAAAATTGTTAGGAAACCCATTTAAACTCATGAAGCGAGTTTATTGATGCTAGTAATCGGGTTATTGGTTGTTGTTGGTAGATTTTGGGTTGGTGAACAAATTGGCCATGATTAAGACTTGTATTTGGGTATAATCACTAGGATTAGTGATTATGGAAGTGTTAGAACCCATTTTGTGTATTTGAAAGACTAATTTTAGAAATGAGTCAAAATTGGAGTTTTGGTTGATTTTGAGAATGATAAGTGTTTAACACTTAAGATTGGGTTCAATTGGCATAATAAGACCATTTTCACTTGTGTTAGTGATTATTGGTTAGTTTGGGCGCGTTTTGGGTTTGTAAGTGCAATTGGTCGAATTTGCACTAAGGGTCGAATTGAGTTGGTTTGTAAATCCACTCTAAGTGTGTTGTTGTAATTGTGATGATGGAATAGGTATAGCATTTCATCAAGGCGACAAGGTGAGTGGAATGGTTATACATGTGCGTATATAATGTATCTATTTGTAGGGCGGGGGAGGGGCCGGGTATGCGTTGTCTATACCACCAAAGTTAGTGATATATTTCGTTGTACACTAACGATGGATATTTCGTTGTCCAAATTACCCAAGTGTTAGTGATATATTTTGTTGTACACTAACGATGGACATTTCGTTGTCCAAACCGCCAAGAGTTAGTGATATACTTCGTTGTACACTAACGATTGCTTTGAATGGATATTTCGTTGTCCAATCCGACCAAGAGTTAGTGATATATTTCGTTGTACACTAACGATTGCTTTGAACGGATATTTCGTTGTCCAATCCGACCAAGAGTTAGTGATATATTTCGTTGTACACTAACGATTGCTTTGAACGGATATTTCGTTGTCCGAATGGCCTAGGGATTAGTGATATATTTCGTTGTACACTAACGGTTGTTATGAATACCGGTGGGAAATTCGAAGTACCATTCCCTTGTGTAATCGGTTAACCATGGTGACGTGTTGTAGTGTAACATTTTATATTATTCGAGTTATATATATGTTGTTGTGGTGTTAGCTTGTGGTCTTGAAGAATTTAGAGTTATACTTGCGAAGGTATGCTATGTAACTTGCTAGCGTGTATGAGGTATTTGTGTAAGTGTATGCAAGTAGGTATATTATATATGTATATGTATAATTATTGCATTCACTAAGCGTTAGCTTACCCTCTCGTTGTTTACCTTTTTTTATAGATTTGCTTTGGAGACGGTGGCTCGGGTGAGCGCGGGGATCAGTGGACTTGCTTTGGATTTGGATTAGGATTGGGTAGCGTATCCCCAATCTCCATGCTCGGCTTTTATTTTGTGTTAGAAACTGGGGTCGAAAATTATATTTCGTACTTAACTCGTAAAACGGGCCGATGTGGACCCGGTGTCGTAAAACTTGTTTATTATCAAAACGTGTTAGTTTTACTTATTATAATGTGTTGTGAAAACCGTTTGTTCTAATTGTGTCGGGAAGTCGAAGATCTTTTTGCGTGAAACGAACAAGTTGATCAGAACTGTCCAGGCCTCTGTGCGCGCCGCGCACATAGGGTGGTGCGCGCCGCGCACTACACTGAGTATACAATTTTTTTTTTACGCGTATTTGGTTGGTTAACGGGTTGGGATGTTACAAGTGGTATCAGAGCATGGTCTAAGGGATTTAGGTGACTTGAGATAGGTGCCTAGACTTAGACTTTTATGTGTGCGAAATTGTTGTGGGACTTGTAGGATTACGGGTCGGAAAGGGAAATTGGTTAGTGACCTAGTTTATAGGTGGACTAACGTTTATATTAATATGCGGATGTTATTAATATACTAATGTGTTGTTTTGTGTTTATGTTTGTGTTTGAGAAAATCATCGAGCAAGATGGTCGTGGTACTAACGAGTGGATGCGACGTGTTCGCGTATTAGTGACTAGCTATCATTAATATGGGTGCAAATCGTGTCTAACAAGTTATGTAAGACGATTATTGAGCAAGATGGGGCGACGTTGCATGTATGGTTCTATACGTTCATGATCTAATCTTTGCATTTCTTAAAATGGTGACTGGAAATGGGATCGAGACGAATGACGTTGAGTTTAATGCTAGAGTTGAGGCCGCCGTTGCGGAGCAAATGGGTAGGATGTATTCCGATTTTCGAAGTAATGGTGAAATGGAGCGTTGTCGTAAGAGCTTCATGAAGAATAAACCTCCGATATATGACGGGAAACCGGATCCTTTGATAAGCACAACATGGATCTCGGATGCCGAAGGGTGTTTTCGTTCTATTGATTGCCCTCCCGAGAAGAGGACGAGACTCGCTACTAGCTTGTTGCGGGGTAGGGCAAGGGAGTTGTTGGATGGTAAGACTGATATTGTTGGCGGTGAAGCATTTAAGGGGTTATTGTGGGACGATTTTAAGAAGGAATTCTTCGAGGAGTTCCGGACTCGAGCGGATTTGTTGGACTTGCGTAATGAGTTACGAAATATGCAACAAGGTTCTATGGATTTGAATACTCTCAAGACGACCTTTATGGCAAAGGCTCGTGTTTGCCCGGAGTATATTGGGAATGATTGTATGTTGATGGAAGATTTCTGTCGAGCTTTGAATGATGACTTGCGGAACAAAATTAGTATTGGTCAAGTGAACTCGTTCGCGGAGTTATTCACCGTGGCTAGGGGCTTTGAATCGCATTCGCGATCGATAATTGGTGAACCTTTGAGTAAGAGAAGGGTTGATTCGTATGGTGCTCCAAGTAAGAAGGCTAAGGGTGCAAATGTGAGCATGGGAAATGTAGAGAAAGAAATTACGAGTTCTCATGCGCCTAGATGTTTCAATTGTGGTGTTAGGGGCCACAAGCTATGGGAGTGCACGATACCGAGAAGTGATGACGGAATGTGCTACTATTGTCATAAAGAGGGACATCGCAAGCCGGATTGTCTCGAGTTGGCGGCGGCAAATGCCGTAAGGGGACGTTAAGGCACTTTTCGTTTTTAATAAATATGTCCTTTGAATATTTATTGTGTGCCGATGTGTACTGTTTTGTTGAGTGCGTTGTGTTGCGCGTTTTATTGTTATGGGTGAAGTTCCTAATGGAAGTACCCTATAGTGACGTTTGGTTGTCGGGCGAAGGGCGTAAGACTTGGTGCAACCAAGCATTCCTTAATGTTTCGGAAAGCATTTCTACTAAGCCATGGAAATGGGCTTTGGTGTTCGAATGTTAGAGCGTGCTCGCTTTCGTGTTGAAGTTGATGAACCATGAGGTTCATCGGGTGGACGGAACCATTGAGATCAAGTGTTTGGCCTAGATGAATGTTAGTAATGGAGTCTACGGGACGCAACGTTAGGTGCCTCTTTCATACCTACTAGCGTGGTGATCGACTCCGATGGTGTTGCGGTTACATTGTACTTAGGGTACCGGGGAGAAACCCTTAAGTACATGAGTGACTAGGTGGAAATTTGACAAGCTAGAGCAACCGGAGCATTGCAAGGTTTAAGTTGCGAAATTTGTGGTAAACTCTTCGTTTGAAGTGTTTAAGAATAGGTTAAAAACCTTCGTATGCTCAAAGTTGGAGCAAGGTTTGATGACGTGCGTATTAGGAACTATGCAAGACGGGTGTACCTCGTCTCTCTTTTAGGGGTTATGATAATGCAAATGGCGCATTAGTTGTTGGATTAGTGGTCACTCCTTCCATGAGAGTGAGCATGTGTTTATCGTCGGGATTTATTGTTGAAAACGAATCCATGAGAATTCGAGGACTATGACCAATGAGGATATTGGTTGTGTATGTTGATAAGTGGTCGTTCCACGGGATGCTATTGTTCGGTGATGTGGTTACGGAGCGGAGTTCTAAGTGGGGGAGTTTGTACTCTCGCACGAAGGTGTTCTATTGTAGTGATATTTGGACAATGCTCGTAGGGATTCGAAGCTAGTGTTGAGACCTACATTGGTCGATTGTGGTAAAAGTACGATTTGGAATAAATTGTACTTATGGTTTTTGGATTTAAATTATCACCGAGGTGGTGATGTGGTAAATCTCATTGGGAGATAATTTACGCGTTCGACGAGCAAGGTAAGATCCCTCGGTTAAGGAATGTGCGTGCCGGATTCTCTTCTAGGGAATTATTGTTGTGCCTATGCGCAATATGGGTGGTTCTTGGCTTGATTGTGTTAGCCGTTTGGTTACCTTTGGAAATAGCATAATGGGACTTTGAGAAAGGGTACGATGCCTCATTATCGTATACTTTGGGTGGTAGTTACACGATAGCCATTATTGTGTACTACGAGGTGCTTACGTGTATGTGTTTATTTGGGGTTATCTCTAGGTTGATCGCGTTTTACTAACGATAGGTGATGAGTGATATCCAGAAGGATTAGCTCTTAGTTAACCACTCTTGGTTGTGATTGATGGTGAGCGGTTTTCGAAAAGAACCATTACTTGTAGGTTTATGATGTTAATTGACCGTATGAATTGTGCACATAGCCATTTTGTGCACATGGTGGTGAATAATAGCCGATTTTTACTCACACGTTGGTAATAGTGTTGCATAGCCATTTTGGAACACCTCGGGGGTTAGTGTTATATTTCGTTGTACACTAACGGTTGTTGGGAACACCGATGGGAAATCCGAAGTACCATTCCCTTGTATTATTGGTTAATCGTGGTATAACCATATCGGAATGGGAGTACCATTCATGTGTTGTCCACATTCCATATTTATACACATAGCCGTGTTTGTGCGTATGATTGTGAGTAATAGCCGTGTTTTACTCACACGATCTGAACATGTGATGCCTTAGTCGATTTGGACGTTAGCGGTTTTGGTCGCTTGCTTACGATGTACGATAGTTGCGTAATAGCCGTGTTTGCGCACTACGGGGGATGCTAGGGGTAAGTGTTATCCGTAAGGATTCGTTTTTGCTTGGTGTTCATCGTTTGGGTCGTTGACCTTAGGTTGAGACTTGGTTGTTCTTAGCATTGTACTTGGTGAGAGTACGTCCAGGGATTGATATCTCGGTACGAGATTGGTTGAGTTTTCCCGATTGGAGGGATTTAACAAATTCTTGTGCTTGAATTTGTGAATTTTAATAGATCGTGGGTGATGATTTGGTTATTAATGGTAACTCTTAGAGAAGGATTGCCTAGAGAAGTTGGAAGAGTACGTGGCGGTCTCGCGTATTCCAAGTGATCGTTATGGATTTCGGATGTTGTATGTATTGCACGTTTCGGAACGCGTACAAGTATGTTTTTAGTTATTGGAATAATCTTCGGATTAATGCGTAATGTGGTGGAGATCGAATTTGGAACTTATGTTGAGGACCGTGGAGTGTAGATCCGGACGGTTAAGTGACGAGGATCACGAAGACGTGATCGATTCTAAGTGGGGGAGAGTTGTAACACCCAAATATTCATGGTACATAGAGTGCAAATGGCGTACATAAATGTATAGTGCATGGCGTAAATTAAAAAGCTCAGGAAACTGCTCAGACCACTGTGCGCGCCGCGCACCACTAAGTGAGCGCGCCGCGCACACTGCCAGCGACAGGATTCTATTTTTCTGCTTTTTGAGTTTAATGATGGGCATTTTGGTCATTTCACTTGGGGTCGGATCTGTGGCCATATCAAATGGTTTGAATCCAATTGTGGATCAATTTCACATCCATTCATCACTCTTATCTCCAAACCCTAGTGAGAGAAGAGTTTAGAGAGAGAAAGCTTCATTTGGGGAAGAAGGAGTTGGATTCTCACCAAAGCTCGGGTTTTAAAGTTGTTCATCTCGTTCACGGCTACGTTGTGGTAGTTTCGGTAAGTTCAAACTCCGAATTTCATTGGTTGATTTTGGTACTCGAGTTAGAGTTTGAACTTAAAATTGTTAGGAAACCCATTTAAACTCATGAAGTGAGTTTATTGATGCTAGTAATCGGGTTATTGGTTGTTGTTGGTGGATTTTGGGTTGGTGAACAAATTGGCCATGATTAGGACTTGTATTTGGGTTTAATCACTAGGATTAGTGATTATGGAAGTGTTAGAACCCATTTTGTGTATTTGAAAGACTAATTTTGGAAATGAGTCAAAATTGGGGTTTTGGTTGATTTTGAGAATGATAAGTGTTTAACACTTAAGATTGGGTTCAATTGGCATAATAAGACCATTTTCACTTGTGTTAGTGATTATTGGTTAGTTTGGGCGCGTTTTGGGTTTGTAAGTGCAATTGGTCGAATTTGCACTAAGGGTCGAATTGGGTTGGTTTGTAAATCCACTCTAAGTGTGTTGTTGTAATTGTGATGATGGAATAGGTACATTTCATCGGCGAGTTGCGGATTATTCGGTAGCATTTCATCAAGGCGACAAGGTGAGTGGAATGATTATACATGTGCGTATATAATGTATCTATTTGTAGGGCGGGGGAGGGGCCGGGTATGCATTGTCTATACCACCAAAGTTAGTGATATATTTCGTTGTACACTAACGATGGATATTTCGTTGTCCAAATTGCCCAAGAGTTAGTGATATATTTCGTTGTACACTAACGATGGACATTTCGTTGTCCAAACCGCCAAGAGTTAGTGATATACTTCGTTGTACACTAACGATTGCTTTGAATGGTTATTTCGTTGTCCAATCCGACCAAGAGTTAGTGATATATTTCGTTGTACACTAACGATTGCTTTGAACGGATATTTCGTTGTCCAATCCAACCAAGAGTTAGTGATATATTTCGTTATACACTAACTTGCTTTGAACGGATATTTCGTTGTCCGAATGGCCTAGGGATTAGTGATATATTTCGTTGTACACTAACGGTTGTTATGAATACCGGTGGGAAATTCGAAGTACCATTCCCTTGTGTAATCGGTTAACCATGGTGATGTGTTGTAGTGTAACATTTTATATTATTCGAGTTATATATATGTTGTTGTGGTGCTAGCTTGTGGTCTTGAAGAATTTAGAGTTATACTTGCGAAGGTATGCTATGTAACTTGCTAGCGTGTATGAGGTATTTGTGTAAGTGTATGCAAGTAGGTATATTATATATGTATATGTATAATTATTGCATTCACTAAGCGTTAGCTTACCCTCTCGTTGTTTACCTTTTTTATAGATTTGCTTTGGAGACGGTGGCTCGGGTGAGCACGGGGATTAGTGCACTTGCTTTGGATTTGGATTAGGATTGGGTAGCGTATCCCCAATCGCCATGCTCGGCTTTTTATTTTGTGTTAGAAACTGGGGTCGAAAATTGTATTTCGTACTTAACTCGTAAAACGGGCCGATGTAGACCCGGTGTCGTAAAACTTGTTTATAATCAAAACGTGTTAGTTTTACTTATTATAATGTGTTGTGAAAACCGTTTGGTCTAATTGTGTCGGGAAGTCGAAGATCTTTTTGCGTGAAACGAACAAGTTGATCAGAACTGTCCAGGCCTCTGTGCGCGCCGCGCACAGAGGGTGGTGCGCGCCGCGCACTACACTGAGTATACAAAAAAATTTTTTTACGCGTATTTGGTTGGTTAACGGGTTGGGATGTTACAACTATTATGACTATCATTTTAAAGTTGGAATGTGGAATGTAAATAACTTAGACATTGGGTATCGACATTTTACATTAAGGTGATTTCGTACGTTTGTCTAACCTTTGGATTTTATATCACGTTGCACCAACAAACATTAAAAACTTGAAACCTATGAAAAGTATATTTAATCTTACTTCTCTAAAATGTTTTACGATATACCAACTTCTTCTAATATAATCTTTTTAGTAAAATGATTCTTAAATATACTTAGTTTGGAAAAACAAAGTTTTCATATTTATTTAATATTGTTTCAAATGAACAAAAACAATTTTTAAAGAACTTTATTAGTGAAACGTTTTATAATATAAATTGTTCATAAGTTTTAAGAAACTTAATTAAAGCTTTGTTTCATAAATTATATATATATATATATATATATATATATATATATATATATATATATATATATATATATATATATATATATATATATATATATATATATATATATATATATATATATATATATTGTTTCAAAAACGTAAAACGTGATACGATATAATATTTTCTATTACTTAAACGTTTTGAACTTTGAAATATAATTAGATAGATATTTCAATTATATATAAGATATACAAAATTATATTCTTAAGTAAAAATATATATATATTTTACAAACGCGTTAATGTATAATTTAAAACGTTTCAATATTATTAAACGTATTTTAATAAGCAAGCGAGACTTTGATTTATAGAAGCAAATGACCACAACACTCAAATGCATAAGTTATACTTCGTGTAATATTGTTTGTTAGTGATTTAAGACTATATTTTGATAAGGGTACGAGTCACTAAACGTAAAATGCTAGTTTTCTCAGCGAACGAAACGTCATTCGAAAAACCGAAAGTGGGACATGAGTCGAGTGACAACGTACGAGAATTTGGAACAAAAATTACATTTTTACAATGAACGTAAATATAATATAATATATAAGTAATTATATAAATTAAATATAATATATATATAATAATATTAAAAGTGTCGGCAGCAAGTTAGAAGTGCATATGAGCTGGGATATTAGTGCATGCGAACGCATGCATTTCTCAAGGAGCCCCCATGTGATCGCATGGGGGATTTGGTGAGGTGAAGTCCTTAAAGCTCGCTCGATCTGGTTTCATTCTCATTTTCATTATCCATCTACCTATCTCTGTATATTACTCCGTATCATTTACTTATTTATTTTATTTATTTATTAATTTTATTACTAAATATTATTATGATATTAATATAAGTAGTATTATTATTATTAGTATTAGTATTATACATAAAATACTACGACAAAAGGTGCGCGCGAGTTATTTCAAAACACGTTTTATGAGTAGGATAAGGCTAAGGAAATTATGGGTTATAGCTATGGAGGTGATGGGTATGGATCAGGGGTATAGCTCGTGAGGCCAATCTAGTGTTTATCGTCTTCGTTGCGTCTACGTACCTTTCCTACAATATTGAATCTCAATATTGATACGTGAGCACTCATAACTTAACTTTTACATACTAATAGTGTATCCCTGACTAGTGCTCGAGTATATAAGATTATGCATGCTTGTACTTTTAATATTGCCATTAGATAGGATATGTTGAATCTTGAATTAGTTACATATGCGGTTGATGTGACGACCCGGAAATTTCCGACCAAATTTAAACTTTATATTATTATGATTTCGACACGATAAGCAAAGTTTGTAATATCGAGTCTAAAAATTTTGAACTATTATCATGAGATCATTTGATCTTTGACTGTCTTCGACGATTCACGAACTATTGTATGTAAGCAAATATGTAAATATATATATATATATATATATATATATATATATGAATTCTATATATAAGTAATAGTATATATATTGTAATATATATATATATATATATATATATATATATATATATATATATATATATATATATATATATATATAATTAGTAAGTATGATATAATTAATAAATTGTAATATTACTACATTAAATATAAGTTGAAATATAGTTGTTATAGTAATTACTTTCTTTATTATTATTAGTACTAATGTTAATATTAATAATTAATATTAGTGTTAGTTATATTATTATAGATAATATATAGATATGAATTTTAACACATTTAAATTGTTATCTTTACTAATAATATTATTATTACCTTCAAATATTAAATCTTAATATCAGTGTCATTATTATTAATATATATAATATGAAATTTGACATATTTAATTATTGATATTATCATTATCATCCTTAATATCATAATTAGTAGAAAAATTGTAACTTTAGTTATTATCATGATTATTATTATTATTATTATTATGAATACTAACAAATATCTTTTTATTTAAAATTTATTAATATCCTTATTTAATTACCTTTTTTCATTATTTTATTATTATTAGTATTATTTTGAAATTACTATTATTAATAATATTATTAATTCTATTATTAGTAAATCTATTATTATTAATATATTTATATTTATTATTTAATAAATCAAAGATCTAATAATACAGATGAATGAATGAAATCTTTTTCGAGTCTTTTTCCCTACTTTTTGAATTATCTTATTGATTGAATTATGTCTCTAATCATACCCGTGAATGGGTTGAATTATTAAAAACCCTATGAGTGATTTGATCATTATTTCAAATATGAAAATATACACATGCACATTAGATATAGATAGACTCATATATCTTCTCCTCCATCTTCTAGTGTTCTTCTTCTCCTGAGACAACCGGTCACCATCGGCCTCCACATTACAACCACCATCGACGACCACTGCAACTTTCCACTGCTAATATTCCTTTTTGGTTTACTCGTGATCAAATTGCAAACCGAGAACCACATCATTTAGAAATTGGTTGGAGCATGGGTGTACATATACGGAATATAGTGTAACAAGTTAACTAAATTACAAACACCTACTAATATCACTCGTGGAAGAAATCTCACAACTCGAGCACCTATTACAATCACTTTGATCACCACTCTATGACCACTCTCATCCGTCAACACCCCAGCCCATTGCATCACCGGTATCGCCACCTTCACCTCACCATTGAATACTCCAATACCACATAACTTTCACCATCGAGCTTCACCATTTTCCATCACAACCTTTCGCCACCTTTGAAAACTCACCTCAAACCCAAGAATCGAATAGCAATCTTCTTTCTATTCTTCTGTTACAGATAACCACCATGGTTTCACCCTTTTCATTTGAATCACTCATTTCACCACCTTCCTTCTCCTTTTCTTTTTCGTAAACAAACCAACATCACCACCAAAACTTTTGGGACTGCTCTTTCTGTGGATTAAATACGAGAAAAATAAGGAGGTCGAGTTACATAAAGTAACGAAATGAGTTGATTATGCTCACAATTTAAAGGTGACAACTTGGATATATAGAGTATATTATACAAGGTTTCTTTTTTTTTTTTTTTATTATTCAAGTGGAACAAAGCTAGTCCCATGGTAGACAAATTTCTTGATTGATCCTTTATAAATTATAAAATGATGAGATACCATTAAAAAGAAGGTACGAGGTTAATGATTGTGCCACTCCACTTTTACGTCCCACTATTTTTAAATCCAAGTTAAATGAGTGAAGTAGTGGCTATATGTTGGGCATTTACAATTGGTTGCTTTATAAATAATTTTTTTTTCATATAGCCGAAACACAGCAAAGCTTCAGAGTAAAGTACATCAATTATAGGCCGAGAGTTTTTATTTATTTATTTGGATATTGGGCTGAGAGTTTATATTCTTCCTGTTGGGCCGAAATTTTGTACTTCCTGTTGGGCCGAAACTAGTTGGGCCGTGAAGTTTGACAATGGGCCGAGTTTGTTTAGTTGTGAGGTTGAAAAATAAAACTGATGATGATATGATAAAATGTCATGATAACGAAGTTAGATAATTGATGACGGATATGATTATGATATTAGAAGTTAGATATGGTGACGATAGGATGATTAAGATGATGATGATAGTTAGAGTATTATGATGATAAGGGTTACGGTATTGCTAATGATAAAATAATTATGAGGATCATTAAGATGATGAGATGAGATGAGATTGGTGATGTTATATAATTGATGGTGAAGAAAATAAGTAGGATTTGATAATTTTGTGTTTGATATGAAGATTAAACGCGAGATTCACGATGATAATTTGATTATGATAACTTGATGCTGATAAAGAATAGATGATGATAATTAGGAAACAAATAAATATAGGTTATATAGTTTTTAGGCGATGATAAGAATGTAAATACATAATCAGAGGGAGGGTCTGGGAATGTGATAGGTGAACGATAGGTCGCGAGTTCGAGCTGGGCTGTGGCTATTATTTTTTTTCTTTAAGAAGAAGAGAAGAGAAATAATGGGTTAATTATGTTTGAAAATGGAATTAAACAAGAAAAGTAGGCTGGATCAGCTGGTCTAAGGGAATGTCAAGATAGCGGGACGTCGCGGGTTCAAACCCGGACTTGAGAAAATTTTTTAAGGGATACTTCTTTGAGGTAGTTTACTTACTACTTATTATTATTATTATTATTATTATTATTATTATTATTATTATTATTATTATTATTATTATTATTATTATTAACATTATTTTATTAAATAAATATTAGATACATAAAAATATATATTTGATACATAATATAATTATATTAGTATTACATAAGATTATAGAATGAAAATAGTGACATTAATTATATAAATATTACCTATAACAAATTACTGATTTTTGATATAATACTAACTACTTGTATACATATGTTAATATAACTATAAATAGTAATTATTTTACAAAATAAATATATGTAACACATAATTGAAGATATAATATATATATATATATATATATATATATATATATATATATATATATATATATATATATATATATATATATATATTAAATAGAATTGAGAATGATTATTATATAATTAAAACACTTAAATAAATAGCACATAATTAATAAATGGAATTATGTGATTATATATTTAATATATATTACTGATATAGGTTCGTGAATCTGAGGCCAACCCTGTACTTGTTCAATGTTGTCATATGTATTTTTACTACAAAATATAGTATTGTGAGTTTCATTTGCCTTTTTACCCTTTATATTTTTGGGCTGAGAATACATGCGTAATTTTTATAAATGTTTTACGAAATAGACACAAGTAATTGAAACTACATTATATGGGTGAATGATCGAAGCTGAATATGCCCCTTTTACTTGGTAACCTAAGAATTAGTAAACCAGTCTACTAATTGACGCGAATCCTAAAGATAGATCTATTGGGCCTAACGAACCCCATCCGTTGTAGCGGATGCTTTAGTACTTCGATGTTGTTTTATCATGTCCGAAGGATTTCCCGGAATGATAGGGGATATTCTTATATGCATCTTGTTAATGTCGGTTACCAGGTGTTCAATCCATATGAATGATATTTTTGTCTCTATGCGTGGGACGTATATTTATGAGAAATGGAAATGAAAATCTTGTGGTCTATTAAAATTATGAAATAATTATTTATGATAAACTAATGAACTCACCAGCCTTTTGGTTGACACTTGAAAGCATGTTTATTCTCAGGTATTAAAGAAATCTTCCGCTGTGCATTTACTCATTTTAAAGATATTACTTGGAGTCATTCATGGCATATTTCAAAAGACGTTGCATTCGAGTCATTGAGTTCATTAAGATTATTATTAAGTCAATTATAGTTGGATATATTATGAAATGGTATGCATGCCGTCAACTTTAGATGTAAAGAAAGTTCGTCTTTTAAAAATGAATGCAATGTTTGTAAAATGTATCATATAGAGGTCAAGTACCTCGCGATGTAATCATATGTTATTGTATTCGTCCTTATGGATTAGGGCGGGTCGTATCAGTTGAGATAAAGTATAAGATATGCATGTCATTGGAAAGCTAGCGAAAAATTAAGAACTTTTCATTTAGATATTGAATGGTTTCGATGAACAGATTTGGAGTTATAGTCAATTGAAATTTGGTATTATTATTAAAAATGATTAATATTATCGTTGTTATTATCGTCGTTCTAGTTTTATTTTATTGTTATTATTATTATTATCTTTATCAATAAAAGGAATTATCATTAAAAATTGTTATTTTTATTATTTTTACTATCGTTATTATCGTTAAAGTTATAATTAGTATTATTATTATTATTATTATTATTATTACTATTATTAATATATATATCATTATTTAAAAATGGTTATTGTTATTTTTGTTATTATTATTATTATCATTAAAATAGATATTAGTATTATTAATAATATCATAGTAATTATCATTATTAGTATTATTGTAATTAAAATTAATATTAGTAACACCTAATTCTTTTGATTACTATTATTATCAGTATTATGAACACGATATAAAAGACGATTAAAAGCTATTAAATGAAACGATTAGGAAATAATGAGTATGAGTGTTATGATGAAATTAAAATATTATAAGATATTGATTTAGATAAAATTATCGTTCTTATTATTTTTATCATTACTATTATTATTAAAAGTATCGTTAGTATTAAAACTATCATTTTAACAAAAATTATCATTTTAATAGAAATGTCATTGTTATTATAAAATATCATTATTATTATCATTTTAAATAGAATTATTATTTTAAAAATAGTATTAAAAAGTATCGTAAATATTAAAGTTATCATAATTAGAATTATCATTTTATCATAATATCATTTTTTGTAATTATAAATATTGATATTTTATTAATAGAATAATAATAATTATTATTACAAAATAATACAACTTTTACTTATTATTATTATAAGATATTATTTTATCAAATAAATATGTAATACAAAGATATTTTATTACACGTAATATAATTACATAAATAATACCTATCATTATATTTCTATGATATTAAATGAACTTTATAAATTTATTTACTTAAGATATATGAAAGTATATTTTTATATATGAAGCGTCCCGTTCATATCGAATATAAACGTCACATACTCATTGGTGTCATTGCGAGGTATTGACCTCTATATGTGACATTTTTTAAAATCTGCATACGTTTTTATAATACAAAAAATAACCTTTATTATAATCAAAGGTTCAAACAGTATAATAATGATTATCGTTTAGCGATAATCTTAGTTTTACAAACTTTACATTTGATAATAACAATACGATTTCCAACATATTTCACATTACAAATCTTCCGATATGCAGTTTTATTTTTGACACAAATATGCATACTCCAAATCCTGCTTAAATTCGGCATAATGCAGCGGAAGCTTTTAATTATCACCTGAGAATAAACATGCTTAAAACGTCAACATAAAGTTGGTGAGATATAGGTTTAATGCTAGCAGCGTTATAAATATAGACCATAAGATTTAATATACATAAACGTTTTAATAAAAATATTCTAAGTGGTTGAGCACTTGATAACCATACTTAACATTTAATCAACGTCGCATATTCCCTTTATTATGAAATCTCACTACACCGTACCAAGTGTAGTTACCGAAATGAAGTACTGTGCAACCGTTGAATACTGGTCGTCCAGTCCGGTTGGGGTTGTCAGGCCCGATAGATCTATCAACAGGATTCGCGTTTACAATACCTCATGTAAATAGTAGTTACCAAGTTACAGGGAAGTATGCCAGTGGTACAACTCAACGTAGAATATATATTTTTAATCACTTGTGTCCATAACGTAAATCATAAAATGCATGTATTCTCATCCCGAAATATTTAGAGTTTAAAAGTGGGACTATATACTCACTTTTGCCTTGAAGGTAATAAACACGACTTGGTCTCCGATTGATATCACGAACCTAACCATATATATAATATATTAACATATTTTATTTTCAAATAATCGTTACATATATACTTATAATACTTTTAATATCTATTAGTCCGTAGTTAGCAGTCCGATGTTAGTGGTCCACAATTAGTTGCTCAATAAAATAAATAAAGACCCCATCGTTTTCGTATTGATCACAATTAATCTCGACCCATGGTACCATGTTGTCAAATGACGTGTTGCGTACATAAAGTACCGTGTTTTCAAATGACGTGTTGCGTACAATCATGAGGTCTTATAATTAATCTTCTCGTGTTGTTTACGGGTGGTCCTGAAATATATAAAATCAAATCATAAGTAAATATATATAAAATATCATAGTTTCTTCAATATAACTCCGTTTTTGTTGGTTCAACTTGCCACTTCCTTGGATCGAGTCATTATTTATGAATATGAACTGTAAATACCTTAGTTTGCATTCAAAATCACAGGTTATAGGTCAAACTTTGGTGAATCTTATGAAAGTGATCATTTCTGTTGTAAAAACAACATCTAGATGATCATTTTTACAAAAATACTTACACTTTGAGTTACACCATGAGATTTTTATATATTAACATATTCATAAGAAATATCATTTTTCCAGAATATAAACTTCCAATTCAAAGTTCAAGATGGTTTTTAATTATCCAACCCAAAACAGCCCCCGGTTGCACTCCGACGACGTAGATTCAGTTTTAAGGTGTTCTTTGTAAAAACAAGGTTTATATTGTTAAGTTAGCATATCATTATGATATATTACAGGTCATGTTTTAAAAGCCAAGTTAGAAGGATCTATTTAGTTTGCGAACAAGTTTGAAATCATTCAAACTATGTTCTTGTTATTAAAATTTTATAACACAAAATAAGATAGCTATATGAATATGAATTGAATAAGATTATGAACAAGGTTACTACCTCAAGTTACTTGGACAAAGTTACTGCAAGAGATAAGAAATAATCTTGGAATCAAAGAGTTGTGGAGTTAGATCAAAAGGTTGGAAGTAAACTTGTATACTTGGAAGGATTATTGAAGTGTTCTTGAAAGGAATTTCTTATGATGATTAAGGCTTGTTTTTGAAGCTGGATCTTCATGGTTACTTGCTGAATTGATGTGGGTTTCTTATGGCTTGTAAGTAGGTGAGTTAGAGGGTAATTTGGAAGTAAGAATGGTGAGCTAAAAATGAAATGGGTGAAGCCCTTAAAAACGTGAATGGGGGGGGGGGGACAAGGACAAGTTTTTAGTTTGTTATTTTGTATAAAAATCTATGCTAGCTTCCAATCCCTAATTACCTCATATCTAGGGCAGTAATAATGTTGATTAGGATATTGATTTGATATGTATATACTAATAGTAAATACGTATAGAAGCTGGGTATGATACTGGTACATATACCTTAGATATACGTATAGAAATCTTGAGAAATCGGAACGAGAATTCAAATATAGCTATCTTTTGTGAATATACTTATATTGTTTTATGTATTTAAGTCCTTTAAAAGTGATTAAATACATATTTATACGATACTTGTATAAGCATTATAGGTTACAAGTATATATGTTAAAGAACGTTACGTATAGTTATCGTTTTGAAAACTTAAGTTAGTAGTCTCAAAGTATACTTATAACTCAGTGTTATTGGTACACAATGAGATGTTAAACCATCCTTAGATCATGTTAAATATATATAAATACATATATATACACAAACGTATAATTATCGTATGTTATATAGTTCGTGATATCATCAGTCAAATTGGACGGTCAAACGTTGTGTAAAACTCTTTTCAAAAACATAAGTCTCAACAATTTAGATTGCTTATTATGTTGGTAATGTTTAATTTATGTAAATATTAATCTTATATGTATAAAACGATCGGAAAAATCCGGGTCGTTACAGTACCTACCCGTTAAATAAATTTCGTCCCGAAATTTTAAAGTTGTACCTATTTTGCGTTCTCGGGAAACAAATGTGGGTACTTTTGTTTCATCTGATCCTCTCATTCCCAAGTAAACTCGGGACTCCTTCGTGCATTCCAACGAACCTTAACGATTGGTATGTTGCTGATGATGTAGCGTGAGGGTACGAAATAGTATTATTTTTAATACAAAATACTACAAAATATGACATAAGTTTTATTAATTTACGGATGGGATATACCTAAACCTTGCTACAACACTTATAGGCAGTGTACCTAATCGTAGAGTAGTGTAGTTTTTAGTAAGTCCGGTTCGTTCCACAGGGAGCTGGTGATACTTACTATATTTTTAACAACTATATTTATACAAAATATATATAATTATATAAGTAGTAATATTATTATAAAGGGGGGTTTTTTTTACCGTTTAATGACCGGTTTGTCGATTTTAAAACTTTAGTCGCAGTTAAAACTAAATGTAAAATAATAAATAAATACAAGACTTAATTTAAAGCGTAAAGTAAATAACGATAATGAAATTGCGAATAATAAAAGTGCGATAAAATAAACTTGCGATAATTAAAAAGTATGATAATTAAAAGTGCAATTAAATATAATAACAATAAATAAAAGTGTTATAATTAGAAGCGCAATTAAATATAAAATAAAAGAAATTAAATATGAAATAAAAGAATTATGCTTATTTAAACTTCCGTAATCATGATGTTTGACGTGTTGATTTTAGTTTTATGCCCATGGGTTAATTGTCCTTTGTCCTGGATTATTTAATATGTCCGTCTGGTTTTTGTCCATAACAGTCCATCAGTCATAAATATAAAGTGCGAGTGTCCTCGTCAAATTATTCTTATACCCGAAGTTAAATATTCCAACTAATTGGGGACTTAAACTGTAACAAGATTTTAATACTTTGTTTAGTAATTACACCAGGATGTCGACTGAGTGTAACCCAAGGTTTTAATATTTTGTTATCAATTATACCAAGTGTCCTTGTACATAATTTCACACCTGTTTTAATTATTCTAGTGGCTATTAATCCATTCCCGTGTCCGGTTAGATGAACGATTATTCGTACATATAAATACCCCGCCCATCGTGTCCGATTGAGTGTATATGGTAATTTATAGGGACGCCCAATTGTAAATCTTTATATTAACATTAACAAACTATCATTTAGTTAAACAAATATAAAGCCCATTAATAGCCCATAGTCTAATTTCCACAAGTGTCGTTCTTTTGTCCAAACCCCAATTATGGTACAAAGCCCAATTACCCAATTTTAGTAATTAGCCCAACATCATGATTACTTCGGATTAAATAAGCATAATAATAACTTAGCTACGAGACATTAATGTAAAAAGGTTGAACATAACTTACAATGATTAAAAATAGCGTAGCGTTACACGGACAGAATTTCGACTTACACACTCAAACGATCTCTATCATAAATCTTATTATTATCATAATTTAAAATTAAAATTAAGATTATTGTTATATCTTATTAAGTTAACATTATGATAGAGATATAGAATATAGATATTGATAATTGATATTGATAATAGATAGATGGATCGATATATAGATAGAAATATGATAGAAAAAGGTATCCCTATATCGATCGAATTACATAGCCTTTTATAGGCAAATTATAAATTTGAATTTTCATTTATGACCCCTGAACTATGCTCAATTAACAACTTTTTATTATTTAATATTATTCTTATTATGAATTATTTAAATATTATATTTTATTCTTGTGCATAGTTGACTCGTAATTTTTACACCGTTGCGTCGAGCGTTGAGAGTTGGTTCATGCCTCGGTTCCGGATTTTCGAACGTCCTTTCGTACAATTTTATATCGTGTACTTTGCGTTTTCTAACTTGTACTCTTGTCATTTTTAGACGTTCTTCATCAATAATTTGAACCTTTTTGATTGTATCTTGTACTTTTTAGCTTTTTGGACCTTTTTGTCTTCAAATCGTCGTTTTCACCTTTTGTCTTCGCACTTATTTAAAATAAACGAATATTACTTGAAAATGGAACAATTGCAACTAAAATCTTGTCTTTCTTGGGGGATAATGCTATGAAATATATGTTCCTTTTTAGCCTTATCAATATCCCCACACTTGAGCGTTGCTTGTCCTCAAGCAATATAGTCTTGAAATAAAAACATACAAATCACTTCTTTATTCTTCACACTTTATACATCAGTGATTTTGATATGGTGGTATAAACAATGATAGTAACGATATGGTTAAAGGTGGGTGTGTCATCCACAGTTGCCTTGGGTTTAGGTCAACGACACTTGCAATCAAATAGCCAATTTACTTTCGGTTTCCAAAGCAAAGTGCACATTTGAAAGGCGGTTTACAGTCCCACATGACTATAAAAATTTAGATCCTTTAAGGAAATTGGATCTTTATGAAAACATTTGATCTTTTAAAAATTCAAGCTAGATTTTACCCTAGACAAGTTTTCTGATTTGATCCATCATCGGTGTTGCAAAATATATTTGTGGATCAATATTTTGGCTAAAACTTTTAGGTTCGTGTAATCCACTGCTATCCCGGTATCGAATAGCACACATCCAGTTTACTTGTTCCGTATATTACCTTTCGGTAAACTACCGTCCGGTTGTAAAGGAAAGCGATGAACAAGAAACTGTTAAGGCAATGTCCCGTGACATGCAGATGATTATGGTCTTTTAACGTGTCGGATGCTAGAACTATCCTTGGTAGGAGCGATAGTAAAGATCATCCTATGATTTTTCGGTCTAGCACAAGGTCCTGTCTCCGACCATGCTATGCAACCACCGTTCTTACGGTTGACACCAGATTTGGTTCAGGTGACCTAATGAATTCCAGGTGAATTCCTAGGATTTTACGTTCAATGGTAATGAACGCATTGAAAATGGTTTTTCAGAAAACAAATCGGTTTGTAATTTTTGATCAAAATATTTTCTCGTTCAAGCTCGAGTTTAGATATCATCGAATTCCATGAGTTTGAATTCTCAATCTTTAAGGTCAATCTCAAGGATTGATTAATATCAGGCTTAAAAGTTGATTTTTAATCTTTAAGGAGATTATCCTTTCTGGGGATCTGATTCATTAGTCTTATCCAGCTAATTTGCACGGTGCCCCCCCATTGTACGAGATAAATCCTTCTCATGGTTAGGATAAATCTGACCACTTGGCTACCCTGTTTGATGCTGAGGTCCGTGGATTTCCAGCCGATTTTAGTGATGACTTTTCTAGATTTTTCGTCAACCTACAGCTGGTCTGGACGACAACTTCTTGACCTAAATCAAGAAGCGCGTGTCTTTTTCGGAAGACTTTACTTCCTTTTAATAATGGAATTGATTCATCGTGTAGATCCATCTATTCTTTTAAATATATTACAGTAAATTGGGTAAAACTGATTAGTATTGTCCAAAGCAAAAGTACCTGCAATAATCTTGTACAAAAATATGTGATATATGTTTTGAATAACTTGGTAAAAATTTCCCACACTTGGCTTTTATTTTCCTTAATTTGCCTTTTTATTCTCTTCTATTCCATTCTAAATGAATTCTAACATTTTGGGTTGTTTCTCAATTTATGTCCTTTTCGAGGTAACGATAATTTCGGCTCAATGACCTAGTTTTCATCGTTCATAAATATGTATAAACATGATTTTGAATTCATTTTGTTGAAAATTTTGAAAAATTTTACTAGAAGTGGGTAGTCAGTATATAAGACTAGGGCTGTTCCTTATTACCAGAGAGCACTAGATTCTAATACAACTACTGCTTTACTAGTATTTTTAATGGTAACCCAGTGTTTAAATCAAAAAAAAAATATTTTAAAATCCGAAATAATTTAACCCCTTCCCACACTTAAGATCATGCAATGCCCTCATTTGCAAGAAATCAGTAACAATTTAAATTATTGAGGGTGATTAGCGTAGTAAAGTAATTAAATTTTACCAAAACTTCCAAACATATTGGCGTTTGTTTTGAATGATAAATGGTGCACGTCATTTGTTCATTCCGTTTGTTGTTACATCACATATAATTTTGCATCTTGTTGTTAAAATTAGTTACTTTTGCTGAACTTAATGCCAGTCTTTGGAAACGCGTTGTTTTACCCTGTTTATAAGATAAACTACAAACAAATATATACATACTTTTTTTTTTAAAACCTTTAACTTATAAAACAAATATTAATTAATTTTAAAATTTTGTTTCTTTTAAGAATGAGGGCGTTTTGGAACGATGCCCTAGTCCGACCCTCGACAAAATTTTAAAATTTGTCTTTTTGTAGCGATTGTTTTAAAAGCTAAGATTTTTGGGTTTTTTTTCAATGTTTTTGGCATACTTTAATTCAATAAGATTAAAAATAATGATAATAATAGTTCTCGTCCCTCCCTCGGGTAAAGTAATTTCGGTTCAAAGACCTAGTCTTCAACTTACGACGAATTTTAAAAATCATATTTTTAACTTAATGAGATAAAGTAAATTTTTGTTTTTAAATTCACACAACTTAAATATAAAATTAAAAATTAATATTAAAAATTCACACCAAACTTAAAATTTGAAATGCATAAAATTAAAAATTCATATTTTAAAAATTAAAAATTCACACCAAATTTAATTTTAAAAATTCACATTATAAATTCACACCAAACTTATATTAATTTTTCAAATATTTACAATTTTAAATATATTGTTTTTACAAAGTTTACAATATTAATTTAAGATTTAAATATTAATTTTAAAAACATGGTAAAAATAAAATTAAAAATCTTTTTGGCTTTTTATCCCCCTTTAATCAATCAAATATTATCAAAAATATGGGCCCCTCTTTTCGGTAAAGTAATTTCAGTTCCAAAACCTAATTTAACTCACGAATTTTTGAAATATTTTGGGTTGATTGATTAAAGATATTTATACCTTAAGAATAAACGTTAAATTTCGCAGTGATGTAATAAATTTTTGAATGATATCAATAATTTCGGTCGCCAAACCTAATTTTATTTAATACCAATTTAATACTTTATAGCGAACAAATTAGCGTTTATTATCAAAAGGTTAAAAATAAAAATAAATAAAAAATAAAAACTGTACAGACTTACCTGTGAGATAGTATTCTTAGTTATATGATCTATCCCATTCATAAGATAGTCGGTTTAATTGATTTTCCATAGCTACATAGGCGTAACCTCGAGCATTCAATGTCTTTTCTTCTAAACATATGAACGGTCCGTCTCTACATAAAGTAACAAATTCGGTATTTGAATAGGTTTGATTATTTTAACATTTACCTCCATGTGACCATTTTCCGCATTTGTGACATCGTTCTAGGTGTCGTGCTCTTCTTTTCGCTGCGGATTTTGATTTTCCTTTACCAAATTGTAACTTATTATCTTCACATATGGATTCTTTTCTAACTCCGTCCATTCTTTCTCTGATTACTGATACTAATTCACTCGGGAGTATGTCATTATTACGTTTAGTGATCAAAGCGTGTAGCATTAGACCATGGTTTAGTTCACAGGCAGTCTTCATTTTGTAAAAACCTAAAAAAATAAAAATTCAGAATGGGGGGAGAAGACTAGTTCTTTAGGGTCTGCTAGGGAAAGACCATTCGGGTTCTATTTTCGAGAACTACATGAAAACAGACAATCTAACTCTAACAGAAATACATATTATCCTTTAAAGACTTGATTCTCCCCACACTTAGTTAGCTGTGGTATCGAAATTGTGATTAACTTCGTTGTCAACTTCCATCGGACCATGTATGTAGTGTTTAACTCTGTGACCATTAACTTTAAATTCAATCCCATTTGAATTTATTAATTCTATCGTTCCGTATGGGAAAACTCTTTTGATTATGAATGGTCCAGACCATCTTGATTTCAATTTTCCAGGAAATAGCTTGAATCGTGAATTGAAAAGAAGAACTCTGTCTCCTTCTTTAAATTCTTTTGAACTTCTGATTCTTTTATCATGCCATTTCTTCGTTCTTTCTTTATAGATTAACGAATTTTCGTATGCTTCATGTCTTAATTCTTCTAATTCATTTAGTTGACTTAATCGGAGACGTCCAGCTTCATGTAAATCAAGATTACATGATTTCAAAGCCCAAAATGCTTTGTGTTCAATTTCTACTGGAAGATGACATGCTTTTCCATAAACAAGTCTAAAAGGTGTGGTTCCAATTGGAGTTTTGTAGGCTGTTCTAAAAGCCCAGAGTGCATCCTCCAATTTAATGGACCATTCCTTCGGATTTGATCCTACGGTTTTCTCTAGAATACGTTTTAAAGCTCGGTTGGTATTTTCAACTTGTCCACTTGTTTGTGGATGATATGCGGTTGAGATTTTATGAGTTACTCCATAACGTTTAAGAACTTTCTCAAGTTGATTATTACAAAAATGAGTTCCCCGATCACTTATTAAAGCTTTCGGTGTTCCAAACCTTGCAAAAAGACGTTTTAAAAAGTTGACTACAACTCGTGCATCGTTAGTTGGGAGAGCTTGTGCTTCCGCCCATTTAGATACATAATCAATGGCTACGAGTATATATAGATTATTATGAGATTTTGGAAATGGACCCATAAAGTCAATACCCCAAATGTCAAATACTTCACATACTTGGATGACATTTTGTGGCATTTCATCACGTTGACTTATTTTTCCGGCCCTTTGACAAGCATCACAGGATTTGCAAAGAAAGTGTGCGTCTTTGTAAATTGTAGGCCAATAGAATCCAGCTTCATAAACTTTTCTAGCTGTTAGTTGAGGCCCATAATGCCCTCCTGTTGGTCCTGTGTGACAATGGTTTAATATTTTACTAGCTTCATCTCCAAATACACATCGGCGTATTATTCCATCGGGACAACTTTTAAACAGATGTGGATCTTCCCAGAAATAGTGTTTTATATCACTGAAGAATTTCTTTCGTCTTTGGTACGATAATCCTTTTTCAAGGAATCCACAAACTAAGTAGTTTGCATAGTCTGCAAACCATGGTATTTCTTTATAATCTATCTTCAATAGATATTCATCAGGAAAGTTGTCTTTTATGGCTGATTCATTTAGAACTTCTAAATCGGGATTTTCAAGACGAGAAAGATGATCGGCGGCTAGATTTTCTGCTCCCTTTTTGTCTCGGATTTCAATATCAAACTCTTGTAATAGTAAAATCCAACGAATTAATCGTGGTTTGGCATCTTGTTTCGAAAATAGGTATCTAAGAGCAGAATGATCGGTATAGACTATTGTTTTTGATAGAACGAGATATGAACAAAATTTGTCAAAAGCAAAGACAATAGCAAGGAGTTCTTTTTCAGTAGTTGTGCAATTCGTCTGTGCTCCTTGTAATGTCTTACTAGCGTAATAAATAGGTTGAAATCGTTTTTCAATCCTTTGTCCTAAAACGGCTCCCATTGCAAAATCACTTGCATCGCACATTAGTTCAAATGGTAGATTCCAATTTGGTGTTATCATGATCGGTGCATTAGTGAGTTTTTCTTTAAGAATATTAAAAGATTTGATACACTCATCTGAAAAGATGAATGGAGCATCCTTCTCTAGGAGTTTATTCAAAGGAGTGGCAATTTTAGAAAAATCTTTTATGAAACGTCGGTAAAAACCGGCATGCCCTAGAAAACTCCTAACTCCTCTAACATTGGTGGGATGTGGAAGTTTAGCAATTACATCTACTTTAGCTCTATCCACTTCAATTCCTTCTTTTGAAATTTTATGTCCAAGAACGATGCCTTCTTTAACCATGAAATGGCATTTCTCCCAATTAAGTACTAGATTTGATTGTTCGCATCTAAGAAGCATTCGTTCCAGATTAACTAGACATGATTCAAATGTATCACCGAAGACTGAAAAGTCATCCATGAAAACTTCCATGCATTCTTCTATCATGTCATGAAAAATCGCCATCATACACCTTTGAAAGGTTGCAGGGGCGTTACAAAGTCCAAATGGCATGCGTTTGTAAGCAAAAGTACCATAAGGGCACGTGAATGTGGTTTTCTCTTGGTCCTCGGGTGCTATTGGAATTTGAAAATATCCGAAAAATCCATCTAGAAAACAATAGTAACTATTTCCGGCTAATCTTTCCAACATTTGATCTATGAAAGGTAAGGGAAAGTGATCTTTTCTGGTGGCGTCATTTAATTTTCTATAATCAATACACACACGCCATCCTGTTACAGTCCTAGTAGGAATAAGCTCATTTTTCTCATTTGTAATGACAGTCATGCCACCCTTCTTAGGCACGCATTGAACTGGGCTTACCCATGGACTATCAGAGATTGGATATATCAAACCTGCATCTAGCAGTTTAATAATCTTTTTCTTAACTACATCTTGCATATTAGGATTTAGTCTTCGTTGGCGTTGCACATATGTTTTATGACCTTCTTCCATAAGGATTTTATGTGTGCAATACGAAGGACTTATTCCTTTAATATCATGAATCTTCCATGCAATGGCTGGTTTATGAGCTTTCAACACAGAAATGAGTTGTGATTTCTCATTTTCAGTAAGAGAAGACGATATTATTACAGTTAATTCAGATTCACCATGTAAATAAGCGTATTCCAAATGGTTTGGAAGTGGCTTTAACTCTAATTTCGGAGGTTCTTCTATCGATGATTTGTATCGATATCTGTCTTCTTCTTTTAGCATTTGAATTTCTTCTGTTGTTGGTTCATATCCATTAGCTATTAGTGTAGCTAACATTTCAGCTTCATCAATTGGTTCATTACCTTCTCCTAAAGAACATTCTCCTGTTCCTTGTAATTCTGGAAATTCTTCTAATAATTCTGCATGTGCATCTATAGTTTGAATATAATAACATGTATCATCTGCAGATTGTGGTTGTTGCATTGCTCTATTAACTGAAAAGGTAACACTCTCATCCTCTATACTTAGGGTCAGTTTCTTACCGAACACGTCTATCATTGCTTTAGCCGTGTTTAAGAATGGTCTTCCTAATATGAGAGGAACTTGAGAATCTTCTTCCATGTCCAGAACAACAAAATCTACTGGAAATACTAAAGTACCAACTTTAACTAGCATGTTCTCCATTATCCCTCTAGGATATTTTATTGATCTATCGGCTAGTTGTATGCTTATTCTTGTTGGTTTCAATTCTCCAAGGTCTAGTTTAGCGTATAGTGAATACGGCATTAAATTTATACTAGCACCTAAATCTGCTAATGCTTCTATTGAACTAAGACTACCCAGAAAACATGGAATTGTGAAACTTCCTGGATCAGATAGTTTTTCTGGTATCTTATTCAACAGCACTGCTGAACAATTAGCATTCATAGTAACAGCCGAGAGTTCTTCCATTTTTTTTCTATTTGAGATTAGATCTTTCAAGAATTTAGCATATCTAGGCATTCCTGAAATCACATCAATGAAAGGAAGATTTACATTTATCTGTTTAAACATATCCAAGAATTTGGATTGCTCGGCTTCAAGTTTCTCTTTCTTCATTTTACTCGGGTAAGGAAGTGGTGGTTGGTATGGTTTAACATAAGGTTTAGCCTTAAGTGTGTTATCTTCATTAACCTTCTCAACTACCGGTTCTTTTTCCTTATCTTGATCAGGTTGTGGTTCTTGTGGAGTAGGAATAGCTTCATCAGAAGTTACAGGTATTTCAGGTGGTTTAAGTGTTGTACCACTTCTTGTGGTAATAGCTTTAGCTGTTTCATTCCGGGGGTTAGCATTTGTATCACTAGGTAGACTTTCCGGTTTTCTTTCACCTATTAATCTTGCTAGGTTACTTACTTATTGTTCCAGATTTTGAATAGAAGCTTGTTGATTTCTAAATGCTTGAGCATTTTGTTCATTGGTTTGTTTCTGAGAGGTGAAAAACTGCGTTTGAGTTTCAACTAGCTTCGTCATCATATCTTCTAAATTCGGCTTTTTATCATCGGTTTGTTGTGGTGGTTTGTTTTGAAAATTTGGTCTTTGCTGATTGTAAGTATTATTGGATACTTGTTGATTGCTAGGACCTTGTTGGTTGTTGTATGGAATATTTCTGTTATAATTCTGGTTTTGATTGTAAATCGGTCTTGGCGGTTGATAATTATTCTGATAATTATTTCCAGGCCTTTGGTTTATGTATGAAATATTCTCTCTTTGTTCCATTGTTAATTCAATACTGAGACAATCTTTTGTCAAATGTGGTCCTCCACACTGCTCACAACTAATTCGTATTGAGTGAATATCTTTAGTCATCTTTTCCATTCGTCTCTCCACAGCATCTATCTTTGCAGAAATGGAATCTAAGTCATGGCTAGAATCGGCTCTAGCTGCTTTAGATGATCTAATGATATCTTTTTCTTGGTGCCACTCATGTGAGTGGGAAGCAGTGTTATCAATAATTTTGTAAGCGTCAGCTTCGGTTTTCTTCATAATAGAACCACCAGCTGCTATATCTATGTCTTTCCTTGTAGTGATGTCGCATCCTTGGTAGAATATTTGTACTATTTGACAGGTGTCTAAACCATGTTGCGGACATCCTCTTAATAACTTTCCATATCTTGTCCACGCCTCATATAGAGTTTCATTCGGTTTTTGTGTGAACGTAACAATTTCTGCTTGAAGTCTTACGGCCTTAGATGCAGGAAAGAATTGTTTAAGAAATTTTTCAACTAAAACGTCCCATGTATCAATCGCCCCTTCAGGTAACGATTCCAACCAATCTTTGGCTTCTCCCTTTAAAGTCCTGGGAAATAACATGAGATATATCTGTTCATCCTCCACTTCTCGGATTTTAAATAGTGTGCAGATCCTATTAAAGGTACGTAGATGTTCATTTGGATCTTCCTTCGGCGCACCACTAAATTGGCATTGATTAGTCACCATATGTAGAATTTGTCTTTTGATTTCATAATCTGGCGCATTAATGTCAGGATGAGTAATTGCGTGACCTTGGCCAGTGCGTTTAGCTCTCATTCGGTCTTCCATACTTAAAGGTTCCAGATTCTCCATAATTGAATTTGTTGAATCTGAATCACTAGAGGATTCTGATTTAATGGTTCGTTCCTCAACAATCTCTGTTTGAATGATTGGTGGTTCCGGGGGAAAGTTTAGTGGTTCAGGATCTACGAACCGTTCCTGAATATTCTCCGGATTCTCAATTGTGGGGTCGGGTTCAAAAAATGGATTATCGGAAATTTGAACTGAAGTACTTTGTCGACTGGATGACGATTCTAAAGAAAAATCAACGGCGGTTATATTTGCTAAATGTCTTGATCTAGTTACAGGTGGTGAACGTACAAAAGGTGGTGATCGTCTTGCTCGGTGCATTCACTGAATATCCTATTAGTTTTAAAAAGGAAAGAAAAATTATAATAAGTTATCCAATCAATAGACTTTTCTGATTTTGCCCACGTTTTGAATAGCCAAAAGATGCAGCAGAGGGGCAGGATTCGTTTGGTCTCAATATAATTGAGGACTGTTTGGCTCCAATAACCCGGTCCACGTACAAATCCAACTATTACTACGAACCAGAAAATTTTGATGTCTATTAATTTAACCACTTAAAATAAATTTTCGTAATTTTAAGAAATTTAGATAAGAAGTAGAATAAAAAATTCTAAGTCCTAAAAACTAGAATGGCGAGAAATAAGAGAGAAAAAGATTGCGCGTCGAAAAGTGTCGAAAAATGAAAAAGACGAAGAGTGGTTTGTAAACACGCGGTTAATCCAACCTTATAACTATCACTATCTTAAAATTAAAACTACAAATAGAGATCACTAATTGGAATTGTAATTGATACATAGGTAAACGCGTCAAAAAAAAATAAAAATAAGAAAATAGCGCGAAAAAAACGGCGTCGCAAAATTCTAAAGCACCTAAAACTTAGTCTAAGGAATAAGCACTTAAGGAATTTTTCGGCAAGGCCTAAAAATCTAAAAATAAAATAATCTATGGCAAAATACTAAAACTTAACACTAGGTACGAAATAAGGCTAAGAAATTGGGTAATAAGAAAAAAGGCTAAGAAATTTGAAAAATGGGAGATAAGTATTCCCGTTTGTCAAGTGGGTGAAATTGTGATTGGGATACTAACACTTTTTTTTTTTATTTTTTTATTTTTTTATTTTTTATTTTTTTTAGATAACACCTAAAAGTAATAACCTATTGTCTAGTGGGTAACACAAAATAAAAGTAGCAGCCTATTGTCCGTGAATATTTTTTTTTTTTATACGTTTTTTTTTAAATTTTTATTTTTTTTTAAAACGTTTTTTTTTTAAAAAAAATTATATATTTTTACTCAAATATAGATTAATAGTATACGAAATATTATTTATGGTCTTTATTTTATAAAACATTCTATGGCCGAAGTATTTGGCTTTTCGACAAGTGTTTTTGGTAAATGTTGATTATATCAGAAATAATTTAAAAAATACTTGTCCACCCTTGGACATTAGTCTCTTGTCCATCAACATTAACTTTTTACAAATTTTTGACAATCCCACATGGGTGGGTCCTAGAATTTACAACAACCCAAAAATAATAGTTTTTTTTTTTTTTAATTAATTATGGTTATGTATGGATATATTTTGGGACTATCGCACATGTGTAGGATTTTTCTAGTTTATCAAGTTCGAAATTTGTAACACACTTTGACACACGGTCGAAATTACTTTTTTTTTTTTTTTTTTACAAACTTATATTTTCACAAATATAAATTAAAAATATAGCGTTTTAGCGGTCCCCGGCAGCGGCGCCAAAAACTTGATGATGTAGCGTGAGGGTACGAAATAGTATTATTTTTAATACAAAATACTACAAAATATGACACAAGTTTTATTAATTTACGGATGGGATATACCTAAACCTTGCTACAACACTTATAGGCAGTGTACCTAATCGTAGAGTAGTGTAGTTTTTAGTAAGTCCGGTTCGTTCCACAGGGAGTTGGTGATACTTACTATATTTTTAACAACTATATTTATACAAAATATATATAATTATATAAGTAGTAATATTATTATAAAGGGGGATTTTTTTTACCGTTTAATGACCGGTTTGTCGATTTTAAAACTTTAGTCGCAGTTAAAACTAAATGTAAAATAATAAATAAATACAAGACTTAATTTAAAGCGTAAAGTAAATAACGATAATGAAATTGCGAATAATAAAAGTGCGATAAAATAAACTTGCGATAATTAAAAAGTATGATAATTAAAAGTGCAATTAAATTTAATAACAATAAATAAAAGTGCTATAATTAGAAGCGCAATTAAATATAAAATAAAGGAAATTAAATATGAAATAAAAGAATTATGCTTATTTAAACTTCCGTAATCATGATGTTTGACGTGTTGATTTTAGTTTTATGCCCATGGGTTAATTGTCCTTTGTCCTGGATTATTTAATATGTCCGTCTGGTTTTTGTCCATAACAGTCCATCAGTCATAAATATAAAGTGCGAGTGTCCTCGTCAAATTATTCTTATATCCGAAGTTAAATATTCCAACTAATTGGGGACTTAAACTGTAACAAGATTTTAATACTTTGTTTAGTAATTACACCAGGATGTCGACTGAGTGTAACCCAAGGTTTTAATATTTTGTTATCAATTATACCAAGTGTCCTTGTACATAATTTCACACCTGTTTTAATTATTCTAGTGGCTATTAATCCATTCCCGTGTCCGGTTAGATGAACGATTATTCGTACATATAAATACCCCGCCCATCGTGTCCGATTGAGTGTATATGGTAATTTATAGGGACGCCCAATTGTAAATCTTTATATTAACATTAACAAACTATCATTTAGTTAAACAAATATAAAGCCCATTAATAGCCCATAGTCTAATTTCCACAAGTGTCGTTCTTTTGTCCAAACCCCAATTATGGTACAAAGCCCAATTACCTAATTTTAGTAATTAGCCCAACATCATGATTACTTCGGATTAAATAAGCATAATAATAACTTAGCTACGAGACATTAATGTAAAAAGGTTGAACATAACTTACAATGATTAAAAATAGCATAGCGTTACACGGACAGAATTTCGACTTACACACTCAAACGATCTCTATCATAAATCTTATTATTATCATAATTTAAAATTAAAATTAAGATTATTGTTATATCTTATTAAGTTAACATTATGATAGAGATATAGAATATAGATATTGATAATTGATATTGATAATAGATAGATGGATCGATATATAGATAGAAATATGGTAGAAAAAGGTATCCCTATATCGATCGAATTACATAGCCTTTTATAGGCAAATTATAAATTTGAATTTTCATTTATGACCCCTGAACTATGCTCAATTAACAACTTTTTATTATTTAATATTATTCTTATTATGAATTATTTAAATATTATATTTTATTCTTGTGCATAGTTGACTCGTAATTTTTACACCGTTGCGTCGAGCGTTGAGAGTTGGTTCATGCCTCGGTTCCGGATTTTCGAACGTCCTTTCGTACAATTTTATATCGTGTACTTTGCGTTTTCTAACTTGTACTCTTGTCATTTTTAGACGTTCTTCATCAATAATTTGAACCTTTTTGATTGTATCTTGTACTTTTTAGCTTTTTGGACCTTTTTGTCTTCAAATCGTCGTTTTCGCCTTTTGTCTTCGCACTTATTTAAAATAAACGAATATTACTTGAAAATGGAACAATTGCAACTAAAATCTTGTCTTTCTTGGGGGATAATGCTATGAAATATATGTTCCTTTTTAGCCTTATCAGTTGCTCTGCTTGAGTTGTTTAACTTCACGGTCCATGATTTCGACTGGTTCTTCTATGAATTGAAGTTTCTCGTCGACTTGGATTTCTTCAAGAGGAATGGTGAGGTCTTCCTTTGCAAGACACTTCTTAAGGTTTGAAACGTGAAATGTATTATGTACTCCGACAAGTTGTTGTGGTAACTCAAGTCGATAAGCTACCGGTCCAATGCGTTCGATGATCTTGAACGGGCCTACATACCTTGGGTTCAGTTTACCCCTTTTGCCGAAACGTATTACACCTTTCCAAGGTGACACCTTTAGCATAACCATGTCACCGATCTGAAACTCTAATGGTTTCCTTCAGACATCGGCGTAGCTCTTTTGGCGACTACGGGCTGTTTTCAATCTCTCCTTAATTTGTACTATCTTCTCAGTAGTTTCGTGTATGATTTCGAGACCAGTTAATCGTCGACCTCCTACTTCATTCCAACAGATAGGGGATCTACACTTCCTTCCATACAGTGCTTCGAATGGTGCAGCTTTAATGCTCGCATGATAAATATTATTATACGAGAATTCTGCTAATGGTAGATATTTATCCCATCCGTTTCCAAAATCGATCACACATGCCCTGAGCATGTCTTTAAGAGTCTGAATTGTTCTTTCACTCTGCCCGTCAGTTTGCGGATGATATGCGGTGCTCATATCCAAACGAGTTCCCAGGGCCTCCTTTAGTGATTGCCAGAACTTTGATGTAAATCTACTATCACAATTGGATATAATGGAAATAGGTATTCCATGCCTTGAAACAATTTCCTTTATGTATAATCGTAATAGTTTCTCCATTCTATCCATTTCATTTATAGGCAAGAAATGTGCAGATTTGGTGAGACGATCAACTATTACCCAAATGGTGTCATAACCCCAGGCAGTCTTAGGTAACTTCGTGATAAAATCCATGGTAATACCGTCCCATTTCCATTCTGGGATTTCTGGTTGTTGAAGTAACCCTGACGGCTTCTGGTGTTCTGCTTTGACTTTGGAACAAGTTAAACATTCCCTACATATGTTGCAACGTCTGTCTTTAAATTAGGCCACCAATAATGTGTCTTAAGATCTTGATAGATCTTTCCAACTCCAGGATGTATCGAGTATCTTGTCTTATGTTCCTCGTTCAATATCAACTTCCTTAATCCACCCAACTTTGGTACCTGTGATGACCCGGAAAATTTTGACTTATTTAAACCAATTCTCTATACGATTTATTATTTTGACACGTTAAACAAAGTCTGTTAGATTGAGTCTCAAAAATTTTAGAACTGTTTCATATATACAATTACCGTTGACTACTCTCGACGATTCATGAACAATTATATGTATGTATATATATATGTACAAGTAAAAACGACTTTCCTACAGTAAAACACTATTTGCTACAGTAAAACACTATTTGCTACAGTGAAACCGTATTTTGCTACAGTGCTACAGTGATTTGCTACAGTAAAACACTATTTGCTACAGTAACACTATTTGCTACAGTAAATACTATTTGATGTCGACGAACTAGCAAACAAAACGGGAAAGGCGGCCATGCGATCGCATGGCAAAAACACTGAAAACTCATGCGATCGCATGAGCTACAGTAAATCGTAAAGTACTATAAATACGCAGTTTGTTCGACGATGATTTTCACACATAATTATCTCTCAATATTAATTAATATTTATATTATAATTATAATTTTAAATTTAAGTTTAATAATAATAAGATATATACGAGGGTGTTTTTAATTCGGGTTTCAAACCGCTTTAAGCTAAGGAAATATTGGGTATTGTTCGGGGTATTGTTCTTGAATCCAAGGCCAATCATACGATCGTCTACCATCATTACGTCTACGAAATTTGCCTACAATGTTGAGTCTCAATATTGAACTGTGAGTTTATAGTCTCCCTTTTTAAATACTTTAAATATTTTTGGGCTGAGAATACATGCAATTTATTTTAAACGCAATAAGACACAAGTACATACTAAATTCTACACTGAGTTAAACCGAAAATCCCTTAGCTTTGGTAACTAGTAGCTGCCAGTACATAGGATATGGACTGGTGGGCGCGAATAATTGTATATGGATCCATAGGGCTTGACATCCCCGTCCGAGCTAGAGCGCTAGCCTTTTAACGGACGTATGTTATTTGAGTTTAAGACACGTTGGTTTGCGTGTATTAAAACGAATGGGGTAATTATCACTATAGCGTTAAGTTTAGTTACCAGGGTGCTCTGTTACGTAGAATCTATTGATAAACTTTTGATGAAATCTTGTGGTCTATCTTTATATATGTTTATGACTCGAGCAATTAAACCTATAACTCACCAACATTCGTGTTGACTTTTTAGCATGTTTTATTCTCAGGTCCTTAGAATGCTTCCGCTGTGATGTGCTTGTTGCCTGCATGGAGTCTCTCATGCTTTGTACAAAGTTTATTGCATTCAAAATAAAACTGCGTTGTGTAATAAATAACTGGACTGTGATGTCAACCTGTAAATTAAAGACTTATGTATTTCGGAGTTTTGCTTATACCTAAGCACTCGCCCACATGTTTATAACTTTCTATGTTTAGAAAGTCACTTATTTTAATGAATGCAATATTTTATCAAAACGTATCATATAGAGGTCAAAACCTCACTGTGGAATCAATGATTAACGTGCCGCGTCAATAGCGATTTTGACGGGTCGTTACAGTTGGTATCAGAGCTTGAGGTCATAGAGAACCAGAAATTACATTAGTGTATTTAACTGGTAATTGTTAGGATGCATTAGCGAGTCTGGACTATGACCATATCTGTTTTTACTGATTTTTGCTTATTATTTGGTCAAAAACATTATATGTGATATATTTATATGCTAACGTAATTGTTGTTTCAATTATGTGATAGATGACTTCCTCTAATCCTTTCATTTTGTACGACTCGGAATCGGACACTGAATCTATTCTATCCACAACTGAAAAGGGCGTTCCAATACCTATTAAAGAAGAAATTGTGTTAGCCGGGGAATCTCAACTCCCGGTAAACCCAGAGGAGGTTCCAGCTCCACCCAGCTTTAGTTTTCCGGAGCCACAGTATCGTTGGCATGGACCCATGATCCCTGGAGTAAACGAGGATCGTCCATTTCTAAACAAATATGGACATTGGTCCAGATATACCGCCGACGGGCGGGTTGTGCCGATTACGCCTGGCAAATTTCGGTTCATGACCACCGGTACATATTCTTGCAGTTCGTCATCATATTCTCCTACACATGACTCAGACAGTTCGTCATCAGACGAGATCAGTAAGGAGGAGGATTTCGCTAATGAAATAAAAGAGATCACTAAGGAGAAATTCCAACTTGCTATAGATAATAAAAACAACCACAATAATAAACTGTCCTTAATTATTAAAAAAGAACAGGACCATTCGATCCGTAACCACCCTTATTGTATTAAACCCACTGAGGCAACGGGTACCTCAAAACCCCAACTAAAAATAAAATACACTGCCAGAATGTCTGTCGGACCATGTGCACACAAACAATTGGCAGAGAGAACCAAATGGGAAGAAGTTTCTGATAGTTCTGAATAAACGACCTCGCAACCATAAATCTTCCATGCGCTATTTTATTGCTTATGTGTGCTACTCTATCTTGTTATGTAAAATATGCCTATGTAAAATATCGGTATTGTATGGTATTGTATTATTTTGGTTTATTAATAATAAATGCATGGAATGATTATTTGTATTATTACTATTTCTTATTATTATTATTACATAATAATGTAATAACTCGCTATAATTTTTCATAGTGGAATATTATTAGGATTTTAGTAGTTAATTCCTTGTACTAGCTATTATGTATGAACTTAACGGGTAGGTAATACCCTAGAAATAATTATAAAATGCTAATAAGAAGAAAAGGCTTTTATAATAATCGGTTCATATTATTAATATGCTACGATTAACTATTGACAACTCATTTTACCTATAATATTCTATATGATTAAATTATATCTGTTGTGTTTATTGAAGAAACATGTCTCAAATGTCAGATGCTGAGTTTGAGCAACTAGTCGAGAAACGTGTGAATGAAAGAATTGCTGCAGCCGAGGCAGCAAAAGCAACAGCTGAAGCAGCAGCCGAAGTAGCAGCCGTAAACACAAACTCACGAAACGGATGCTCATACAAAACTTTTCAAGGATGCAAACCACAGACGTTTAGTGGAACCGAGGGACCAGTCGGTCTAACCCGATGGTTTGAAAAGATGGAGTCCGTTTTCAAAATCAGTAATTGTGCGAACGGAGACAAGTCAAAGTATGCTTCGTGCACATTGCAAGATGGTGCACTTACTTGGTGGAACAATTATGCTAAAGCGGAAGGAATAGATACGGCATATGATATCTCTTGGGAAGAACTGAAAAAGATGCTAATCGAGGAGTACTGTCCTCGAAACGAGATCAGAAAAATGGAATCTGAGTTATGTAATCTGAAGGTTATCGGCGCGAATCTCAATAACTATGAAAAGCGTTTCATGGAACTAGCCTTGTTGTGTCCCGAATTGGTGCCAAATGAGAAACGAAAGATAGAAATGTATATTGACGGTTTATCGATCAATATTAAAGGAAATGTTACATCGTCCAAACCGAATACGATGCAAGAAGCCATGACAATGGCACACCAACTCATGGACCAGATCACAGAGAGTTCGATTAAGGCACCAATTACCGAAGTCAAGACAACTGAAGGAAAGAGGAAATGGGAAGACTATAAGGGCAAAAGTACTCACCTGAAGAAACAAGAAACTTTTAAAGGTAAACAAGATGGGGCAACTGCAAGTCCAAACTATAAGGGACCCCATCCGTTCTGCAAAAGATGTTACACACATCATGCAGGTTATTGCCAAGTGGTCTGTGATAAGTGCAACAAGAAAGGACATGTGGCGAAAGATTGTTATGCCACCGTTTCTGAAGTAAAGACAAAACTGACCGATGTCAAGAAATGTTTTGGATGCGGGAAGTCTGGTCACTTTATAAATCAATGCCCTGATAAGGAGAAGAACAAAGAACCCGCACGTGGAAGGGCATTTAATGTTAGTACCAGAGAAGCACGTGAGGATCCTAATCTTGTCACGGGTACGTTTACCGTTAATAATCAACTAGCTTCTATTATGTTTGATACGGGTGCTGATAGAAGTTATATGTGTAAAGACTTTAGTTCTAAACTAAAATGTGCATCATTACCTCTAGACGATAAATATACTATTGAATTAGCTAATGGTAAACTGATAAAAGCCGATAAAATTTGCCATGGTTGCGAAATGAATCTCGCTGGTGAAACCTTCAAAATCGATTTGATACCCGTAGAATTAGGAAGTTTTGACGTAATCGTTGGCATAAACTGGATGTCCAAAACAAGAGAGGAAGTTGTTTGCGCTGAGAAAGCAATCCGCATCCCTCGTAAGGATGAAACGTCATTAATGATTTATGGGGAGAAGAGCAACTCAAAGCTGAACTTTATCAGCTGTATGAAGGCCCAGAAACTTATAAGAAAAGGTTGTTATGCTATTCTGGCACACATAAAGAAGATCGATACTGAAGAAAGAAGCATTAATGACATGCCGGTTGTAAGAGAATATCCCGGAGTATTTCCAGAAGAATTACCGGGGCTACCTCCACATAGATGTGTAGAATTCCAGATTGATCTCATACCAGGAGCTGCACCTGTAGCCCGATCTCCATATAGACTTGCACCTTCAGAAATGCAAGAATTACAAGACCAGTTGCAAGAATTATCGGACCGTGGATTTATTCGTCCTAGTTTTTCACCTTGGGGTGCTCCTATTCTGTTCGTCAAGAAGAAGGATGGATCTATGAGAATGTGCATAGATTACCGAGAATTAAACAAATTAACGATCAAGAATCGGTACCCATTACCGAGGATTGATGATTTGTTTGATCAATTGCAAGGATCAAGTGTTTATTCTAAGATTGATCTACGCTCCGGATATCATCAACTGAGAGTGAAGGAAGAAGATGTTCCTAAAACCGCGTTCAGAACCCGTTACCGACATTAGAGATAAAAATCATTCATATGGTGAACACCTGGTAACCGACATTAACAAGATGCATATATAAGAATATCCCCATCATTCCAGGACACCCTTCGGATATGATATAAATTTTAAAGTACTAAAGCATCCGGTACTTTGGATGGGGTTTGTTAGGCCCAAAAGATCTATCTTTAGGATTCGCGTCAATTAGGGTGTCTGTTCCCTAATTCTTAGATTACCAGACTTAATAAAAAGGAGCATATTCGATTTCGATAATTCAACCATAGAATGTAGTTTCACGTACTTGTGTCTATTTTGTAAATCATTTATAAAACCTGCATGTATTCTCATCCCAAAAATATTAGATTTTAAAAGTGGGACTATAACTCACGTTCACAGATTTTTACTTCGTCGGGAAGTAAGACTTGGCCACTGGTTGATTCACGAACTTATAACAATATATACATATATATCAAAGTATGTTTAAAATATATTTATAACACTTTTAATATATTTTGATGTTTTAAGTTTATTAAGTCAGCTGTCCTCGTTAGTAACCTACAACTAGTTGTCCACAGTTAGATGTACAGAAAAATAAATCGATAAATATTATCTTGAATCAATCCACGACCCAGTGTATACGTATCTCCGTATTGATCACAACTCAAACTATATATATTTTGGAATCAACCTCAACCCTGTATAGCTAACTCCAACATTCACATATAGAGTGTCTATGGTTGTTCCGAAATATATATAGATGTGTCGACATGATAGGTCGAAACATTGTATACGTGTCTATGGTATCTCAAGATTACATAATATACAATACAAGTTGATTAAGTTATGGTTGGAATAGATTTGTTACCAATTTCCACGTAGCTAAAATGAGAAAAATTATCCAATCTTGTTTTACCCATAACTTCTTCATTTTAAATCCGTTTTGAGTGAATCAAATTGCTATGGTTTCATATTGAACTCTATTTTATGAATCTAAATAGAAAAACTATAAGTTTATAGTCGGAAAAATAAGTTACAAGTCATTTTTGTAAAGGTAGTCATTTCAGTCGAAAGAACGACGTCTAGATGACCATTTTAGAAAACATACTTCCACTTTGAGTTTAACCATAATTTTTGGATATAGTTTCATGTTCATAATAAAAATAATTTTCTCAGAATAACAACTTTTAAATCAAAGTTTATCATAGTTTTTAATTAACTAGCCCAAAACAGTCCGCGGTGTTACTACGACGGCGTAAATCCGGTTTTACGGTGTTTTTCGTGTTTCCAGGTTTTAAATCATTAAGTTACAATATCATATAGATATAGAACATGTGTTTAGTTGATTTTAAAAGTCAAGTTAGAAGGATTAACTTTTGTTTGCGAACAAGTTTAGAATTAACTAAACTATGTTCTAGTGATTACAAGTTTAAACCTTCGAATAAGATAGCTTTATATGTATGAATCGAATGATGTTATGAACATCATTACTATCTTAAGTTCCTTGGATAAACCTACTGGAAAAGAGAAAAATGGATCTAGCTTCAACGGATCCTTGGATGGCTCGAAGTTCTTGAAGCAGAATCATGACACGAAAACAAGTTCAAGTAAATCATCACTTGAAATAAGATTGTTATAGTTATATAAATTGAACCAAAGTTTGAATATGATTATTACCTTGTATTAGAATGATAACCTACTGTAAGAAACAAAGATTTCTTGAGGTTGGATGATCACCTTACAATATTGGAAGTGAGCTAGCAAACTTGAAAGTATTCTTGATTTTATGTAACTAGAACTTGTAGAATTTATGAAGAACACTTAGAACTTGAAGATAGAACTTGAGAGAGATCAATTAGATGAAGAAAATTGAAGAATGAAAGTGTTTTTAGGTGTTTTTGGTCGTTGGTGTATGGATTAGATATAAAGGATATGTAATTTTGTTTTCATGTAAATAAGTCATGAATGATTACTCATATTTTTGTAATTTTATGAGATATTTCATGCTAGTTGCCAAATGATGGTTCCCACATGTGTTAGGTGACTCACATGGGCTGCTAAGAGCTGATCATTGAAGTGTATATATCAATAGTACATACATCTAAAAGCTGTGTATTGTACGAGTACGAATACGGGTGCATACGAGTAGAATTGTTGATGAAACTGAACGAGGATGTAATTGTAAGCATTTTTGTTAAGTAGAAGTATTTTGATAAGTGTATTGAAGTCTTTCAAAAGTGTATAAATACATATTAAAACACTACATGTATATACATTTTAACTGAGTCGTTAAGTCATCGTTAGTCGTTACATGTAAGTGTTGTTTTGAAACCTTTAGGTTAACGATCTTGTTAAATGTTGTTAACCCAATGTTTATAATATCAAATGAGATTTTAAATTATTATATTATCATGATATTATCATGTATGAATATCTCTTAATATGATATATATACATTAAATGTCTTTACAACGATAATCGTTACATATATGTCTCGTTTAAAAATCATTAAGTTAGTAGTCTTGTTTTTACATATGTAGTTCATTGTTAATATACTTAATGATATGTTTACTTATCATAGTATCATGTTAACTATATATATATCCATATATATGTCATCATATAGTTTTTACAAGTTTTAACGTTCGTGAATCACCGGTCAACTTGGGTGGTCAATTGTCTATATGAAACATATTTCAATTAATCAAGTCTTAACAAGTTTGATTGCTTAACATGTTGGAAACATTTAATCATGTAAATATCAATCTCAATTAATATATATAAACATGGAAAAGTTCGGGTCACTACAGTACCTACCCGTTAAATAAATTTCGTTCCGAAATTTTAAGCTGTTGAAGGTGTTGACGAATCTTTTGGAAATAGATGCGCGTATTTCTTCTTCATCTGATCTTCACGCTCCCAGGTGAACTCGGGTCCTCTACGAGCATTCCATCGAACCTTAACAATTGGTATCTTGTTTTGCTTAAGTCTTCTAACCTCACGATCCATTATTTCGACGGGTTCTTCGATGAATTGAAGTTTTTCTTTGATTTGGATTTCATCTAACGGAATAGTGAGATCTTCTTTAGCAAAACATTTCTTCAAATTCGAGACGTGGAAAGTGTTATGTACAGCCACGAGTTGTTGAGGTAACTCAAGTCGGTAAGCTACTGGTCTGACACGATCAATAATCTTGAATGGTCCAATATACCTTGGATTTAATTTCCCTCGTTTACCAAATTGAACAACGCCTTTCCAAGGTGCAACTTTAAGCATGACCATCTCTCCAATTTCAAATTCTATATCTTTTCTTTTAATGTCAGCGTAGCTCTTTTGTCGACTTTGGGCGGTTTTCAACCGTTGTTGAATTTGGATGATCTTCTCGGTAGTTTCTTGTATAATCTCCGGACCCGTAATCTGTCTATCCCCCACTTCACTCCAACAAATCGGAGACCTGCACTTTCTACCATAAAGTGCTTCAAACGGCGCCATCTCAATGCTTGAATGGTAGCTGTTGTTGTAGGAAAATTCTGCTAACGGTAGATGTCGATCCCAACTGTTTCCAAAATCAATAACACATGCTCGTAGCATGTCTTCAAGCGTTTGTATCGTCCTTTCGCTCTGCTCATCAGTTTGTGGATGATAGGCAGTACTCATGTCTAGACGAGTTCCTAATGCTTGCTGTAATGTCTGCCAGAATCTTGAAATAAATCTGCCATCCCTATCAGAGATAATAGAGATTGGTATTCCATGTCTGGAGACGACTTCCTTCAAATACAGTCGTGCTAACTTCTCCATCTTGTCATCTTCTCTTATTGGCAGGAAGTGTGCTGATTTGGTGAGACGATCAACTATTACCCAAATAGTATCAAAACCACTTGCAGTCCTTGGCAATTTAGTGATGAAATCCATGGTAATGTTTTCCCATTTCCATTCCGGGATTTCGGATTGTTGAAGTAGACCTGATGGTTTCTGATGCTCAGCTTTGACCTTAGAACACGTCAAACATTCTCCTACATATTTAGCAACATCGGCTTTCATACCCGACCACCAAAAATGTTTCTTGAGATCCTTGTACATCTTCCCCGTTCCAGGATGTATTGAGTATCTGGTTTTATGAGCTTCTCTAAGTACCATTTCTCTCATATCTCCAAATTTTGGTACCCAAATCCTTTCAGCCCTATACCGGGTTCCATCTTCCCGAATATTAAGATGCTTCTCTGATCCTTTGGGTATTTCATCCTTTAAATTTCCCTCTTTAATGCAAAAACAATCGCGCCTAATTCCAAATCATGCGTCGTATAATTTTGTTCGTGAATCTTCAATTGTCTAGACGCATAAGAAATCACCTTCGTTCATTGCATTAATACACAACCGAGACCTTGCTTTGATGCGTCACAATAAATCACAAAATCATCATTCCCTTCAGGCAATGACAATATAGGTGCCGTAGTTAGCTTTTTCTTCAATAACTGAAACGCTTTCTCTTGTTCATCATTCCATTCAAATTTCTTCCCTTTATGCATTAATGCAGTCAAGGGTTTTGCTATTCTGGAAAAGTCTTGGATGAACCTTCTGTAGTAACCAGCTAGTCCTAAAAACTGGCGTATGTGTTTCGGAGTTTTCGGGGTTTCCCACTTTTCAACAGTTTCTATCTTTGCCGGATCCACCTTAATACCTTCTTTGTTCACTATGTGACCGAGGAATTGAACTTCTTCCAACCAAAATGCACACTTTGAAAACTTAGCGTACAATTCTTCCTTCCTCAATACTTCTAACACCTTTCTCAAATGTTCACCGTGTTCTTGGTCATTCTTTGAGTAAATAAGTATGTCATCAATGAAAACAATGACAAACTTGTCAAGGTATGGTCCACACACTCGGTTCATAAGGTCCATGAACACAGCTGGTGCATTAGTTAAACCAAACGACATGGCCATAAACTCGTAATGACCATAACGTGTTCTGAAAGCAGTCTTTGGAATATCATCTTCTTTCACCCGCATTTGATGATACCCGGAACGTAAGTCAATCTTTAAATAAACAGACGAGCCTTGTAGTTGATCAAATAAGTCATCGATTCTCGGTAGTGGGTAGCGGTTCTTGATGGTAAGTTTGTTCAACTCTCGGTAGTCGATACACAACCTGAATGTACCATCTTTCTTCTTGACAAACAAAACAGGAGCTCCCCACGGTGATGTGCTTGGTCGAATGAAACCACGCTCTAAAAGTTCTTGTAATTGGCTTTGCAGTTCTTTCATCTCGCTGGGTGTGAGTCTGTAAGGAGCACGAGCTATTGGTGCAGCTCCTGGTACAAGATCTATTTGAAATTCAACGGATCGATGTAGAGGTAATCCCGGTAATTCTTTCGAAAATACATCGGGAAATTCTTTTTCAATGGGAACATCATTGATGCTCTTTTCTTCAGTTTGTACTTTCTCGACGTGTGCTAGAATAGCATAGCAACCTTTTCTTATTAGTTTTTGTGCCTTCAAATTACTAATAAGATGTAGCTTCGTGTTGCCCTTTTCTCCGTACACCATTAAGGGTTTTCCTTTTTCTCGTATAATGCGAATTGCATTTTTGTAACAAACGATCTCTGCTTTCACTTCTTTCAACCAGTCCATACCGATTATCACATCAAAACTCCCTAACTCTACTGGTATCAAATCAATCTTAAATGTTTCGCTAACCAGTTTAATTTCTCGATTCCGACATATATTATCTGCTGAAATTAATTTACCATTTGCTAATTCGAGTAAAAATTTACTATCCAAAGGCGTCAATGGACAACTTAATTTAGCACAAAAATCTCTACTCATATAGCTTCTATCCGCACCCGAATCAAATAAAACGTAAGCAGATTTATTGTCAATAAGAAACGTACCCGTAACAAGCTCCGGGTCTTCCTGTGCCTCTGCCGCATTAATATTGAAAACTCTTCCGCGACCTTGTCCATTCGTGTTCTCCTGGTTCGGGCAATTTCTAATAATGTGGCCCGGTTTTCCACATTTATAATAAACTACATTGGCATAACTTGCTCCGACACTACTTGCTCCGCCATTACTCGTTCCGACACCATTTGTTCCTTTCGTTCTATTAACCCCTGGTCCGTAGACCTCACACTTCGCCACGCTATGACCATTTCTTTTACACTTGTTGCAAAATTTGGTGCAGAACCCCGAGTGATACTTTTCACACTTTTGGCATAGTTGCTTCTGATTGTTGTTGTTGTTGTTGTTGCGGTTATTATTGTTATTGGGATGATTGTTGTAGTTGATGTTGTTGTTGTTGTTGTTATTGTTGTTGTTGGGCCGTTTGTTGTAGTTGTGATTGATGTTGCGATTGTTGGGATAATTGTTGCGATTATTGTTGTAATTGCTGTTGTTGTTGTATTGGTGATTCTTATCACCGTTTTCCTCCTACTTTCTTTTGACTTGCTTCACATTGGCCTCTTCAGCAGTCTGTTCTTTAATTCTTTCTTCAATCTGGTTCACTAGTTTGTGAGCCATTCTACATGCCTGTTGGAATGGAGGCGGGCTCGTGTGAACTTATATCTTCTTGGATTCTTTCCAGTAATCCTTTCACAAACGCGTCGATCTTCTCTTCCTCATCTTCGAATGCTCCCGGACACAATAGGCACAATTCTGTGAATCGTCTTTCGTACGTGGTAATATCAAATCCTTGGGTTCGTAACCCTCTAAGTTCTGTCTTGAGCTTATTGACCTCAGTTCTGGGACGGTACTTCTCGTTCATCAAGTGCTTGAATGCTGACCACGGTAGTGCGTACGCATCGTCTTGTCCCACTTGCTCTAGATAGGTATTCCACCATGTTAACGCAAAACCTGTGAAGGTATGCGTAGCGTACTTCACTTTGTCCTCTTCAGTACACTTACTTATGGCAAACACCGATTCGACCTTCTCGGTCCACCGTTTCAATCTGATTGGTCCTTCGGTTCCATCAAATTCCAAAGGTTTGCAGGCAGTGAATTCTTTGTAGGTGCATCCTACATGATTTCCTGTACTGCTAGATCCAAGGTTATTGTTGGTATGTAGCGCAACCTGTACTGCGGCTATGTTTGAAGCTAGAAAAGTACGGAATTCCTCTTCATTCATATTCATGGTGTGTCGAGTAGTCGGTGCCATTTCCTTCAAAATAGTCAAATGGAACAAGTTAATCATACAGAATATTAAGAGTAGTTAATAGTATTTCGTAGCATAATATGAACTCATTTATAAAAGCTTTTTCTTCATATTAGCGTTTTATAAGTTTAAATTCGGGTAGTACCTACCCGTTAAGTTCATACTTAGTAGCTAATATACAATTCAACTACTACAATTCTATATGAAAAACTGATTATAATAATATTTTGCGTTCAAACTTTTACACAATATTTTACAAACTTACAATACCGCTTATTTTACATATAGCATGAAATATAGCACACAATAAATTTGATACAAGATGGTTGTGAAGATAATTCTAGCTAGTACACAAGTCGTTCAGCAAAGGCAATAAAGACACGTAATTCATACGTCCAGAAACAAGTCATGCATTCTGGTTTTACTAGGATTACTTCCCATCCTTGGTCTTGTGGAACATAACCGTCATGGCCGTTGATAAGACAGCGTGTTGTAACGTCGTCAAAGGTACGAGGGTTACGTAATGTCCAACAGTCCCGTAACAATCTAAAAACCTCATTTCTTACCCCAATTACCGACTCCGTCACTTGTGGGAACGTTTTGTTTAATAGTTGTAGCCCGATGTTCTTGTTCTCACTTTGGTGAGAAGCGAACATTACTAATCCGTAAGCATAACATGCTTCTTTGTGTTGCATGTTAGCCGCTTTTTTTAAATCACGAAGTCCAATATTCGGATATATTGAGTCAAAATAATTTCTTAACCCATTGCGTAAAATAGCATTTGGGTTCCCCACAATATATGCGTCAAAGTAAACACATCGTAACTTATGGATTTCCCAATGTGATATCCCCCATCTTTCGAACGAAAGCCTTTTATAAACCAAGGCATTCTTGGAACGTTCTTCGAATGTCTTACAAACTGATCTCGCCTTAAATAGTTGTGCCGAAGAATTCTGACCGACTCTAGACAAGATTTCATCAATCATGTCTCCGGGTAGGTCTCTTAAAATATTGGGTTGTCTATCCATTTTGTGTTTTTATACTGTAAAATAGACAAGAGTTAGATTCATAAAAAAAATACTTATTAATACAAGCAATTTTTACATATATCATAAAGCATAAGCACACTATATTACATATATTACACCACACGAATACAACTATCTTATTCCGACTCGCTTGTTTCTTCTTCTTCGGTTTTGGTTCGTTTTTCCAAGTTTCTAGGGATATATGATGTTCCCCTAATACGAGTCGTCGTTTTCCACATTGGTTTAGAAAAACCTGGTGGTTTAGAGGTTCCCGGGTCATTGTTACAACTTAAGGACTTCGGGGGTTGACGATACATATAAAGTTCATCGGGGTTGGAATTAGATTTCTCTATTTTTATGCCCTTTCCCTTATTATTTTCTTTTGCCTTTTTAAATTCAGTTGGGGTAATTTCTATAACATCATCGGAATTCTCGTCGGAATCCGATTCATCGGAGAATTGGTAATCCTCCCAATATTTTGCTTCCTTGGCGGAAACACCATTGACCATAATTAACCTTGGTCGGTTGGTTGAGGATTTTCTTTTACTTAACCGTTTTATTATTTCCCCCACCGGTTCTATTTCTTCATCCGGTTCCGATTCTTCTTCCGGTTCCGATTCTTCTTCCGGTTCCGACTCTTCTTCCGGTTCCTCTTCGGGAACTTGTGAATCAGTCCACGAATCATTTCAATTTACATTTGACTCTTCATTATTATTAGGTGAGTCAATGGGACTTGTTCTAGAGGTAGACATCTATCACATAATATCAAACGCGTTAAGAGATTAATATATCACATAATATTCACATGTTAAAAATATATAGTTTCCAACAAAATTTGTTAAGCAATCATTTTTCAAGTAAACACGGTCGAAGTCCAGACTCAATAATGCATCCTAACAAATTCGATAAGACACACTAATGCAAAATTCTGGTTCTCTAAGACCAACGCTCGGATACCAACTGAAATGTCCCGTTCTTATTGATTAAAAACGTTCCATATTAATTGATTTCGTTGCGAGGTTTTGACCTCTATATGAGACGTTTTTCAAAGACTGCATTCATTTTAAAACAAACCATAACCTTTATTTCATCAATAAAGGTTTAAAAAGCTTTACGTAGATTATCAAATAATGATAATCTAAAATATCCTGTTTACACACGACCATTACATAATGGTTTACAATACAAATATGTTATAACAAAATAAGTTTCTTGAATGCAGTTTTTACACAATATCATACAAGCATGGACTCCAAATCTCGTCCTTATTTAAGTATGCGATAGCGGAAGCTCTTAATAATCACCTGAGAATAAACATGCTTAAAACGTCAACAAAAAATGTTGGTGAGTTATAGGTTTAACCTATATATCAAATCATAATAATAGACCACAAGATTTCATATTTCAATACACATCCCATACATAGAGATAAAAATCATTCATATGGTGAACACCTGGTAACCGACATTAACAAGATGCATATATAAGAATATCCCCATCATTCCGGGACACCCTTCGGATATGATATAAATTTCGAAGTACTAAAGCATCCGGTACTTTGGATGGGGTTTGTTAGGCCCAAAAGATCTATCTTTAGGATTCGCGTCAATTAGGGTGTCTGTTCCCTAATTCTTAGATTACCAGACTTAATAAAAAGGGGCATATTCGATTTCGATAATTCAACCATAGAATGTAGTTTCACGTACTTGTGTCTATTTTGTAAATCATTTATAAAACCTGCATGTATTCTCATCCCAAAAATATTAGATTTTAAAAGTGGGACTATAACTCACTTTCACAGATTTTTACTTCGTCGAGAAGTAAGACTTGGCCACTGGTTGATTCACGAACCTATAACAATATATACATATATATCAAAGTATGTTCAAAATATATTTATAACACTTTTAATATATTTTGATGTTTTAAGTTTATTAAGTCAGCTGTCCTCGTTAGTAACCTACAACTAGTTGTCCACAGTTAGATGTACAGAAATAAATCGATAAATATTATCTTGAATCAATCCACGACCCAGTGTATACGTATCTCCGTATTGATCACAACTCAAACTATATATATTTTGGAATCAACCTCAACCCTGTATAGCTAACTCCAACATTCACATATAGAGTGTCTATGGTTGTTCCGAAATATATATAGATGTGTCGACATGATAGGTCAAAACATTGTATACGTGTCTATGGTATCTCAAGATTACATAATATACAATACAAGTTGATTAAGTTATGGTTGGAATAGATTTGTTACCAATTTTCACGTAGCTAAAATGAGAAAAATTATCCAATCTTGTTTTACCCATAACTTCTTCATTTTAAATCCGTTTTGAGTGAATCAAATTGCTATGGTTTCATATTGAACTCTATTTTATGAATCTAAACAGAAAAACTATAGGTTTATAGTCGGAAATATAAGTTACAAGTCATTTTTGTAAAGGTAGTCATTTCAGTCGAAAGAACGACGTCTAGATGACCATTTTAGAAAACATACTTCCACTTTGAGTTTAACCATAATTTTTGGATATAGTTTCATGTTCATAATAAAAATAATTTTCTCAGAATAACAACTTTTAAATCAAAGTTTATCATAGTTTTTAATTAACTAACCCAAAACAGTCCGCGGTATTACTACGACGGCGTAAATCCGGTTTTACGGTGTTTTTCGTGTTTCCAGGTTTTAAATCATTAAGTTAGCATATCATATAGATATAGAACATCTGTTTAGTTGATTTTAAAAGTCAAGTTAGAAGGATTAACTTTTGTTTGCGAACAAGTTTAGAATTAACTAAACTATGTTCTAGTGATTACAAGTTTAAACCTTCGAATAAGATAGCTTTATATGTATGAATCGAATGATGTTATGAACATCATTAATACCTTAAGTTCCTTGGATAAACCTACTGGAAAAGAGAAAAATGGATCTAGCTTCAACGGATCCTTGGATGGCTCGAAGTTCTTGAAGCAGAATCATGACACGAAAACAAGTTCAAGTAAGATCATCACTTGAAATAAGATTGTTATAGTTATATAAATTGAACCAAAGTTTGAATATGATTATTACCTTGTATTAGAATGATAACCTACTGTAAGAAACAAAGATTTCTTGAGGTTGGATGATCACCTTACAAGATTGGAAGTGAGCTAGCAAACTTGAAAGTATTCTTGATTTTATGCAACTAGAACTTGTAGAATTTATGAAGAACACTTAGAACTTGAAGATAGAACTTGAGAGAGATCAATTAGATGAAGAAAATTGAAGAATGAAAGTATTTGTAGGTGTTTTTGGCCGTTGGTGTATGGATTAGATATAAAGGATATGTAATTTTGTTTTCATGTAAATAAGTCATGAATGATTACTCATATTTTTGTAATTTTATGAGATATTTCATGCTAGTTGCCAAATGATGGTTCCCACATGTGTTAGGTGACTCACATGGGCTGCTAAGAGCTGACCATTGGAGTGTATATACCAATAGTACATACATCTAAAAGCTATGTATTGTACGAGTACGAATACGGGTGCATACGAGTAGAATTGTTGATGAAACTGAACGAGGATGTAATTGTAAGCATTTTTGTTAAGTAGAAGTATTTTGATAAGTGTATTGAAGTCTTTAAAAAGTGTATAAATACATATTAAAACACTACATGTATATACATTTTAACTGAGTCGTTAAGTCATCGTTAGTCGTTACATGTAAGTGTTGTTTTGAAACCTTTAGGTTAACGATCTTGTTAAATGTTGTTAACCCAATGTTTATAATATCAAATGAGATTTTAAATTATTATATTATCATGATATTATCATGTATGAATATCTCTTAATATGATATATACACATTAAATGTCTTTACAACGATAATCGTTACATATATGTCTCGTTTAAAAATCATTAAGTTAGTAGTCTTGTTTTTACATATGTAGTTCATTGTTAATATACTTAATGATATGTTTACTTATCATAGTATCATGTTAACTATATATATATATATATTCATATATATGTCATCATATAGTTTTTACAAGTTTTAACGTTCGTGAATCACCGGTCAACTTGGGTGGTCAATTGTCTATATGAAACATATTTCAATTAATCAAGTCTTAACAAGTTTGATTGCTTAACATGTTGGAAACATTTAATCATGTAAATATCAATCTCAATTAATATATATAAACATGGAAAAGTTCGGGTCACTACATTCTGGTCTTCTGAAAACTGTCGAACTGATTTTTATGCCCATTGGAGCGGCGCGCCACCTTTTGGAGCGGCGCTCCAGACCCTTTTTGCTGAATCTGAGCTGAAAACTCACTAATATCACCTGTTTTCGAACCAAACTCGAATCAAACCAATCCCTTTCACTTGCTTTCATATAAAATCACTAAAAACCATCAAATATCTTCAAAATTTATCTCCTTGGTCTTAGAACTCGAACTTTCAAAACACTTATCAATATATCACCAAATCGTATCCAAAAGGACTAAAATGTACCCGATATCACTAAGGAAAACACGTATCAAATATGCGATATCAAACAACCCCACACTAGAGTTTTGCTTGTCCTCAAGCAATTAAACTCGATAATAATCTTCTACCATATAATAACTCTTCAAACGTGTATGTAGAACCAAACGAACAAGAAACAAAACAAATAACTAGTGTGGGCACGATTTGGAGTAAATAACAACCATGTTTCCCACTTGCATTCCCCCGAAATAACTTCTCAAACCGCAATCAATATGTAATGCATATAGTAACCAAAGATAATCTCGAATAACGTACCATACAGATGAAGTAGAGAATCTCGAATCATAAATAAGTCTTCAAAGGAAACGGGAATCAAGTGGAAACCGAGCACCAAAAAGTATAGCAATCGAACATGTGTGCCAAAAGAACACACGGGCTACCCCGCAATTGGTCAAGCCAAGCCTCCCACAGTACCTAACATCACGAGATGTCGGTAAGAAAATAATGTGCTTAGGAGGATACACATTACGTCCAGATATCATCGATAATCATGAGGTGATCATCTAATCCGTTAAGTCAACCATAAAGATTGAGGTTCATCAGGCTTAAACGCTGATATCTTACCTTTCCGGAGGTTATCCACTGGGAATCTGATCAATCACTGACATTTTGTGTATCATGGTGCGCTTCCCATTTGGCTAGCAAATCTCCCTCATTGAGATAAGCTTTGACTACCAGTTTCCCTGTTTGACGTTGAGGCCTGGTAGATTTCCAGTCGATTTTAGCAATGACTTTTCAAGATTTTTCGTCACCCTACAAATGGTCTAGACTACATCTTCTGAAACAAATCAGTAAGTGTGTCGTTCGAAAGACTTAACTCCCTTAAGGATGGAATAGATACATCCTGTGTGGTTATATTAGGTGGTCGGGTGCAACATTGTCCTTGTTAGGAGAAACAATGAGGATCACCCTGTTTAAGTTTTCGATCTAGCGCATGGTCCGGTTTCGACCACACGCCACTATCACCGTTCATACGGTTGACATCCGCCTTGGTGCAGATGACCTACGTATGAATTTTTATGTTCATGTAGGATTTCACATTCAAAATAATGAACATGTTTTGAAAGTTCAAGACTTTCTCCTCTAACAGTACCTCATCGTGAAATGATGGGTAATGAAATGGTATCGCTTAAGAGGTATACGTACCAAGTGAAACGGTCGGAAGACTTTACTTCCTTAATGAGTGGATCTGAGTCACTCGGGAATGCCAATCTATTTCAATTGACACTCGGTTTAAATCTCAAAAACCTTTGGGTGCCATAGCTTTTGGCTATGGGTTGTGTTGTCTAAGCAAACACAAGAACGTAGCTATTGTTCCTAAAAAGGACAACACTGGTGAAGCTCTAGGCTCCTCTTCCCACAGTATCACACCATTAAATGATGTAATAATAAAATGATATAGTTTCGGAAGTCTGCTATACCAAGTAACCAGAAGTTTGTGATCAGGCACGTGATTCGGTCACAATCACGCTATGCAATCACCGCTCTCTCACGGTTTACACCCGTTTTGGTACAGGTGGCCTACTATTGAGTTCCCCGAACTCGTAGGATTTCATGTCCAAAATAATGAACATGTGGGACAATTTTGGCTTCTTTGAAAACACGAATTATATCATAAAATAGCAAGCCAATTTTCATAATAAAGGTTTTGGCCGAATTTTCAAGTTTTTTTATTTATTTATTATTTTTAAACTAATTTTTCTATTTTTTTTTATTTTACCCCTAATTTTTCAATTTTTATTTTTACGACCAAAACCCGTGAAACGTCAAGTCTTTTTAAATCAAAACAAATATGATGATGATTCCATTAACAACCAACCCGAGAGATTTTACATCCCCACCCCACACTTGAGATCAAGTAATGTCCCCATCACTTGAGATCAAAAATAGATAAAAATCGAAAGGGTTATGTGAGAAAGAAAATATAAAAACTTATCGAGTTAACCACTGATCGCTGAATGCCAGTGACAGTTGGCGCTGAACTGACTGCCAGCATAAGAACATTGTCCATTCCCGATCATCACACCAATATCATCAATCATGCAGTTTTGCTGAACTTAATGCCAGACTTGAAAAATCGTTTCACCAACAAACCTAAGAAAATAAAAACATACGAATTACATAAACGGGACAAGGTGGCACCACCCGATGCCGAAACGCTTTGTCCCTCAAATAAGTTGCAGAGTACATAAACAGAAAATAAAATTATTCAAGTACAGACCAAATGAAAAAGAAATAGTTTCAAACAAATACAACATAACATGCGCAACAATCAATCACTGCTCAGCCAAAAATCTCTGGTAGGGTCCCAATTCACACCATACGTATCCTAACAAGCTTGGTACGGGTCATATGAAGGATCCGGTCTCGGAGGAGTAACTGACGTATAATCGGGAATGGTAGTTCGCGTCGGAATATACGCCTCCGGGTTCTGACACATCTGACGCTGAATTTGTCGCTGATGGACCTCCCACTGATTGTGGGCCCTAATTCCCCTAACATCGTACTCAACCATGTCAACACACTCTCCCAAATGACCCAACTCTGTTCCAAACTGCCCCAAGGTTGTGTTAATCGACCCATAGTTGTTTTGGTGCCAAGTCATCAAATCCTCGTTATGCCTACGCTGCTCCGCTAACATGATTATGCTCCACCTGAGCATCATACGCTGACCTGCTGTCTCTATACTCCAAATGAAGACCGTCTACACTGTTAACCAATGAATTCCAACTCTCTTCACCCATTGACCACGTACCCTGTACGTTCGCAGCACTCGAGCTACCTGCCTCATACGTGGATCGACTAGCCCCACGTCCACGTCCACGACCTCCACCTTCACCTGGCTATTGCTGTTGCTGTTCATCAGACCACAAAACCCAACCTGATGGACCACGACTGATAAACTCAGCTTTCGAGAAAAACAGAATGTTAGTGGGCATCGCCTCAACTCCCACTACATCACACCTACTAGTCGGGACCGAGAACGCCCGTGCTAACCTAGTAACAAAATGCCCACCTAACAATAGGCGTTCCGTGCGTGTGTCTGTTCCAATTTCCTGCAACCATACCCCTCACATACACGGGACATCGATTGGCTCACTCAGTTTAATTTGTTGTAGGATCCAAAGATCCCTTCGCTGAATCTTGTTCGCGTTTCTCCTAGCCATGAACATAGTAGCAATCATCTTAAAAATTATTCGATCCTTAGGAAGTCTAAGCATCGACTGAACACTCCGACTTGAACTAAACGGACCAGCACTAGCATTTGCCACAGTTGGCCAATAATCACTCTCACTGAAAACTTCCTGCCCAAACACTCTACAATTCATCAAATGCCACTTCAAATCATTATCAGTCAACTCTGGATATAAATCCAACGCCCGAGCCAATGCAACTTTAGACATGCGACACTCTAATCCGCCAAGCCTAAATGTCAAGAAATCTGCCTCGGTCTGAGAGACTCGAGGGCGACAACTAACAGTTGAGAAGAACTCTATAGTTATCTGCTCATAAATTTCTTCATTAATTTCAAATAACCTTTCATAAGGTCTAAACTCATTACACGCATAAACTACCCACAAGTAACGACGCAACTCCCGAACAATATTATTACCCAATGATGAAAGATGGAACCAATCCAAATAAAAAGTTCGCTCAATCGGACGAGCGCTATTTGTTGTGAACCTTTCCTCCAAATCCTCATCATTCGAGATGTGAGATAACCATAATTCAGGATTATTCGGTGTTTGTCTTGGTTGTTCCTGGTTTCCTCTTGATCTCTACATTCATGAAACAAGTAAAAAAAACAAAACACCAAACTCAAAAGTTAGTGTTAGTCATAATAATAAGCACCAAGTACCATTTACATCCAAACCATGTTTCATGTCAATCCACTTTTGAAAATAATCTCCAAGTTAACCAATAACACTTGTAAAACAATGCCAAGACCACAATCTATCTCAAATCATACTATCATGTAAACCAATTCATCATATCAATGACGCTCACATAACACCATTACCAAAATATTAAAAAAAAAATGACTACTCATAACACTTCTTAACTTTCAAAAATCTAGAAAAGTTCATCATGTGTGCCAACCTTAACCAATGAAAATAACTACTACCAACATACTCATCACAACTTAAAAACACATGTTTAATCCTCACTAGTATGGCATCATACATAACTAAATCAATTTTTGCATCAAGTCATTCAAACCAACATGACCCGCCCATATGAACACATCCCCACACTAGCTCAAAAACACATAAACAATTCAAAAACTAGAGCATATTCAAGCATGTAACTCCTTCATCACTTACAAATTCGCATTCCCAAACATATAAACCCTAGTTTCAATTGCTACTTCTAAAAACACAAAATTAATTATGAATTCAAAGCATACAATCATAATCTAACAAAACCCATCACTAATTAGAACACAAAACCCCAATTAAAGAAACCCCACACTAATTCATCATACAAATAAAAAATTAGGCATGTAAATACACACAATTAGATGAAATTAGTAAGATAGAAAACAAATTCGGACCTTTGGGTTAACCATTCTTGCAAGATTTGAAGTTAAGTGAACAAGAAATCGAAGTCTTGAAAATTAGGGTTTATGGATGTAGGTGTTTGGAAGTGTAAAAGAGTTGTTATGAATGAAAAGAATGAAAGAATTGGGAGTAAAACAGTGCTTGTACCCATTTTTCCTTTTGTGTGGTTAATAAAATTCGTGTTTTATTTCATTTAAAAGGGCAAAACAGTCTGACCGACAGAAACGGCGCGGCGCTCCATATATTGCGCGGCGCGCCAAAAGGCCGCGCGGCGCGCCATATAACTGAAAAATCAGTTCGAGGCTTTTTCAAGATCTGGCACATCAGGTACTTTAAAGTGGAGCGGCGCGCAAGGGTATGGAGCGGCGCTCCAAGTACTGTTTCCTCAAAAATTCGCAATTTTAAGCCATTTTAACCCATTTTCTCAACCTAAAAACCAACAAACAACCCCAACAAAAATCCAAGCATGATCACATTGCACATATCATCAAACAAGCACAAAAACATACAAACTCTACAACAATGTGAAGTTTATTACCGAGTCATTCACAAGACTCGTTTCCAATTTCAAGTGACCTTAGGATCGGGTTCAACGTGAAACCCATCATCAATCTCCAATGGACCATCGAAATATTTTTTCACACGATGTCCATTAACCTTAAAGGTTGTACCACTAGCATTTTTCAACTCAATCGCACCGTATGGGTACACCTTAACAACCTCAAATGGTCCCGTCCACCGGGACTTAAGTTTACCCGGTAAAAGCTTCAACCTAGAATTAAACAAGAGCACTCGATCACCCTCATTAAACTCTTTCGGACCCTTTAACCTTCTATCATGCCATAGCTTGGTTGTCTCTTTATAAATTAACGAATTCTCATACGCATCAAGGCGTAATTCACCAAGCTCATTCAATTGCCCCGCCCTTAGGCGTCCGGCTTCCTTCAAATCTAAATTGCACTTTTTAAGTGCCCACATCGCTTTATGCTCAATCTCCAACGGGAGATGGCACGCTTTCCCATAAACAAACCGATAAGGAGTGGTTCCAATTGGCGTTTTGTAGGCGGTTCGAAACGCCCACAAAGCTTCATCGAGCTTATTCGCCCACTCCTTCGGATTCGACCCCACAGTTTTCTCAAGAATCCCTTTAAGAGCTCGATTGGTATTCTCAACTTGTCCGCTCGTTTGGGGATGGTATAAAGTAGAAACTTTATGGAGAACTCCATATCGCTTCAATACCTTCTCCATTTGGGCGTTACAAAAATGAGTACCCCTATCACTAATTAAAGCTTTAGGAGTTCCAAATCGAGAGAATAAACGCTGAAGGAATGAAATCACAACTCGTGCATCGTTTGTAGCCAAAGCTTGCACTTCGGCCCACTTAGACACGTAGTCAATGGCAACGAGTATGTAACTATAATTCTGAGATTTCAGAAATGGCCCCATAAATTCAATTCCCCAAACATCAAATACTTCACAAACTTGGATGCTTTGTTGAGGCATCTCATCCCGTTTGGTGACTTTACCGGCCCTTTGACAAGAATCGCACGACTTGCAAATCTGGTGGGCATCCTTGAAAATTGTCGGCCAAAAGAAACCGGCATCATAGACTTTACGCCCCGTGATTTGGGGTCCAAAATGCCCACCGGTAGGCCCACTATGGCACTCGGTCAAAATACGCATACACTCCTCTCCGGAAACGCACCGGCGGATAACCCCATCGGGACAACAACGAAAAAGATAAGGGGCCTCCCAGAAATAGTACTTAAGGTCACTGAAGAATTTCTTCCTCTTTTGATACGACCACCCTTTTTCCAAGAATCCCCCAACGAGATAATTAGCAATGTCCACGTACCATGGCTCGTCCACCTTGTTCATCGCCATGAGATATTCATCGGGAAAATCATCATGGATACTCGATTCGTGAAGGACTTCGAGATTTGGATTCTCGAGTCTAGACAAGTGGTCAGCCGCTAGATTTTCAGCACCCTTCTTATCCCGGATCTCGATGTTGAATTCTTGCAAAAGCAAGATCCATCTAAGCAGTCGAGGTTTTGCATCCGGTTTCGAAAATAGGTACTTAAGAGCAGAATGGTCCGTAAAAACAATAGTCTTAGACAAGATTAAGTAGGACCGGAACTTATCAAACGAAAAGACCACCGCAAGGAGTTCTTTTTCAGTGGTAGTATAATTCAATTGCGCTCCCTGCAAGGTCTTGCTTGCATAGTAAATGGGTCGGAAGTGTTTCTCGACCCTTTGACCCAAAACAGAGCCAACAGCAAAATCAGAAGCATCGCACATAAGCTCGAATGGAAGGGACCAATTCGGAGCAATTATGATTGGCGCATTGATCAGTTTCTCCTTAAGAAGATTGAATGCCTTTAGGCACTCTTCGGAGAAATTCCAAGGCGTGTCCTTTTCGAGGAGTTTGTTCATCGGGTTAGCAATTTTAGAAAAATCCTTAATAAACCGCCGGTAAAAATCGACGTGCCCGAGAAAACTCCGAACACCCTTAACATCGGTGGGAGGTGGAAGGTTCTTAATAGCCGTTACCTTCGCAGGATCCACCTCGATACCGTCCCTAGAAATCTTGTGCCCGAGAACTATGTCCTCTTGAACCATGAAATTGCACTTTTCCCAATTGAGCACAAGATTAGACTTCTCACACCTTTCCAACATCTGCTCTAAATTAAGAAGGCATGAATCAAAAGTGTCACCGAAGACTGAAAAGTCATCCATGAACACCTCCATGCAATCCTATATCATATCGTGGAATATGGCCATCATGCACCTTTGAAAAGTGGCCGGAGCATTGCAAAGGCCAAAGGGCATGCGTCAGTATGAAAATGTGCCATACGGGCACGTGAAAGTAGTTTTCTCCTGGTCCTCGGGCGAGATAGGAATTTGGAAATAGCCCGAAAAACCATCAAGAAAACAATAAAAGCTGTTTTCCGCTAACCTCTCTAGCATTTGATCCATGAAAGGTAACGAGAAGTGGTCTTTGCGTGTGGCGTCGTTCAACTTTCGATAGTCAATACAAACACGCCACCCCGTGACAGTCCTAGTGGAAATTAACTCATTTTTATCGTTGGTGGTAACAGTCATACCACCTTTCTTAGGTACACAATGTACTGGGCTAATCCAAGGACTGTCAGAGATCGGGTAAATCAGACCTGCATCGAGGAGATTAATGATCTCTTTCTTCACGACTTCTTGCATGTGCGAGTTCAACCTCCTTTGTCGTTGCACCACATGTTTGGAGTTATCCTCCATTAGGATTTTGTGGGTGCAATAGGAGGGACTAATACCCTTAATGTCGTGAATTTTCCATGCAATGGCCGGTTTATGGGCCTGCAGCATGGTTACAAGCTCAGTTTTCTGACCTGTAGTAAGAGAAGAAGAAATAATTACCGGGAGCTTAGATTCCTCCTGCAAATAAGCATATTCCAAATGATCAGGATGTGGCTTCAGTTCTAACTCGGGAGGTTCTTCAATCGAAGACTTGCTCCGGTAATCCGCATCACGTTCGAGTTCTTTGAACTCCTCCTCAGTCGGCTCATAGCCGTTTTCCATCAAGGTGGTCAAAATATCCACCTCCTCAACCTGCAACTCTTCATCAATTTCAACCAATGAGCATTCTCCTGAACCCTGTAACTCTGGGAATTCCTGCAACAACTCAGACTGGACATTCACAGTGTTAAGAAAATAACATGTATCATCAGTGTAGGCAGGGTATTTTAAAGTATGGTCGATTGAGAAAGTTGCATGCAAATCATCTATCCTAAGGGTCAACTGTTGGCCATAGACATCAATTATACACCTAGAAGTATTCAAAAATGGCTGACCCAAAATCAGTGGAATCCTCTCATCCACTTCCATATCTAGCACCACGAAATCGGCCGGAAAAACCAACGACCCGGTCTTAACTAGCATATTCTCGATAATTCCACGAGAGAATTTGATAGAGCGGTCAGCTAGCTGAATAGCCATACGCGTGGGTTTCAAATCCCCGGGGTCTAGCTTCAAGTAAATAGAATAGGGCATTAAATTTATGCTAGCCCCCAAATCTGCCAACGCCCTCATACAACCCAAATTACCCAGTAAACAAGGAATGGTAAAACTCCCAGGATCCTCAAGCTTCTCGGGAAGCTTGTTTGCAACTACCGCTGAGCATGCGGCATTCAGCCTGACTAAAGACACATTCTCCAGCTTCTTCCTGTTAGTTAGCAAGTCCTTAAGAAACCTTGCATACTTGGGCATACCTGCAATCACATCAATAAAAGGCAAATTAATGTTAACTTTTTTAATCAAGTCCATGAACTTGGACTTTTCTGCCTCCAGCTTCTCCAGTCTCTGCTTCCTCGGGAATGGGAGCGGTGGTTGATACTCTTTAACTACCGGTTTAGCAACAACAGTTTCCGGTACCCTCACAAATTTCTCAATCACCTGTTCTGGCTCCTAATCCCCCTCCGGTTCACTAACAACAACCGGTTCACTATCCTTAACCAATGGTACTCGCAAATCATACTCATCGAGCTTCCTCGGTGAATCATATGCTAAACCACTTCGGGTGGTGATAGCATTAACGTGCCCATTCTTCGGGTTAGTATCTATCTTACTCGGTAACTCCCCCGGTTTCCTCACATTATTCTGATTAGCAAGTTGACCAATTTGTTTCTCCAAATTCTGAATAGCTGCTTGTTGATTTCGAAACATTTGATCATTCTTCTCATTGTTCTGAGTAACAGTAGTAACAAGCTGAGTTTGAGAAATCACAAGCTTTTTGATCATAGCTTCAAGGTTGGACTTTTTCTCTTCGGCTTAGGGTTTATGAAAATACTCGGGAGCTTGCTGCTGATATCCTCCACTAGAACCTGGCTGGAACCTTGAACCTTGATTACCTTGAGGATTATAGGGATTGTTGAAATTCCTATTAAACTGCGCACGTCCCTGAAACTGATTGTTGTTCTGTTGACTAATATAAGCAATCTATTCCTTCTGATTCATAGTCAAACATGCATCACAATCTTTTGCCAGATGTAATCCCCTACAATACTCACAACCAACCTTCATACCATGAATATCCTTATTTATCTTCTCCAAATTCCTACCAAAGGAATCCAACTTAGCACTTATAGACCCAAAATCATCATATGCACCATGGGTTTCAATTCTATTAACTGAAGCTGAATGGAATGACTCATGATCTTGATGCCATTCGTGAGAGTAAGCAGCTTGCTTTTCAATTATATATAGCGCCTCTTCTTCGGTCTTATCCATTAACGTACCACCTGCTGCTTGATCAATAGTCTGACGAGTTGGGATGTCACAACCCTTGTAGAAAATCTGGACCTTTTGTAAATCATTCAATCCGTATTGCGGATACGAGCGTAGCATATTAGAATAATGATCCCAAGCATCAAATAGTGTCTCGCTGCTCTTTTGTCTGAATTGAGAAATTTCTGCTTGAAGTCTAGCAGCTCGAGACGCAGGGAAAAACTTTGATAAAAACTTATCCATCAAAATCTCCCAAGAGGTAATCGTACCCTTTGGTTGCTTATCTAACCATCTCTTTGCTTCTCCCTTAAGAGTCCAAGAAAAAAGCCTTGTCTTGATTGACGTATCGGCAACCTCATGCAACTTAAACAAATTGAAAACATCATTGAAAACATGAAGATGCTCGTTAGCATCCTCACTATCCTTGCCATGAAATTGGCAGTCAGAAGAAATCAAACTCAGGATCGGCCCTGTAATTTAAAAAGGCTGAGTGATGTTCGGTTGAGTAATCGAATTGCCTTGGCCCCCTCGTGTGGCCTTCAACTTTTCTGCCATAGTCTGAGGACGAGGTGGTTGTTCAGCTCGGTCAGCCATATCTTCAGTCTCGAAAAGATCTAATGAAATGTAAGATTCTTCTTCTTCTATGATTTCAGGTGGTGTATCGGGCACCACAGTCTCAGAACTACTACCCAAATTAGTTATATTAGCACTTGAAGAAAAAGATGAATCCACTGTAGACTGTTGCTCTTGACTTAACGCTCTGAATAACTCTCTTTCAGGTTCTGCAAATGGTTGAAGAATCAGAGAATTAGAAGAACGCGTATGTGGCATGCACTACCTGTTATCTGCGAAATCACAACTAACAACTGATTAAACGCACCGATTCAACTGAGAAAAACGAAAAGAAATTATAAACTATAACTAAACTAAACTAAAAACAATTAGATAACAATCTTAATTTTTGACACAACTGTCCCCGGCAGCGGCGCCAAAAACTTGATGTGTGAAATCTAGTATATAATTTATCTCTGGAAAACAGTGGTTTAAAGATTACTACACACTAACGGGTAGTGTACTCGATCGTGCAATCGTATAAAATTGGTAATTCCGAAATCGTTCCAAGGACAGTTTAAACGTGAGAATTAAGATTGTAACTAATAAAATAAACTAAGTTAATCTATGAAAATTGAAAGTACGAGATAGTTTGTTTTGTGGCTATATAACGATTAGCCAAATCAAAGATCGATTAAAAGTAAAAGACGATATTTTTGTGTTTTTAAGTTTACAAAAATAAATGCTGACTCAACAAAAAGTAAAGATATTTGAATTCAATGGATAAAAGAATGTTCGCCTAGATCTCCTATTCGTAGTGTCAGATGATTTGTTATTAAGCACCAGTTTAATTTATCAATACATGCAACTACAAAGTCGGTTTACCCAGAGTTCTCTTTTAGCAACACATCAAACTTAGTTTATTGGCTTAGGGTTCCCTTTCACCAAAGACCTCTTTCGTTTGTGACTTAGTAATTAACTAACTACAAGATTAAGATTCAATTGGTTACGCGTTCGCTCCACACAATTCACCCCTGTTTTGTTTAATCCTTGTTACCCGGTTTACCCCCTTGGTCCAGTAAGCACCCAATTGGTTAAGACAAATCAATTGAAAACTAGTGTACTAAAATGAAACAGGGTTCCCTTTGTTCAAACAAGATCACTAATCAACCTAGTAACAATAATCAACATCCACAAGAATGGTTCTTAATCAAAACTCATAATTATCATGCATTAATCAATAAAACATTAAAGTATCATCCATACACATACGAATATTCAATCTAGACAAACATTAAAAGCTTAGCTAATCATGGCTAGAACAAAAATCACAAATAAACAATTAAGAGTATTCATAATGATGTTAAGAATTAAACCTAATGAAAATTGTGTTCTTGAATGATAGACGGATCGAGACTTGTTTCCCGAATGTTTGATGTGTTAGAATGACCTTGAGAAACCCCAAAAATCACCTTGGTTCGTCAAAAAGCTGCTGGAAATCGTCTGGATGCGAAAGTGATTAATTAGGGTATTTTTCGGGCTTTAAATAGGAAACAAAACTGAACCGGGCTCAAAGTGGCGCGACGCGCCATATAACCGCGCTGCGCGCCAAAATAATGCGAGGCGCGCCATATACTGTGAGTATGCTTTCTGGTCTTCTGAAAACTGTCGAACTGATTTTTATGCCCATTGGAGCGGCGCGCCACCTTTTGGAGCGGTGCTCCAGACCCTTTTTGCTGAATCTGAGCTGAAAACTCACTAATATCACCTGTTTTCGAACCAAACTCGAATCAAACCAATCCCTTTCACTTGCTTTCATATAAAATCACTAAAAACCATCAAATATCTTCAAAATTCATCTCCTTGGTCTTAGAACTCGAACTTTCAAAACACTTATCAATATAACACCAAATCGTATCCAAAAGTACCAAAATGTACCCGATATTGCTAAGGAAAACACATATCAAATATCCGATATCACACCTCAATCGAGAGGATGAACCAACCGCACTTCATCTACGGAAGGAAAGATTTATGCATATAGTTATACACCAGAAAAACTCTCGGAAACTGAGTAAACGTTTAACACGTAGCTGTGCTAATTCCTTTAGCGTTATTATTACCGAAAATAATTGCAACTCCTGTTCGAGATAGCCAGTTTTGTCACAGCTCCAGCAAGTCAACTTCGACTTTTAGTTCGAATCAACCTTATTATAACTTTGATATATACGTTGCCATTGTTATTGTTACCGGGAAACCTTTTATATTCTGCAATATTACCAACAGATGTACCAGCAATCTCGTTGCTCCTTGGCTTAAATCTCTCCGACAAGTCACTATATTTATCTATTGAAGTCTTATCATATACTCATCCGCATCTTGTAACAAGAATTGCCATACCAATTACCGAAAATCAGCAACCAGTATTTTGAATCTCGTAGCATTTCTACATCAACAGTTATATGTATACATATAGCATTTATCTCTTAGAATTATGATCTTCTATTCTGAAATTCTGAAAAGCACTCTAGTCTACGAATCAGTTCTTTGAATTTTGAGAAAGCTGATAAAATAGCAAAAACTATTGATGACTTTAACAGTCAAAAGTATGATGATAAAGAATGGAGTGTTGGAAACGCTCAATAGAAAATTTAGTACCGAAAAGAGAATTATGCGAAACTATGAAGGAGGCTGTGAACAAATCACAAAGACTAAATCTGCCTTCAAAGAATCCAAATGATTCAGTATTTGCTGAATTCATTAACGAATACCTTGCTCCTGACTCTAAACCTTTACGGACAGATTTTCTTCATCATCCATCGATATTAGAAATTCTAAGATATCATCGTATCTTTCATTATAAATATCCTCGATATTTCTGAAGATATTTTTATAACTATTCTTAGCTGAAATCATTTATCTCTTCGCGATATCAGTGTTACATCAGAAAGGAAACTATTTTAGTTTCTAAATTCTGGAAAAAAAAATTGAACTTAAAATATGAATGTTATTGAAGTAGTGTTGGGAACTGAAGCATGAGTTAGTATAATATAATGACACTTGATCAACGTGATTATATTACAGTAAGTCATGTTGAGTTTCTATTGGAACGTGATGATTCACATACCATAACGTCATCATGTGCCATATTACACGACTCTTACATTCTATCTAATCTCTAAACATATCAAGAATATATCTTCCTGATAATTCTATCTTTTCTCATGACTTCTGGTAATTTGACAAGTCAGATCGAGCTACCACAATTTCTTTCTTAGAACATTAACTATGTTCATTCCAAAATTCATGTCTATGAATTCTGGACCATTACTTGCGAAGAGAAAACAAAAGAATGAAGCTCTGAAATAGAAACGGGGGTATAAATCGCAGCAAATAGGAGAGAGCATTAACAGTGGATGACAATGATTATAGAATACAGAAGCAGGGACTTCGAAATATAAAGGAAGATATAAAGCCCAACAACAACCCCGAAATTACAAACCGTATATATCGATGCATATAGCAATATAAAGACACGGGAGGACTAAAAATACTATAAAGCCAAGAGTATAGTAGAAGAAATTGATTCTTCCGGCGGCAGGTCAAAAAGAAGAACGACAGATATGAAAGTTAGGAGTATATCAAGAATCAGAACTGGATGAAGCATATTGACGAATGTTTTAAAATATGAATTGAAGGAGAAAGAATAGAAGGTGGGAGTTGTAGAAATAAGGAAACGAAGGGAGTGGATTTATAGTGAAATATCCGACAGGGTAATCGAGACAGATTACCGAATTTAATCAAAGTGAATCTTAATTTCCTTAATTACCGAAGAATTAAATCTTATATAGATTTCGATGATTTTCTTTAAATCCCTTGAATTCCGAAATTCAATAGTGACTACGTCAAAAGTTATGGAAAATCTCCATTTCTTCATCTCAATCTTTTGTGATAGCTTCACTCGTACTCTTCGAGTAATCGAATTGTTTTACCCATATTACTCAACGATGATAAAACTCTATTTTTCAGCTCAGATTCGTCATAAAAATATATTTATTGTCAGCCATGACCATCCCAATCAAATTTCGGGATGAAATTTCTTTAACGGGTAGGTACTGTGACGATCCGGAAATTTCTGACCAAATTTAAACTTAAATCTTTAAATAATTTCGACACAATAAGCAAAGTCTGTAATGTTGAGCCACAAAATTTTTGAACTGTTTCATATATGCATTTGACTTTTGACCGTTTCGACGATTCACGGCCAAAATTGTAAATAGTTATGTGTTTATATGTACATATATATATAAATGGAAATTGGAAAAAATAATTTGAAACATTATATGTTGTTGTATTTAAAATTAATTATATAAAACAAAATAAAAATAAGATATTATAATAATTATTATTTAAAGCATAACTATATATAAATAAAGTATATTAAAAATAAATATTAAATGATTGTAATACTCGTTGGACGTTTCGATTATTATTTAGAGAAGTTTAATTCGAACTTAGATGATTTTAAAATAAACGGTGATCCGAAAATAAGTTCTATAAATTTTAGGATTACTAAAAATGTATCATTTAGAGGTCAAATACCTCGCAATGAAATCAACTATTGTGAATCGTTTATAATCGGTATGAACGGGTCCTTTCAGATATAGTGGAACATTAAACTCTTCATCGTCGACATCTAAAGAAACATGACTACGGATGCCGGGAACGTACCACTTTGACTTATCTTTCAAAAAAGGCCAAGCATCCATCATATTAAATTTTTTCCCTTTGTTATTAAGTATGTAGATTTCATGGGCTCGATTCTCAACATTGAGCTCGCTCTCACCGCTTCTTCAATTACGGTGGGCTCCGTTGTAAGAGGCATTAAACTCCGAACAATTTTTGTTGATGTTTCTCCATTTTGAGGACAATTGATCGTCGCCTCTGGCCCCTCACGTGATTGTAACGTGATTGTCCCTAACGGCCAAACCTTAACGCCGTATATACTCAGTGATTAAAATTGAAAGATTATGAAACCACAGTGACTAAAAGTGGAAAAAAGTTTAGTGACTATATGTGCAAGTTTTGACAAACCACATTGACCATTTTTGTAGTTTTGTCAACCTCTTATTACACTAAAAAATGAACAAATATTCGGGCCGGGACACTAACAGGTCCAGAAGGGCAATAACGTAATTGCGTTCAACACATCATTCTTCATAGTAGTCTTCGTGGTCAGGCCCCGTCTTCTCTTCTTCAATCTGTTTCCTTTTGATTTAATAACAAGTTTTGGGGTCAGCCGAGCGGTGCGGCGGCGAACCCCTTATTTTTTATATATCGCATAATTAGTCAGCTTTTCGTTGAACACAATTTATGTTTTAAACTAAATACTTAAACGTTCATAACCCTAACAAAATAAAAAAATATATGTGTTAAATGAATAATTAAAATAGTTAAAATCAACATAATTTAAATATTCTTGTTATTTAATAGTAAAGTATGGGATTTGGGAAAAAAAAATATTAAAGAAAAAGAGGAAAAGAAGGAAGTAAAAAAAAGTTTTTAAATAAAATATTTAAAAAATATAAACAAATAAGTGGTCAAGAAAAAAAATAAAAGAAGTAGTATTAATGTTGTAAAAAATGTTTGATTAAAATGAATTTAAAAATAAAAGAGTGGGATAAATATGTAAAATGGAAAAGAAAAATAGATAAAAAGGAAAGCAAGGGACTCAAACCCTTGACCCCTAAGTAAACAACAGGTAAGCTTAACCACTCTTTCAATCTAAACATTAAGTTTTACTTTACAACAGTTTGTATATATCTACTTGGAAAAGAGAGATTTTAAAAGTCAAAATCGATTTTGACTTTACTGTAGATAAAATTTTCAATTGAATATATACAAGTATTCGGGTCGGCCCGCTTCGCTGGGCTCAAAATCGCTAGCCTGGAAGAAAAGGAAAAAAAAAAAAACATCCCCTGCAAGAATCGAACCTACACCCATCTGAAAACACTAAAGGCCACCAAGCCACCCAGACACTTATTCTTTGTGTTATTATTTTACAGTGTTTAATATATATCCCTTAAAATTAGAGGGTTGGGCAAAATTAAAAAGGTAATTAAAAGGGGGTGAAATTTAACATAATGTAAAGATCGGGGTAAGGTGATAAAATTGCGAAAAAGTTTTAAATGAATAATTCAATTTTTTTTTTCTTTTTGTGTTTTCTATTTGAATATATTGTGTTTTCTTTTTGAATATATATATAATATAATAATTTCTCAACTCAACAACTCTAATAATGTAGTATAACAACAACGAATACTTACAACAAGATCAAAATTAACGATCCGTGCACTACCAGTTCTCCAACGAGGTTAATCATTTCTACATAATCTACCTGTTTGATTTCAATCGTTTTCAGTTATTGAGTTACTGCTAGGGCTTTTCTGTTAGTTAGCCGTTGGTGATTGTATCTACTTTGAATTTGAAATGCAGAGGTAGCCTCATGACCAATGAAATCTACTAACTTAAAATAACTGTAACTTCATTTTTGAATTTGATATTATATTATTTTAGTTATTGTTTCGTAATTGCATGTCAGATTTGAGCTACGTATGTATGTAATTTAGGAATTTAGATAATTTTATTATAAATAGTACGGAGTATTAGATTTTATGATCAGCTTAAATCTTTCAATTAGGTTCAATTAAATTGCTAAGGCAATGCTGTATGTGTGTATGTATCGTGTGTTCACCGAGCTTTCGTGTATAATTGATATTCAATTTTATGTAGTTTGAAAATTTTTGACAGTTGAGATCTATTAGTTTGAGAAACTATAAGTTTATGATTGAAATTGATGTCATATGTGCAAAAAAAATTCAATTGAATTCCAGATTTGAGCTCTGGATTTATTTATTTTCGAAATTTATATTTATATAAAAATTAATTTACTTGTATGAGCTTATATGATTATGTATAATGATCTAGTTTGTGTTTATTATTAGGTTCTGTTAAACAGATTAGGTAGTGCTGTTTGTGTGTCCGTTGAGGTTTTTATGTAGTTTCTGATGATTATAATTAGTTTGAGCTGGAAACAGAATAGTAGGTTTGTGACTGGTTATATCTATAAGATGAATGTTTGAAGTTGAGGTGAATTGGGTGGTAATTTTACAATTCAGCTTTCTTTATACAATTTAGTGTTGCTGATTAAAGCTTTCTTTACATTTAGCTTAACTTATATGGTAATGCATGTGGGTACGTATCCATGTGTGTTGTGGAGTAGTTTGAGCTCAGCAATGGTTATTGACGGAGTGTTACCTGCATATCTATATCGTAATGGGGAAAATTGGAATATATATGATTTTCTTGTTATAGAGATTGAGATTTGGATTTGGATACCTCAACTCGAGGAGGTTGGTATGGATTGAATTCTGATCTTTAACCTCGACAGGCCATTGATTTTCAGGAGGTAGAATGTTTTTAAGCTTAACCAGTGTTTTTAGATGTTATCTGCGATATAAACTGGTTTACCTTTTATTTTTTAAATTTGGAATGTTAATCTAATGGTTCTAGATTATTACTTTTACCGTGGTCCATAATTAGGTATCCAGGTCTCAATATTTCTTTGAATTTATTCAGGGGTGTTTGTTTCTGTTGGATGATTAGACTTTTACTATTGCTTCCAAATAGATAGGTAACTAAGTATATGTATATGAAAGAGAGTGATTTGTATAAAAACAGGGAAGTGATTACATTTTTTCTGTTAGCTATATGTCTGTGTGTCACCCGCGTCATATCAATATCAACTTTTAAACGTAGATAAAAATTTTTTTTACTTTATGTTTTGTTATTTGATTGTTTAACTCTTTCCACTTGATGTTTTAGGTTTCTGTTGAGTGTCATCTATTTGATGCTGATATACTATTTCTTAAAACATAGATTGTGTTTTCTTGATGCTGATAATCATTTCAAAATGTGTTCTTTTATATTAATTGTCACACCAATGTTAACTTTTTGGTGATAAAGTTGTAAATGGCTAATTGGTTTATGCACGGTTCTGTGTTTTAGATGAAAGAGATTAGGGATGGAATAAAAAGTAACAAAATATCAAGTCCTGAATCTTTCAGCTCTCAGCCACTTGTTTTGGATATTGAAGACTTCAAGGTAAATCTTTATATATTTCTGGTGTTTCGTATTACGTGGGTAGTGCTTATGGTTTATTGAACTAGATACTAATACTGCATTTCTTCTTTATTTTTATTTTTTTTATTATTATTTTTTTTTAATGAAGGGGGACTTCTCATTCGATGCTTTGTTTGGAAACAGGTATCCATCGATCGATAATGGTCATGCATTTGTTATTATTAGGATAATATTTTTCTAATCTGTTTTGCATGTTCATAATATCATTTTCACTCATGTTTGTATGCTTGTTGAAGACTGATGGAAGACTATCTAATCTTAAAAAGGATGTTGCTTCGCAAGACTCAAAACATAGGAAGACACTTGGAGAGGTAAATTATGCATTCGTTCTTTTCAATACTTATGTACTCTTTTAGAAGTAATAAAAATATATGATGCAACCAAAAGAGTTTTAACAATAAGCTAGTGGTTGAATTATTCTAACAACTACTTTCCATAAATTTCTTCAATCCAATTATGAGGTTGGATTTAATTTTTAAAAAACACCCTTGCTGATGACATTTCTATGTAGATTTGCACATGATAATGACTCCATGAGCATGGAGAGCCAGGGATTGTTTTGTTGCATCTAGTGATGTTATAATAAACACATGCAACCTAAAATCTGTACAAGATATTAAACAAGGATTATTAGCCTAATACTTGTCAACCTATTATGCCCCCTTTTCTAGCCAAATTCTTATTCTTATTCACGATATGGAATGTTCACATTTTGACAACATAATGTGCACATGTAAACGAAAAATATAAATTTATTTTTAAAGGTAATTTTGTGAAATTTTCGAACTATTTTTCTGTTATCTTTAAACTACATCAACATTTACATATGATTGAATCTACTCACATTTGAAAAACCCTGCAATTGAAAAGTTCTCACAGTTATGTACGTTTTTGTGGTTCACGTTTGAACCATTCCCATTTTTTACTAACCGTCACCATTAATCTTCGTAAATAGTGCAATGGTAATTAGTTTCCCTTTAAAGTCGGTTGTAGTTTTTTGGATCTTGATACGTTCATTAGTTTGGTGTCTTACGAATATATTCGTTTGATTCTATTATATTTTATATGTAGACTTATTTTACTTTTCTTAATTTAATTCATTCATGATTAACAATTAGACATTATCTGTTTTCCCAGTTATTAGACATTATATTTTCCATTTTAATGCAATTTTCTTTTATTGTTAGATTTTGAATACCACACATTTGTTTACGTTTTGTCATCGGTGGCGTTAGTTTGTTCATTGATTTATTTATGCCTTCATATTTTAAATAGTTCTACACAATCTTTATTGATAACTGATATGTATCTTCTTTTGAATACCAAATTAATATTAAATTAACTACTTTGATATCTGCAATCATATTTGCTTGATCATCTCCTTTATTTCTATTTAACTACCGAGTACTTTTTGAGTCACCCCATAATCTGGTACTTTCGTGGCTGACTACAAAGAGTCAGTGCCCACTATCAGGGGCGGTTTTTAATGGGGACAGGCGGGGGCAGCCGCCCCCAGTGGATTTTTAATTTTCAGTGTAAAACTTTTGGATTTTTCGACTTTGCCTCCGCTGGATTTTTTTTTTTGCCCCAAAACCTACATATTTTGCCCTAAAACATTTAAATTTTGCCCAAAAATCTCCAAATTTTACCCCAAAACTTTCAAATTTTGTCCACAAATATTAAAATTTTGCCCCAAAACCTCCATAACTTGCTTAAAAACCTCCATTTTTTTGCACCAAAATCTCCCTATTTTGCCCAAAAAATTGCCATGGTTTTAAATTTTTTTTTTGCCGACTTGGAATCCTGGTACCGCCACTGCCCACTATTAAATCTTCCTCATCAATTATTTGCCATCTTCTTTGTATCAACACTTAGGTGCCTCTTCATCTACTTCTGTTTTGATTTGGCGTCTTTATCACGTGCTTCGTGAACAAATGCATATTTTATACAAATTTTATTCTATATGATCGCAAATTTATTCTTATGATCTTTAACATAAAACATGTCTTATAAAGTTTATAATTAAAGCCTAGTTGTCCGGTATGTAACTTAATTCATTGCTAGTCAATTTTCTAAATTGTTGGTACTGAATGTTTATTATATAAGGTCAACCGTGTATCACACGGGTAATGAACCAGTATTAAATTTAAATTGATATAGCTAATTTGTGCAAGTTCATATATGGTTACTGAATCATTACTGGTTTGTCAGAACCCTTTGACTTATTTGGACCCCGTACTAGGCTTAGTCTCAATATTCTGTTAATCTGATTTTAAATAATTTCTGTTTCTGCTCGAAAAAGGTGTAAATGGCTTGTTCGATAGTTTTGCAAGATTAGACTCACGTATATTCAGTGTTGGACAGACGGCCGCTAAAATTGGGGATCATTTGCAGGTAAAGTCAAAACTGGTTTCATTTGATCAAACTTGTCTGCTTCTCGTTTGTGGAATTTGATTGTTTGTTGTCAGTCTGTTTAACCTCCGTGTTCTTTCATGTCAGGGTGCAGATTCACAAAGAGAGACTGCTAGCCAGACGATGGAGCTCATAAAAGTTCTTTAAGTTGATGCAACTAAAGAACATGTATATATCTAATTGTTTCAATATTGCCTAACTTGTACTTAATAGAGACAATTTGACCCACTAATAGGTACATGTGTCAGTTTAGGGGATATTACCTCAAACAAGTCATTGGTTAGAACGTAAAAACTAGATCTAGGTAACGTCGCAAATGGGTTGAATGGTTCAAATTATTAAGATTTTTACTATTCTTTGTTTTTGTAACATACTTGTCAAATTGCTCATTCATAAATTTGAAGTTAAAAAAAAAAAAAAATGTGTTTGCGGGACAACCCCTACTGGTCCGGCCTTTGACCTGCCTTAAAAATACACATTTTAACCCAAACACGTTTACCCATTTTGCCACCTCTACATGTAAGTAGAAATTTGATTTTCTATGCGGTATGAAAAACTTTTTTAAGGTAAAGATTTCTACTTATTGCAGGTTCGTTTGCGGAGGAAGATTTAGGAAGACAGGGTGTGACTATACAATCTAATGCCACTGTTAGTAGAGGATTGGAGGTTGCTGTTGGCAACCTTCAAGAATACTGTAATGGTAAATCATAATTGGCTTATTGATTTATATTTTTTTGTGTTCGTTTACGGGAGTAATGCCTATAACCTACCTTCACATATACCACTCACAATTTGTTATGCTGTAAAAACTTGCAGCTGACCTTGGCTAGCAATTTTTTACTGTGCCGGAAAAAGTTACTTCTTCGTTCAAAACAAGACTCAATTTAATTTTAAACCCGTGTGGTCATCTAATAATCTTATTTAATTACATTGGTGTGTTTTTGGATAGTGTTCAATTAAATACTAGGGAGTACTACCTAACCAGTTTTGTAATTGATTAAAACTACAGAAGATTACTCATTTGGCAATCAAAGTCAAATCTGGTTACATTATTTTGGTCCAAGCAGCAAATTTTTTTCTTGATATTCTACTATTTCACTATCACGGTGCTTTGCCTTTTTGCATGTTAATGTTATCCCTACCACATTAGAAACTGAGCATCTGTAATTTGGTGTTGCAATAACCCTACATTCTTGTCAGATTAGCATTCGATTTCTGCAATTACTTGATTTTGAAAAAAGCCATATAGGTGGATATTATTTTCTTTGCAGGAGAGTTTTGAAATTTTAATTTACCAAATAAAGTAGACAAAATTACACGGGGGTCCCTGTGGTATGTTCAATATTACAAACGGAGTCCAAAAGAATTTTTTCGACTTGAGGGGTCACTGTGGTATGCACTTGTTTCATAGAGAGTCCATTTACCTAACGTCCGTCCATTTTTCTGTTAAGTCTTATCATGTGCAATGCACATAAGGGTAAAATGGTCATTTCATTATGTTTCCTCTCATTTGACTTCATGGGTCCCCCATTTATCTTTTGATTTCCACCTCTCTTTTTTTCCTTCTCTTTCATCTTCATCCCATCTTCATCCCTAATTTCTAAACCCTAATCAAATCTCAAAACCAAGTTGAAATTTTTTTCAAACTAAATTAAAATTAAAATTCTCAAACTGAAATTGCCAAAAAAATAATAATCCACTTTAGCTATTAAAAAATACCTAAAGTATAAACGAGAATAAACCCAATCCTACAAAGAATACCTTCTGCAGCTGCGGTTCATCATCTAAATACTTCTTAGACCTGTATAAAATAAATCAATAACCCAAACCTGAAATCGTTCAATAACCATGGTATCCCTCCGTCGGAGTTTACGTCACCGCCACTTTTAACCCAAATCAGTTCTTCAATTATGATTACTATTACGACATCGAACGCAGATCCGAAACGAGATCTTAAACGAGATCTGAAACTTTTAATCGAGAATAGTTCTTCATAGCTTTTTTCTTCATAGCTCTGAAACATAAATTGATGCTATGACGATGATGAGTTGGATGCGGAGATGGAAGCATAACGAGGGTTGTACAGATCCTCTAAAGCTTCATTTGGGTTGGTGTTCCCATAATCAAATGACAAAATTCATGAATTTTTAGCTATTTGTGTTAGAATGTGCAAGTCTGTTATGATATTTGGAGTATATGATTTGAAACTCAACTGAAAATGGAGTTTATGGGTCTTATATTATCCACGTGAGAAAGACAAAAAACAAAAAACAAAAAACAAAAAATAGGCTAAATGACCATTTTACCCTCATGTGCTTGGCACGTGATGAATTTTAATGGAGTTTTTAACGTCTGCTAGTCAGCTGGACTCCCGTGAAACAAGTGCATACCACGGTGACCTCTAAAGTGGAAAATTTTTTTTGGACTCCGTTTGTAATATTGAACATACCACAGGGACCCCCGTGTAATTTTGTCAATAAAGTATCGAGACTGTACATTTTGTCAAGAATGACTGGAAGAAGCAAATATGAGTTCTTGGACTCCATTTGAGGTTTTGTGACCAATATATTAGCAAAGTTCTATGCTACACAAGCTGCAATTTCTTGAATCTACTTCTTAATCAAAATGTTAAAGAAATTAACTTTTGTTATTTCTACAAATAAATTGAGATTTAGGCTTACCGTATATCTGTGGTATTTAGTTTAACAGAGGTACCAGTGCCATGCAACACTACGTGGGTTTACAGCCGATGTTCGATGTGGAAGTTATGAACGCCGACACCAGATTGGTTCTCGGCGACCAGGATTCCTTACCAAGTCCCAGTAGCGTGTCCTGTGCACTTTCCTCTTTGTACAAAGAGATAACAGGCATGAATGTCACCAAACATTTATACTGATTTTGAAGGCAAAACTGGGCATTCTGTTATATCTGGTACACTTTATATATGACTTGCAGATACTGTTCAGAGAAAGTTGCTACGATCACGGCTGTATTTCCTTCTCCAAATGATGTTATGTCGATATTGGTACAGGTAATTGCAAAGAAACCACATTTTTCTCACTTAGAAATTTTCACAGGCATATTATGTATGTTGTTACTGGTATGTTGGTTACAATATACTTTCATAACCCACTTTATATGTTTGCATCAGCAAGTAATGGAAGACTGAGTACCCAAACTATTAGAGAAGCTATTTGGTAAAACCATCTTTAGTGCATCCACCTCCAATGGGAGAAGGTGGTCTCTTGCTCGTAAGTTCAGTGACTGGGTGCGTTTGCTTGTTAAAACTAATATTCGTTCGGTTTAATATAAATTTTTCTTTTTGCTCATGGATGTGGATTCAGTACCTAAGAATGCTAGCCGTTGGATATGAAAAGACACAGGAACTTGCCAAAGATCTACGCACTGTTGGATGCGGTGACTTGGATATTGAATGTACAACACTGCTAGCTTCTGTTAGATGAGATTCTTAAGGACCGAAGTTAGTTTTGCATTGTTAGAACAATCGTGTTTGTTGTCTTCTAAATATGCGAAATTGCACAAGGGCCTATTAGTTGCAAATTTTTGTTCATTCCTTCATTTCAGTCTGCAAGGAAGCTAGATAAACAGTATTTCGTCACCCTAACGACATTCCACCATTAAAACAAGTAGCCCCATCGGTGAGTACTTGATTTTGGCAGCTCGGGGAGTACTCGGTCAATCTCAGTCAAACTCGGCTAAAACTCGTAATTAATCGGAAAATCGGTCAAACCTCCGCCAAAACTCGAAAATCTGTCAAATTTGGTCAAAACTCGGCCAAAATCGGAAACTCAAAGTCAAACTTAGTCAACATCCGAGTAGTCCCGATTACTCTCCCAGTTGCTGAGTACTACCTAAAAAGTCCGGACCGAGTACTCCCCGAGTAGCGATCTTACTCCATTTTCTTTGTACAGCCTGCTAATCTTGCAGCCAATGTCAAAACTGTGTTCACTTGCCTCCTAGACCAAGTAAGTTATATATTTAGCAAGTTCTAGGGCTTCATCATATGTATATATTTTCGTTTCACTCGACCCTCTTTTTCATGCCGCAGGTCAGTCAATATACAACAGAACGACTTGAAAGAGCTAGAGATCGTCTCATGGAATCTGCAGCTCTGAGGGAGAGGTTTGTGTTACGCACTAGTGTTAGTCGAAGAGTGGCTGCTGCTGGCTGCCTCAGCTGTAAACATTCTGTCTAGGCCCTTTGCATATTAACTGAACAGCTCTATGCCTTTATCCTAAGAGCAAGTCATATTTGAGACAATTTCAAGTACTATAAAGGTAGATCAAAATAATCTGATAATGCTTGATAAACTTATCTTGATGTGTAGGCAGACGCTGCTGCTGCAGCTGGTGAAAGCCGTTTTAGATCTTTCATGGTTTCTGTACAACGTTGTGGTAGCAGTGTGGCTATTGTTCAGAAAGTATGTTGCTGTCACCTTTCAGTATTAAAGATGATAAAACTGGGTGGCAGTCGGATGGGGTGGGTATCGTGTTGAAACTGTTTGTGCCAATTGACACACACTTTTTTTGTTAAGTTTTATGAGTTTATTAAAACTAACGTGTTCAATATATTAATGTAACTGTATTGCTAGAATGATGATTTTTTTTTGCAATGAGGGAATTTAGGACGTATATATTATGAGTACACTTTAGGTGACTATCAATTCATTTGACCTGCTAAATCTGTTTCCATTTAAAATGTTCTACCATTAGATGCAAAGTATAAATCCAGTCATCTTATGTAAACCATAAATGGGTCAAAATCGCCATCTTCAGTCGATGTGGCAATTTTTATACTAGTGGAAAGAGTCTGCATGCTTCTTCAATTATAACTGTGACTATGTTTGCTCTTTTCAGTATTTTGCTAACTCCATTTCAAGGCTTCTATTACCTGTGGATGGTGCACATGCTGCTTCATGTGAAGAAATGGCAACAGCTATGTCCACTGCTGAGGGTGCTGCTTATAAAGGACTCCAACAGTGCATCGAGACAGTTATGGCTGAGGTTGTGATTGTATCTTTGAGTTCATTTGTATTTTAAATTGTAGTATTGTAATTGTATTTGTGTCGATTTTCAATATGATATAGTTTTCATTATAGAATTTATGTCCCTTTTTCTGCAGGTGGAGCGGATACTTTCAGCCGAGCAAAAAGCTACCGACTATAAGTAACCAGATGATGGCATTGTACCCGATCATCGGCCTACAAATGCATACATAAGGTTGTCTCTTTTATGTCCTTGTGTTTGATTTTGTTGAGCGTTTCACTAGAACTTGTTTTCACTTTATGTAGTGAGTGAGTTCATCTCATTAGTCAATTGTCTTTTAATTATTTAATTACTTTGTTTCCAGAGTCGTGGCTTACCTCTCCCGGGTGCTTGAGGCAGCATTCACCGCACTAGAAGGCCTAAACAAGCAAGCTTTCCTAACTGAATTGGTAAGTCATGTTTCTACCATTACATGTTGAGATTATTGTAGGATTATGTTTATAATAATATAAGGGAACCGCTTGCACAAAGGACTGAGTAATCACTTTCAGAAGTACACTTTTTAATCCCAGGTGATTTTTTTGCTGTATCCTGAATAGATTTGAATGTGATTTGCTTGTTACTAACGAAACAGTTGCTCATATGTGCTCTTGTATCTTCCCTTATCTAGTGGAGGATTGAGGCTCAAACGTGACATCACTGAATATGGGGATTTTGTACGAAGCTTCAATGCTTAACCGTTGATGAAAAATTTGAATCTCTTAGCATGTAAGTTGCAGCATTTTTTACTTCTTTTAGCTTTCTGCCTTTCTATATGTTCAAAGGCACCTTAATATTCCGTATCTGCGTAAGAATCTACATGTGATTCATGATTAACTATCTAGTAATCTCTATTGCTAATCGTTTGTTTAAATTTCTACATTTCTTTTGATATTACTGATAAAAAATATGATTTATCTCCAGCATGGCCAATGTCTTTATTGTTGCTCCGAAAGCTTGTCAAGTCTGTTTGAAGGCACACTGAGCATACTGAAAGACGCCCAAAGGTAACTGATTTCCTAAATTTGCGTGTTCAACCCGTTTGCCCTTAATGAGTCAAAATGGTCACTTTTACAAATCTGCATAAAAGCAAGAAACTAATCCGCATTTTGATTAGCCTATGTTTCTATCTTACTTTTCTCCCCTTCTTAACGATCTATGTCGTGTTCAGATTTATTCAGCTTAGAGAGGACTATAAAAGTGCAAAACTTGCAGCCAAGCTCAGCTCCCTTTGGCCGAGCTCTTAGTGCAGTAAACGCTCAACACACGTTTTTACCATCCGATGAAGATAAGTGTTTTTAATTCTTTTTGTACTGTCAACAAACCGCCAGATTTTGTGCAATAGTTTTCTATTTATTGTTATTATCCCTTTGATTTGTTTGTTTCTGTTCCTGTACATGGATGCTAAATTGCTGATGTAATTGTTGTAGATTTTAGTTTCAGTGTCCATATTGAACTGTATGGTTGATTCTTACATTGCTTACTTTGTGGTGTAATTAATCTTTAAATCAGACACTAGCCATTATATATAATGTATACTTTACAACTATTACTATATAAAGAACACCATAATGGTTGATTAGACATAAAATTCACATAATGCTTGTTCTGACCCAAATGATTAGCTATTAATGGTAAGATTAGAAACATATGTTTTCTCTAGTGGGATCTGATCAGAACCAATTCCTAATCGGGTAAGAATTTGGTGAACAAATGAACAATGTGGTTTCGCAAAATAACGTGCGTACTTTAAAAGGAAAGATGTGACGTACCCGACTTTGTTATTATAAGGATTTGACTATTCGAGCCTTCTCGAAGGTCTGAGGCGAAATAACGTACAATTCTAACAGTCCCTGACCATGTAAATTTGGAGACGTGATGGAAGATTGTTTCGACAAAAAGAATTTTGAGAAAAGTGAAGAAAGTGACTAGCAAATAAGAAAAGGCCACTCTTGGTGGGTTAGACTAGTCACATTCTCTCATGGATTAGTGGAATTCGTTTGGGACCAAAGATGATAACAAGATTGGCTTTTACCGGATCACGTCTCATCTCTGTTTCCACGTGGATACATACAAATATAGTTTCAGATTGCTGTTACGTTAAGTGGGATTGCAATCGGTTGCACACCCTCGCACACCGTCGCAACTTTCTCTGAAGAAGCCAATGTCACGCCTAACTTCCTCATCCTGCCCTCACTTCTCGGCTTCTCGCCCTCGCTTTCGTCTTCTCTAGCATGAGTGAGAATGGTACAATGAAATAAATGGTTGCACACATAGTACTCTATAATTTTGTACTTTAAATGAATTTATACTTTAGTTTAGTTAATTAATATAATGGGTCTCGTTTATTCTAAAAAGGGTTTAACGGATAGCACAAGTTCAGTTTTTATTTAATAAAGAAGTGTTGAGGTGACGTTGATGTGGTAGTTTCGTTCCGAGATGAAATGTGTTATGGATGTCGGTGGTCTTATTGTATGTAATTGGAGTTAGAGGTTGAGCGAACTGAAAACCTTTTCATTTTGATGGTTTCCAGATGGTTATGACTTATGGTTCCTATAAGTTTTACGTTTATACTACATTCGTCCCAAATAATTGTTGTTTTTAAGTTTTCAAAGTTTTTCTTTCTCAATTTTGACTTTAGATAACTTCGTTTTTGTTATATAATTTTTGATAAAAATTATATAAAATAATTAGTTTTTAAATGTCCTTCTTATTGATATAATATAACGTAAATAAGATATTTAAAATTAAAGTTATAAAGGAAAAACTTTGAAAACCAAAATATGACTATTATTTTAAGATGAAGGAAGAATTTATATACTTGACAGAGACTTGATGAAACTAGCTCGGTCATAAAGCCTTCAAAATCGCCTGCCAATCGAACCGTTTGAAAAAATTGGTCGAAGGGTGTGTTTAGATGTGTTTCAAAACAGATGATTACAATTTGAAGAAAATGTATGTTTGGTTATGTTTGAAGAAAACTCTTTCCGATCCTGATTGTATTTAAATGAGTGGTGATATATCGATCATCTTTTTTAAATCATTTATCATAAATTATGCATAAATCATGTTCTACCGTATAACATGTTAATGAGTAGTTGGATGTAGTAAAAGATATAGTGGATATAACAATACTTTAAATGACTGTTTAAAGTTAACACGGTGTAACAACCCAAACTAACCCGCGAGCAAACCACGTGAAAAATACAAAATAAAAAAAAAAATTGCTGCACAGTGAACTGGCGCGACGCGCCAGGATGGCCGCGCGGCGCGCCATTCGGGTCTGTCCGGAAAGTCTCAAAATGCGAAAAAGATCGACTAGTTCCCGACATTTTTAGACGACACGCTTTTAACCACACATTCAAATATGTAAAACTAACACAATTCAAACGTAAAATAAGTTTTACAAAGCGGGGCCCACTTCGGCCGTTTTACGAGTTTAATACAAAATATGAGTTTCGACCGCCAAAAAGTTTAAGTACCAAACTACACTACGAGCATGGCGTTTGAGATTAAACTACCCAAGTCACGGTCAAACTCCAAGAACTAAACTTCCAAAAAGCGTCCCCTAATAAACAAAGCGGGAATCTCTATTCCATGATAATGCCCTTACCCTTGTCCACAACCGAACCTATAAAAATAGTAAACAACGAGAGGGTAAGCAAAGCTTAGTGAATGCAATAATTATACAAATACACATATAATTATACCTACTTGCATACACTTACACACCAAACCGCAAACACGCTAGCATACACATTTAGCTTATCGTCACAATAGCAAGCTATAAATCTCCAATACCACAAGCTAGCATAACAACCGCATATGAATATAACTCGAATAATATAATATGCTTACAACACAAATAACTATGGTTAACCAATAGTACAAGGGAATGGCGCTCGCGAAAACGCCATCGGTGTTCACAACATCCGTTAGGGCACTTAACACCTCGCACCACTAACCCCTAGGGTGGCACCTTAACACCTCTGCACATCACCCCGAGTGGCATCTTAACACCTCGATGCATCACTCATTAATTTACGGAGTGGTGTCTTAACACCTCGACACTACACTCCTAGGTGGCATCTTAACACCTCGATGCTACACCCGAGTGGCATCTTAACACCTCGATGCTACAATCTTTACGTGAAACATGGTGTCTTAGCACCTCGACACTACACATTTCACGCTACAACAAATAGATACATTATATACATACGCATATAATTATTCCACTCACCTCAAATTCTTGTGAAAAGATACCCGAGCTTGCAAGACCTCAAAGTAACGTACCTATCATATTATACACCTCATTAAACGCAAACTCAAGTCGGTCAACCAAACCCTTTCACCATTCTAAGCCATTTTGACCCAAGGTGCAATTTCAACCCATTTGCACCCTTAACCCTAATTTGGGTCAACACCCACCAAAACCCTAATCATTCGTCAAGATGGGTTTAAAACACATTTAGGTCACAAGACTAACTCGTTTTCATACTTGCTAGGCCACTTAGGTCATTAAAGGACTCATTTGACCCATTTCAAGGTCAACACACCCATTTGGGTCATCCATACCCAATAACACCCATTTACATATTATTAAAGTGTTCTAGCAACTAACTAACCAAATTTAAGACTCAAAAGTCCAATTAACACATTCAAATCCTAGGTTAGTCATCAATGAGCCTTCATAACCCATATTCACCCCAAATCCCCAAAATACTAACAAAATGGGTCTTTGGTTCATCACTAGCCCAAAACCTAACCCTTAAAGCAATTGAAGTAAGAAATTGGGTTTTATAACTTACCAGCACAATCACCACGTAGCTATCGACTAGATGAACGACTTTAAAACTTGCACCAAGACCCGATTCAACCTCTTTCACCCTTTAATGGAGCTTTCTCTCTCAAGGATTGCACTCTCTCTCTAGTGTTTAATTGGAGAAGATGAGGTTGTTGTGGGAGTAGTAAATGAGCTCCCCAAAACTGATCTAGGGTATTAAATTCGGCCCCAAAGTGAAATTACACAATTGCCCTCAAAATATCTATTTTAAAAAGAAGAAAGGAATCTGTCGCAGACAGATGGCGCGGCGCGCCACCTAGCCGTGCGGCGCGCGACCCTCCCAGTTCAGCATCTTTTGTCTTTTTAATTATGTGCAACAAAAACCCCAAACTTGAGTAACCCATATACATATATGTACACTACGAATACTCGGGTCTTACAACTCTCCCCCACTTATTCGGATTGCATCCTCGCAATCCAAGCCGCATGACACGAGGGAAGATAAACTAACACGAACTCTTCGGACTCCCAAGTGAACTCGGAACCTTTACTTCGTCGCCATTGAACCTTAAAGGTCCTCACCTCTTTATTCCTCAACATTTTCACCTTCTCGTCACGGATAGCAATCGGTTCTTCGACATATTCTAACTTGTTGTTTAGCTCGATCTCGTCTAAAGGCATCCATGAGGAATCATCCGCAAGACACTTACGGAGGTGGAAAACATGAAATGTATTATGGATCCCCGCAAGCTCTTCGGGTAATTCTAATCGATATGCAACTTCACCAACACGAGCTAAAACCTTGAACGGCCCAATAAACCGAGGAGCTAACTTTCCCCGTTTTCGAAATCGAATATTACCCTTCCATGGCGAAACCTTAAGCATCACCATATCGCCTTCTTGGAACTCAATCAATCGCCTACGTCTATCGGCATACGACTTTTGCCTATCTTGAGCCTTCTTCAAATGTTCCCGAATCAAATTGATCTTGCTATTGGTCTCTAAAACCAAATCGGTACTCCCGATCTCTCTTTGACCCACTTCTCCCCAACAAACGGGAGTTCGACACCTACGTCCATAAAGCATTTCGTAAGGTGGCATCCCGATACTAGTATGATAACTATTATTGTACGAGAATTCCACCAAAGGCAAATGCTCATCCGAACTACCACCGAAGTCAATGATGCACGCCCGTAGCATATCTTCCAAAGTTTGATTCGTACGTTCGGTTTGACCGTCCGTTTGAGGATGATACGCCGTGCTCAACTTCAATTGCGTACCCATATCTTCATGAAACTTTTCCCAAAACCGAGATGTAAAACGGGTATCTCGATCCGAAATAATAGATATAGGAACTCCATGTCGCGAGACCACTTCCTTGATAAACAACTTAGCCAAGGCCTCCGACGATATCGCTTCTTTAATGGGAAGAAACAAAGCGCTTTTTGTCAATCGGTCAACTATAACCCAAATCGAATCGAATTGGGTTCTCGCCGTTTTAGGTAACTTTGTAATGAAATCCATGGTAATGTGCTCCCATTTCCATTTCAGGATTTCTAACGGTTGCAACTTACCATACGGCTTTTGGTGTTCGGCTTTTACTTGTAAACACGTGACACATTGCTCAACATACTTCACAACATCACGTTTCATGCCCGGCCACCAATAATTTTTCTTCAAGTCATGATACATTTTTGTCGCGCCCGGATGAATGGAATATTTTGACTTATGTGCTTCATCAAGTAGCACCCGTCGGTAATCACCCATCTTAGGCACCCACACCCTTCCTTGAAAGGACAAAAAACCACGCGGGCCCATAGTAATGAACTCCGATTGGCCCACGATTCGTTCCACATGCTTATTGTGAACGTAAGCCTCTATTTGAATCTCGCCAAGCTTCTCAAGAAAATCGTTGGAAATAATCAAACGTAACGACCCCACTTTTATCGCCGGATGTTGACTCTTTCGACTCAACGCATCCGCGACAACATTCGCCTTACCCGGATGATAAAGTATTTCACAATCGTAGTCTTTCACCACATCCATCCACCTACGTTGGCGATAATTCAAATCTCGTTGATTAAAGAGATGTTTCAAACTCTTATGATCTGGATAAATCGTACACTTGACACCATACAAGTAATGGCGCCAAATTTTCAACGCATGCACAACTGCCGCCAACTCAAGATCATGAGTCGGATATCTCGCTTCGTGTTCCTTTAATTGTCGAGAGGCATAAGCGATGACTTTACCTCTTTGCATCAGAACACACCCTAGCCCATTTAGCGAAGCATCACAATAAACCGTTATATCTTCCACACCTTCCGGTAATACTAACACCGGAGCTTGACACAACTTCTCTTTTAACAATTGAAAAGCAATTTCTTGCTCGTTCTCCCAATTAAACTTAGCATTCTTTCTCGTCAACTTCGTTAATGGAGAAGCAATCTTAGAAAAGTCTTGGATAAACCGACGATAATAACCGGCCAATCCGAGGAAACTTCGGATTTCCGTAGGCGTAGTCGGTCGTCCCCAACTCTTCACCGTCTCGATCTTCTCCGGATCTACTTGAATACCGTCTCTGTTCACAATATGACCAAGGAATTGGACTTCCCTTAGCCAAAATTCACATTTGGAGAACTTAGCATACAACTTCTCCTTTTGTAAAGTCTTCAATACTTCACGCAATTGACGTTCATGTTCGTTCATACTTTTCGAGTAGACTAGTATGTCGTCAATGAACACAATCACCGACTTGTCCAACATAGGTTGGCACACCCGGTTCATAAGATCCATGAATGCCGCCGGTGCATTCGTAAGACCAAAAGGCATCACCACAAACTCAAAATGCCCATACCGCGTTCTAAAAGCCGTTTTCTCAATGTCTTCCTCACGGACCCGCATTTGGTGATAGCCGGACCGTAGGTCGATCTTAGAGAAATACGTTGCACCTTGAAGTTGATCAAATAAATCGTCAATCCTAGGTAATGGATAACGATTCTTGATCGTCACTTTATTCAACTCACGGTAATCAATGCACATACGCATACTACCATCTTTCTTCTTCACAAATAACACCGGAGCGCCCCATGGCGAAGCACTCGGTCGAATAAAACCCTTCTCGAGCAACTCTTGGGTTTGATTTAACAACTCTTGCATTTCCGTTGGTGCTAAACGATAAGGAGTTTTAGCAATGGGAGTAGCTCCCGGAACCAACTCAATACGAAACTCAACTTGTCTTTCCGCCGGAACACCCGGTAATTCGTCCGGAAAAACGTCTTCGAATTCACTAACAACCGGAATTTCACGAATAGGTGGTGGCTCATTACGAGTATCAACAACATGAGCAAGGAAAGCCATGCCACCACTAACAACAAAACGACGTGCCCGTGCAAAAGTGCATATCGGCACCGGTCTCCTTCGCTTATCACCATGAATAATTAACTCTCCCCCACTTAGGGTCTTCACACGAATAAACTTATCATGGCATGCAATATCGGCTCTATAACGATCGAGCCAATCCATACCAACGACAATATCAAAGTCGCCCAAGGTCATTGGAATAAGATCAATTTTAAAGGTTTCGTCACCAAAAACAACATCACAATTTTCACACACATCAACCACTAGCACCGTCTTGCCGTCCACTATTTCAACTTCTATCGGACGACTTAACTTAGCTAACGGTCTATTAAGTTTAGGCACAAATTTAGGAGACACAAACGACAAATTTGCACCGCTATCGAAAAGAATCCTCGCCAGATTAGAATTAACCATGAAAGTACCTGAGACAACTTCATTCGATTGTTTGGCTTCATCATTAGTCATCAAGTAGTTGCGACCCCTAGCCGTACCCGCCGCCTTCTCTAACCGCTTCACATTATCGTTTCGCAAGTCGGGACACTCCGGCTTCTTATGCCCCTCTTTGCTGCAATTAAAACAAGTGACTTTGTTTCCGGAAGATGGTTTCGGACACTCACGAGCCATATGACCCGGTTGCCCACAATTGTAGCACGTATAAGAAAACCCACCGGTAGTGCCCTTCTTTGCACTATTGACACTTTCGGCCCCCCTCTTGCTCTTGCTCTTCTTGCTTGAGGCGTTAGAGTAACTAAAACCTTCAAACTTTCTTTTGGAAAACATGAAATCACTCTTTCTTGGAACCTCCGGCTCAAAACCCCGAGCCAACTCGAACAATTCATCAAAAGACTTAGCCATACCCCGACTAATCTTCCCCTTGTACTCATCATTCAAAGTACGGTAGAAATCCTTCATGAGCTTATGATCATCACCAACATATTCCGGGAAAAAACGGGTCTTTGCCAAGAATGTGAACTTGAAGGTAACCAAATCCATGGAACCTTGTTGCAAATGGTGCAACTCGTCCCGGATTCTATCGAGGTCGGAAGAAGTTCGGTATTCTTTGAAAAATTCTTTCTTGAACTCTTCCCAAGTCAAGCCCATACATTGTTCTTAGCCATATAAGTTGATCTTATCGTCCCACCACAACTTAGCTTCCTCCCGCAACATGCTTGAACCAAACCTTGTTTTCTTCTCAGGAGGGCATTCCGCGTACGGAAAGCTCCCTCGATATCGGAGACCCAACATGTACTCTTCAAAGGATCTCGCACCCCATTAAACATCAGGGGTTGAGTGTCCTTGAAATTCTTATAATGGAAGTCCCGCCTTCCCTCACCTCCTTCACCGAGAGGATAAATGTTTCTAGCATCAAGGGCCTCTTCGATAGTGGCCTTCATTCGTTCATTTATCAAATCGGTCACTTGCCCATCGACCGAATCTTGGAAGACTTTTCGAACGTCCGTAAGAAAATCCGCTTTTAACTTTTTAAAGACGGCCTCAACCTTGGCCGAAAACTCGGCGTCCTCACTTGTACTCCCGTTATCATGATCGGGTCCATTTCTCGTCTTCATTCTATAAAACGAAGTAGGTTAAGCGGCGAAACAAAAGGACATAACACGTATGTATATACATATACATCACACTACCCCATCTTGCTCAACAATCGTCGTACATTGCTTGTTCGACACGATTTACGCCCGTAACAATGGTAGCTAATCATTGTTACGCGAGCATGTCGCATTAACTTGCTAGTACAACGTCCATCTCGCTCGATGCTCGCTAAACATACATAACAAATAGCGCATGATTAGTTTACATAAACCTATGCACAAACCAATCCCGATCCGACCCAAAGTCCTACAAGTCCCGCATAACGCACACACAAAAAGTCTAAGTCTGGGCGCCTATCTCAAGTCACCTAAATCCCTTAGACCATGCTCTGATACCACTTATAACAATCCAAACCAACCCGCGAGCAAACCACGTGAAAAATACAAAATAAAAAAAAATTTGCTGCACAGTGAACTGGCACGGCGCGCCAGGAAGGCCGCGCGGCGCGCCATTCGGGTCTGTCCGGAAAGTCTCAAAATGCGAAAAAGATTGACTAGTTCCCGACATTTTTAGACGACACGCTTTTAACCACACATTCAAATATGTAAAACTAACACAATTCAAACGTAAAATAAGTTTTACAAAGCGGGGCCCACTTCGGCCGTTTTACGAGTTTAATACAAAATATGAGTTTCGACCGCCAAAAAGTTTAAGTACCAAACTACACTACGAGCATGGCGTTTGGGATTAAACTACCCAAGTCTCGGTCAAACTCCAAGAACTAAACTTCCAAAAAGCGTCCCCTAATCAACAAAGCGGGAATCTCTATTCCATGATAATGCCCATACCCTTGTCCACAACCGAACCTATAAAAATAGTAAACAACGAGAGGGTAAGCAAAGCTTAGTGAATGCAATAATTATACGAATACATATATAATTATACCTACTTGCATACACTTACACACCAAACCGCAAACACGCTAGCATACATGATAGTTAAAGCTAAGGGGTATAAAATACTATTAAATTTTACAAGGAAATACTATTAAATACGATACAATTTTACTCAAGATATTTATTTATTTATTGAATGGATATACTTAAACCTTGCTACAACACTTATAGGCAGTGTACCTAATCGTACAGTAGTATAGTTTTTAGTAAGTCCGGTTCGTTCCACATGGAAAATCTTTTAATCAAAGCTTAACGCTATATTAGTTTTATTTTATAAAAATACAAATATATATATAAGTAATATTATTATTATAAAGGGGGGTTTTTACCGTTTAAAGACCGGTTTGTCGATTTAAAAACTTTAGTCGCAGTTAAAATAAAATATAAAATATTGAATAAATAAAAGACTTAATTTAAAGCGTAAAGTAAATAATGATAATGAAATTGCGATAAATGAAATTGCGATAAAATAAACTTGCGATAATTAAAAAGTACGATAATTAAAAAGTACGATAATTAAAAGTGCAATTAAATACAATAACAAAAAATAAAAGTGCGATAATTAGAAGTGCAATTAAATATAAAATAAAGGAAATTAAATATGAAATAAAAGAATTATGCTTATTTAAACTTCCGTAATCATGATGTTTGACGTGTTGATTTTAGTTTTATGCCCATGGGTTAATTGTCCTTTGTCCTGGATTATTTAATATGTCCGTCTGGTTTTTGTCCATAACAGTCCATCAGTCATAAATATAAAGTGCGAGTATCCTCGTCAAATTATCCTTATACCCGAAGTTAAATATTCCAACTAATTGGGGACTTAAACTGTAAAAAGATTTTAATACTTTGTTTAATAATTACACCAGGATGTCGACTGAATGTAACCCAAGGTTTTAATACTTTGTTATCAATTATGCCAAGTGTCCTTGTACATAATTTCACCCATGTTTTAATAATTCTAGTGGCTATTAATCCATTCCCGTGTCCGGTTAAATGAACGATTATTCGTACATATAAATACCCCGCCCATCGTGTCCGATCGAGTGTATATGGTTATTTATAGGGACGTCCAATTGTAAATCTTTATATTAAAATTAACAAACTATCATTTAGTTAAACAAATATAAAGCCCATTAATAGCCTATAGTCTAATTTCTACAAGTGTCGTTCTTTTGTCCAAACCCCAATTATGGTACAAAGCCCAATTACCCAATTTTAATAATTAGCCCAACATCATGATTACTTCGGATTAAATAAGCATAATAATAACTTAGCTACGAGACATTAAATTAAAAAGGTTGAACATAACTTACAATGATTAAAAATAGCGTAGCGTTACACGGACAGAATTTCGACTTACACCCTTACAACATTCGCTAACACACCCTTATTATTAGGATTTAAAATTAAAATTAAAATTAAAATATAAATTATATATACATATACTACGTTTGAGTGAAGAAGAAAAAGATGTGTTTTTTGTTACACCAAAGCTCGATTTTTATAGGCCTGTGATCTGGAAAAGATGCTCATGCGATCGCATGAGCTTTACCCTTCAAGGCCATGCGATCGCATGGCCAGCTGGGGAGACTCAAAAGTCTTTATTTTTTTATGCCGACGGTTTTTAAATATAATATAATATATATATTAATTTTAAGAATTAATTATATATTATATTATATTCATGTGCATAGTTGACTTGAAATTTTTAGTCCGTTGCGTCGAGCGTTGAGAGTTGACTCTGGTCCCGGTTCTGGATTTTCGAACGTCCTTGCGAATAATTTAATATCTTGTACTTTGCGTTTTGAATCTTGTACTCTTGTAATTTTGAGACGTTTCTTATCAATAATTGGAACCTTATTGATTGTATTTTGTACTTTTGAGCTTTTTGGTCGTTTGCGTCTTCAATTCGTCGAATCTGTCTTTTATCTTCACCTTTTATTTTTTAAACGAATATCACTTGTAAATAGAACAATTGCAACTAAAAGCTTGTCTTTCTTGAGGAATAATGCTATGAAATATATGTTCGTTTTTAGCATTATCAAATATTCCCACACTTGAGCGTTGCTTGTCCTCAAGCAATATAGCCTTGAAATACTAGAATCACTTCTTTATTCTTCACACTTTGTATATCAGTGATTTCAATACGGCGGTATAAACAATGGTAGTAACGATGTGGTTTACAGTCTCACATGACTTATGAAAATTTAGATCCTTTAGGAAATTGGATCTTTATGAAAACATTTGATTTTTTTTTAAAATTAAATCTAGCTTTTACCCTAGATAAGTTTTCCGGAATAACCCTTCACCGGTGTTTGCAAAATATTTTTGTGAGTTTGGTGGGTTTCAGATTTGAAAATTTTAGCTCAAAACTTGCGATTTTGTGTCACCCACTTGCTAACCTTGTATTGGGAAAGCAACACGTCCAGTTTACTTGCTCCGTATATTACCTTTTGATAAACTACCGTCCGGTTGTAAAGGAAAGCGTTGAACAAGCAACTGTTAAGGCAATGTCCCCCGACATGCTTTTAATTATGGTCTATAACGTGTCGGACGCAATTACTATCCTTGGTAGGAGCAATAGTAAAGATCATCCTATGATTTTTTGGTCTGGCACAAGGTCCTGTCTTCGACCATGCTATGCAACCACCGTTCTTACGGTTGACACCCGATTTGGTTCAGATGACCTAATGAATTCCAGGTGAATTCCTAGGATTTTATGTTCAATGGTAATGAACGCATTGAAAATGAGTTTTTAGAAAACAAATCGGTTTGTAATTTTGATCAAAATATTTTCTCGTTCAAGCTCGAGTTTAGATATCATTGAATTCCATGAGTTTGAATTCTCAATCTTTAAGGTCAATCTCAAGGATTGAGTAATATCAGGCTTATAAGCTGATTTTTAATCTTTAAGGAGATTATCCTTTCTGGGGATCTGATTTATTAGTCTTATCAAGCTAATTTGCACGGTGCCCCCCATTGTACGAGACAGATCCTCTCATGGTTAGGATAAGTCTGACCACTTGGCGACCCTGTTTGATGCTGAGGTCCATGAATTTCCTGCTGATTTTAGAGATGACTTTTCTAGATTTTTCATCAACCTACAGCTGGTCTGGACGACAACTTCATGACCTAAATCAAGAAGCGCGTTTCTTTTTCGAAAGACTTTACTTCCTTTTAACGATGGAATTGATTCATCGTGTAGATCCATCTCTTCTTTTCTTTCATCGGGTAAAACAGTTTAGTTTAGTCCAAAGCAAAAGTATCTTCAATTATTTGTTACAGAAATATGTGACATATGTTTAAGATAACTTGGTAATTTTTCCCACACTTGGCTTTTATTTTCCTTTTTATTGTCCTCTATTTCATTTTAAATGAATTTTAACATTTTGGTTTGTTTCTCAATTTATGTCCTTTCCGAGGTAACAATAATTTCGGTGTTAACACCTAGTTTTATCGTTCATAAATATGTATAAATATGATTTTGAGTTCATTTAATTGAAAATTTTGAAAAATTTTACTAGAATTGGGTAGTCAGTATATAAGACTAGGGCTGTTCTTTATTATCAGAGAGCACTAGATTCTAATACAACTACTGCTTTACTAGTATTTTTAATGGTAACCAAGTGTTTAAGATAAAAATCAGAAAGAATTTAACTCCTTCCCACAATTAAGATCTTGCAATGCCCTCATTTGCAAGAAATCAGTAACAATTTAAATTATTGAGGGTGATTAGCGTAGAAAAATGATTAAATTTTACCAAAGTTTCCAAACATATTGGCGTTTGTTTTCTGAATGATAAATGGTGCATATCATTTGTTCATTCTGTATGTTGTTACATCACATTTATTTGTCATCTTGTCGTCAAAATTAGTAGCTTTTGCTGAACTTAATGCCAGTCTTTGAAAATGCGTTGTTTTACCCTGTTTTGTACAATTTACAATATACATACATACAAATATAAACATGCATGGCAATTTGAAATGGGACTTAATATCCCACTTTCAAATCCTAAATGTGAAATATTAGTACACAATAATAATAAAAATGATAAAGATTACATAAGTATATTCAATAACATAAGTTTAAACATGAATAAGTAAAAAGATAAAAACATAAAAATCATATAAATAACCAAATGGAACCAAATCAGTCTGGATAGGGGTTCCAGTTCATCTCATCAGGTGGGTTCCATTGTTGGTTATAGGTGTTCTGATAGGCTTGGTTGTAGTCATACCGGTTAAAGGGTGGTCGGATATCGGGGCTGTGTGGCGGAAAATGAGCAGGTCGAGTAGGTACATAGTTATTTGGTACCTGATATGATAGCTGACTCATGATTTGGTGCTGATGAACTACCCAGCTATCGTGTTGGCGTCGCCTATAATCCTCGTATACTCACTCGGAGTTCCACTGCTCGTACATACTATGTCTGGCCGCGTTCGTCATTGCTTCCTCATCTATACGAACATGGACGTCAAGAATAGCATCTCGAAAGACATCCCTAATGTCTTTCGCCTCCTCCATTTCCTCGTCTGAGCCTCTCTCTACCTAAGGATGAGATCCCTCATAGGGTACTGCCTGGTTACGTCTACTTTTCAATACCTTAGCACCCACATAAACTTTCAATCCTAAGGGCTCAACCTGTTCTCTACAAAGCTATAATGGACCCCCTTAGTTCCTATCAACACCTAAATACTCTCCAATGAGAGTAACAAAAATACCTCCTCCTATTATACTCCCGTCATGCATTCCCTCTACCATTTTAGATAAATAAAAAGCAACACAGTAAGGGATATTGACAAAGCTTCTAGGATCCCGAATACACTTTAGGTAGAATAAATCATGTAAGGTAATTTTTTCTTTATTGTGACCTCTCTGTGTAATTGAGTTAGCCAAAAATCTATGAATAATACGAAGCTCGGCTCTGTCAATATGTGTATAGGAGTGTCCTCCTGCTCGTGTAAAAACATCAAAATGTGACATACGCCTCCAAATGGCGTCAGCGTCAAAGTTACTATCTACCCTTTCACCATAATGAATCAAATTTGTACAATCGGGTAATAGCAACTCACCAGGAGTATATATCTGTAAGGCCCTGGCCATGTACAGCATGGACATTATGTACATCCTACCGCCAAGGATAAACCTAAGAAATCTTCTATCATCTATTCTAACTATATTTGTATCAAGTGATACAGTACTCATCAACTCAACACACCATTCCTTATATACAGGTCTACGAATGGTGAAAAGACGTTCCCAATCTGTAAAAGAAGAACTGCCATACCTTTGTACCAAAAGCTGTCTAACACGGTCAGCTAGATGGACCGTTTCCAAAGGGGCCCAATCGATTACCCTTGGCACCTCTACATTTTTTGTTACCAATTTGAATTTGTTCCTTTGATATGTCTCGTAATCTCTCCATCTCCTATCAAATCTTAGATTAGGATGCAGAGTGTGCTCAGGAATCGTTGGGAATTCTACTGGTGGCCTCATTGGGAATACTATGAATTCATCAACAAACTGTACCGGATCATAATAAGGTATGTGCTGATCAGGCTGTTGTTGTGGTTCTTGTTGTGGTACTTGTTCGTGTTGCATTTCTGGTTCTGGTGCTGGTGCTGGTCGTCTAGATGATGATGCTCCTGAACCTCCAGTATCGGCTTTCTGCAAAACACATTAAACACAAAATTTGTGCATCCAAATATGCATTAGTGTTAGCAAAATAACAACTTAAAACAATCACTATAACATGTTAAATCAAAATTAAACTTATACACATTTTCACAATTTTTCTCCATTCTACACTTTTCAAATAAGCACATATGAAAATGTATACAAAGTTCATAAGCTTTTAACTCAAATAACATGCCAAAATAGTCATTACTAATAATTAAACAAGTCTCAAATGGCAATTACATCAAATTAATCAAGTTCATGAATTTTGGACTTAAAAAGTCCACTTTAATCTCCAAAAATCATGTTTAGGATCAATGTTTGGATCATTTAACTATCTAAACATGTTACACTACTCAATTTAGCAATAATTCATGACAAAAATCGGCCATAACCTGTTTATATCAAAAAGCCCCAAATTGCTCAAGAACACAAACCCTAGATTTCTAAAAAATTTGAAGTTTTTGGCTTCAAATCATGTTAAATAGCATCAATCTAGGTTATACATGCATAAAATACTAACAATTTAACACTAATTACACTAGAAATTAACAAAATTACATTAGGTAAAAAATTGGTAATTATCACAAAAACTAGGAATTTATAGAGTTTAGGGGTGTAATTTTTACCATTTTGCTGAAGAATGAGAATCTAGGCATGATTAGAGCAAGAAAAATGACGAATTACGGTGGAAAATTGCGAATTTTAGAGGTGATTTTGGGGTTGGTTCGTATATGTGTGTGTGTTTTTTGTGCAGAACAGCGAGCTGTTCTTTTTATCAAACTGGCCTGGAATCCAGCCTCATGCGATCGCATGAGGTTGAAGAGTAAACCCCATGCGATCGCATGGGGTTCCGGGTACAGTACTTTCAGGTTTTTTTTTTTTTTTTTTTTTTTTTTTTTTTTTTTTTTTTTTTTTATAAAACCTTATTCTTAATAAAACATAAAATTAATAAAATTTTAAAAATTTGTTTCTTTTTAGGATGAGGGCGTTTCGGATCGATGTCCTAGTCTGTCCCTCGACAAAATTTTTAAAATTTGTCAAATCAAAGCGCGGTTTTAAAAGTAAAGATTTTTGGATTTTTTAATGTTTTTGGCATACTTTAATTCAATAAGATTAAAAATAATGATAATAAAAGTTCTCGTCCCTCCTTCGGGTAAAGCAATTTCGGTTCAACGACCTAGTCTTCAACTCACGACGAATTTTAAAAATCATATTTTTAACTTAGCGAAAAAAAGTAAATTTTTGTTTTTAAATTCACACCAAACTTAAATTTAAAATGCATAAAATTAAAAATTCATATTAAACTTAATTAAAAATTCATATTATAAATTTACACCAAACTTATATTATATTTTTGTTTTTATACATACAAACTTATATTAAAAAGATTAATTTTTCAAATATTTACAATTTTAAATATATTAATTTTAAAAAGTTTACAATATTATTTTAATTTTTATATATTAATTTTAAAACATGGTAAAAATAAAATTAAAAATCTTTTTTTTTGCTTTTATCCCACTTTAATCAATCAAATATTATCAAAAATATACGCCCATCTTTTCGGTAAAGTAATTTCGGTTCCATGACCTAATTTAACTCATGACGAATTTTTGAAATATTTTGGGTTGATTGATTAAAGATATTTATACCTTAAGAATAAACGTTAAATTTCGCAGTGATGTAATAAATTTTTGAATGATATCAATAATTTCGGTCGTCAAACCTAATTTTATTCAATACCAATTGAATACTTTATAGCAAACAAATTAGCGTTTATTATCAAAAGGTTAAAAATAAAAATAAAAAATAAAAACTGTACAGACTTACCTGTGAGATAGTATTCTTAGTGATACGATCTATCCCATTCATAAGATAGTCGGTTTAATTGGTTTTCCATAGCTACATAGGCGTAACCTCGAGCATTCAGTGTTTTTTCTTCTAAACATATGAACGGTCCGTCTCTGCATAAAGTAACAAATTCGGTGTTTGAATAGGTTTGATTATTTGAACATTTACCTCCATGTGACCATTTTCCGCATTTGTGATATCTTTCAAGGTGTCGTGCTCTTCTTTTCGCTGCGGATTTTGATTTTCCTTTACCAAATTGTAACTTATTATCTTCGCATCTGGATTCTTTTCTTACTCTGTCCAATCTTTCTCTGATTACTGATACTAGTTCACTCGGAAGTGTGTCATTATTACGTTTAGTGATCAAAGCGTGTAGCATTAGACCATGGTTTAGTTCACAGGAAGTCTTCATTTCCTAAAAAAAATAAAAATTCAGAATGGGGGGAGAAGACTAGTTCTTTAGGGTCTGCTAGAGAAAGACCATTCGGGTTCCATTTTTGAGAACTACACGAAAACAGACAATCTAACTCTAACAGAAATACATAAAATCCTTAAAAGACTTGATTCTCCCCACACTTAGTTAGCTGTGGTATCGAAATTGTGATTAACTTCATTGTCGACTTCCATCGGACTATCTATGTAATGTTTAACTCTGTGACCATTAACTTTAAATTCAATTCCATTTGAATTTATTAATTCTATCGTTCCGTATGGGAAAACTCTTTTGACTATGAATGGTCCAGACCATCTCGATTTCAATTTTCTAGGAAATAGCTTGAATCGTGAATTAAAAAGAAGAACTCTGTCTCCTTCTTTAAATTCTTTTAAACTTCTGATTCTTTTATCATGCCATTTCTTCGTTCTTTCCTTATATATTAACGAATTTTCGTATGCTTCATGTCTTAATTCTTCTAATTCGTTTAATTGACTTAATCGTAGACGTCCGGCTTCATGTAAATCAAGATTACATGTCTTCAAAGCCCAAAATGCTTTGTGTTCAATTTCTACTGGAAGATGACATGCTTTTCCGTAGACGAGTTTAAAAGGTGTGGTTCCAATTGGAGTTTTGTAGGCTGTTCTAAAAGCCCAGAGTGCATCCTCCAATTTAATGGACCATTCCTTCGTATTTGATCCTACGGTTTTTTCTAGAATACGTTTTAAAGCTCGGTTGGTATTTTCAACTTGTCAACTTGTTTGTGGATGATATGCGGTGGAGATTTTATGAGTTACTCCATATCTTTTGAAAACTTTCTCAAGTTGATTATTACAGAAATGAGTACCCCGATCACTTATTAAAGCTTTCGGTGTTCCAAACCTTGCAAAAAGACGTTTTAAAAAGTTGACTACAACTCGTGCATCGTTAGTTGGGAGAGCTTGTGCTTCCGCCCATTTAGATACGTAATCAATGGCTACGAGAATGTAGAGATTATTATGAGATTTTGGAAATGGACCCATAAAGTCAATACCCCAATTGTCAAATACTTCGCATACTTGAATGACATTTTGTGGCATTTCATCACGTTGACTTATTTTTCCGGCCCTTTGACAAGCATCACAGGATTTGCAAAGAAGGTGTGCGTCTTTGTAAATTGTAGGCCAATAGAATCCAGCATTATAAAGTTTTCTTGCTGTTAGTTGAGGCCCATAGTGCCCTCCTGTTGGTTCTGTGTGACAATGGTTTAAAATTTTACTAGCTTCATCTCCAAATACACATCGGCGTATTATTTCATCGGGACAACTTTTAAACAAATGTGGATCTTCCCAGAAATAGTGTTTTATATCACTGAAGAATTTCTTTCGTTTTTGGTACGATAATCCTTTTTCAAGGAATCCACATACTAAGTAGTTTGCATAGTCTGCAAACCATGGAATTTCATTATAATCTATCTTCAATAGATATTCATCAGGAAAGTTGTCTTGTATGGCCGATTCATTTAGTACTTCTAATTCGGGATTTTCAAGACGAGAAAGATGATCAGCGGCGAGATTTTCTGCTCCTCTTTTATCTCGGATTTCAATATCGAACTCTTGTAAGAGTAATATCCAACGGATTAATCTTGGTTTGGCATCTTGTTTCGAAAATAGGTATCTAAGAGCAGAATGGTCGGTATAGACCACCGTTTTTGCTAGAACGAGATATGAACGAAATTTGTCAAAAGCAAAGACAATAGCAAGGAGTTCTTTTTCAGTAGTTGTATAGTTCGTTTGTGCTCCTTGTAACGTCTTACTAGCATAATATATAGGTTGAAATCGTTTTTCAATCCTTTGTCCTAAAACGGCTCCCATTGCAAAATCACTTGCATCGCACATTAGTTCAAATGGTAGATTCCAATTTGGTGTTATCATGATCGGCGCATTAGTGAGTTTCTCTTTAAGAATATTAAAAGATTTGATGCATTCATCTGAAAAGATGAATGGAGCATCCTTTTCTAGGAGTTTATTCATAGGAGTGGCAATTTTAGAGAAATCTTTTACGAAACGTCGGTAAAAACCGGCATGCCCCAGAAAACTCCTAACTCCTCTAACATTGGTGGGATGTGGAAGTTTAACAATTACATCTACTTTAGCTCTATCCACTTCAATTCCTTCTTTTGAAATTTTATGTCCAAGAACGATGCCTTCTTTAACCATGAAATGGCATTTCTCCCAATTAAGTACTAGATTTGATTGTTCACATCTAATAAGCATTCGTTCAAGATTAACTAGACATGATTCAAATGCATCACCGAAGACTGAAAAGTCATCCATGAAAACTTCCATGCATTCTTCTATCATGTCGTGAAAAATCGCCATCATGCACCTTTGAAAGGTTGCAGGGGCGTTGCAAAGTCCAAATGGCATGCGTTTGTAAGCAAAAGTACCATAAGGGCACGTGAACGTGGTTTTCTCTTGATCTTCGGGTGCTATTGGAATTTGAAAATATCCGGAAAATCCATCAAGAAAACAATAGTAACTGTTTCCGGCTAATCTTTCCAACATTTGATCAATAAAAAGTAAAGGAAAGTGATCTTTTCTGGTGGCGTCATTCAATTTTCTATAATCAATACATACACGCCATCCCGTTACAGTCCTAGTAGGAATAAGCTCATTTTTTTCATTTGTAATGACAGTCATGCCACCCTTCTTAGGCACGCATTGAACTGGGCTTACCCATGGACTATCAGAGATTGGATAAATTAAACCTGCATCTAGCAGTTTAATAATTTCTTTTTTAACTACATCTTGCATATTCGGATTTAGTCTTCGTTGGCGTTGCACATACGTTTTATGACCTTCTTCCATAAGGATTTTATGTGTGCAATACGAAGGACTTATTCCTTTAATATCATGAATCTTCCATGCAATGGCTGATTTATGAGCTTTCAACACAGAAATGAGTTGTGATTTTTCATTTTCAGTAAGAGAAGACGATATTATTACAGGTAATTCAGATTCACCATGTAAATAAGCATATTCCAAATGGTTTGGAAGTGGCTTTAACTCGAATGTCGGAGGTTCTTCTATCGATGATTTATATCGATATCTGTCTTCTTCTTTTAGCATTTGAATTTCTTCTGTTGTTGGTTCATATCCATTAGCTATTAGTGTAGCTAACATTTCAGCTTCATCAATTGGTTCATTACCTTCTCCTAAAGAACATTCTCCTGTTCCTTGTAATTCTGAAAATTCTTCTAACAATTCTGCTTGTGAATCTGTAGTTTGAATATAATAACATGTATCATCTGCAGATTGCGGTTGTTGCATTGCTCTATCAACTGAAAAGGTAACACTCTCGTCTATTATACTTAGGGTCAATTTCTTACCGAACACGTCTATCATTGCTTTAGCCGTGTTTAAGAATGGTCTTCCTAATATGAGAGGAACTTAAGAATCTTCTTCCATGTCCAGAACAACAAAATCTACTGGAAATACTAAAGTACCAACTTTAACTAGCATATTCTCCATTATCCCTCTAGGATATTTTATTGATCGATCGGCTAGTTGTATGCTTATTCTTGTTGGTTTCAATTCTCCAAGGTCTAGTTTAGCGTATAGTGAATACGACATTAAATTTATACTAGCACATAAGTCTGCCAATGCTTCTATTGAACTAAGACTACCCAAAAAACATGGAATTGTGAAACTTCCTGGATCAGATAGTTTTTCTGGTATCTTATTCAATAGCACTGCTGAACAATTAGCATTCATAGTAACAGCCGAGAGTTCTTCCATTTTCTTTCTATTTGAGATTAGATCTTTCAGAAATTTAGCATATCTAGGCATTCCTGAAATCACATCAATGAAAGGAAGATTTACATTTATCTGTTTAAACGTATCAAAGAATTTGGATTGCTCGGCTTCAAGTTTCTCTTTTTTCATTTTACTCGGGTAAGGAAGTGGTGGTTGGTATGGTTTAACATAAGGTTTAGCCTTAACTGTGTTATCTTCATTAACCTTTTCAACTACCGGTTCTTTTTCCTTATCTTGATCAGGTTGTGGTTCTTGTGGAGTAGGAATAGCTTCATCAGAAGTTACAGGTATTTCAGGTGGTTTAAGTGTTGTACCATTTCTTGTGGTAATGGCTTTAGCTGTTTCATTCTGGGGGTTTGCATTTGTATCACTAGGTAGACTTCCCGGTTTTCTTTCACCTATTAACCTTGCTAGGTTACTTACTTCTTGTTCCAAGTTTTGAATAGAAGCTTGTTGATTTCTAAATGCTTGAGCATTTTGTTCATTAGTTTGTTTCTGAGATGTGAAAAACTGCGTTTGAGTTTCAACTAGGTTTGTCATCATATCTTCTAAATTCGGCTTTTTATCATCGGTTTGTGGTGGTTTGTTTTGAAAATTAGATCTTTGCTGATTGTAAGTATTATTGGATACTTGTTGATTGCTAGGACCTTGTTGGTTGTTGTATGGAATATTTCGATTATAATTCTGGTTTTGATTGTAGATCGGTCTTGGCGGTTAATAATTATTCTGATAATTATTTTCAGGCCTTTGGTTTAGATATGAAACATTCTCTCTTTGTTCCATTGTTAGTTCAATACTAAGACAATCTTTTGTCAAATGTGGTCCTCCACACTGCTCACAACTAATTCGTATTGAGTGGATATCTTTAGTCATCTTTTCCATTCGTCTCTCGACAGCATCTATCTTTGCAGAAATGGAATCTAAGTCATGGCTAGAATCGGCTCTAGCTGCTTTAGATGATCTAACGATATCTTTTTCTTGGTGCCACTCATGTGAGTGAGAAGCAGTGTTATCAATAATTTTATAAGCATCAGTTTCGGTTTTCTTCATAATAGAACCACCAGCTGCTATGTCGATGTCTTTCCTTGTAGTGATGTCGCATCCTTGGTAGAATATTTGTACTATTTGACAGGTGTCTAAACCATGTTACGGACATCCTCTTAATAACTTTCCAAATCTTGTCCACGCCTCATATAGAGTTTCATTCGGCTTCTATGTGAACGTAACAATTTCTCCTTGAAGTCTTACGGCTTTATATGCAGGAAAGACTTGTTTAAGAAATTTTTCAACTAAAACGTCCCATGTATCAATCGCCCCTTCAGGTAACGATTCCAACCAATCTTTGGCTTCTCCCTTTAAAGTCCAGGGAAATAACATGAGATATATCTGTTCATCCTCCACTTCTCGGATTTTAAATAGAGTGCAGATCCTATTAAAGGTACGAAGATGTTCATTTGGATCTTCCTTCGGCGCACCACTAAATTGGCATTGATTAGTCACCATGTGTAGAATTTGTCCTTTAATTTCATAATCTGGCGCATTAATGTCAGGATGAGTAATTGCGTGACCTTGGCCAGTGCGTTTAGCTCTCATTCGGTCTTCCATACTTAAAGGTTCCAGATTCCCCATAATTGAATTTGTTGAATCAGAATCACTAGAGGATTCTGATTTAATGGTTCGTTCCTCAACAATCTCTGTTTGAATGATTGGTGGTTCCGGAGAAAAAATTAATGGTTCAGGATCTACGAATTGTCCCTGAATATTCTCCGGATTCTCAATTGTGAGGTCGGGTTCAAAAAATGGATTATCGAAAATTTGAATTGGAGTACTTGGTTGACTGGATGACGATTCTAAAGAAAAATCAACGGCGGTAATATTAGCTAGATGTCTTGATCGAGTTACAGGTGGTGAACGTACAAAAGGTGGTGAACGTCTTGCTCGGTGCATTCACTGAATATCCTATTAGTTTTTAAAAGGAAAGAAAAAAATTATATAAGTTATCCAATTAATAGACTTTTCTGATTTTGCCCACGTTTTGAATAGCCAAAAGATGCAGCAGAGGGGCAGGATTCGTTTGGTCTCAATATAATTGAGGACTGTTTGGCTCCAATAACCCGGTCCACGTACAAATCCAACTATTACTACGAACCAGAAAATTTTGATGTCTATCAATTTAACCACTTAAAATAAATTTTCGTAATTTTAAGAAGTATAGATAAGAAGTAGAAAAAAAATCTATGTCCTAAAACTAGAATAGCGAGAAATAAGAAAGAAAAAGAGTGCGTCGAAAAAGGTCGAAAAAGAAAAAAAAAATTGAAAAAGGCGTCGAAAAATGAAAGAAACAGAGAATGACTTATAAAACTTAAAAATACTTGACTAACCCAACCTTATTACTATCACTAACTTAAAATTAAAATTGCAAATTGAGATTACTAATTGGAGTGATAATTGATACATAGGTAAAAGGCGTCGAAAAATAAAAATAAGAAAGTAGCGCGTTGAAACTTAAAAAGGAACTAAAAACTAAAAACTAAAAGTCGCGTCTAAAAATATAAAAGCTTACAAGTAAAACTATATTCCAAATGGCAATAACTTAAAAAAGTACTAAAACTTAAAAAGACGTCGCAAAATTCTAAAGCACTTTAATCTTAGTCTAAAGAAAAAGCACTTAAGGGATTTTACGGCAAAGCCTAAAAATCTAGAAATAAAAATAACTATGGCAAAAACTATGAATTAAAACTAAATACGAGCGAAAAATACAAAAGTTACGCTAAAACAATTAAAAAGGGACAAAATATAAAAATATACTAAAAGTTGTAAAAATTACAATTTTTATAAAAATATTATTTTTATATTATTTATTTTATAAAACTATTAAGTTTATATAAATTAATTAACTAATTAAAACTAAATAATACAAAATAATAAAATTAAAACTAAATATTATAATAATAATAACCTAATTAGGGTTAAAGTAATAATAATATAAATAAACCCCGTGATAAATGCTGAATTATGGTTGCAGTTGGCGTGTCAGACACTCTCATGAGATCGCATGAGTTTATGCCTTCGGGCTCATGCGATCGCATGAGCCAGGATTTTGGGCCAGGTTACGGGCTGCTACAGTAGCAGGCCCGAAAGTTTATTTTTTTTATTATTTTGCTGTGTTTATTTTTTTCTGTTTTAAATATTTATATAATATATTTTTATAAATTAAATAAAACTTATATTTTTATAAAATAAATATAAAGAAACTTTTATAGAACTTAAATATTTAACAAACTCTTAAAAATATTTATATTTTTGTTTTTCTATTTATATTTTTGAATACATTAAAACGTATTTTTACAAAAGCGTATTTTAATAAAAGTAAACTAAAAATAAAAAAAAAAAATTTAGCGTTGCGCTTCCGGCTTTTAAGCAAGAGAAATCCTCGGTAGCGGCGCCAAAAATACTTGATAGTTAAAGCTAAGGGGTATAAAATACTATTAAATTTTACAAGGAAATACTATTAAATACGATACAATTTTACTCAAGATATTTATTTATTTATTGAATGGATATACTTAAACCTTGCTACAACACTTATAGGCAGTGTACCTAATCGTACAGTAGTATAGTTTTTAGTAAGTCCGGTTCGTTCCACAGGGAAAATCTTTTAATCAAAGCTTAACGCTATATTAGTTTTATTTTATAAAAATACAAATATATATATATATAAGTAATATTATTATTATTATAAAGGGGGGTTTTTACCGTTTAATGACCGGTTTATCGATTTAAAAACTTTAGTCGCAGTTAAAACAAAATGTAAAATATTGAATAAATAAAAGACTTAATTTAAAGCGTAAAGTAAATAATGATAATGAAATTGCGATAAAATAAACTTGCGATAATTAAAAAGTACGATAATTAAAAGTGCAATTAAATACAATAACAAAAAATAAAAGTGCGATAATTAGAAGTGCAATTAAATATAAAATAAAGGAAATTAAATATGAAATAAAAGAATTATGCTTATTTAAACTTCCGTAATCATGATGTTTGACGTGTTGATTTTAGTTTTATGCCCACGGGTTAATTGTCCTTTGTCCTGGATTATTTAATATGTCCGTCTGGTTTTTGTCCATAACAGTCCATTAGTCATAAATATAAAGTGCGAGTATCCTCGCTAAATTATCCTTATACCCGAAGTTAAATATTCCAACTAATTGGGGACTTAAACTGTAACAAGATTTTAATACTTTGTTTAATAATTACACCAGGATGTCGACTGAATGTAACCCAAGGTTTTAATACTTTGTTATCAATTATGCCAAGTGTCCTTGTACATAATTTCACCCCTGTTTTAATAATTCTAGTGGCTATTAATCCATTCTCGTGTCCGGTTAAATGAACGATTATTCGTACATATAAATACCCCGCCCATCATGTCCGATCGAGTGTATATGGTTATTTATAGGGACGTCCAATTGTAAATCTTTATATTAAAATTAACAAACTATCATTTAGTTAAACAAATATAAAGCCCATTAATAGCCCATAGTCTAATTTCCACAAGTGTCGTTCTTTTGTCCAAACCCCAATTATGGTACAAAGCCCAATTACCCAATTTTAGTAATTAGCCCAACATCATGATTACTTCGGATTAAATAAGCATAATAATAACTTAGCTACGAGACATTAAATTAAAAAGGTTGAACATAACTTACAATGATTAAAAATAGCGTAGCATTACACGGACATAATTTCGACTTACACCCTTACAACATTCGCTAACACACCCTTATTATTAGGATTTAAAATTAAAATTAAAATTAAAATATAAATTATATATATATATACTACGTTTGAGTGAAGAAGAAAAAGATGTGTTTTGTGTTACACCAAAGCTCGATTTTTATAGGCCTGTGATCTGGAAAAGATGCTCATGCGATCGCATGAGCTTTACCCTTCAAGGCCATGCGATCGCATGGCCAGCTGGGGAGACTCAAAAGTCTTTGTTTTTTTATGCCGACGGTTTTTAAATATAATATAATATATATATTAATTTTAACAATTAATTATATATTATATTATATTCATGTGCATAGTTGACTTGAAATTTTTAGTCCGTTGCGTCGAGCGTTGAGAGTTGACTCTGGTCCCGGTTCCGGATTTTCGAACGTCCTTGTGAATAATTTAATATCTTGTACTTTGCGTTTTGAATCTTGTACTCTTGTAATTTTGAGACGTTTCTTATCAATAATTTGAACCTTATTGATTGTATTTTGTACTTTTGAGCTTTTTGGTCGTTTGCGTTTTCAATTCGTCGAATCTGTCTTTTGTCTTCACCTTTTATTTTTTAAATGAATATCACTTGTAAATAGAACATTTGCAACTAAAAGCTTGTCTTTCTTGAGGAATAATGCTATGAAATATATGTTCGTTTTTAGCATTATCAATACACATTTAGCTTATCGTCACAATAGCAAGCTATAGATCTCCAATACCACAAGCTAGCATAACAACCGCATATGAATATAACTCGAATAATATAATATGCTTACAACACAAATAACCATGGTTAACCAATAGTACAAGGGAACGGCGCTCGCGAAAACGCCATCGGTGTTCACAACATCCGTTAGGGCACTTAACACCTCGCACCACTAACCCCTAGGGTGGCACCTTAACACCTCGGCACATCACCCCGAGTGGCATCTTAACACCTCGATGCATCACTCATTAATTTACGGAGTGGTGTCTTAACACCTCGACACTACACTCCTAGGTGGCATCTTAACACCTCGATGCTACACCCGAGTGGCATCTTAACACCTCGATGCTACACTCTTCACGTGAAACATGGTGTCTTAGCACCTCGACACTACACATTTCACGCTACAACAAATAGATACATTATATACATACGCATATAATTATTCCACTCACCTCAAAGTCTTGTGAAAAGATACCCGAGCTTGCAAGACCTCAAAGTAACGTACCTATCATATTATACACCTCATTAAACGCAAACTCAAGTCGGTCAACCAAACCCTTTCACCATTCTAAGCCATTTTGACCCAAGGTGCAATTTCAACCCATTTGTACCCTTAACCCTAATTTGGGTCAACACCCACCAAAACCCTAATCATTCGTCAAGATGGGTTTAAAACACATTTAGGTCACAAGGATAACTCGTTTTTATACTTGCTAGGCCACTTAGGTCATTAAAGGACTCATTTGACCCATTTCAAGGTCAACACACCCATTTGGGTCATCCATACCCAATAACACCCATTTACATATTATTAAAGTGTTCTAGCAACTAACTAACCAAATTTAAGACTCAAAAGTCCAATTAACACATTCAAATCCTAGGTTAGTCATCAATGAGCCTTCATAACCCATATTCACCCAAAATCCCCAAAATACTAACAAAATGGGTCTTTGGTTCATCACTAGCCCAAAACCTAACCCTTAAAGCAATTGAAGTAAGAAATTGGGTTTTATAACTTACCAACACAATCACCACGTAGCTATCGACTAGATGAACGACTTTAAAACTTGCACCAAGACCCGATTCAACCTCTTTCACCCTTTAATGGAGCTTTCTCTCTCAAGGATTGCACTCTCTCTCTAGTGTTTAATTGGAGAAGATGAGGTTGTTGTGGGAGTAGTAAATGAGCTCCCCAAAACTGATCTAGGGTATTAAATTCGGCCCCAAAGTGAAATTACACAATTGCCCTCAAAATATCTATTTTAAAAAGAAGAAAGGAATCTGTCGCAGACAGATGGCGCGGCGCGCCACCTAGCCGCGCGGCGCGCGACCCTCCCAGTTCAGCATCTTTTGTCTTTTTAATTATGTGCAACAAAAACCCCAAACTTGAGTAACCCATATACACATATGTACACTACGAATACTCGGGTCTTACACACGGGTGTTCAAAACCTGGTTGTTCAAATGAATGTTCAAAACCCCCATCATTCTTACTGTTTGAAAAAATTGGTTGAAGGGTGTGTTTTGATGTGTTGCAAAACAAATCATTACAAATTTCTTCAAATTGTATGTTTGGTAGTGTTTGAACAAAATTATTCTAATCCTTTTCCTCATTTATATTTAAATGGTTGTTCAAATGAGTGTGTGTTAATGAATGAAACCCCAGATAACCCTAACGGACCCAAACCGATAATCGGACTTGGGCCTAACCTAATCTGTCTAACACTCCCCGTAGTCCGAACAACGAAATTGCGAAAGTTCGGACTAGAAGAAAACACAAATATTAAACAAAGAAATAAAAGAAACTTTTTTTTTCGATGCAATAGACTGATATTCGCTGATATCGTTGCGTCTTGGTTGACTGCATTTCCTTTTACGTAACGTTTTTTTCATACGTCGTGGCTTGCTTTGCCAAAGGATTGAGCAGAACTTGGGCAGAGAACTTTGTCGACGATAACAATCTTCAACGCTGCAAATAAGATTTTTGACAAAATATTCCTCTTTTTTTTTCTTTTTTTTCGGGGTTTGGAACCTAGTCAAGCTAGGCGGCTCAGCCCACGCCGATTATTATTATTAATTTATTTATATATATTTAGTTAACAAGATAAGAACCATGAAAATAAGGATGAAAACGCAAAAGCATTGTTTCCAAAATTCTTTTTAATTGCTGTCATCGAAGAATCAAAAGGCAAAAAAAAAGTTTTTAAAAAAAAAATAAAATAAGAAATAATAGGAAAAACAAAAATAGATGTAAGGTAACGAACAGCAAGTCAAAAATTAAAGAGGATATGCTTGATGTTTTACGGAAAACGAGAAGTAGCTGCAACTAGCAATTGAGGTGGCGGCCATCCGTAACTATGTATAAAAAGAAAAAAATATGTTTAAAGAAAACAAGGTGATTGTAAAAATAATTAAATCAGCCGTGAGATATTTTGTGATAGGGTTACAATAAAGAAGGAGATATGAAGAAGATGAAGTTGCAAGTTGATTGAAGAGAGGCTGCAGCAGCCTTTTATATTTTATTTTTGGCGATAAGAAAAAAAAAGAATTAGGGTTGGAGATAGTACTGACTCGATACCATGTTAGACAATTGAAGCCCGTAAAGATTACTTTATTATTGATCCATATTTATAGAATACAGGGAATATAACCTAATCAGTCTAACATGTTAATGAATGAAACCCCAGATACCATGTTAATGAATGATCCCCTGATAACCCTAACGGACCCAAGCTCACAATCGGATTTGGACCTAACCTAATCTGTGTGTACTACCATTTTACCCTATTCGGGATTTTTTTTTTTTTTTTGGAATAACAATTTTATTAAAACACCTCCATAATCGTGATTACGGAGTTAAAATGCACCAAGATTATAAATAGAGAACTTCAAAAGTTGCAAATATAAGTTTGCTAACGTATCCGAACACATTTTTAATATCGTACTCTTTGTTTGGTTGGTCATAAAGAAACGCAACAAAATGTTCTCCATTTCACGTTCATGACATTCGTAGTTAAAATGCAATTTGAACTCTTCAACCGCAATTCGTGCTCCATTTCATACCATCACTTACAAGTGTCAAGGTACAACTCATAATGCTTGGGTGACAATATGGCAATGCAAGTGATTTCTCTACTTGGGCATAATAGTGGTTGGTGGGTCCTATTACTCCCATAAATATAAAAACATGCTACATTGGCCTTATCCAAAATTTATATTTATATTCTTCATAATTACATTCACTAATTTGTTTTTTTTATAAAGTCATCGTATTAACAAATGGGTTTGGTATTTGTGGCCAAAAAATGTGAGTGCTCAACGTGTTCCCATACATTTTTATTTTTATGAATAGGAGTGGATCACCTCTAACCAAAATTAGTCAATTTGTCAAGTCATACTTTATGTGTTAATCAGTTAATGTACACGAGTTTAACTGTTTAAGTGCAATTACACCCACATAGTATTTGTACATTTACATGGGTATATTGTATTCAGGTAATGCGTTGTCGTTTAGTAATTGACTTTTAGGAATATGTTTAGTTGAGTTGTAATCCTTAAATACAACAATTTGCTTAAAATCCAACGGATCAATCAGTGATATGTGGCGCGACAATCACATGTGATTGAAAAAAAAAATTCTAAGAAATTTTTTTTTTTTTTAAAAAAAATTTCTGCATGTCAAATCCAATTAGACCACCCCCTATCGTTAGTTACCCGTCCGTTACCCGCACATTACCCGTCATTACCCGTAACTAACCATAGACACGGGCTCATTACCCGCTTTAGTTACCCGCATTCACCATGGATTTAACGGAAGTTTTAAGTTTAGTTATAGGAATTGTGGGTCCAGTGGCTTTTTATTGTTGGACTTGATGCTTTATTGCTTGTACGTTGTATATTAAGAGGAGTATTGTTTTAGCCATTATAGGGAGTGTTTAATTATGAGTTAGTTATAGGATATTGGTGTTGATGTGGCGCTGATGTGGAAGATTAAGAGGATGAATAGTTTAGTTACGATAAGGAGTGGTCTTACATGTGAGATTGAAAAAAAAAAAAATTTCAAAATATATTTTTTTCAAAATTTTTTTTTTTCAATTTTTTTTTCTTCCAATCACATATGATTGGATTTGACATGCGGAATCACATGTGATTATGTTTTACAATCAATGTGATTGACATGCAGAATCACATGTGATTTACTGTATCTCAAATCTAATCACATGTGATTAAAAAAATATAAAAAGTTTTTTTTTCGAAAAAAAAAGTTTTGAAAAAAAAAATTCAATCACATGTGATTGTCGCGCCACATGTCGCATTCTGGTTGGTCCCTTGGATCTCAACTTAAAAGATGGATTTATTTGAATATTCCTCATGTTTAGTTAGCATAATGTCGCCTTTTAACGAACATGGAAGAAATAATTCAGAGGTGTCTTTGAACATAGGCACGATAAGCAAACGCCTAGGGCTCAAAAATTTAGAAGAGCCCAAAATTTTGAATATGTAATATTTTTCTCAGTATATTTAATTAAACCAAATAAAAAATTGTCAATTAAAGTTAAAATACCTTATTTTTAATGCAATGTAAGTAAATAAATAGATAAATTGGAGTATTATTTTTTTATGCGTAGTACAATTTTTAACGTATATGTGAGTCCATTTTTATTTTCGTCTAGGACTTTTAAATTGTTGAGACGGCCCTCAGGAAGATATGATGCCATGTAGTGTAATAATCGAGTTAAACATGTGTTAAATTAATTAGGTTAGCCATTAAATGGGACAACTAAAGAAGATTATGCTTATAAAAAGATGATAAATATTGTATATTATATATTTCTTCAGTTTTAAGAGGTTTATACATATTACCATATAGTGTGTGTTTGGATGAAACTAGCTGGAGCTGGAGTTGGAGCTTATGAACTAGAGCTAGAGCTGGAGCTAATTTTTAAAGATAGTAGCTGGAGCTTATTATTTTTATAAGTGTTTGGTAAACTAGCCGGAGCTTATTTTTCAGTTCATAAGCTCTATTTTTTTTCTTTTTCGGGTGTGTTTGGCGCGTAGCTTATTGGAGTTTATGGAAGCTTATGGGAGCTTGAGCTTATGATTTTAATAAGCTCCAAGTCATAAGCTTCGTTTGGTAGACAAAAAAAGTAGAGCTTTTCATAAGCTCTGAAAAAATAAGCTACTTGTAGTAGCTTATGAAAAAAAGCAGAGCTTATGAACTGAAAAATAAGCTCCAGCTAGTTTACTAAACATTTATAAAAAATAATAAGTTCCAGCTACCAGATTCAAAAATAAGCTCCAGCTCCTGCTCATAAGCTCCAGCTCCAGCTATAAGCTCCAGCTATAAGCTCCAGCTCCAGCTACTTTCGTCCAAACACACCCTTCATAAGCTACTACAAGTAGCTTATTTTTTAAGAGCTTATAAAACCATAAGCTCTACTTTTTATGTTTACTAAACAAAGCTTATGAATTGGAGCTTATTAAAATCATAAAATTAAGTTCCTATAAGCTTCCATAAGCTCCAATAAGCTAGTGTGCCAAACACACTCATAATCAGTTATAGATAAGTTTCAAGGAAGAACATGTACGATGATATATGGATATGATAATTAATTGTGTCTATAAATTTGAGGCTACTTTTTCTTTTTGCGAAAATAATGAAAACTTTATAAAAGCGGAAAACTTTTTTAAAAAGAAAATGAATTCAACAAGAAGTACAAACGATCATTGCGATAAGGCTCGTATCTAGAAAACGGCTAACTAACGAGCTATCTATACCGAACCTCACCTTACCTAAACCGAAACAAAACCAAGAAACTAAAAGAAAACGAATACAACGAATTACGAGTACAAAAGATTATAGGCATGAAACCGAAAAAGGAACTTAGATGTCCTTAATGAACACGTTGAACTTTGTCATTTCCGCACCTTCAATCGCTTTTGCTTACGCTTTTGTTGTTTCTTGTTCACAACCGACGCACGCGTGATTTCACTAGAGCTAATAAGATTAACTGTAATCGGTTCGATCTCGACCAAACACGTCATCATATTATAAAAAGCCGCGAAAGCCTCGTCGGTCATTTTACGATTTGCCAACACTGAACTCTTCCTATCATCCTTACCCGCCATAAACAAATTTTGAATAGCTTCCTCGTCGGTTATTATTAACTTTTGGTAAGACTATCTTAGGAAAGATAGAATATGAGAATTTGATCTAATTCAAATATATTAAAAGAGTGGTTATTCGGACTTTTAAGTCATAATAGATTTCGATTAATTAGTTTCATAACTTATATTGATAATCAATAAATAACAATTATAGACCGATTGTTATCCCTTAAAAGGGTTAAACTTAATTATCATAGTAAAGATCACATACTAGGACTTAATCACATATTAACTAGGTTGTTATTCAAAGTTAATATCCTAACTTATAGCATTCATATAATCACATGACATATATCATCTAAATCTTGTGGTGTGGATAAAGACAACATTTAATTAGACTGACAAATAGATAAGCTAATAAACCTAATCAGATCAACTCAAGTTAATAGTTGAAAATCAACCTTAATCAGATTCTCATGCAATTAGACATATGAATTCACATAAACCAGGGTTCTTTGAATAAGCCTAACAAAGTGATTTTACTACATAGGCGTAATTAATGTTCATCCATTCATTACTACTATTAATTCTTAGTTAGATTTCATGCAATTCAAACACTTTTTGCAATATGGTTAATCTTAAAAGTTGGATGAGTCGAGCAAAAGAAGACTTAGAATTAATTACTAGTTAACCCTAGTTTCTATTCACCTAATCATTAAGCATGCAAATAAAGATTCAAATCATAGCAGTAATAAACAGAATAAACACAATCACATAAGCATAATTACATAGTTCTGGTCACAAACCATAAACTATGCAAATGCGAGTGCAAAGCAGGCGGCTTTGGGTGTTCCAGTAGGTGGCTGTAACCCCTATGCCCGGCGGCTTCATCTGAAATCTTAGATAAACTCAGTTTTCATCAAAATAACCACTATGAACGTTTAGTTCATAGTTGGAGACGAATAAAAATAGTTAAACATAAACATAATTAAAGTAGATGCAAGAATTTGAAAGTAAAAGTACCTTAAAAGATGAAAAAGAACTTGAATTGAATTGAATAATGTTGAATAACAACTTGAAAGTAAACCCTAAAGCTAAAGAATTTGTAATAAATTCGTAACTTAACCCTAAAAACTGAATTTGAATTTGTACGTTGAAAACTGCAGAATTCGACATCTATTTATAGTTTTGAAAACTGACTTAGGAGCCAGCGGCTCCAATGGATAGAGCCGGAGACTCTGGTCAAATTAACCCCAACTCACGTTTTTTTTGGCTTTAAGCTCAAGTTATCCTCTGTTAGCTTCTAGAGTCGGCGGCTTTGATGGATGTAAGACTCAAATATTTATTGTACATAATGTATTTATGGTGTACGATGCGTGTATGAAGTGTACGTGTTGCTTGCTCGAACGCCGAAGAAAACTGGACGTTGTCTGAAGTGGCAAGGTGTGTACGTATCTTTTCAACCCCAAATAAAGTTTGTGTTGATGTCTCAAAGCCTTACCATTGGAAAGGAAATCTTATTACGTTTCCAACGATATTTGATTCATCAAAAACGGAGCTACGGTCAAAAAGTTATGGCCAAAACAAGTTTCTGAAAACTGACCTGTAGGTTGGAGCGGCGCTCCGAACCCGTCTGATGCAATTTTCAGCCTTTTTAAAAGGCTTAAATGAGGGGTACTTTGGTCTTTTCATTTAGGGTCGGTTTAGGGTCACCAAAACTGATCTAGAACTCCATTGGAGCTCATTTTCACTCATCAAACACTCTCATCTTCAAACCATAGAGTGAGAGGAGAGTTTTAGAGAGAGAGAGAGAGCTCCAATTGGAGAAGAAGAAGGGTGTTTCGGGTCAAACCCCGGGTATTAAAGTTGTTCTACTCGTCAACGGCATCATTTTGGCGGTATTGGTAAGTTCAAACTCCAAACTTCATCTTTGTAATTTGATATTCAAGTTTAGGGTTTTGAACTAGTTAGTTATAAAACCCATTTAGGAGGTGAAATGGGTAATTGTAACTAGTTATTGTTGATGTTGGTGGGTTTAGGGTTGGTTAATGATTTAACCATGTTTAAGGCTTGTATGTAGTGTGTAATCTTTAGTATTAGTGATTCTAGTAGTGTTGAAACTCTTTTGGGTATGTTTGGTTGACTAACTTTGACTAGAGTCAAAGATTAGGGTTTGGTGATGATTATAACCCAATTTTCGATTTAATAAGGTTTATAAACTTAAAATGGATTAAGTTGAAGCATAGAACCGAGTTAAATATGTTTTGGTGTCAAAACTTGCTAATGGTGTGATATTGACTTCTTATGGGTCAAATTAGGGTTTAAGTGTCATTTTGGGCAAGATAGGTGTTTAACACCTATGATTGGGTTTGATTGGCATATTAGGATCATTCTCACTTGTGTTAGTGATTATTGGTTAGTTTGGGCGCGGTTCGTGCTTGGAAGTGCATTTAGGTCGAAATTACACTAGTTGTCAATTGGTTTGAATTGTATATCCACCCTAATTGTGTTACTTGTTATGTGATAAATGGATTAGGTACATTCCATCGGCGATTGAGGATTATTCGGTTGCATTCTTCAAGGCGACAAGGTGAGTGTTAATATCCTATATGCATATGTATGTGTAGGATGGGTGCGGGTCGGGTGAAGGGGTTCTCGCTTGTAGAGCTCGCTTCTCGTATAGGTGGAATTGTTGGACTTGTGTATAGGTCCAATTGGCACTGTTGTGCATTTTGGTTGACCACTTTGGCGAGGTTCACACTTTGTGTGTACGTTATCACATGGGCGTGTGATGTGGACCTATATAACCCCAATGACGAAGGGTTAATATAGTGACTGGAATAATTATATGTGTAGGTATATAATATATCTATTTGTGGTAGCGTGAAATGTGTAGTGTCGAGGTGTTAAGACACCACGTTTCACGTGACGAGTGAAGTGTCGAGGTGTTAAGACGCCACTCGCAGTGAAGCATCGAGGTGTTAAGATGCCACTCGGGGTGAAGCATCCAGGTGTTAAGATGCCACCTAGGGGTGTAGTGTCGAGGTGTTAAGACACCACTCCATAAAATAATGAGTGAAGCATCGAGGTGTTAAGATGCCACTCGGGGTGAAGTACCGAGGTGTTAAGGTGCCACCCTAGGGTTTAGTGATACGAGGTGTTAAGTATACTAAAGAATGTTATGAACATCGATGACTTATTTCGCGAAGTCATTCCCTTGCGAAGATTTGGTTAACCATGGTTATTGTGATGTAAGCGTAAGCAATTATGCTATTCGAGATATTTATATATATATATATATATATATATATATATATATATATATATATATATATATATATATATATATATATATATTGTATACGTATAATGTCGTTTATATTAATGAATTGTTGTGATGTAGCTAACCCTCCGGGTGTGGCTTATTGGCGTTGTTCACATCGTCGTTGGTGAACTCACTTTATTTATTGTTAGCTTGTTGCTTAGTGATGTTACGGTATGCTTAGACTAGCTTGCCTTTATGCTCGGATGCTTCGGTATGCGGTATTTGATATTTGTGTGGCGTGTCCATTTTATACATATATATGCATGTAGTATGTTATCATTCACTAAGTGTTAGCTTACCCTCTCGTTGTTGACTTTTTATATAGATTGCATGGATGCGGAGGCTCGGGTAAGCGGGGACTAGTGGACTTGCGTAGTTGCTTTAGAAGGCTTGCTTTTGGATTGATTAGGATTGGGTAGCGTATCCCCAATCGCCATGCTCGGCCTTTATTTTGTATTACAAATCATGTGGTTGAAAACTTTTATTTTCGTACGAAAGTCGTAAAACGGCCGATGTGGGCCCGGTCTTCGTAAAACTAATTTTATTAATGGAACGTGTTAGTTCTACATATATTAATGTATGGTTAAAATCGTTTTGTCTAAATACGTCGGGAAGTGGTCAAACATTTTCGCATTTCATGACTTTTTGGACAGGCCATTTTGGCGCGCCGCGCGGCCATATGGCGCGCCGCGCCATATGCTGTTCCAGCAAATTTTTTTTAATTGATATTTCCGTGTGATCGTTTGTATTACGGGTTGGGATGTTACAAGTGGTATCAGAGCATGGTCTAAGGGATTTAGGTGACTTGAGATAGGTGCCTAGACTTAGACTTGTGTGTGTGCTTAATTTGTTGCGGGACTTGTAGGGATTACGGGTCGGAATAGGTTATAGTTAGTGCCTTGTTTGTAGGTGGACTAACTTTTATATTAGTAATGCGGATATTATTAATATATTAATTGTGTTGTGATAATAATTCTCTTTTATGTGCATATCGCGTAGAATTTTGTTTGTGTTTGTTTATATCATCGAGCGAGGCGGTCGTTGTACTAACGAGTTGATACGGTGTGTGTGCATAATAAGGACTTCTAAACCTTATTACGGGTGCAAATCATGTCTAACAAGTGATGTACGACGAGTGTTAGCAAGATGGGACGGTGTTGTGCGTGTGGTTTATACGTTCGTGATCTAATCGTTTGCATTCCTTAGAATGAAAACGGAAGATGGATGCGGAACGAGTGAGCCTATTCACGAAGGGAAGGATGAGTTAACATTAAAGATTGAGGCCGTGTTTGAACAATATGTCTCGGTTTTCACCGGCAAAGTTAGGGAAGTAACCAAGGAGTTGGTCGAAGGACAAATGACGAAAATGGTCCGAGACCAAGTGACTAAAGCTGTAAAGGAAGAGTTTGAAAAGAGGTTTCCCAAACCTCGAGGTAGTGATGATGAAGATGTACTTTCAAGGTTAGGATTACATGGTGCTCATGGTAAGAGGGCACGAAGTACGCCTGAAGGCGTCGGGAATGTGAAGAAGAAGAGTAAGAAGGGTTACAAGCTCACGTGCTTTAAGTGTGGGGAACGGGGTCATTTGGCACAAGATTGTACGGTGGTGCCTTTAGGTTCAATCAGGTGTTTCAGCTGCCGAATGGAGGGACACCAGAAGTCAGAGTGTTCCGAATCGCATGACGATCGGGTCAGGAGGTTAGAGCGCGAATACATGATGGGTAGTGGAGCACGGAAGCCCAACAGCGCTACATCAGGTACTTTTAGTACGAAATTATATGTTGTTCGCTTGTAATAACATGCGGTAAGTGCGTAAGTCTTAGCTAAACTTTATTCTCCATTGGAGATAATTTGTAGCGAGCGGGGGGTTTACGTTTATGGCTCCGGTTTGCTCTCACTAGAGCGTATAAGTGGTGTGTTGTGCCTTGACTCTATGGTGCGAATCCTTGGGTGCTTAGGCATTTTGGTTGGTATCGGGTCGTTAAGCTCGTTCGAGTGAGACCCTTAAGGTCTCAATTGTGTTGTGCATATTATTAATATGGGTGACGTTCCTAATGGAAGTACTTTATGGTGACGTTTGATTGTCGGGCGAAGGGCGTAAGACTTGGTGTAACCAAGCATTCCTTAGTATTTGGGAGGTGTTTCTACCAAGCCATGGAAATGAGTTTTGGTGTTCGGTTGTTAAGCGCGTGTTCGCTTTTGTGTTGAAGTTGATGAACCATGAGGTTCGACGGGTGGGATGTAACTCGAGAAATCGAGTGTTGATCTCGATGTATGTTGGTAAAGGAGTCTACGTGACACGACATTAGGTGCCTCTTTTATACCTACTAGCGTGGTGTTCGACTCCGATTGTGTTGCGGTTACATTGTACTTGGGGTACCGAGGAGAAACCCTTAGGTACATGAGTGACTAGGTGGAATTCGACAAACTAAAGCAATTGGATGATTTCGAGTGTATAGTTCGTGTAATTTGTGGTACACTTTTCGTTCGAAGTGTTTAAGGATAGGTTAGGATCCTTGGTATGCTCAAAGTTGAAGCAAGACATGGTGATGGGCCGTGTGAACCCAATTATTGGTAAAGTCTACCTTTGGTAGCATTTTGCGGGTGTACGAGATGCGGTTATGGAACGTAGTTCCAAGTGGGGGAGTTACACTCCCGCACGCGGAGGTTTTAGTGTGAGATTTCGGACAATGCTTTTGGTAGATCCGAAATTTGTGTCGGGACCTAGATTTGGTTGGTAATGGTAGAGTACAATTTCGGTTAAATTGTACTTATGATTTTGGATTTGAATTATCACCAAGGTGGTAATGTGGTAAATTTCGTTGAGAGATAATGGACGTGTTTGGCAAGCAAGGTGAAATCCCTCGGTTAAGGGATGTGTGTGTCAGATTCTCTTTTAGAGAATTAATGTTTTGTGTCTATGTTTGATATAGGTGGTTCTTGCTCGATTGTGTGAATGGTTAGTGGTATCCGTTAGGATTCACTATGGCGTAGCAGAGCGCGATGTTACGCTACTCGTCGTTCGAGGCCAAAAGGGCGTTGATTGATGAAGCATGACCTTCGGGGTCCGCTGACTTCATCATGGTATTGATGATTGATGAAGCATGACCTTCAGGGTCCGCTGACTTCATCATGGGATTGTTGATTGGTGGAGCATGACCTTCAGGGTCCGCTGACTTCATCATGAGATCGTTGATTGGTGAAGCATGACCTTCGGGGTCCGCTGACTTCATCATGGGTGTAGTGTTATATCGGTGAAGCATGACCATTGATGGGGTCCGCTGACTTCATCCGGTGTTGAGGGATCTATCGGTTGTTTTATACACCGATGGTGGGGTCGTAAGGACCATGTGGTGTGATCTATCGGCTGTTTTATACACCGATGGTGGGATAGTGAGGACCATGTCGTGGGATTAGTGAGGCGATAGCCGTGTTTCGCTCACATGTTGTTACGGGTGTGACAATAGTCGATTTTGTACACCTTAGGTTTAGTGTTGCCATAGTTGTTTTAGGCGCTTTTGGTTTTAGCCGTTGCTTATGATGTTAGGATAGTGGCATATTGGTTGTATTGCACACTACAAAGGTTGTTTAGTGGTAAGTGTAATCCGTAAGGATTCATGTGGTTCGATCTTCAACGTTCAGATCGTTGATTTTAGGTTGAGACTTGGTCACTTTTAGCGTTGTCCTTGGTAAAGGTACGCTAACGAATTGATATCTCGGTACGAGATTGGTTGAGTTTTTCCCGATATGGGGAAAAGAGCAGGTTTTAGTGCTCGGATAGTGGTTTTGATAAATCGCGTGTGACGATTTTGTTGTTAAAGGTGATTCATTGGGAAGAATTGTCTAGGAAAGTTCGGATTGGAACTTAGGATTGAGGGCCGTTGAGTAGTTCCGGATTGGTTAAGTGGAGAAGATCACGAGGACGTGATCGAGTTTAAGTGGGGGAGAGTTGTAAGACCCAAATATTTATTGTACATAATGTATTTATGGTGTACGATGCGTGTATGAAGTGTACGTGTTGCTTGCTCGAATGCCGAAGGAAACTGGACGTTGTCTGAAGTGGTAAGGTGTGTACGTATCTTTTCAACCCCAAATAAAATTTGTGTTGATGTTTCAAAGCCTTACCATTGGAAAGGAAATCTTATTACGTTTCCAACGATATTTGATTCATCAAAAACGGAGCTACGGTTAAAAAGTTATGGCCAAAACAAGTTTCTGAAAACTGACCTGTAGGTTGGAGCGGCGCTCCACCTTTCGGCGCGGCGCACCGAACCCGTCTGATGCAATTTTCAGCCTTTTTAAAAGGCTTAAATGAGGGGTACTTTGGTCTTTTCAATTAGGGTCGGTTTAGGGTCACCAAAACTGATCTAGAACTCCATTGGAGCTCATTTTCACTCATCAAACACTCTCATCTTCAAACCCTAGAGTGAGAGGAGAGTTTTAGAGAGAGAGAGCTCCAATTGGAGAAGAAGAAGGGTGTTTCGGATCAAACCTCGGGTATTAAAGTTGTTCTACTCGTCAACGGCATCATTTTGGCGTTATTGGTAAGTTCAAACTCCGAACTTCATCTTTGTAATTTGATATTCAAGTTTAGGGTTTTGAACTAGTTAGTTATAAAACCCATTTAGGAGGTGAAATGGGTAATTGTAACTAGTTATTGTTGATGTTGGTGGTTTTAGGGTTGGTTAATGATTTAACCATGTTTAAGGCTTGTATGTAGTGTGTAATCTCTAGTATTAGTGATTCTAGTAGTGTTGAAACTCTTTTGGGTATGTTTGGTTGACTAACTTTGACTAGAGTCAAAGATTAGGGTTTGGTGATGATTATAACCCAATTGTCGATTTAATAAGGTTTATGAACTTAAAATGGATTAAGTTGAAGCATAGAACCGAGTTAAATATATTTTGGTGTCAAAACTTGCTAATGGCGTGATATTGACTTCTTATGGGTCAAATTAGGGTTTAAGTGTCATTTTGGGCAATATAGGTATTTAACACCTATGATTGGGTTTGATTGGCATATTAGGACCATTCTCACTTGTGTTAGTGATTATTGGTTAGTTTGGGCGCGGTTTGTGCTTGGAAGTGCATTTGGGTCGAAATTGCACTAGTTGTCAATTGGGTTGATTTGTATATCCACCCTAATTGTGTTACTTGTTATGTGATAAATGGATTAGGTACATTCCATCGGCGATTGCGGATTATTCGGTAGCATTCTTCAAGGCGACAAGGTGAGTGTTAATATCCTATATGCATATGTATGTGTAGGATGGGTGCGGGTCGGGTGAAGGGGTTCTCGCTTGTAGAGCTCGCTTCTCGTATAGGTGGAATTGTTGGACTTGTGTATAGGTCCAATTGGCACTGTTGTGCATTTTGGTTGACCACTTTGGCGAGGCTCACACTTTGTGTGTACGTTATCACATGGGCGTGTGATGTGGACCTATATAACCCCAATGACGAAGGGTTAATATAGTGACTGGAATAATTATATGTGTAGGTATATAATATATTTATTTGTGGTAGCGTGAAATGTGTAGTGTCGAGGTGTCAAGACACCACGTTTCACGTGACGAGTGAAGTGTCGAGGTGTTAAGACGCCACTCGGAGTGAAGCATCGAGGTGTTAAGATGCCACTGTAAGTAATTGACGGGTGAAGCATCGAGGTGTTAAGATGCCACTCGGGGTGAAGCATCGAGGTGTTAAGATGCCACCTAGGGGTGTAGTGTCGAGGTGTTAAGACACCACTCCGTAAAATAATGAGTGAAGCATCGAGGTGTTAAGATGCCACTCGGGGTGAAGTACCGAGGTGTTAAGGTGCCACCCTAGGGTTTAGTGATACGAGGTGTTAAGTATACTAAAGAATGTTATGAACATCGATGACTTATTTTGCGAAGTCATTCCCTTGCGAAGATTTGGTTAACCATGGTTATTGTGATGTAAGCGTAAGCAATTATGCTATTCGAGATATTTATATATATATATATATATATATATATATATATATATATATATATATATATATATATATATATATATATATATATATATATATATATATATATATATATATGTATATATATATATATGTATATATATATATATGTATATATATATATATGTATATATATATATATATGTATATATATATATATATATATATATATATATGTATATATATATTGTATACGTATAATGTCGTTTATATTAATGAATTGTTGTGATGTAGCTAACCCTCTGGGTGTGGCTTATTGGCGTTGTTCACATCGTCGTTGGTGAACTCACTTTATTTATTGTTAGCTTGTTGCTTAGTGATGTTACGGTATGCTTAGACTAGCTTGCCTTTATGCTTGGATGCTTCGGTATGCGGTATTTGATATTTGTGTGGCGTGTCCATTTTATACATATATATGCATGTAGTATGTTATCATTCACTAAGCATTAGCTTACCCTCTCGTTGTTGACTTTTTATATAGATTGCATGGATGCGGAGGCTCGGGTAAGCGGGGACTAGTGGACTTGCGTAGTTGCTTTAGAAGGCTTGCTTTTGGATTGATTAGGATTGGGTAGCGTATCCCCAATCGCCATGCTCGGCCTTTATTTTGTATTACAAATCATGTGGTTGAAAACTTGTATTTTCGTACGAAAGTCGTAAAACGGCCGATGTGGGCCCGTTCTTCGTAAAACTAATTTCATTAATGGAACGTGTTAGTTCTACATATATTAATGTATGGTTAAAATCGTTTTGTCTAAATACGTCGGGAAGTGGTCAAACATTTTCGCATTTCATGACTTTTTGGACAGGCCACTTTGGCGCGCCGCGCGGCCATATGGCGCGCCGCGCCATATGCTGTTCCAGCAATTTTTTTTTTAATTGATATTTCCGTGTGATCGTTTGTATTACGGGTTGGGATGTTACAATGGATATAACAGGAGGCTCCAAGGCTTGGCATCCCATACAAATACAGTTTCCTTAAATATCGTGACTTGGGCTTCACGAACAAGAAACTGCTCTCTAGCCGACGGCTCTAGTGAATCCATCTGGCAGCTTCCTTTGATTTATACTTGGTCTCCAAGTTCTTCGATTTATGGCTTTATTCTGGAATATTCTGGATTTCTCTGCTCAAGCCGGCGGCTTGCTTGATTAAAGCTGGCGGCTTTGATGATTTTTCTGCTTTTACCTATTTTATTCCTGTTAATCACATTTTCTAAACAAGCACATTGAAAATACAATTTCATATGAAATATTAATTTTAGTTATAAAAGTACTAAAAATGATGTTTAAATACCACGATAAGGCTCTAAAATGTTTGTAAAAATATGTATAATTTAAGCGTTATCAAATTCCTCACACTTAAACTTTTACTTGTCCTCAAGTAAACAAAACTTGGGCAAATGGCCCGAAAAGGTAACCTATTTTGACAAATTTTCCAATAAATGTAATATGACTTTTCCAGATGCCCGAAAAGAATGTTTGTTTTAATTTGGAAGCCGAAAAGGATTATAATTTGAAAAAGTGTTAAATTGAGGTAATTTTTGCTGAGGTGGAGTTTTTTTATTTTCCTTTGCCAATCTGGAAATACACGTTGATAATGTATTAAAAGGCCGTCCAAGTCATAACTCAATTAAAACCCTTCAAAATTAGGACAAATCATTTAGATACAAACGAACCCTAACTCTCAAATCTCTCTCAAATCCAAACATAATCCTCTTTGAATCTCTCAGTCTACTCATGTTTACGTACTTTCCAACTGCCATTGAAGAAACCTAGCTTCATTTTGATAAGTAATCCATCCATGGCTTCCGATAATAACAATAAACTTTGTACTATTAGGGTTCATTATTATGGTTATTTTAAAATGGATACTATGACTTATGGTGGTGGTGCTTTACTTACTTTCAAAGATTATGATTTTACTAAAACTGGAGTAAAAGAGTTTTCTCATAAAACTGAAGATGTTCTTGACACTGTATGCGAAAGTAAGTATTTTTGTATACCTGGGAAGGGAATAGGAGATGGTGGTCTTAAGTATTTGAACACTTATAAGGACATGAGAAAAATGGTTGAACTAGCCACAAAAACTACTGTTGATGTGTTTCTGGATCATAATAATGTTGATATGAGTGAATTTATTGAAGATGATCCAATTTCTGATGATTAGAGTATGTCTGATTCTGGGAATGAGACTGAAAATGATGAACATGGAAATAAAGAAAATAATGAAGATACAGGCGATGGTGAAATTCTAGAAAATGATGATGAAAAGGATGATGGGGAAAAAAATAATGAAGATAAGGAAAAGGATGATGGGGGAAAAAAATCAGGAAAATGGGGAAATAAATGAAGAAGAAGAAGATGAGGTGCCACATATAAAACCATTTGTAAATGTTGAAAATCCTGATGAATTTGTAGAGATGGAGGAAGATTCCAGGATAAAGCTTGATGAGTATAACAAGAAGAACCCACTGCATGATCCAAATGTTCATTGGAGGGCAATGCGTCCACGTAAGGGAGGAAGGTTTTCTAATGTTGCTGAATTAAAAAATTGTATTACTAACTATCCAGTGAGTAATGGGTTTAAGTTGTATTAAGAGGTAAGTAAAAAAAGAGAAGGTTTTAGTTAAATGTGGGATAATGTTGCCACATAAAAGGAAGCATCCTATTGAACAAAATGAAAAAGAATGTCCATTTAGATTGTGGGCTACAAATATAGGAGATGAAGGAACAATTCAAATCAAGTCTTTAAAGGAGATCCACACCTACACAAGAGATTATAATTTAGGGTCATTGGTGACTAGTGAATGGAATGGTGATAAGTTAAAAGATAGGATTAGAGAGAATCCAAAGATCAAGCTAAGGCAAATGCACGATATCATAATGAATAAGTATTCTTTAAGAGTTACCAAAAACCAATGTCGTAGAGCTAAGTCTAAAGTTGTTTATTTTGATGTGCAATCCAGAAGTACACATTATACTAGAATATGGGATTATGGGGCTGCTATTGAAAAAACAAACCCAGGAAGTACAGTTAAAATTGATGTTCCAACCATGCCCAATGGCCAAACTGTTTTCCAAAGGTTTTATGTATGTTTTGGCTGATTAAAAGAGGGATGGTTACAAGGTTGCAGGAAGGTGATTGGGTTGGATGGATGCTTCCTTAAGGGTGTTGCCACTGGTCAATTATTGAGTGCGGTTGGTAGGGATGCAAATAACCAAGTCTATCCAATTGCTTGGACAGTGGTGGATATAGAGACAACTGATAATTGGACATGGTTTGTGAATATGTTGAGTGAAGATCTTAGATTAAATAATGGTGAAGAAGTTGCTGTAATCTCAGATGAACACAAGGTATAACAAATTTATAGAAACTTGTTTACTTGTATACTTGTTTACATATACCAAATTTACTGATGTATATTTGTTTACATATATGTATTGTACAGGGGATTATTGAGGCAGTTAAAACTGTTTTGCCAAATGGAGAGCATAGATAATGTGCAAGACATGTTTATGGAAACTTTAGTAAGAAATGGCCTGATGTGCAATTTAGACAGTTGTTTTGGCAAGCATCAAAGTGCTCATACATTGAAAAGTTTGAGTTCATTATGCAAAAGCTTAAAGAAATTGATGAACAAGCTTATCATTACTTAGCAGATAAAAGACCAGCAACCTGGAGTCGAGCATTCTACAGAGATGGATTTGATTGTGATGCTGTAGAGAATGGAATAAGTGAATGTTGGAACTCAATGATAAAAGATGCCATAAACAAGCCTATAATAGGAATGTTGGAAGAGATTAGAATGAAAGTTATGGTAAGGTTAGTGGATCAAAGGACAATTGGTGAATAATGGGCTCATCAAGTATGTCCTACAATTAGACTTCGAATTAAAAAGAATCAGAGGCTTCAAAGGTATATACGAATGTTTATATATTCATGTTATATAACTGTTTATTTTGAATGTATATACTAATGTTTATATATTCATGTTATTTCTATGTATCTTGAATAGGAGTTGGATGGTATGGGCAAGTGGAATACAAGAGTTTGAAGTTCGTACTACTAGCCATGAAGAAATCTTTACTGTAAACTTAATCAACAAGACATGCTCATGTAGGTATTGGAAAATTAGTGGTATTCCATGTCCTCATGCCATAGCCACCCAATGTCATATAGGTAAGGATGTTGATTTATCGGTCAGTGATGGTCTAAAAAAATCGAAGTTTTTGGCAACATATAGCTCATTTATCAAAACTGTTGGTGGGGAGATTCAATGGCCTAGGATAAACAAACCAACACCATTACCTCTAGTTAAAAAGAGAATTCCTGGTAGGCCACCTGTGAAAAGAAAAAGGTCAAACACTGAGACTGAAGGCAATAATCCAGTCAGGACCACTAAAAGGATGAAGTGCCACAATTGTTTTCAATATGGACACAACCGAGTTAGTTGCACAAATCCACCATTTCCAGTAACAGAACAAGTTAACAAGAAGAGAGGTAGACCTAGAATTCAACAGGGTAGAAGTGATAGAATAGTTGATGCTGTTGGTAATAGAGGTGGTACAAGTGCAGTGGGTAGAGGTGTTATTACAAGGGGTGGTGGTACATATTCAGTGGGTAGAGGTGTTAGTATAAGGGGTAGAGGTGATCATGGTGGTGGTAATAGGGGTGATGCAACTGGTAGGGGAAGGGGCAGAGGTGATCGTGGTGGTGGTAATAGGGGTGGTGCAACTGCAAGGGGCATGGGTATGAGAACAAGATCTTAAAGTCAAAGTGGAAACTCTGTTGATGACATCCCATTGGTTGAACCAGTTGTGAATCAAGTGATAAATGACGAAGTTATAAATGATGAAATTCCATTGGTTGAACTACTGGTTGAAATTCCAGTCATAAATGATGAAGTTATTGAAGATACAACAGTTGTGAATCCAATGATAAGTTCAAGTGATGCAAACGTTCAAGTGATGGAAGATACACCATTGGTTGACATTCCAGTCATAAATTCAAGTGATCGAGTTGAACATCCACTACTTACAGAAATGAAGAGTTTTGTAAATCAAAAGAACAAGGGCAACAAACAATTTGTTCACCCAAGAAAGAAGTCTGAGCGAATATTGAAATTGAAGCTATCCAAGAATGTTGTCACAAAAGATGGATTGGGGATTTCTGCAAATAATCCAATTCAAATGGAGTGAACTTGTAGTGTTTATACTTGCATCAAATTGAACCAAACTTGTATTTTTGTATGTATTATTATTGCTGCAAGCTTAAATTAGTAGACTCATAGCTACTGCCTTTTGTATTTACTATGTATTATCTTTTGTAATGAATGTAATGGCTAGCAGTTTAAGTACTAGGTTTAGTTATTTTGGATGTCATGGCTACTACTTGTATTTACCTTTTGTATGTATAACATAGTTGCTGCTACTTATATAGTTCACTTTTGTACACTTGATTGAAAATGACCAAACACCAACATTACATTAATACCAGTGATACATTAACTTCTACACCAACTACACAACTCAAAAGAAATTAACTTCTACAACTAAAATGCAAAAGAAATTGACACAACCAACAACATTACTTTAACTTCTACGACTAGATCTTTTGGAAATTACCAAATGTTCACCAGAAAAAGAAGATAAAGAGAAACACTACAAGAATCAACAACAACACTTTAACCCTGCACTTCAATTTTACAACCTGCAATTCTAGTTGATCTTTAGCATCGATTAATTCATAGAACTTTATAATATACCACTCGTTAGGAAGCTCTGGATCGATCCACCTGAAGTAATTGCATCGATATGATCGAGACTGCATATAGTTTGGACAACCCTTAAATCGACGAATTGGGTTTGTTCGTGTCCATGATGTCCAAACTCCTGCAACATCACCATAAAAGCATCTGTCAGATCGAAGGTTTCTCATCATCGTGTTGCAGAAAGAATTCGATTAGAGATGGAGGAAAAGAACGATGAGATATGAAACCCTAATTTTGTGAGCAAGCTTTATAAAGTCGTACTCATATGAAGGGTTTTAACTGATTTTATACACATGGACTTAATTTTAAGTATAAATGTATATGTATATTTAGTGTATTTCCAGATTGGCAAAGGAAAATAAAAAACGCCACATCAGCAAAAATTACCTCAATTTAACACTTTTTCAAATTATAATCCTTTTCGGCTTCCAAATTAAAACAAACATTCTTTTCAGGCATCTGGAAAAGTCATATTAACTTTATTGGCAAATTTGTCAAAATAGGTTACCTTTTCGGGCCATTTGCCCACAAAACTTTAAATTAAAACATGTTTTATACTACTTAGACTTTGATCAAAAAGATTTCCTTTTTAATTTCATCATACTTTCGGAGAGATCATTAATTTAACTTTTATTTTCACATTAGTAATGTATCAAAAGAAATATTAATTGGGAAATTTATCGGAATGGGTTAATCAAGGTAGTCACGACACAGATAAAATTGGCTTAAAAAGCAGTTGGAAATATTAAACCGATCTAACTTTATAAGGTTTAGTAATCGTAACTTGACACTGATTCGTGCAAAGATAATTATGAAATAATCTTACATTAAATCTTAAGTTTAAATTGGAGCGTCAATTATAGCTAGAATTGTATATATGTTTGTGTATTTGTCCACTTTAACTTTTCCACTTGCCAAACTCATACACTTGTCTACATTAATACTAAAGTGGGTAAGGATTAAGTTAATATTTAATTATGAATGGTAGAATGCTTTGAGAATGTTGCATTTAAGCGTAGCGAGAATGATCCTTATGCCTTCAGTGGTCCATACTTTTTAGGGCACTCGTTTCACAATATTTGGCATATTTTTTTGATCACCTTACTTTAAGATAGTAACTTCCCATGTAGCGAAATTTCGACCAACCGATCCTAAACTGGAAAAAAGGTTTTAGGTGGTTAGATGATCTAGCACCCCATAAGATCTAATTGCACGAATCTTAGAGACTACAACTTTAAGCTTAGCTTTCAACGATTTTCCCCCCGATCGTCTCATGTATTATATTTTTCAAAGAATAACACTAAGTATCATGTTTGTAGAGACATGAACTTTAGGGAATGATCAACATAAATAAGTGTTTGAACAAAAACAAAACAATATAAAGTAAGATTAAAATTTAATAACCTAAAAATAAGATAAGAATTTTGACTTCATTGGGTTTTCCCAAAGGTTAAGGCTTCTAATGTTAACTAATTAAAATTTTATTAGCACTCTAAGAACAAGAATTTAAAATTCCTAGATATTCTTTATTATTTATATTACTTTAATTTACGCTCAAAAAGTTGATATTTAAGCATAAAATCTTTTTGAAGTCTTTTATCTAAAAAAAATAAAAATACTTGGGATAAAAATTTAGAAATTCATCCATTTTATCCATTCTTTAAGTGTGATTGCTTTAAAAATTTTGATATTTTGAAAATTTTATCTTGATATTTAAATTTAAATGCATTTATCAAATTTAAAAGCATTTATCACTTCCCTCCCCACACTAAGATTATGCAATGCCCTCAATTAAATAAAATCATACTTATAAAACTTTTGAAAGACAAACTTAGTAAAGCGAGAAGAATGATATTACTTGAAAATGGATGTCATAGACTTGTTACAGAATTGTTACTTGAAGATATAAACTTAAGAGATGAACTCAACAGAATATTAAATAACACAATATAAAAGAAAAACAAACCATAATTTTATTAATAAAACTTTAAAACATAGAAAAATATTAATCAACACTTCTTATAAACATAATCACATAACATAAACACATAAACAAATAATCATAATAAAAACAAATAAACGGATAGGTGGTTTTGATTATAGATTCGGTTGCGCGACTCATCTTCCAACTTCTTTAATCCCTCAGACTTAATGTACTCACCAGTAGCACTTTCCTCCTCATCTTCCACCCTTAATTTCCCTTTGATCATTTTGACCTCCCTATCACTTTCAAAATAGCCAAGTTACTTTTATGAGAAACTTTTTCATGTTCTATTTGCAACTCATAAATTTGTTTTCTTATTTCCTCACTAACCTTATACTATTCTTTAATAGATTCTAGCAAGACCTGTTCAATAGTAATTTCCCTTTTTCATAAATAACCCAAATAATTTACATCTTTACAACCTTCCTCCCTACACTTATCTCGAAGCATATTCACATGCTTCCATTGCAATGCTTTCCTCGGCACAATTGGAAAATTTTCACCATAGTTACCTTTACGAATTATGAGAGTGTTGTCACGATAATCCATAATGGCACGAGCAATAGATAGGAAAGGTGCTCCTAGAATCAAGGGAGTAATTGGATCTTTATTCATGTCCATTACTACAAAATTAAAGAGAAAACTAGCAAACCCCACTTTTACTTCAATATTCTTAGCCATACCCAAGGGACGATGTAACTTATTATCAACGAAAGAAACAACAACATTAATCGGTTCAAGCAGTGGCAGACCTAAATGATAGTATGTTTTAAATGGCATCAAATTAACACTTGAGCCATTATCAGCTAGAGCGCGAATACGAATTGCACCATGAATAAGACAAGGGATATGGAACTCCCCAGGGTCGGGACTAAAAATCAGAAACCTAGAACTTGAGTTATTTAGAACACTATTTTTCTTTTAAGCACGGACTCCATGATTTAGTTCTAAAGGTGTTTTCTTATTCTTATGGTTGTAACTTCAAACCTAGCACAAACCTCAAATTCAGATGGATGAAAATAATCGAAGGGTTACTCATCAGATAAGTACTCTTCCTCAGACTCAATATCTTCTATAAGAATATAATGTGGACCGTCACTTGCTTTTCCAGTCATCTCATCAATTTCCTTAGACACTTCCTCCTCGGTCAACTCATATAACCACATTGGCTCTATTTCACTAACTTCCTTTTTAGCTTATACTTTATTCTTAAGTTCTTCTTCCTCAATAACTAATTCCTCCTCACTTTCACAATTTTCTCACATATACTTACAACCATGCTCATAATCACTTTTCCAATCAACTTCCTCTATTTTAGAAACAACATTAACCTTTTCAAAATGAACGACCTTGAGTTTCTCAGTATTAGGTGCACTTTTTGCATCCACTAAGTGAAAAAGCTTAGTAACGTTATGCTCTAGGTTTTGAATTGAGGCTTGGTGATTGTTTTAAACTTGGGATAGTTGAGATTTAATTGCTTCATTAGATTCGGTTTGGTTCTTAATGAATGAGAGAATATTATCTTCAATGGTTGAACGTCTTTCAGCTTGGTGGTTTAAAGAGTTTTTTAGAGTGAAGGGTGCTCTAATAGGATAAAAACAAGATGGATTCTTAAAGTTGTTAGGATAAGAAGTTTCGTAATTATTTGGAGGAAGATAGTTAGGATTACCTCCTTGAAACTGATTAGCATACGACACATTTTCCACTTGTTCCATCATTAGGCTATTAACACAATCTGTCGTCAAATGTGGCCTATTACACTTCTCACAACCAACCTTCATAACATGCATTTCCTTCAAAAGCTTCTCCATTTGTCTACCTAAATCCCTTAACTAAACATTCATTCCTTTTAACACATCTTCAGTCTCATACCCAACAACACTTACAAAACGAGAAAAACCTAAATCTTGATGCCATTCATGAGAATGTGCGGCTAACTTATCAATCAATGCATGAGCTTCATCCGCAATTTTACTCATGATATTAACTTTAGGTGAGGTATCGATTTCTCTACTTGTCGCAATATCATAGCCCTTATAGAAAATAGTAACAATCTGAAAGTTATTAAAACCATGTTGAGGACTGATAGTGCTCCAAATGAACATATATTTAGGCACGATATCCTTCCAATATGTAAATTTTTTAGTTGTAATTGTTCTATTTTTAAGTTGTAATCATTTAAATAAATAAGTGCGAAGACAAAAGAAGAAAACGAAGATTTGAAGATGCAAACGTGCAAAAAACTCAAATATACAAGATACAATCTAAGTGGTTCAATTTATTGATGAGAAACGTCTAAAATTGGCAAGAGTACAAGCCACGAAATGCAAAGTACAAGATATCTAAGCATACGAAAAGGCGTTCGAAAATCCGGAACCGAGACGTAAACCGAGCATCAAAGCGCGAGTCAACGGACCTAAAATTAAAAGTCAACTATGCACAAGAATATAATATAATATATAAATAATTATATATATATATATATATATATATATATATATATATATATATATATATATATATATATATATATATATATATATATATATATATATATATATATTAAAAAATTAACAGCAGCCCACGTTTAAATTGTTGAATGAGCTGGAATTCGAACCTCCGCAATCGCGGAGCTCCAAGGCACAAAAGTACCACGATCGCGGAGCATACAGTTTCAAAATCTGCCTATAAAAGGCCACGAATTCTGCCGAGTTACCTATACCATCAATCTATCTCTCTGTCTAATATATATATATATATATATATATATATATATATATATATATATATATATATATATATATATATATATATATATATATATATATATATATATATATATATATATAAATATTAGTTTAGTTTTATATTCGATTAGTTTAGTTAATGTAACGGTTAATTACGGGTTTTAAAGTCAGAGTTCTGTCCGTGTAACACTACGCGATTAATAATCACTGTAAGCTAAATTCTCCCTTTTTAATTATGTATCGTACTTAAGTTATTATTATGCTAATTTGAGCTGAAGTAATCGTGATGTTGGGCTAAATATTAAGATGGTTATTGGGCTTTGAACCATAATTGGGGTTTGAACAAAAGACCGACACTTGTGGAAATTGGAGTATGGGCTGTTAATGGGCTTTATATTTAATTAACTAAATGATATCTTGTTAATTTAATATAAAAGTTACAATTTGACGTATTTATATATAACCACATACGCTTGACTGGGTACGGTGGGCGGGATATTTATAAATACTAATAATTGTTCATTTGACCGGACACGGGGATGGATTAATAGTCAATGGACTCATTAAAACAGGGGTGGATTACATTCAAGGGTAATTGGTGTAATTGTTAACAAAGTATTAAAACCTTGGAGTACACGCAGTCGATAACCTGGTGTATTCATTAAACAAAGTATTAAGACCTTGTTACAGTTTAAGTCCCCAATTAGTTGGAATATTTGACTTCGGGTATAAGGTTAATTTGGCGAAGACCCTCGCACTTTATAATTATGACCGATGGACTATTATGGACAAAACTAGATGGACTTATCAAATAATCCAGGACAAAGGACAATTAACCCAGGATAAGAAATTAAAATCAAAACGTCAAACATCAAGATTATGGAAGTTTAAATAAGCATAATTATTTCATTTCTTATCGCAATTTTATATTTCGTCATTTAATAACGTTATTTACTTTACGCTTTAAATTAAGTTGTATTTATATTTAATATTTTGCATTAGGTTTTAACTGTGATATAAGACTTAAAATTGACAAACCGGTCATTAAACGGTAAAACTCCCTTTTATAATAATAATACTTATATATATATATATATATATATATATATATATATATATATATATATACAAATATAGTTGTAAAATAAATATAGTGTAAAATAAGCCAGCTCCCTGTGGAACGAACCGAACTCACTAAAAACTATACCACTCTACGATTAGGTACACTGCATATAGTGTTGTAGCAAGGTTTAGGTATATCTCATCTGTAAATAAATTAAATAAAACTTGTGTAATATTTCGTCATATTTCGTAGTAAAAAATAATAGTATTTCGTACACCACCGCTCGCACATCAAGTTTTTGGTGCCGCTGCCGGGGAGCGGCAAAACGCTATATTTTTAAATTTATATTTGTAAAAAAAACGAAAAAAATATAAAAAAAAGAAAAGAAAAACATATTTTTTTAAGATTTTGTAAAATTATAAAGTATATTTGTTTTTATCTTTAGTTTTTAAAATATAAGTTTATTTTATTTTATATAAATTTTCTCTATATATAAATTTTCGGAAAAAAAAAACGAACGCGTTTAAACCTGCAATGAATTCTGAGTCTGCATAGCTCCGCGATCGCGGAGAAATATAGGTATTAAACCTCGCGACCACGAGGGTAGTCTGACAGGTCAACCCCATCATTAAATGCGAAATTAGGGTAAAAATCTATTTATTATTTATATTTATGGTTTAATTTTAATATTATTAATATTAGTTTCTAGTTTTAATTTGTATTATTAAGTTTTATTATTATTATTAATTATATAGATTAATATTTTTATATAATAATAATATAAAAATTATATTTTTATAAAATTTGTATTTTTATCATTTTAGTTATAATTTATATTTTTATCATTTATTTCGTAATATTTGTCGTTCATAATTAGTTTTAAGTTAGTTTTTAGCATAGTTATTTTTAGATTCCTAGATTTTTAGGCTTTGCCGTAAAATCCCTTAAGTGCTTTTTCTTTAGATTAAGATTTAGACGCTTTAGAATTTTGCGGCGTCGTTTTAAGTTTATAGATTTTAGTACTTTTTGAGTAATTGCCGTTTTCCGTTTAGAATTGCATTTAAGCTTTAATACCTTTAGACGCAATTTTTAGTTTTTAGTTTTTAAACTTTTAAGTTTCGACGCTTATTTTTCGACCTTTCGTTTTTTGACGCTCTTTTTCTTTTTCGTTTTTACATGCTAGTTTATAGGACATAGAATTTTTAAAATCTTTAAATTTCGACGAAAAATTATTGTAAGCGATTGAATTAATAGACATCCAAAATTTTCTACTTCGTAGTAATAGTTGGATTTGTTAGTGGCTGAGTTGTGGATTTTCCGATTTAAAGGATCCTTGCTCCCTGATGCATCTTTTGGCTATTCGAAACGTGGGTAAAAGCAGAAAAGTCTATTAAGTTGATAACTTATATAATTTTTAGTTTTATAACTAATAGGATAATTAGTAAATGCACCACATTGTAGCTAAAATTTAGTAATAAGCGTATTATGGAAAATCTCGAAAATATTTTGGAAACTCTTTCTGACATGCAAAATCAATTAAATCAATACTCTCAAACGAGTGTTGATGAAAATTCGTTCGGTCAATCTTGGATCGCGAATGACGAAACAATAACTGGTTGTGAAATCTGTGGAGATTATCACTCAACATGGGAATGTTATTATTACGTTCCTATAGAAAAATATGCACCCATGGAACCTGAATGGAACGATTATGAAGATTCAAATTGGGATTATTCGCAAGAATATATCCAAACTCAACAACCAGATGACGAGGAAAATTATGTGTCTGAAAATTTTTTAGATTCTATGAAAATCAAACTCGAAGAACTTGACGCTCAAAATGAACAAATGAGAGAGTTCGCAAATAGGCAAGCTGAAACTCTATCAGATTACACACCTGTTAATCTGGGGAGTATTGTGCAAGAAAATCCCATATCATCGAATTTTGATAAATTCGAGAGCTCCGAAATTACCAATTATCCCGAAGATACTTTTATTCAGTTTTACCAATTTCACAACATACCGACACATTAGCCTCTACCGACGAAATCATCGATCCATCAAAGGATGAAAAAGAAGTAAGGGTGACAAATTGGTACTCTTGGGAAAACGATAACGTTGAAAATTTTACCCCCGAGACCCAAGTGGTGGGACCGATAAGGACCGTTAATGAAGAAGAATTTGCTTTAATCCCGAAATTCACCATCCCACAACCTTCCAACCCAATATTCTCAATAGACGAGTCATCTACCGAAGATGAACTACGAGCTGTAACAGATATTGACACCTCAGATTTCACCCAATTGGGTAATAGAGGTGAAATCTTTGATCCCGAGAATGAACGGAAGGAAGTGTTAGGAATTGTCCACCCTATAGAAGTATGTATGTCGGTGTATAACGATCCATTTGACCAAGAACCAAAAAAGAGAAATATCCATTTACTGAAAGCTACACTTAAAAAAGAATTAAGTAGTGACGATCGGGTGGGTCTAAACTTTAAACCCATTGATATATTATACACCACCCGAGATGTAAATAACTGGCTCACTATTCTAATTCGTGGAACTTATTCTACCGACTTCACATGTCGTCAGCTAAGTGTGGGGAAGTCTAACCCCACTTAACGTTAAATTTGGGGTTCGGGTTAGTGTATAACTCGTTAATACACATGCATGATAAATTAGGGTAAAAGACGTATTTTCAAAAATTAGCAAACAGTTCAGAAAAGCAACCATTTTTGGAGAAAAACATGTGTGATAAAATAACAAAAGGAATGAACGATGAGGCGCGCCATCTATCATTCGGCGAGCTTAGTAATTACAAACTGGGTATTTTTAATCACTTTTCTACACTAATCACCCTCATGAATATAAAATTATAGTCTGATTTCCATCATTAAAAGGAAGTAAAGTCTTCCAAAAAAGATACGCGCTTCTTGATTTAGGTCAGGAAGTTGTCGTCCAGACCAGCTGTAGGTTGACGAAAAATCTAGAAAAGTCATCTCTAAAATCAGCAGGAAATCCACGGACCTCAGCATCAAACAGGGTCTCCAAGTGGTCAGACTTATCCTAATCATGAGAGGATCTGTCTCGTAAAATGGGGAGGGCGCCGAGCAAATTAGCTTGATAAGACTAATGAATCAGACCCCCAGAAAGGATAATCTCCTTAAAGATTAAAAATCAACTTTTAAGCCTGATATTACTCAATCCTTGAGATTGACCTTAAAGATTTAGAATTACAAACTCATGGAATTCAATGATATCTAAACTCGAGCTTGAACGAGAAAATATTTTGATCAAAATTAAAACCGATTTGTTTTCTGAAAACCTATTTTCAATGCGTTCATTACCATTGAACGTAAAATTCCGAGAATTCAACGGAATTCATTAGGTCACCTGAACCAAATCGGGTGTCAACCGTAAGAACGGTGGTTGCATAGCATGGTCGAAGACATGACCTTGTGCCAGACTGAAAAATTATAGGGTGATCTTTACTATTTCTCCTACAAAGGATAGTAATTGCATCCAACACGTTGTGGACCATGAACATCTGCATGTCATTAGACATTGCCTTAACAGTTGCTTGTTCATCACTTTCCTTTACAACCGGACGGTAGTTTACCGAAAGGTAATATACAGAGCAAGTATACTGGACGTGTTTCTTTCCTAATACAAGGTTAGCAAGTGGGTGACACAAAACCATAAGTTTTGAGCTAAAATTTTCAAATCTGAAACTCACAAAACCCACAAAAATATTTTGCAAACACCCATGAAGAGTTATTCCGGAAAACTTATCTAGGGTAAAAACTAGATTGAATTTTTACAAGATCAAATGTTTTCATAAAGATCCAATTTCCTTAGAGGATCTAAATTTTCATAGTCATGTGGGACTGTAAACCACATCGTTACTATCATTGTTTATACCGCCGTATTAAAATCACTGATGTATAAAGTATGAGAATAAAAAAAGTGATTTGAGTGAAGTGTGATTTAATTTTAAGTTCTGTATTGCTTGAGGACAAGCAACGTTCAAGTGTGGAGATATTTGATAGTGCTCCAAATGAACATATATTTAGGCACAATATCCTTCCAATATGTAAAGTTTTTAGTTGTAATTGTTCTATTTTTAAGTTGTAATCATTTAAATAAATAAGTGCGAAGACAAAAGAAGAAAACGAAGATTTGAAGACGCAAACGTCCAAAAAACTCAAATATACAAGATACAATCCAAGTGGTTCAATTTATTGATGAGAAACGTCTAAAATTGACAAAAGTGCAAGCTGTGAAATGCAAAGTACAAGATATCTAAGCATAAGAAAAGGCGTTCGAAAATCCAGAACCGAGACGTAAACCGAGCATCAACGCGCGAGTCAACGGACCTAAAATTACAAGTCAACTATGCACAAGAATATAATATAATATATAAATAATTATATATATATATATATATATTATATTAAAAAATTAACAGCAACCCACGTTTAAATTATTGAATGAGCTGGAATTCGAACCTCCGCAATCGCGGAGCTCCAAGGCACAAAAGTACCACGATCGCTTAGCATACAGTTTCAAAATCTGCTTATAAAAGGCCACGAATTCTGCCGAGTTACCTACACCATCAATCTATCTCTCTGTCTATAATATATATATATATATATATATATATATATATATATATATATATATATATATATATATATATATATATATATATATATATATAAATATTAGTTTAGTTTTATATTAGATTAGTTTAGTTAATGTAACGGTTAATTACGGGTTTTAAAGTAGGAGTTCTGTCCGTGTAACACTACGCGATTAATAATCACTGTAAGCTAAATTCTCCCTTTTTAATTATGTACCGTACTTAAGTTATTATTATGCTTATTGTCACGACCCTACTTTTTCCGTTATTTTTTTTCCGTTAATTATTTAACGACCGTTAACTGTTAGTGTGCCACATCATTTCTATGACCTATATTATTATTTTTGTAATAATATATATATATAATAATTATTATGTGTTATGTGAATATATGTATTCATATTTTATTTTGTACGTTTCTACGTCTCGCGGATTTCCATCCGGCGAATCTTTTCGGTTTTTAAACCAACGGTCGAGCTTTCGGGATTTTTAAATCCTAATTATTTAAATATGATAATTTATGATCATATTATTATTAGGTGTATTTATATTTATTTTTCGTCGCGCGTTTGTTATCTTTCCGGATTTTTAATCGCGTAAGCGTGTTTTCGCGTTTCGGGATTCGTTCGGGCTTTCGGGCCACAAGGAATTAGACATTAAGCAAATTTGGGCCATGGGAGCCCACCCCATGACCCCATTCGGCCGAAGCTCCAAGGGGAGGGAGTAACACTCCCTTGATTTTTATTTTTTTGATCATTATCTCCATTCCATTTATTTTTAAAACCTAATTTTCTATTTTTGCTCTCTTCTCCCTCTTCCTCCCTCTTGTGCCGTCGCCACCACCACCATACATCACCAAAATCACCACTTTTTATTGCTTGGATCATCAATTGGCTTGCATAATCGGATTCCTCTCGTCTTTCTCTACGCGATTACATTCTTTGATTCTCGATTTGGGTATAAACCCTAACCCTAGAACTTTTAATTTTTATTCATATTTCTGTATTTTGTGTTTATATTATTAGTATGATGTTTATTAGTTGTTGTAATTTTGTTTGATGCGTAGAATTACTCGTTTGCATATGTTTTCGGTTTGTAAATTTTGGACAGCAGTTTGATTCATGTTTTCTGACTTTGTAACTGATATAAATGTTAAAATAAAGTATATAAATGAGTTCCTCTCATCAAGACATTAATTTTAGACTCCGGATTCATGTCGTTTCGATTCCCGGAGCCCTAGATATGCTTAATTTGGTTTTTGTTAAAGATTGAAAGGTGTTCTTGGCATGAACAAGGTTGGGTCCGACTTTGTGACCATCCTTGGTGTCTTTAGGGTGTGTCATTTGGTTAGGACTGATGGTGAGACGAATTTTCATGTTCGGGTCACCTAAATCCGAGCCACGGTTCACCCGTTGTGCCTAAATTACTGTTTTGAGTAAATTGATTTTCCTGAGTGTGGTCATGGCTGATATCCACGACCTAGGGACTGTTCTTGGAGTGTTCTTGAGTTCATAATTGTGTCGGGTGGTTTGAGTAGGTGAAGTTGCATATGTGGCTTGCCCGAAACCGACACCCGGGGCTCAAGATACGACCCGATGAACTTTTAAACTTAAAACTTATGGTTAATGATTAAACTTATGTTAAAATTAATGGATTTCATTATTAATTAATTACTTATGATAAAAGAAGTAATTATTATTATTTAAAACTTATGATATAAATATTTATTATATCATTTAATTATTAATTATGATTTAATTAACATTTTAATTAAACTTATGATTAATAATACTTTTATTATTAAAGGAAAATACTTATGATAAGTATTAAATTTGTTTTTGAGAAATTATTAAAAGACTTATAATAAAGATTAAATAATTATTTAATTATTATAAGACTTAATTATTATTTAATTATGATTTAATTATTAAATACTTATGATTTAATAATTTTAATTAGAAACTTATGATATGATTAATAATTCATTATTAATTAAAAATACTTATGATATAATTTAAAAATTATTATTATTAATAATACTTATATTATGATTAGTATTTAATTAATTTATTTAAATACTTATGTCGTACTAATTATAACATTTCAACTTATATTAACTTTAATAATTCATTTTATTTAATTAAACTTATGTTAAGACATTATTATACACTTTTGACTTTAAATAACATTATAACCTATGTTATTATTATAACTTACACTTTTAAAATTAATGTTGACTATGTTTGACCAAGGTTGACTTTTGAGTTGACTTTCGGTTGACTTTGACTTTCAGTTGACTTTCTAAATAAGGAAACTTTCCTAACTTCAAAACTTTCTAAAAATAGAACTTTCTAAATTTGGAAACTTTCCAAAAATAGAAACTTTCCAAATATAGAAACTTTCCAAAAATAGAAACTTTCTAAAAATAGAAAGCGTGTGTCCTTATGCTGTTCCAATCAAACCGATGCTTGCTGAGTAATGTTCTATGTCTACTTGCAACATGTACAATAGCTATCATACTAAGACTTGACCTAAGTTAGTTATTTATTTCGACCTGCTTTATTTATAGGTCGGCGTTGTGATCTTTCTTGATCACTTTACTTTACTTGCTGTTCGCTTGTTTGTGAGATTTCTTCAGTTGCTATTTAAGGTGAGTTATAGTCCCCTTTTTACATACTTTTCAAAGTATACTTTTTGGGATGTGATTACATGCATATTTTTATTTACGGTTAGACACAAGTAACAGTTAAATTTAATTATTCATTGTGAGTTGGACAAAAATATTCCCTAGTCTGGTAACTGTAATCATTGGTTTCTACCGGTGAACGCGAATCCTACGGATAGATCTATCGGGTTTGACAACCCCATTTCGAGCTAGTCGCGCTAGCAATTTATAATCGGAATGTTTAGTACTTCGTAATTTGTTGTAGATACACTGTCCAAGTGTATATTTTTATTGTGTTTGGCAAGGGTAAATAAAGGGTTAAGTGGTTACCAGGTGGCTCATTGATAATGGAATAATGTTTAATGTTTTCTAACATTTTTAAATCTTGTGGTCTAAAGTTTACTTATTTATTTAAACCTATAATTCACTCAACCTTTGTGTTGACAGTTTACTTGCATGTTTTCACAGGTACTTGAGTTATATGATGCTTCCGCTGTCTTTAGAAGAGTCTGCATGCATTTGGGCAGATTTTTATTGAAACAATTATGAAACTTAAGTTGGCATTCTATTTTTGGATAATTTAAATTGTGGGTTTGTTGGCAAGGTTTTGTGTCAACTTTTGGATTATTAATATGTTGGGTTGTTTTAAACTACATATTTTGGTTTGTTTCCTTTTTGGGAAAACTTTTGAAATAAAAGAATGCAACTTTGTTTATTTAATGCATTTAAGTCCGATCAAGCTGTGGGACCAACTGAAGGATCCGTTAAGTATTTTGACGGGGTCGTCACATGTGGTATCAGAGCTCTGGTTGTAGGGAACTAGGCGGTCTTAATGTGGTCAACCCGTGGTTATTAGGGTGCATTAGAGTCTAGTCTACAGCCCGACCTTTTTGCTATAGCATTATTATGCATTTCATTTCGTATAAGTTATATTATTAGCTTTCATATCTTTTTAGTATGTGGTTTGCGGTTTTGCTGTTTGCAGATGTCGACTTCGAGCGATAACTCTGTTGCTGCTCCTGCTCCACCGTCTCCTGCTAGACGTCGTGCAAATCAACCAGAGATCGATGATCCTGTTCATTACTATTTTTCTACCATTACTCATATGAACCGGGCTTATAATGAGGTGACACGTATTAACGCCCTTAGTGATTGTTTGCGCACTTTGCCACATAATGAAGTTATGGACGAGATCCGTGCCGACATGGGTTACTTTATCACTTTCAAGCATAGGGTTGAGGATGCGAACCGTAAGCGTGATCGAGAAGTTAATTCTAAGTTCGAGGCTCTCGAGAGCACTGTTCGTGTGTTGAAGGAAGAGTTGGATGTTGTGAAAGGGAAGTTGCGTAAGTATGAGGATCCTGCTGAGACTCATGCTGGACCAGCTTATCACACCCACTCTAAGCGAATGTGATGTGATTATTCATATTGATTATCTATTTCATCAGACTTAATGTCCTTTTTATACATACATTTTGGGTTATGTACGGCGTTTTGCCGAGGATTTTATTAAGATTTTGTTATGGGATATTTTTTTTCATTATGTATGGATGGTTATTTTTATGACGTCTATTATCATGTTTTATTTCTGATATTATGGCTCTTGGCATGTTATATTATGCGTAATATATGTTCATGTATGTTAGGTGCTATGTATGTTGTATGATGTTATCATAAAATATGTATGCATGTGATGGTTATTTCTATAACAATCATAACTGTCATGTTATTACTCATAGTGTTAGTTGACTAATATCTTAATGGTTAGTCTTTTCGTGTTTGATCTATTTCTTTATGACACTAGTATTATTCTTGGTACTAACGGATGTGTTATTCTATTTTGAAGATCATGCCTCCAAGAGAGTCCACTGAAGCGCGTATGCAACGCCTGATCAATGAAGGAATTGCTGCTGCTATGGCAGCAAATGCTAATGTTAACGCCAATGTGAACAACAACGTGGGATGCTCCCATAAAACTTTTATGGCTGGTCGACCCCAAGAATTCAGTGGTACGGAAGGACCAATAGGGCTTACTCGTTGGTTCGAGAAAATTGAATCTATTTTCAGGGTCAGTCGGGTCCGTGAAGAGGACAAAGTTAGTTTCGCTAGTTGCACTCTCAAGGATAGTGCCTTGACATGGTGGAACAATCTGGTTAGTAGTTTGGGAAGCGATGTAGCTTATGGTTTGGCCTGGAATGATTTTAAGGAAAGATTTATCACCCGCTATAGACCTCGGGGTGAGCTTAAGAAGCTAGAGGTTGAGCTCAAGAATTTGAAAATGCATGGCACCGAGTTAGATGCCTATGAACGAAGGTTTTTCGAGTTAACTTTGCTGTGTCCTAGGATTTATGCGGATGAGGACCGCAAAATTGAGGCTTATATTGATGGTTTGTCCGAGAAGATTGAACACGGGGTTGAGTCCAGTGAACCCCAGACTATCGAGGCAGCTATGTATATGGCCCACAAACTTAATGATAAGGTGTTGAGAAGAAGCAAGACTACAGTTGTTGAAAGTAGTGAGGAGGTTGTCAAGAAGGCTGATAATGGGAAACGAAAGTGGGATAACAACCGCAATCAAAACCAGGGTCAGCAGAAGAAACAGGATACCTCAGGTGCTAATAACAGAAATCAGCGTGTGTGTCCTCGTTGCTATAAAGCTCATGATGGTTACTGCACAGTTACTTGTAAGAGGTGCTCTAAGCAAGGGCACATTGCTAAAGATTGTACAGTGCTTTTGCCGGGGTCTGCTACTCCCGCGACTGGTGGTAATAATAATAATGTTGGTAATAGAGGTGGTAATGGTAATGGTAATGGAAAGTCTAATAATGGAGGTAATCCAAGGGTTTGTTATGAGTGTGGGAAGTCGGGGCATTTTCGAGATGCCTGTCCGAATAAGAAGACTGCCGAGACTGCACGCGGCCGAGCGTTCAACATTAATGCAAAGGATGCTGAAGAGGATCCTAAGCTTGTTACTGGTACGTTCTCAGTCAACGATTTATCAGTTTATGTTCTATTTGATTCAGGAGCTGATTTAAGTTTTGTGTCGAATAAGTTAAGTCCAAAGATCAAAACGCCGTTAACTCCCTTAGATAATACTTATGTTGTTGAAGTAGCTAATGGTAAAGAACTTACTGCTAAGACTGTACACCGTAAATGTAACATTAATTTGGGTGGTAGGGATTTTGACATAGATTTGATACCAATTGAACTTGGTAGTTTTGATGTTGTTATTGGTATGGATTGGTTGTCCGCGAACCGTGCCGAGATCGTCTGTTATGATAAGGCTATTCGTGTTACTGATGTTATTGGAGAGCCACTGATGGTCTATGGAGATAAGAAATGCGCACAGTTAAACCTTATTAGCTGTATGAAAGTTCGTAAACATCTCCGTAAGGGCTGTCATGCTATTCTTGCTCATGTTGTTGATCCTAGTAAAGAAGTGAAGAACGTTGATGATGTTCCCATTGTTAGGGATTTTTCCGAAGTGTTTCCCGACGATTTACCTGGCCTTCCGCCGCAACGCGCGGTAGAATTCCAAATTGATCTTGTTCCCGGTGCTGCTCCTGTAGCACGTGCTCCTTATCGTCTTGCGCCTTCCGAACTTCAAGAATTGTCAAGTCAACTCTGTGAGTTGTTAGACAAAGGTTTTATTCGTCCTAGTTCGTCCCCTTGGGGAGCTCCTGTTCTGTTTGTTAAAAAGAAGGATGGTTCTTTTCGTTTATGTATTGATTATCGTGAGTTGAATAAACTTACTGTTAAAAATCGTTATCCTCTTCCGAGAATCGATGATCTGTTCGATCAACTTCAAGGTTCTTCTGTTTATTCAAAGATTGATCTTCGTTCTGGCTATCATCAGTTGCATGTTAAGGAATCTGATGTTTCAAAAACTGCTTTTCGCACCCGTTACGGTCATTTTGAATTTCTTGTTATGCCGTTCGGATTGACGAATGCACCTGCTGTGTTCATGGACCTCATGAACTGTGTGTGCAGACCCTATCTGGACAAGTTCGTTATAGTTTTCATCGATGACATTCTTATCTATTCTAAGAGTGATGAAGAGCACGAAGAACATTTGAGGTTAGTGCTTGATTTGTTAAAGAAAGAAGAGTTGTACGCTAAGTTTTCTAAGTGTGCATTTTGGTTAAAAGAAGTTCAGTTCCTTGGTCACATTGTTAGCAAACAAGGAATACAAGTTGATCCTGCTAAAATTGAGGCGATTGAAAAGTGGGAAACTCCGAAAACTCCTACTCAAATTCGTCAGTTCTTAGGATTGGCAGGTTACTATCGAAGGTTCATCCAGGATTTCTCTCGTATAGCGAAACCTCTGACTGCTTTAACGCATAAGGGGAAAAAGTATGAGTGGAAGGATGAACAGGAGAATGCTTTTCAGATTTTGAAGAAGAAACTGACTACCGCTCCGATATTGTCTCTACCGGAGGGTAATGATGATTTTGTTGTTTATTGCGATGCATCATGACAAGGCTATGGTTGCGTTTTGATGCAACGAAAGAAGGTTATTGCGTATGCGTCACGTCAGTTGAAGGTTCACGAACAGAACTATACAACTCATGATTTAGAGTTGGGAGCTGTTATTTTTGCACTGAAGATTTGGAGACACTATCTTTTAGGTGTTAAGAGTACTGTGTACACCGATCATAAGAGTCTTCAACATATTCTCAATCAAAAACATTTGAACATGAGACAACGAAGATGGATTGAGACGTTGAATGATTATGATTGTGACCTTTTGTATCATCCGGGTAAAGCCAATGTTATGGCTGATGCTTTGAGTCGTAAAGAAAGGGCTGAACCACGAAGGGTTAGAGCTTTGAATATGACAGTTAGATCAAACCTCGTTAGGCAGATTCTTGAGGCACAACAAGAAGCCTTAAAGGAGGAGAATTTAGTGAAAGAGAATGTAGCCAAAGTAGCTAAGAATTTTGAAGTTCGAGCTGATGGAACTAGATACTTTGCGGGACGTCTTTGGGTTCCGAAGTTTGGAGGTCTTCGAGAGTTGATTTTAGATGAGGCTCATAAGTCTAGATACTCTATTCATCATGGTTCAGGGAAGATGTATCAGGATCTTAAGGAGCTGTATTGGTGGCATAATTTGAAGGGTGACATAGCTAAGTATGTGTCTAAGTGTTTGACCTGTTCTAAGGTCAAACCTGAACATCAAAAACCGTCCAGATTGTTGGTACAACCAGAAATTCCCGAGTGGAAGTGGGAAGGTATCACTATGGATTTTATCACTAAGTTACCAAGAGTTTCGGGTGGTTATGATGCGATTTGGGTGATTGTAGATCGACTCACTAAGTCGGCTCACTTTTTGCCGATTAGGGAAACCGATTCCATAGAGAAACTCACCCATTTGTATTTGAAAGAGATTGTTTCGAGGCATGGTGTTCCCGTTTCTATTATTTCCGACAGAGATAGTCGATTTGTATCGAGATTTTGGCAATCGTTGCAAGAAGCCTTGGGCACTAGATTGGATATGAGCACCGCTTATCATCCTCAAACGGATGGTCAAAGTGAGAGGACCATTCAGACATTAGAAGATATGTTGCGAGCTTGTGTGATTGATTTTGGGAATGGGTGGGATAAGTATTTGCCGTTAGCTGAGTTTTCTTATAACAACAGTTATCACGCAAGTATTAAAGCCGCACCGTTTGAAGCTTTGTACGGTAGGAAATGTAGGTCTCCTATTTGTTGGAATGAGGTTGGGGATGCTCAACTTACAGGTCCAGAGATTATTCACGAGACTACTGAGAAGATTGTGCAAATTAAAGAAAGGTTGAGAACTGCTAGAAGTCGGCAAAAGAGTTATGCCGACAAAGGAAGGAAAGATGTTGAATTTCAAGTTGGTGATCGTGTTATGTTAAAAGTTTTGCCTTGGAAGGGTGTTATTCGTTTTGGTAAAAGAGGGAAGTTAAGTCCTCGTTTCGTGGGACCGTTTGAGATCATTGAAAGAGTTGGACCGGTGGCTTATCGTTTGAAGTTGCCACAAGAACTCAGTGCTGTTCATGATGTTTTCCATATTTCGAACTTAAAGAAGTGTTTGGCTGAATTTGATCAGACTATTCCTTTGGAGGAACTTCAAGTTGACAAGCAATTGCATTTTATTGAGGAGCCAGTTGAGATCATGGACCGAGAGGTTAAGACTCTTAAACAGAGCAGAATTCCTATTGTTCGGGTCCGATGGAACGCTAGACGCGGTCCCGAGTTCACTTGGGAGCGTGAAGACCAAATGAAGCAGAAGTACCCGCATTTGTTCTCAGATGCCGAGTCAACCCCTGCGCCTGCTTAAATTTCGGGACGAAATTTCCGTAACGGGAAGGTACTGTCACGACCCTACTTTTTCCGTTATTTTTTTTCCGTTAATTATTTAACGACCGTTAACTGTTAGTGTGCCACGTCATTTCTATGACCTATATTATTATTTTTGTAATAATATATATATAATAATTATTATGTGTTATGTGAATATATGTATTCATATTTTATTTTGTACGTTTCTACGTCTCGCGGATTTCCATCCGGCGAATCTTTTCGGTTTTTAAACCAACGGTCGAGCTTTCGGGATTTTTAAATCCTAATTATTTAAATATGATATTTTATGATCATATTATTATTAGGTGTATTTATATTTATTTTTCGTCGCGCGTTTGTTATCTTTCCGGATTTTTAATCGCGTAAGCGTGTTTTCGCGTTTCGGGATTCGTTCGGGCTTTCGGGCCACAAGGAATTAGACATTAAGCAAATTTGGGCCATGGGAGCCCACCCCATGACCCCATTCGGCCGAAGCTCCAAGGGGAGGGAGTAACACTCCCTTGATTTTTATTTTTTTGATCATTATCTCCATTCCATTTATTTTTAAAACCTACTTTTCTATTTTTGCTCTCTTCTCCCTCTTCCTCCCTCTTGTGCCGTCGCCACCACCACCATACATCACCAAAATCACCACTTTTTATTGCTTGGATCATCAATTGGCTTGCATAATCGGATTCCTCTCGTCTTTCTCTACGCGATTACATTCTTTGATTCTCGATTTGGGTATAAACCCTAACCCTAGAACTTTTAATTTTTATTCATATTTCTGTATTTTGCGTTTATATTATTAGTATGATGTTTATTAGTTGTTGTAATGTTGTTTGGATGCGTAGAATTACTCGTTTGCATATGTTTTCGGTTTGTAAATTTTGGACAGCAGTTTGATTCGTGTTTTCTGACTTTGTAACTGATATAAATGTTAAAATAAAGTATATAAATGAGTTCCTCTCATCAAGACATTAATTTTAGACTCCGGATTCATGTCGTTTCGATTCCCGGAGCCCTAGATATGCTTAATTTGGTTTTTGTTAAAGATTGAAAGGTGTTCTTGGCATGAACAAGGTTGGGTCCGACTTTGTGACTATCTTTGGTGTCTTTAGGGTGTGTCATTTGGTTAGGACTGATGGTGAGACGAATTTTCATGTTCGAGTCACCTAAATCCGAGCCACGGTTCACCCGTTGTGCCTAAATTACTATTTTGAGTAAATTGATTTTCCCGAGTGTGGTCATGGCTGATATCCACGACCTAGGGACTGTTCTTGGAGTGTTCTTGAGTTCATAATTGTGTCGGGTGGTTTGAGTAGGTGAAGTTGCATATGTGGCTTGCCCGAAACCGACACCCGGGGCTCAAGATACGACCCGATGAACTTTTAAACTTAAAACTTATGGTTAATGATTAAACTTATGTTAAAATTAATGGATTTCATTATTAATTAATTACTTATGATAAAAGAAGTAATTATTATTATTTAAAACTTATGATATAAATATTTATTATATCATTTAATTATTAATTATGATTTAATTAACATTTTAATTAAACTTATGATTAATAATACTTTTATTATTAAAGGAAAATACTTATGATAAGTATTAAATTTGTTTTTGAGAAATTATTAAAAGACTTATAATAAAGATTAAATAATTATTTAATTATTATAAGACTTAATTATTATTTAATTATGATTTAATTATTAAATACTTATGATTTAATAATTTTAATTAGAAACTTATGATATGATTAATAATTCATTATTAATTAAAAATACTTATGATATAATTTAAAAATTATTATTATTAATAATACTTATATTATGATTAGTATTTAATTAATTTATTTAAATACTTATGTCGTACTAATTATAACATTTCAACTTATATTAACTTTAATAATTCATTTTATTTAATTAAACTTATGTTAAGACATTATTATACACTTTTGACTTTAAATAACATTATAACCTATGTTATTATTATAACTTACACTTTTAAAATTAATGTTGACTATGTTTGACCAAGGTTGACTTTTGAGTTGACTTTCGGTTGACTTTGACTTTCAGTTGACTTTGACTTTCAGTTGACTTCAGTTGACTTTCTAAATAAGGAAACTTTTCTAACTTCAAAACTTTCTAAAAATAGAACTTTCTAAATTTGGAAACTTTCCAAAAATAGAAACTTTCCAAAAATAGAAACTTTCCAAAAATAGAAACTTTCTAAAAATAGAAAGCGTGTGTCCTTATGCTGTTCCAATCAAACCGATGCTTGCTGAGTAATGTTCTATGTCTACTTGCAACATGTACAATAGCTATCATACTAAGACTTGACCTAAGTTAGTTATTTATTTCGACCTGCTTTATTTATAGGTCGGCGTTGTGATCTTTCTTGATCACTTTACTTTACTTGCTGTTCGCTTGTTTGTGAGATTTCTTCAGTTGCTATTTAAGGTGAGTTATAGTCCCGTTTTTACATACTTTTCAAAGTATACTTTTTGGGATGTGATTACATGCATATTTTTATTTACGGTTAGACACAAGTAACAGTTAAATTTAATTATTCATTGTGAGTTGGACAAAAATATTCTCTAGTCTGGTAACTGTAATCATTGGTTTCTACCGGTGAACGCGAATCCTACGGATAGATCTATCGGGTTTGACAACCCCATTTCGAGCTAGTCGCGCTAGCAATTTATAATTAGAATGTTTAGTACTTCGTAATTTGTTGTAGATACACTGTCCAAGTGTATATTTTTATTGTGTTTGGCAAGGGTAAATAAAGGGTTAAGTGGTTACCAGGTGGCTCATTGATAATGGAATAATGTTTAATGTTTTCTAACATTTTTAAATCTTGTGGTCTAAAGTTTACTTATTTATTTAAACCTATAATTCACTCAACCTTTGTGTTGACAGTTTACTTGCATGTTTTCACAGGTACTTGAGTTATATGATGCTTCCGCTGTCTTTAGAAGAGTCTGCATGCATTTGGGCAGATTTTTATTGAAACAATTATGAAACTTAAGTTGGCATTCTATTTTTGGATAATTTAAATTGTGGGTTTGTTGGCAAGGTTTTGTGTCAACTTTTGGATTATTAATATGTTGGGTTGTTTTAAACTACATATTTTGGTTTGTTTCCTTTTTGGGAAAACTTTTGAAATAAAAGAATGCAACTTTGTTTATTTAATGCATTTAAGTCCGATCAAGCTGTGGGACCAACTGACGGATCCGTTAAGTATTTTGACGGGGTCGTCACATGTGGTATCAGAGCTCTGGTTGTAGGGAAATAGGCGGTCTTAATGTGGTCAACCCTTGGTTATTAGGGTGCATTAGAGTCTAGTCTACAGCCCGACCTTTTTGCTATAGCATTATTATGCATTTCATTTCGTATAAGTTATATTATTAGCTTTCATATCTTTTTAGTATGTGGTTTGCGGTTTTGCTGTTTGCAGATGTCGACTTCGAGCGATAACTCTGTTGCTGCTCCTGCTCCACCGTCTCCTGCAAAACGTCGTGCTAATCAACCAGAGATCGATGATCCTGTTCATTACTATTTTTCTACCATTACTCATATGAACCCTTGACTGCATTAACGCATAAAGGGAAGAAATTTGAATGGAAGGATGAACAAGAGAAAGCGTTTCAGTTATTAAAGAAAAAGCTAACTACGGCACCTATATTGTCATTGCCTGAAGAGAATGATAATTTTGTGATTTATTGTGACGCATCAAAGCAAGGTCTCGGTTGTGTATTAATGCAACGAACGAAGGTGATTGCTTATGCGTCTAGACAATTGAAGATTCACGAGCAAAATTATACGACACATGATTTGGAATTAGGCGCGGTTGTTTTTGCATTAAAGACTTGGAGGCACTACTTATATGGGGTCAAAAGTATTATATATACCGACCACAAAAGTCTTCAACACATATTTAATCAGAAACAACTGAATATGAGGCAGCGTAGGTGGATTGAATTGTTGAATGATTACGACTTTGAGATTCGTTACCACCCGGGGAAGGCAAATGTGGTAGCCGACGCCTTGAGCAGGAAGGACAGAGAACCCATTCGAGTAAAATCTATGAATATAATGATTCACAATAACCTTACTACTCAAATAAAGGAGGCGCAACAAGGAGTTTTAAAAGAGGGAAATTTAAAGGATGAAATGTCCAAAGGATCGGAGAAGCATCTTAATATTCGGTAAGACGGAACCCGGTATAGGGCTGAAAGGATTTGGGTACCAAAATTTGGAGATATGAGAGAAATGGTACTTAGAGAAGCTCATAAAACCAGATACTCAATACATCCTGGAACGGGGAAGATGTACAAGGATCTCAAGAAACATTTTTGGTGGCCGGGTATGAAAGCCGATGTTGCTAAATACGTAGGAGAATGTTTGACGTGTTCTAAGGTCAAAGCTGAGCATCAGAAACCATCAGGTCTACTTCAACAACCCGAAATCCTGGAATGGAAATGGGAAAACATTACCATAGATTTCATCACTAAATTGCCAAGGACTGCAAGTGGTTTTGATACTATTTGGGTAATAGTTGATTGTCTCACCAAATCAGCACACTTCCTGCCAATAAGAGAAGATGACAAGATGGAGAAGTTAGCACGACTGTATTTGAAGGAAGTTGTCTCCAGACATGGAATACCAATCTCTATTATCTCTGATAGGGATGGCAGATTTATTTCAAGATTCTGGCAGACATTACAGCAAGCATTAGGAACTCGTCTAGACATGAGTACTGCCTATCATCCACAAACTGATGGGCAGAGTGAAAGGACGATACAAACGCTTGAAGACATGCTACGAGCATGTGTTATTGATTTCGGAAACAGTTGGGATCGACATCTACCGTTAGCAGAATTTTCCTACAATAACAGCTACCATTCAAGCATTGAGATGGCGCCGTTTGAAGCACTTTATGGTAGAAAGTGCAGGTCTCCGATTTGTTGGAGTGAAGTGGGGGATAGACAGATTACGGGTCCAGAGATAATACAAGAAACTACCGAGAAGATCATCCAAATTCAACAACGGTTGAAAACCGCCCAAAGTCGACAAAAGAGCTACGCTGACATTAAAAGAAAAGATATAGAATTTGAAATTGGAGAGATGGTCATGCTTAAAGTTGCACCTTGGAAAGGCGTTGTTCGATTTGGTAAACGAGGGAAATTAAATCCAAGGTATATTGGACCATTCAAGATTATTGATCGTGTCGGACCAGTAGCTTACCGACTTGAGTTACCTCAACAACTCGCGGCTGTACATAACACTTTCCACGTCTCGAATTTGAAGAAATGTTTTGCTAAAGAAGATCTCACTATTCCGTTAGATGAAATCCAAATCAACGAAAAACTTCAATTTATCGAAGAACCCGTCGAAATAATGGATCGTGAGGTTAAAAGACTTAAGCAAAACAAGATACCAATTGTTAAGGTTCGATGGAATGCTCGTAGAGGACCCGAGTTCACCTGGGAATGAGAAGATCAGATGAAGAAGAAATACCCGCATTTATTTCCAGAAGATACGTCAACACCTCCAACTGCTTAAAATTTCGGGACGAAATTTATTTAACGGGTAGGTACTGTAGTGACCCGAACTTTTCCATGTTTATATATATATTAAATGAAATTTTTATTTACATGATTAAGTGTTTCCAACATGTTAAGCAATCAAACTTGTTAAGACTTGATTAATTGAAATAGGTTTCATATAGACAATTGACCACCCAAGTTGATCGGTGATTCACGAACGTTAAAACTTGTAAAAACTATATGATGACATATATATGGTTATATATATAGTTAACATGATTTTATTATAAGTATGTATCTCATTAGGTATTTTAACAATGAGTTATATACATAAAAATGAGACTATTAATTTAAGAAACTCGAAAACGATATATATAACGATTATCGTTATAACAACGTCTTACTAGGTACATATGAATCATATTAAGATATTGATACACTTGGTTAATTATGTTAAATGATAACTAAATATATTATTAAGTGTATTAACAATGAAATACATATGTAAAAATAAGACTACTAACTTAATGATTTCGAAACGAGACATATATGTAACGATTATCGTTGTAACGACATTTAACTGTATATACATCATACTAAGATATATTATATATCATAATATCATGATAATATAACAATTTAACATCTCATTTGTTATAATAAACAATGGGTTAACAACATTCAACAAGATCGTTAACCTAAAGGTTTCAAAACAACATTTACATTTAACGACTAACGATGACTTAACGACTCAGTTAAAATGTATATACATGTAGTGTTTTAATATGCATTCATACACTTTTGAAAGACTTCAAGACAATTATCAAAATACTTCTACTTAACAAAAATGCTTACAATTACATCCTCGTTCAGTTTCATCAACCATTCTACTCGTATGCACCCGTATTCGTACTCGTACAATACACAGCTTTTAGATGTATGTACTATTGGTATATACACTCCAATGATCAGCTCTTAGCAGCCCATGTGAGTCACCTAACACATGTGGGAACCATCATTTGGCAACTAGCATGAAATATCTCATAAAATTACAAAAATATGAGTAATCATTCATGACTTATTTACATGAAAACAAAATTACATATCCTTTATATCTAATCCATACACCAACGACCAAAAACACATACAAACACTTTCATTCTTCAATTTTCTTCATCTAATTGATCTCTCTCAAGTTCTATCTTCAAGTTCTAAGTGTTCTTCATAAATTCCAAAAGTTCTAGTTTCATAAAATCAAGAATACTTCCAAGATTTCAAGTTTACTTCCAAGTTTTCTAAATCCATTCAAAGTAATCATCCAAGATCAAGAAACCTTTGTTACTTACAGTAGGTTATCTTTCTAATACAAGGTAATAATCATATTCAAACTTTAATTCAATTTCTATAACTATAACAATCTTATTTCGAGTGGAAATCTTACTTGAAATTGTTTTCGTGTCATGATTCTGCTTCAAGAACTTTCAAGCCATCCAAGGATCCTTTGAAGCTAGATCTATTTTTCTCATTTCCAGTAGGTTTATCCAAGGAACTTGAGGTAGTAATGATGTTCATAACATCATTCGATTCACACATATAAAGCTATCTTATTCGAAGGTTTAAACTTGTAATCACTAGAACATAGTTTAGTTAATTCTAAACTTGTTCGCAAATAAAAGTTAATCCTTCTAACTTAACTTTTAAAATCAACTAAACACATGTTCTATATCTATATGAAATGCTAACTTAATGATTTAAAACCTGGAAACACGAAAAACACCGTAAAATCGGATTTACGCCGTCGTAGTAACACCGCGGGCTGTTTTGGGTTAGTTAATTAAAAACTATGATAAACTTTGATTTAAAAGTTGTTATTCTGAGAAAATGATTTTTATTATGAACATGAAACTATATCCAAAAATTATGGTTAAACTCAAAGTGGAAGTATGTTTTCTAAAATGGTCATCTAGACGTCGTTCTTTCGACTGAAATGACTACCTTTACAAAAATGACTTGTAACTTATTTTTCTGACTATAAACCTATACTTTTTCTGTTTAGATTCATAAAATAGAGTTCAATATGAAACCATAGCAATTTGATTCACTCAAAACGGATTTAAAATGAAGAAGTTATGGGTAAAACAAGATTGGATAATTTTTCTCATTTTAGCTACGTGAAAATTGGTAACAAATCTATTCCAACCATAACTTAATCAACTTGTATTGTATATTATGTAATCTTGAGATACCATAGACACGTATACAATGTTTCGACCTATCATGTCGACACATCTATATATATTTCGGAACAACCATAGACACTCTATATGTGAATGTTGGAGTTAGCTATACAGGGTTGAGGTTGATTCCAAAATATATATAGTTTGAGTTGTGATCAATACTGAGATACGTATACACTGGGTCGTGGATTGATTCAAGATAATATTTATCGATTTATTTCTGTACATCTAACTGTGGACAACTAGTTGTAGGTTACTAACGAGGACAGCTGACTTAATAAACTTAAAACATCAAAATATATTAAAAGTGTTGTAAATATATTTTAAACATACTTTGATATATATATATATATATATATATATATATATATATATATATATATATATATATATATATATATATATATATATATATATTGTTATAGGTTCGTGAATCAACCAGTGGCCAAGTCTTACTTCCCGACGAAGTAAAAATCTTTGAAAGTGAGTTATAGTCCCACTTTTAAAATCTAATATTTTTGGGATGAGAATACATGCAAGTTTTATAAATGATTTACAAAATAGACACAAGTACGTGAAACTACATTCTATGGTTGAATTATCGAAATCGAATATGCCCCTTTTTATTAAGTCTGGTAATCTAAGAATTAGGGAACAGATACCCTAATTGACGCGAATCCTAAAGATAGATCTATTGGGCCTAACAAACCCCATCCAAAGTACCGGATGCTTTAGTACTTCGAAATTTATATCATATCCGAAGGGTGTCCCGGAATGATGGGGATATTCTTATATATGCATCTTGTTAATGTCGGTTACCAGGTGTTCACCATATGAATGATTTTTATCTCTATGTATGGGATGTGTATTGAAATATGAAATCTTGTAGTCTATTGTTACGATTTGATATATATAGGTTAAACCTATAACTCACCAACATTTTTGTTGACGTTTAAAGCATGTTTATTCTCAGGTGAATACTAAGAGCTTGCGATGTTGCATACTAAAATAAGGACAAGATTTGGAGTCCATGTTTGTATGATATTGTGTAAAAACTGCATTCAAGAAACTGATTTCGATGTAACATATTTGTATTGTAAACCATTATGTAATGGTCGTGTGTAAACAGGATATTTTAGATTATCATTTAATCTACGTAAAGCTTTTTAAACCTTTATTTATGAAATAAAGGTTATGGTTTGTTTTAAAAATGAATGCAGTCTTTGAAAAACGTCTCATATAGAGGTCAAAACCTCGCAACGAAATCAATTAATATTGAACGTTTTTAATCAATAAGAACGGGACATTTCAGTTGGTATCCGAGCGTTGGTCTTAGAGAACCATAAAATTTGCATTAGTGTATCTTATCAAGTTTGTTAGGATGCATTAGTGAGTCTGGACTTCGACCGTGTTTTCTTTAAAAATGATTGCTTAACATTTTTATTGGAAACTATATATTATTAACATGTATATATTATGTGATATATTAATCTCTTAACATGTTTGATATTGTGTGATAGATGTTTACCTCTAGCACAAATTCCATTGACTCACCTAATAATAACGAAGAGTCGAATATATATTGGACTGATTCACAAGTTCCCGAAGAGGAACCGGAAGAAGAATCAGAACCGGAAGAAGAATCAGAACCGGAAGAGGAGGAACCGGAGGAGGAAATAGAACCGGTGGGGGAAATAATAAAACGGTTAAGTAAAAGAAAATCCTCAACCAACCGACCAAGGTTAATTACGGTCAATGGTGTTTCCGCCAAGGAAGCAAAATATTGGGAGGATTATCAATTCTCCGATGAATCGGATTCCGACGAGAATTCCGATGATGTTATAGAAATTACCCCAACTGAATTTAAAAAAGCAAAAGAAAATAATAAGGGAAAGGGCATAAAAATAGAGAAATCTAATTCCAACCCGATGAACTTTATATGTATCGTCAACCCCCGAAGTCCTTAAGTTGTAACAATGACCCGAGAACCTCTAAACCACCAGGTTTTTCTAAACAGTTGTGGAAAACGACAGCTAGTATTAGGGGAACATCATATATCCCTAGAAACTTGGCAAAACGATCCAAAACCGAAGAAGAAGAAACAAGCGAGTCGGAATAAGATAGTTGTATTCGTGTGGTGTAATATATGTAATATAGTGTGCTTATGCTTTATGATATATGTAAAAATTGCTTGTATTAATAAGTATTTTTTTATGAATCTAACTCTTGTCTATTTTATAGTTTAAAAACACAAAATGGATAGACAACCCAATATTTTAAGAGACCTACCCGGAGACATGATTGATGAAATCTTGTCTAGAGTTGGTCAGAATTCCTCGGCACAACTATTTAAGGCGAGATCAGTTTGTAAGACATTCGAAGAACGTTCCAAGAATGTCTTGGTTTATAAGAGACTTTCGTTTGAAAGATGGGGGATATCACATTGGGAAACCCATAAGTTACGATGTGTTTACTTTGACGCATATATTGCAGGGAACCCAAATGCTATTTTACGCAACGGGTTAAGAAATTATTTTGACTCAATGTATCTGAATATAGGACTTCATGATTTAGAAAAAGCGGCTAACATGCAACATAAAGAAGCATGCTATGCTTACGGGTTAGTAATGTTCGCTTCTCACCAAAGTGAGAAAAAGAACATCGGGCTACAGCTATTAAACAAAACGTTCCCACAAGTGAAGGAGTCGGTAATTGGGGTAAGAAATGAGGTTTTTAGGTTATTACGAGACTGTTGGTCATTACGTAACTCTCGTCCCTTTGACAACATTACAACATGCTGTCTTATCAACGGCCATAACGGTTATGTTCCACAAGACCAAGGATGGGAAGTAGTCCTAGTAAAACCAGAATGCATGACTTGTTTCTGGACGTATGAATTACGTGTCTTTATTGCCTTTGCTGAACGACTTGTGTACTAGCTAGAATTATCTTCACAACTATCTTGTATCAAAGTTATTGTGTGCTATATTTCATGCTTTATGTAAAATAAGCGGTATTGTAAGTTTGTAAAATATTGTATAAAAGTTTGAACGCGAAATATTATTATAATCAGTTTTTCATATAGAATTGTAGTAGTTGAATTGTATATTAGCTACTAAGTATGAACTTAACGGGTAGGTACTACCCGAATTTAAACTTATAAAACGCTAATATGAAGAAAAAGCTTTTATAAATGAGTTCATATTATGCTACGAAATACTATTAACTACTCTTAATATTCTGTATGATTAACTTGTTCCATTTGACTATTTTGAAGGAAATGGCACCGACTACTCGACACACCGTGAATATGAATGAAGAGGAATTCTGTACTTTTCTAGCTTCAAACATAGCCGCAGTACAGGTTGCGCTACATACCAACAATAACCTTGGATCTAGCAGTACAGGAAATCATGTAGGATACACCTACAAAGAATTTACTGCCTGCAAACCTTTGGAATTTGATGGAACCGAAGGACCGATCGGATTGAAATGGTGGACCGAGAAGGTCGAATCAGTGTTTTCCATAAGTAAGTGTACTGAAGAGGACAAAGTGAAGTACGCTACGCATACCTTCACAGGTTCTGCGTTAACATGGTGGAATACCTATCTAGAGCAAGTGGGACAAGATGATGCGTACGCACTACCGTGGTCAGCATTCAAGCACTTGATGAACGAGAAGTACCGTCCCAGAACCGAGGTCAATAAGCTCAAGACAGAACTTAGAGGGTTACGAACCCAAGGATTTGATATTACCACGTACGAAAGACGATTCACAGAATTGTGCCTATTTTGTCCGGGAGCGTTCGAAGATGAGAAAGAGAGGATCGACGCGTTTGTGAAAGGATTACCGGAAAGAATCCAAGAAGATATAAGTTCACACGAGCCCGCATCCATACAACAGGCATGTAGAATGGCTCACAAACTAGTGAACCAGATTAAGGAAAGAATTAAAGAACAGACGGCTGAAGAGGCCAAAGTGAAGCAAGTCAAAAGAAAGTGGGAGGAAAACGGTGATAAGAATCACCAATACAACAACAACAGCAATTACAATAATAATCGCAACAATTATCCCAACAATCGCAACATCAATCGAAACTACAACAAACGGCCCAACAACAACAACAACAACAACAACAACAACAACAACAACAACGACAACAACTACAACAATCGTCCCAACAACAATAACAACCGTAACAACAACAACAATCAGAAGCAGCTATGCCAAAGGTGTGAAAAGTATCACTCGGGGTTCTGCACCAAATTTTGCAACAAGTGTAAAAGAAATGGTCATAGCGCGGCGAAGTGTGAGATCTACGGACCAGGGGTTAACAGAACGAAAGGAACAAATGGTGTCGGAACGAGTAATGGCGAAGCAAGTAGTGTCGGAGCAAGTTATGCCAATGTAGTTTGTTATAAATGTGGAAAACCAGGCCACATTATTAGAAATTGCCCGAACCAGGAGAACACGAATGGACAAGGCCGCGGAAGAGTTTTCAATATTAATGTGGCAGAGGCACAGGAAGACCCGAAGCTTGTTACGGGTACGTTTCTTATTGACAATAAATCTGCTTACGTTTTATTTGATTCGGGTGCGGATAGAAGCTATATGAGTAGAGATTTTTGTGCTAAATTAAGTTGTCCATTGACGCCGTTGGATAGTAAATTTTTACTCGAATTAGCAAATGGTAAATTAATTTCAGCAGATAATATATGTCGGAATCGAGAAATTAAACTGGTTAGCGAAACATTTAAGATTGACTTGATACCAGTAGAGTTAGGGAGTTTTGATGTGATAATTGGTATGGACTGGTTGAAAGAAGTGAAAGCAGAGATCGTTTGTTACAAAAATGCAATTTGCATTATATGAGAAAAAGAAAAACCCTTAATGGTGTACGGAGAAAAGGGTAACACAAAGCTACATCTTATTAGTAATTTGAAGGCACAAAAACTAATAAGAAAAGGTTGCTATGCTGTTCTAGCACACGTCGAGAAAGTACAAACTGAAGAAAAGAGCATCAATGATGTTCCCGTCGCAAAAGAATTTCCCGATGTATTTCCGAAAGAATTACCAGGATTACCCCCACATCGATCCGTTGAATTTCAAATAGATCTTGTACCAGGAGCTGCACCAATAGCTCGTACTCCTTACAGACTCGCACCCAGCGAGATGAAAGAACTGCAAAGCCAATTACAAGAACTTTTAGAGCGTGGTTTCATTTGACCAAGCACATCACCTTGGGGAGCTCCTGTTTTGTTTGTCAAGAAGAAAGATGGTACATTCAGGTTATGTATCGACTACCGAGAGTTGAACAAACTTACCATCAAGAACCGCTACCCACTACCGAGAATCGATGACTTATTTGATCAACTACAAGGCTCGTCTGTTTATTCAAAGATTGACTTACGTTCCGGGTATCATCAAATGCGGGTGAAAGAAGATGATATTCCAAAGACTGCTTTCAGAATACGTTACGGTCATTACGAGTTTATGGTCATGCCATTTGGTTTAACTAATGCACCAGCTGTGTTCATGGACCTTATGAACCGAGTGTGTGGACCATACCTTGACAAGTTTGTCATTGTTTTCATTGATGACATACTTATTTACTCAAAGAATGACCAAGAACACGGTGAACATTTGAGAAAGGTGTTAGAAGTATTGAGGAAGGAAGAATTGTACGCTAAATTTTCAAAGTGTGCATTTTGGTTGGAAGAAGTTCAATTCCTCGGTCACATAGTGAACAAAAAAGGTATTAAGGTGGATCCGGCAATGATAGAAACTGTTGAAAAGGGGAAAACCCCGAAAACTCCGAAACACATACGCCAGTTTTTAGGACTAGCTGGTTACTATAGAAGGTTCATCCAAGACTTTTCCAGAATAGCAAAACCCTTGACTGCATTAACGCATAAAGGGAAGAAATTTGAATGGAAGGATGAACAAGAGAAAGCGTTTCAGTTATTGAAGAAAAAGCTAACTACGGCACCTATATTGTCATTGCCTGAAGGAAATGATAATTTTGTGATTTATTGTGACGCATCAAAGCAAGGTCTCGGTTGTGTATTAATGCAACGAACGAAGGTGATTGCTTATGCGTCTAGACAATTGAAGATTCACGAGCAAAATTATACGACACATGATTTGGAATTAGGCGCGGTTGTTTTTGCATTAAAGACTTGGAGGCACTACTTATATGGGGTCAAAAGTATTATATATACCGACCACAAAAGTCTTCAACACATATTTAATCAGAAACAACTGAATATGAGGTAGCGTAGGTGGATTGAATTGTTGAATGATTACGACTTTGAGATTCGTTACCACCCGGGGAAGGCAAATGTGGTAGCCGACGCCTTGAGCAGGAAGGACAGAGAACCCATTCGAGTAAAATCTATGAATATAATGATTCACAATAACCTTACTACTCAAATAAAGGAGGCGCAACAAGGAGTTTTAAAAGAGGGAAATTTAAAGGATGAAATGCCCAAAGGATCGGAGAAGCATCTTAATATTCGGGAAGACGGAACCCGGTATAGGGCTTAAAGGATTTGGGTACCAAAATTTGGAGATATGAGAGAAATGGTACTTAGAGAAGCTCATAAAACCAGATACTCAATACATCCTGGAACGGGGAAGATGTACAAGAATCTCAAGAAACATTTTTGGTGGCCGGGTATGAAAGCCGATGTTGCTAAATACGTAGGAGAATGTTTGACATGTTCTAAGGTCAAAGCTGAGCATCAGAAACCATCAGGTCTACTTCAACAACCCGAAATCCCGGAATGGAAATGGGAAAACATTACCATAGATTTCATCACTAAATTGCCAAGGACTGCAAGTGGTTTTGATACTATTTGGGTAATAGTTGATCGTCTCACCAAATCAGCACACTTCCTGCCAATAAGAGAAGATGACAAGATGGAGAAGTTAGCACGACTGTATTTGAAGGAAGTCGTCTCCAGACATGGAATACCAATCTCTATTATCTCTGATAGGGATGGCAGATTTATTTCAAGATTCTGGCAGACATTACAGCAAGCATTAGGAACTCGTCTAGACATGAGTACTGCCTATCATCCACAAACTGATGGGCAGAGCGAAAGGATGATACAAACGCTTGAAGACATGCTACGAGCATGTGTTATTGATTTCGGAAACAGTTGGGATCGACATCTACCGTTAGCAGAATTTTCCTACAACAACAGCTACCATTCAAGCATTGAGATGGCGCCGTTTGAAGCACTTTATGGTAGAAAGTGCAGGTCTCCGATTTGTTGGAGTGAAGTGGGGGATAGACAGATTACGGGTCCGGAGATAATACAAGAAACTACCGAGAAGATCATCCAAATTCAACAACGGTTGAAAACCGCCCAAAGTCGATAAAAGAGCTACGCTGACATTAAAAGAAAAGATATAGAATTTGAAATTGGAGAGATGGTCATGCTTAAAGTTGCACCTTGGAAAGGCGTTGTTCGATTTGGTAAACGAGGGAAATTAAATCCAAGGTATATTGGACCATTCAAGATTATTGATCGTGTCGGACCAGTAGCTTACCGACTTGAGTTACCTCAACAACTCGCGGCTGTACATAACACTTTCCACGTCTCGAATTTGAAGAAATGTTTTGCTAAAGAAGATCTCACTATTCCGTTAGATGAAATCCAAATCAACGAAAAACTTCAATTTATCGAAGAACCCGTCGAAATAATGGATCGTGAGGTTAAAAGACTTAAGCAAAACAAGATACCAATTGTTAAGGTTCGATGGAATGCTCGTAGAGGACCCGAGTTCACCTGGGAACGAGAAGATCAGATGAAGAAGAAATACCCGCATTTATTTCCAGAAGATACGTCAACACCTCCAACTGCTTAAAATTTCGGGACGAAATTTATTTAACGAGTAGGTACTGTAGTGACCCGAACTTTTCCATGTTTATATATATATTAAATGAAATTTTTATTTACATGATTAAGTGTTTCCAACATGTTAAGCAATCAAACTTGTTAAGACTTGATTAATTGAAATAGGTTTCATATAGACAATTGACCACCCAAGTTGACCGGTGATTCACGAACGTTAAAACTTGTAAAAACTATACGATGACATATATATGGTTATATATATAGTTAACATGATTTTATTATATGTATGTATCTCATTAGGTATTTTAACAATGAGTTATATACATAAAAATGAGACTATTAATTTAAGAAACTCGAAAACGATATATATAACGATTATCGTTATAACAACGTCTTACTAGGTACATATGAATCATATTAAGATATTGATACACTTGGTTAATTATGTTAAATGATAAGTAAATATATTATTAAGTGTATTAACAATGAAATACATATGTAAAAATAAGACTACTAACTTAATGATTTCGAAACGAGACATATATGTAACGATTATCGTTGTAACGACATTTAAATGTATATACATCATACTAAGATATATTATATATCATAATATTATGATAATATAACAATTTAACATCTCATTTGTTATAATAAACAATGGGTTAACAACATTCAACAAGATCGTTAACCTAAAGGTTTCAAAACAACATTTACATGTAACGACTAACGATGACTTAACGACTCAGTTAAAATGTATATACATGTAGTGTTTTAATATGTATTCATACACTTTTGAAAGACTTCAAGACAATTATCAAAATACTTCTACTTAACAAAAATGCTTACAATTACATCTTCGTTCAGTTTCATCAACAATTCTACTCGTATGCACCCGTATTCGTACTCGTACAATACACAGCTTTTAGATGTATGTACTATTGATATATACACTCCAATGATCAGCTCTTAGCAGCCCATGTGAGTCACCTAACACATGTGGGAACCATCATTTGGCAACTAGCATGAAATATCTCATAAAATTACAAAATATGAGTAATCATTCATGACTTATTTACATGAAAACAAAATTACATATCCTTTATATCTAATCCATACACCAACGACCAAAAACACATACAAACACTTTCATTCTTCAATTTTCTTCATCTAATTGATCTCTCTCAAGTTCTATCTTCAAGTTCTAAGTGTTCTTCATAAATTCCAAAAGTTCTAGTTTCATAAAATCAAGAATACTTCCAAGATTGCAAGTTTACTTCCAAGTTTTCTAAATCCATTCCAAGTAATCATCCAAGATCAAGAAACCTTTGTTACTTACAGTAGGTTATCTTTCTAATATAAGGTAATAATAATATTCAAACTTTAATTCAATTTCTATAACTATAACAATCTTATTTCGAGTGGAAATCTTACTTGAAATTGTTTTCGTGTCATGATTCTGCTTCAAGAACTTTCAAGCCATCCAAGGATCCTTTGAAGCTAGATCTATTTTTTTCATTTCCAGTAGGTTTATCCAAGTAACTTGAGGTAGTAATGATGTTCATAACATCATTCGATTCATACATATAAAGCTATCTTATTCGAAGGTTTAAACTTGTAATCACTAGAACATAGTTTAGTTAATTCTAAACTTGTTCGCAAATAAAAGTTAATCCTTCTAACTTGACTTTTAAAATCAACTAAACACATGTTCTATATCTATATGAAATGCTAACTTAATGATTTAAAACCTGGAAACACGAAAAATACCGTAAAATCGGATTTACGCCGTCGTAGTAACACCGCGGGCTGTTTTGGGTTAGTTAATTAAAAACTATAATAAACTTTGATTTAAAATTTGTTATTCTGAGAAAATGATTTTTATTATGAACATGAAACTATATCCAAAAATTATGGTTAAACTCAAAGTGGAAGTATGTTTTCTAAAATGGTCATCTAGACGTCGTTCTTTCGACTGAAATGACTACCTTTACAAAAATGACTTGTAACTTATTTTTTTGACTATAAACCTATACTTTTTCTGTTTAGATTCATAAAATAGAGTTCAATATGAAACCATAGCAATTTGATTCACTCAAAACGGATTTAAAATGAAGAAGTTATGGGTAAAACAAGATTGGATAATTTTTCTCATTTTAGCTACGTGAAAATTGGTAACAAATCTATTCCAACCATAACTTAATCAACTTGTATTGTATATTATGTAATCTTGAAATACCATAGACACGTATACAATGTTTCGACCTATCATGTCGACACATCTATATATATTTCGGAACAACCATAGACACTCTATATGTGAATGTTGGAGTTAGCTATACAGGGTTGAGGTTGATTCCAAAATATATATAGTTTGAGTTGTGATCAATACTGAGATATGTATACACTGGGTCGTGGATTGATTCAAGATAATATTTATCGATTTATTTCTGTACATCTAACTGTGAAAAACTAGTTGTAGGTTACTAACGAGGACAGCTGACTTAATAAACTTAAAACATCAAAATATATTAAAAGTGTTGTAAATATATTTTAAACATACTTTGATATATATATATATATATATATATATATATATATATATATATATATATATATATATATATATATATATATATATATATATATATATATATATATATATATATATATATATATATATATGTATATATTGTTATAGGTTCGTGAATCAACCAGTGGCCAAGTCTTACTTCCCGACGAAGTAAAAATCTTTGAAAGTGAGTTATAGTCCAACTTTTAAAATCTAATATTTTTGGGATGAGAATACATGCAAGTTTTATAAATGATTTACAAAATAGACACAAGTACGTGAAACTACATTCTATGGTTGAATTATCGAAATCGAATATGCCCCTTTTTATTAAGTCTGGTAATCTAAGAATTAGGGAACAGACACCCTAATTGACGCGAATCCTAAAGATAGATCTATTGGGCCTAACAAACCCCATCCAAAGTACCGGATGCTTTAGTACTTCGAAATTTATATCATATCCGAAGGGTGTCCCGGAATGATGGGGATATTCTTATATATGCATCTTGTTAATGTCGGTTACCAGGTGTTCACCATATGAATGATTTTTATCTCTATGTATGGGATGTGTATTGAAATATGAAATCTTGTGGTCTACTGTTACGATTTGATATATATAGGTTAAACCTATAACTCACCAACATTTTTGTTGACGTTTAAAGCATGTTTATACACTTGGTTAATTATGTTAAATGATAAGTAAATATATTATTAAGTGTATTAACAATGAAATACATATGTAAAAATAAGACTACTAACTTAATGATTTCGAAACGAGACATATATGTAACGATTATCATTGTAACGACATTTAACTGTATATACATCATACTAAGATATAATATATATCATAATATTATGATAATATAACAATTTAACATCTCATTTGTTATAATAAACAATGGGTTAATAACATTCAACAAGATCGTTAACCTAAAGGTTTCAAAACAACATTTACATGTAACGACTAACGATGACTTAACGACTCAGTTAAAATGTATATACATGTAGTGTTTTAATATGTATTCATACACTTTTGAAAGACTTCAATACAATTATCAAAATACTTCTACTTAACAAAAATGCTTACAATTACATCTTCGTTCAGTTTCATCAACAATTCTACTCGTATGCACCCGTATTCGTACTCGTACAATACACAGCTTTTAGATGTATGTACTATTGGTATATACACTCCAATGATCAGCTCTTAGCAGCCCATGTGAGTCACCTAACACATGTGGGAACCATCATTTGGCAACTAGCATGAAATATCTCATAAAATTACAAAATATGAGTAATCATTCATGACTTATTTACATGAAAACAAAATTACATATCCTTTATATCTAATCCATACACCAACGACCAAAAACACATACAAACACTTTCATTCTTCAATTTTCTTCATCTAATTGATCTCTCTCAAGTTCTATCTTCAAGTTCTAAGTGTTCTTCATAAATTCCAAAAGTTTTAGTTTCATAAAATCAAGAATACTTCCAAGATTGCAAGTTTACTTCCAAGTTTTCTAAATCCATTCCATGTAATCATCCAAGATCAAGAAACCTTTGTTACTTACAGTAGATTATCTTTCTAATATAAGGTAATAATAATATTCAAACTTTAATTCAATTTCTATAACTATAACAATCTTATTTCGAGTGGAAATCTTACTTGAAATTGTTTTCGTGTCATGATTCTGCTTCAAGAACTTTCAAGCCATCCAAGGATCCTTTGAAGCTAGATCTATTTTTTTCATTTCCAGTAGGTTTATCCAAGTAACTTGAGGTAGTAATGATGTTCATAACATCATTCGATTCATACATATAAAGTTATCTTATTCGAAGGTTTAAACTTGTAATCACTAGAACATAGTTTAGTTAATTCTAAACTTGTTCGCAAATAAAAGTTAATCCTTCTAACTTGACTTTTAAAATCAACTAAACACATGTTCTATATCTATATAAAATGCTAACTTAATGATTTAAAACCTGGAAACACAAAAAATACCATAAAATCGGATTTACGCCGTCGTAGTAACACCGCGGGCTGTTTTGGGTTAGTTAATTAAAAACTATGATAAACTTTGATTTAAAAGTTGTTATTCTGAGAAAATGATTTTTATTATGAACATGAAACTATATCCAAAAATTATGGTTAAACTCAAAGTGGAAGTATGTTTTCTAAAATGGTCATCTAGACGTCGTTCTTTCGACTGAAATGACTACCTTTACAAAAATGACTTGTAACTTATTTTTCTGACTATAAACCTATACTTTTTCTGTTTAGATTCATAAAATAGAGTTCAATATGAAACCATAGCAATTTGATTCACTCAAAACGGATTTAAAATGAAGAAGTTATGGGTAAAACAAGATTGGATAATTTTTCTCATTTTAGCTACGTGAAAATTGGTAACAAATCTATTCCAACCATAACTTAATCAACTTGTATTGTATATTATGTAATCTTGAGATACCATAGACACGTATACAATGTTTCGACCTATCATGTCGACACATCTATATATATTTCGGAACAACCATAGACACTCTATATGTGAATGTTGGAGTTAGCTATACAGGGTTGAGGTTGATTCCAAAATATATATAGTTTGAGTTGTGATCAATACTGAGATATGTATACACTGGGTCGTGGATTGATTGAAGATAATATTTATCGATTTATTTCTGTACATCTAACTGTGAAAAACTAGTTGTAGGTTACTAACGAGGACAGCTGACTTAATAAACTTAAAACATCAAAATATATTAAAAGTGTTGTAAATATATTTTAAACATACTTTGATATATATATATATATATATATATATATATATATATATATATATATATATATATATATATATATATATATATATATATATATATATATATATATATATATATATATATATATATATATATATATATATGTATATATGTATATATTGTTATAGGTTCGTGAATCAACCAGTGGCCAAGTCTTACTTCCCGACGAAGTAAAAATCTTTGAAAGTGAGTTATAGTCCCACTTTTAAAATCTAATATTTTTGGGATGAGAATACATGCAAGTTTTATAAATGATTTATAAAATAGACACAAGTACGTGAAACTACATTCTATGGTTGAATTATCGAAATCGAATATGCCCCTTTTTATTAAGTCTGGTAATCTAAGAATTAGGGAACAGACCCCCTAATTGACACGAATCCTAAAGATAGATCTATTGGGCCTAACAAACCCCATCCAAAGTACCGGATGCTTTAGTACTTCGAAATTTATATCATATCCGAAGGGTGTCCCAGAATGATGGGGATATTCTTATATATGCATCTTGTTAATGTCGGTTACCAGGTGTTCACCATATGAATGATTTTTATCTCTATGTATGGGATGTGTATTGAAATATGAAATCTTGTGGTCTACTGTTACGATTTGATAAATATAGGTTAAACCTATAACTCACCAACATTTTTATTGACGTTTAAAGCATGTTTATTCTCAGGTGAATACTAAGAGCTTCAGCTGTTGCATACTAAAATAAGGACAAGATTTGGAGTCCATGTTTGTATGATATTGTGTAAAAACTGCATTCAAGAAACTGATTTCGATGTAACATATTTGTATTGTAAACCATTATGTAATGGTCGTGTGTAAACAGGATATTTTAGATTATCATTTAATCTACGTAAAGCTTTTTAAACCTTTATTTATGAAATAAAAGTTATGGTTTGTTTTAAAAATGAATGCAGTCTTTGAAAAACGTCTCATATAGAGGTCAAAACCTCGCAACGAAATCAATTAATATGGAACGTTTTTAATCAATAAGAACGGGACATTTCAATTTGGAGAAGACCCTCGCACTTTATAATTATGACCGATGGACTATTATGGACAAAACCAGATGGACTTATCAAATAATCCAGGACAAAGGACAATTAACTCAGGATAATAAATTAAAATCAAAACGTCAAACATCATGATTACGAAAGTTTAAATAACCATAATTATTTCATTTCTTATCGCAATTTTATATTTCATCATTTAAATATCGTTATTTACTTTACGCTTTAAATTAAGTTGTATTTACATTTAATATTTTGCATTAGGTTTTAAATGTGATATAAGACTTAAAATTGACAAACCGGTCATTAAACGGTAAAACCCCCTTATATAATAATAATACTTATATATATATATATATATATATATATATATATATATATATATATATATATATATATATATATATATATATATATATATATATATATATATATATATATATATATATATATATATATATATACATATACATACATACAAATATAGTTGTAAAATAAATATAGTGCAAAATAAGCCAGCTCCATGTGGAACGAACCGGACTTACTAAAAACTATACTACTCTACGATTAGGTACACTGCCTATAGTGTTGTAGCAAGGTTTCGGTATATCTCATCTGTAAATAAATTAAATAAAACTTGTGTAATATTTCGTCATATTTCGTAGTAAACAATAATAGTATTTCGTACACCACCGCTCGCACATCAAGGACACGCCCTTAACAACTGCCCAAATCTCACCCAAGCGGCATACAATGTTTCGTTATTCTTTTGTTTGAAGTTCACAATTTCGGTTTGTATGGTGACGGTTTTAGAAGTAGGGAAGAAACGAGTTAAAAAATTCAACCATGTGATCCCAAGCAGTGATTTCTCCCTCAGGTAATGAATCCAACCAGTCCTTAGCTTCTTCCTTAAGGAACCAAGGAAAAAACGAAGATAGATAACATCATCTGCAACACGTTGAATCTTAAAGAGATTGCAGATTTCCTTAAATTGACGTAAATGATCATTAGCATCCTCTTTCGAAGTTTCCCTAAATTGGTTATCCTTAATCAAGTGAAGAATAGGACCTTTGATTTCAAAACTATCCTTAATTTCAGGTTGAGTAATAGAATGACCAAGACTTTGACAGCCAGCTTTCATAAGAGCTTCTATAGAATTGTTAGCATCCATTTCGAATTTTGGTTCAAAAAGATTTCAAAATAGATTAGAATTAGTTGATGAAGAAGAAGGAGGCGAAGAAGTTTTGCCTTCCTTGAAGTTTAATTACCTAGCAACAATGGTTTTGATTTTCATATTAGCTATGGATACTAATTTTTCAGGATCAGATAGTTTTTCTCTAGAACATGATTTTTGGATCGAGTGGTCATATAATGATAAATGAGCTATAAAGGACAATAAAAGTAAGGTTAAGAAAGAGATTCTACGAATTATTCTAAATATATTTAAGAGCAATCTTTAGATTATAATTAGGAGATTATTATGAATAGATGAAGTATGAATTTTAAGAGTTGACATTTAGAGGTTAAAATCTTAATTAGGATTTAGAGATTTAGACCTTAGTTAGAATTAAGAGACTAAGATCTTTAAGATTTAGAGATTGAGATTATAGAAATTTAAATAAAGAAATTATATTACATAACAACATTTATCGCTAACAATAAATAAATATATTATACTATATAACAACATTTGTCGCTAACAATAAATAAATAAATTCTAAGTTTATCGAATCGTCCACTACTAAATGGTAAGTCAACAACTACGAATTAGGCAGGACCCTTTAAATTGGACAATCCAACAACCTAATCCTAAAGATCCTAGACACCACCTTTCATAAATTATCAATAAACCAAAAAAATAAATAAATTATTTATAATTACCGCATCCCCGGCAGCGGCGCCAAAAATTTGATGTGTGTAAAAGTGTGTGAAAAGTGCTTAGCTTTATTCTCAACTTTTAAATTTATATTATCTAATTTACTTTTAACTTTTAACACCCTAACAAGTAACAAAACTCAATCAATGTAGTATAGTAATTAGTAGGTTAGGTTATCGTCCCAAGAGACTCGAAGCTTTAAGAGTTGTTATTTATATTTAGTTTATCTCATAGGAAAGAAATAGAAGTATTTATTATTATTATAGATTATTATTAACATTTGGTAAGACTATCTTAGGAAAGATAGAATATAAGAATTTGATTTAATTCAAATATATTAAAAGAGTGGTTATTCGGACTTTTAAGTCATAAGAGAATTTGATTAATTAGTTACATAACTTATATTGATAATCAATAAAATAACAATTATAGACCGATTGTTATCCCTTAAAAGGGTTAAACTTAATTATCATAGTAAAGATCACATACTAGGACTTAATCGCATATTAACTAGGTTGTTGTGAAAAGTTAATATCCTAACTTATAGCATTCATATAATCATATGAAAATATCATCTAAATCGTGTGATGCGGATAAAGAAAACATTTAATTAGACTGAAAAATAGATAATCTAATAAACCTAATCAAATCAACTTAAGTTACTAGCTGAAAGTTAACCTTAATCAGTTTCTCATGCAATTGGACATATAAATTCACATATATTAGGGTTCTTTAAGTAAGCATAACAAAGTTATTTTACTATATAAGCGCAATTAATGTCCATCCATCTATTACTACTATTAATTCTTAGCTAGATTTCATGTAATTAAAACACTTTGTCCAATATGGTTATTCTTAAAAGTTGGATGAGTCGAGCACAAGAAAATTTATAATTAATTACAAGTTAATCTTAATTTTAATTCACCTAATCATTAAGAAGGAAATTAAAGATCCAAATCATAGTAGTAATAAATAGAATAAACACAATCACAGAAACATAATTACACAGTTCTGGTCACAAACCAGAAACAGTGCAAATTCGAGTGCAAAGCCGGCGGCTTTGGGTGTTCCAGCCGGCGGCTGTAACCCCTATAGCCGGCGGTTTCATCTGAAATCTCAGATAAACTCAGTTTTCGTTCAAATAACCACTATGAACGTTTAGTTCATAGTTGGAGACGAATAAAAATAGTTAAACATAAACGTAAACATGATTAAAGTAGATGCAAGAATTTAAAAGTAAAAGTACCTTAAAAGATGAAAAAGAACTTGAATTAAATTGAATAATGTTGAATAACAACTTGAAAGTAAACCCTAAAAGCTAAAAAACTCGTAATAAATTCGTAACTTAACCCTAAAAACTGAATTTCAAATTGTACATTGAAAATTGCAGAATTCGACCTTTATTTATAGTTTTGTAAACTGACATGGGAGCCAGCAGCTCTGGTCAAAATTAACCCCAACTGCACATTTTTATTAGGCTTTAAGCATAAGTTATCCTCTGTTAGCTTCTAGAGCCGACGTCTTTGATGGATATAGCTGGCGGCTCCAAGTCTTGACATATGATACATATCTAGTTTTCTTAAATATCTTGACTTAGGCTTCACGAGTAAGAAATTTCTCTCTAACCGTCAGCTCTAGTGAATCCACCCGGCTGCTTCCTTTTATTTTTACTTGGTTTCCAAGTTCTTCGATTTCTGGCTTAATTCTGAAATATTCTGGATTTCTTTGCTCCAGCCGATGGCTTACTTGATTAAAGCCGGTGGCTTTGATGATTTTCCTGCTTTTCCTGTTTTATTCCTGTTAATCATATTTTCTAAACAAACACATTAAAAAATAACTTTTTATATGAAATATTAACATTTAGTTATAAAAGTACTAAAAATGATGTTTAGATACCAAGATAACGCTTTAAAACGTTTATAAAAATATGTATAATTTAAGTGTTATCAGTGATATTGTCTTCATTAACTTCCACATTGGCCGTAACAGGCCCAACAACCTGTATATGGGTGTAGCTAGCCCAATAGACTATTTCTCGGCCAAAATAGAAGCCTCAACCTTTCTGGAAATAACCTTGTTCCCCATCTTTTTTCTACTCGCATCAAAATCCAAAGACCTACCACTAGAATCAACATTAATAAGTCCCCGGTACTAACTAAGGCATCTTGGCCCAAACAATTCAAAACCTCACTACCACCTATATCAACAACAACATCTTGGACATTATTTAAATTCACACATGTAAGACCCTGTTTTCTGTTTCAGTTATGTGGGACGCCGTCCAAGAAGTGGGACGCCATCCAGTAGAGAAAGACTGGATGCCGTCCAGAAAGTGGGATGCTGTCCAAATGGTTTGACGGGCCAGCTGTTGGTTTTGTTTTAAAAAGGGGTAAATTGGTAAATTCACTTGGGTGTCGGTTTGGTGGCCACAAAACTGATCCATTGGCCATCTTATCCTCATTTCACCTCTTTTCACTCACACAATTGTTTCTAGAGAGAGGAAGGGTTTAGAGAGAGAGCTTGATTTGGAAAAGAAGGAGTCGGATTCTCACCAAGGCTCGGGTTTTAAAGTTGTTCATCTCGCTCCTAGCTACGTTGTGGTAGTGTTGGTAAGTTCAAACTCCGAATTTCTATTGTTAGATTTGATATTCGAGTTAGGGTTTGAGTTTGATTAGTTGTGAAGCCCTTTTAGATGATGAAGTGGGTTTGTGGTGACTAGTTATTCTTGTCACTTGGCGGGTTTTGGGTTGGTTGACAATTTGGCCTTGATTAGGCTTTGATGATGGGTTTAATCACTAGGTTTAGTGATTATAGAAGTGTTGGAACACTTTTGGGTGCGTTTGGTTGACTAATTTTGAAATGGGTCAAAATTAGGGTTTTAGTGTCAAAATGAGTGAGACACGTGTTTAACACTTGTGTTCGGGTTTAATTGGTGTGTTAGGACCATTTCACTTGTGTAAGTGATTATTGGTTAGTTTGGACGCGGTTGTGCTTGGAAGTGCATTTGGGTCGAAATTGCACTATGTATCAATTGGGTTAGTTTATAAATCTACTCTAAGTGTGTTATTTGTATTGTGATAATGGAATAGGTGCTTTTCATTGGTGTGTTGCGGATTTAGGTTGCATTCATCAAAGACGACAAGGTGAGTGTTAATATCCTATGTGCATATGTATGTGTAGGATGGGTGAGGGTCGGGTGAAGTGATTCTCGGCTATAGAGCTCACTTCACATATAGGTGGATTTAATGGACTTGTGTATGTGTCCAAATAGCACGATTGTGCGTTTTGGTGGACCACCTTTGGCGAGGTGCATACTTTGTGTGTACGTTATCACATATGCTTGTGATGTGGATTATACAACCCCAATGGCGAAGGGTTGGTATTGAGTTGTGATTGGAGAAGTGGATCACATGTGGATGCGGATTCACGATGACGCGTGTAGTTTTGATCATCTTATTGATAAAGTGAGTCTCGTGTAGTTCGGATTCACGATGACTCGTGTAGCTCGGTCATCTTATTGAGGTAGTGATCTCGTGTGGTTGCGGATTCACTAAGGCTCGTGTAGTTCGGCCAACCTCGATGTTGTTGTGGTATTGAAGATAGTAATCTCGTGTGGATGTAGAGTTACTAAGGCTCGTGTAGTCCGGCCAATCTTCATGTTGGTAATTGGTGGTCGGTTCCGGTATTTGGGTTAAGGGGTTAACCTTAGACGTTTGTATATTATTTTATATATTGTCGTATTGTTGTGTTGTAGCTAACCCTCTGGGTGTAGCTTATTGGCATTGTTCACATCGTCATTGGTGAACTTATATTGGTTGTTATTTTAACTTGTTGCTTAGTGATCGTACGGTATGCTTAGCTTAGATTGCCTTTATGCTTGGATGCTCCGGTATGCGTTATTTGATTACTTATGTGGCGTGTCCATTTTATACATATATATGTATGTAGTATATTCTCACTCACTAAGCGTTAGCTTACCCTCTCGTTGTTTACATTTTTATAGATTTGTATAGATGCGATGGCTCGGGTAAGCGTGGGAACTAGTGGACTCACGTAGTTGCTTTAGAAGATCTTACTTTTGGATTGGTTAGGATTGGGTAGCATATCCCTGATGTGTGCGAGGTGGGGTACGAAATACTATATATTTTTAATACGAAATACGTTACAAATTACACAAGTTTTAATTATTTATTTACAGATGGGATATACCTAAACCTTGCTACAACACTATAGGCAGTGTACCTAATCGTAGAGTAGTATAGTTTTTAGTAAGTCCGGTTCGTTCCACAGGGATCTAGCCAAGTTTAACACTATATTTTTAAAAACTATATTTGTAAAAATACAAAAATATATAAGTAATATTATTATTATAAAAGGGGGTTTTTACGTTTAATGACCGGTTTGTCGATTTTAAAACTTTAGTCACAGTTAAAACCTAATGTAAAATATTAAAAATAAATATAACTTAATTTTAAGCGTAAAGTAAATAACGATAATGAAATTGCGATAAATAAAAATGCGATAAATAAAAAGTACGACAATTAAAGAGTACGATAAATAAAAGTTTAATTAAATATGAAATAAAGGAAATTAAATATGAAATAAAGGAATTATGCTTATTTAAACTTCCGTAATCATGATGTTCGACGTGTTATTTTTAGTTTATTCCCATGGGTTAATTGTTCTTTGTCCTGGATTATTCAATATGTCCATACGGATTTGTCCATAATAGTCCATCAGTCATAATCATAAAGTGTGGAAGTCTTCGTCAAATAATTCTTATTCCCGAAGTCAAATATTCCAACTAATTGGGGATTCGAATTGTAACAAGGTCTTAATACTTTGTTTAATGAATACACCAGGTTATCGACTGCGTGTAAACCAAGGTTTTACTACTTTGTTAACAATTACACCAATTACCCTTGAATGTAATCCACCCCTGTTTCAACAAGTCTATTAACTATTAATCCAGTTCCGTGTCCGGTAAAATGAACAATTATTGGTATTTATAGATATCCCGCCCACTGTACCCAGTCAAGCGTATGTGGTTATATATAAATACGTCAAATTATAAGTCTATATATTAAATTAACGAGGTATCATTTAGTTAATATAAAGCCCATTAATAGCCCATAGTCTAATTTTCACAAGTGTCGTTCTTTTATCCAAACCCAAATTATGGTCCAAAGCCCAATTACCCAATTTTAATATTTAGCCCAACATCACGATTACTTCGGCATTAAATAAGCATAATAATAACTTAGCTACGAGACATTAATGAAAATAATTTAAACATAACTTACAGTGATTTATTAATAGCGTAGTGTTACACGGACAGAGTTTCTACTTAAAACCTTAAAACATTCGCTAACATAACCTTATTATTATTAATCTTAAATTAAAATTATAAATTATAAATATATATATATATCTTTTACGTATATGAAATGGAAAGAAGGTGTAAAAATATCGATCGAATGCGTTGCCTTTTATAGGCCCCATTTCAGTTTTGGTGTGCTCCGCGATCTCGAAGGGTTTCTCCTTCACAGCTCCGCGATCGTGGAGTGGTGGATTACAGCTCATCCAAGTTTGGCTCTTAGCTTGCCGACGGATTTTTTAATAAATAAATATAATATATATATAATTTTAAGAATTATTTATATATTATATTATATTTATATGCATAGTTGACTTGTAATTTTCGCTCTGTTGCGTCGTGCGTTGAAAGTTGACTTAGGTCCCGGTTCCGGATTTTCGAACGTCCTTGCGTACAATTTAATATCTTGTACTTTGCGTTTTGTAACTTGTACTTTTGTCATTTCTAGACGCTTCTCATCAATAAATTGAACCTCTTGGATCGTACTTTGTACTTTTGAGCTTTTTGGTCGTTTGCGTCTTCAAATCGTCGAATCTGCCTTTTGTCTTCACCTTTTATTATTTAAACGAATATTACTTGTAAATAGAACAATTGCAACAAAAATATTGTCTTTCTTGAGGAATAATGCTATGGAATATGTGTTCATTTTTAGCATTATCAAATATTCCCACACTTGAGCGTTGCTTGTCCTCAAGCAATATAGTCTTGAAATAAGAATACTAGAATCACTTCTTTATTCTTCACACTTTGTACATCAGTGATTTTTATACGGCGGTATGAACAATGGTAGTAACGTTGTGGTTTACAGTCCCACATGACTATGAAAATTTAGATCCTTAGGGAAATTGGATCTTTATGAAAACATTTGATCTTTTGAAAATACGATCTAGCTTTTACCCTAGATAAGTTTTCCGGAATAACCCTTCAACGGTGGTTGCAAAATGTTTTTATGGGTTTGGTGGGTTTCAGATTTGAAAATTTTAGCTCAAAACTTATGGTTTTGTGTCACCCACTTACTATCCTTGTATTGGGAAAGCAACACGTCTAGTATACTTGCTCCGTATATTACCTTTCGGTAAATTACCTTCCGGTTGTAAAGGATAGCGTTTGATGTGTGAAATCTAGTATATAAATTTATCACTGGAAATATGCCTGGTTTAAAGATTACTACACACTTACGGGCAGTGTACCCGATCGTGTAATAGTATAAAAATGGTAATTCCAAGTATCGTTCCAAGGACAGTATTAACGTGAGAATTAAGTTTGAAACTAATAAAAGTAAACTAAGTTAAACTATGAAAATCGAAATTACGAGATAGTTTGTTTTGCGGCTATTTAACGATTAGCCAAATCAAGATAGCTTTGAAAATAAAAGACAATATTTTTGGTTTTTAAGTTTAAATAAAATAAATGCAGACTCGACAGAAAAATAAAGATATTTGAATTCAATGGATAAAAGAATGTTCGCCTAGATATCCTATTCGCAGTGTTGGATGATTTGTTATTAAGCACTAGTTCTATTAATCAATGCACGCAATTACAGAGTCGGTTTACCCAGAGTTCTCTTTTAGCAAACACGTCAAACTAGGATTAATTGGCTTAGGGTTCCCTTTTACCAAATACCATCTTTCGTTTGTGACTTAGTAACTAGCTAATTATAAGATTAAGATTCAATTGGTTACGCGTTCGCTCCACACAATTCACCCCTATTTTGGTTAATTACGTTACACGGTTTACCCCCTTGGTCCAGTAAGCACCCAATCGGTTAAGACAAATCAATTGGAAATTAGATCACTAAATTGAAACAGGGTTCCCTTTGTTCAAACAAGTTTCACTAATCAGCCTAGTAACAATAATTAACACCCACAAGAATGGTTCTTTAATCAAAACTCATAATTAATCATGCATCAATCAATAAAACATTAAAGTATCATCCAAACACTTGCAAATATTCAATCTAGACAAACATTAAAGGTTTTAGCCTAAAATCATGGCTGAAATCAAAATAACAATCAAAGACATAGAATAATTCATTGTTGATAACAAAAGAATAAAACTAATTAAAGATTGAAATCTGAAAGATACACGAATCGAGACTTGTTCCCGGAATGATTAATACCTTAGAATGACCTTGAAGATCTCCAAAAATCACCTAAGTTCGTCAAAAAGTGGCTGGAATTCGTCAGGATACGATTATTCTTGATTAGGGTTAAATTCGGGCTTAAATACTTGCCAAAATAGCTGAACCGACAGACCTGTCGCGCCGCGGAGTTAATGGTCGCGCCGCGACATTATACATGAAATTTTGATCTTCTTAACTCAAGTTCTGATTTGAAAACACGTGTACGGCCGCGCCGCGGAGGCCTTTCTCGCGCCGCGGCAATTAACTGTTTCTGGTTCCTTCGACTTTTACACACTTTCTTATCTTGAATCATCTAAAAACCCAATATACCTGCTAATTACTTAACGTTTTCATCCTCGGTGTGCCATTATCATTAACACACTAACAAAATACCTCATAAACATCATAAATCACCACTTTTTAACAATTACCTCTTCAAACTCGAATCTTCTCAAAATTACCAAGATAACCGCCAAATCGTATCCAAATGGACCAAAAATGTAACCGATATCGCCAATGAAAATGTGTATAAAGTACGCGATATCAAACCACCCCGCACTAGAGTTTTGCTTGCCCTCAAGCAATAGAACTCGAAAATTATCTTCTACAATACGATAACGTCTTCAATATGAATGTAGAACCAATGAAAAAGAAACCAAACAAGCATCTAGCGTGGGCACGATTTGGCAAAAATAACATCCATGGTTCCCACTTGCATTCCCCCGATGTAACTTCCCAAACCGCAATCAATATAAATCAATATAGTAACCAAAAATAATCTCGATAACGTACCATAATGATGAAGTAAAGAATCTCGAATATAATCTTCAATGGAACCGGGAATCAAGTGGGAACCTAGCACCAAAGAATAAGCAATCGAACACATGTGCCAAGAGAACGCACGGGCTACCCCGCAATTGGTCAAGCCAAGCCTCCCACAGTACCTAACATCGCGAGATGTCGGTAGAAAATAATGTGCTTAGGAGGATACACATTACGTCCGGATATCATCGATGGTTATGAGGTAACCGTCTAATCCGTTAAGTCAACCATAAAGATTGAAGTTCATCAGGCTTAAAAGCTGATATCTTACCTTTCCGGAGGTTATCCACTGGGAATCTGATCAATCACTGACATTTTGTGTATCATGGTGCGCTTCCCATTAAGCTAGCAAATCTCCCTCATTGAGAAAAGCTTCGACTACCAGTTTCCCTGTTTGATGTTGAGGCCTGGTAGATTTCCCGTCGATTTTAGCAATGACTTTTCAAGACTTTTCGTCACCCTACAACTGGTCTGGACTACAACTTCTGAAATAAATCAGCAAGTGTGTCGTTCGGGAGACTTGACTCCCTTAAGGATGGAATGGATACATCCTGTATGGTCATAAAAGGTGGTCGAGCGCATACATTGTCCTTGTTAGGAGAAACAATGAAGACCGCCCTAAAAAGTTTTCGATCTAGCGTATGGCCCGGCTTCGACCACACGATCCAATCACCGTTCATACGGTTGACACCCGTTTTTATACAAGTGACCTACGTATGAACTGAATGTTCATGTAGGATTTCACATTCAAAATAATGAACGTGTTTTGAAAGTTCAAGACTTTCTCCTCTAACAGTACCTCATCGTGAAATGATGGGTAATGAAATGGCACGCTTAAGAGGTATACGTACCAAGTAGGACGGTCGGAAGACTTTACTTCCTTAAATGAGTGGATCTGAATCACTCAGAAGTGCCAATCTGTTTCAATTGACACCGGTTTTGAAAAATCCCGAAAACCTTCGGGTTCCATAGCTTTTGGCTATGGGTTGTGTTGTCTAAGCAAACACAAGCACGTAGCTATTGCTCCTGAAAAGGACAGCACTGGTGAAGCTCAAGGCTCCTCTTCCCACAGTATCACATCATTAAATGATGCAATAATAAAATGATATAGTTTCGGAAGTATGCTATACCAAGTAACCAAAAGTTTTTGATCTGGCACGTGATTCGGTCACAATCACGCTATGCAATCACCGCTCTCTCACGGTTTACACCCGTTTTGGTACAGGTGACCTACTATTGAGTTCTTCGAACTCGTAGGATTTCATGTTCAAAGGTAATGAACATGTGGAACAACTTTGGCTTCTTTAAACATAATGAAATAAATACCAAGCCATACCTTAAACAAAGGTTTTGGTCGAAATTTTTAACTACATTTTATATATTTTTTTTTTTTTTAACTAACTAATTTTTTCATTTTTTTTATATTTTCCCCTAATTTTTCAATTTTTTTTTTTTTTTACGACCAAAACCCCGTGAAACGTCAAGTCTTTTAAACATCAAAACCAAACTTATGATGATTCTATTAATAACCAACCCGAGAGATTTTACATCCCCCACCCCACACTTGAGATCAAGTAATGTCCCCATCACTTGAGATCAAAAATGGATTAAAATCAAAAGGGTAAGAAAAATAAAAACTTATCGAGCTTAACCACAAATCGTGGAATGACAGTGACAGATGGCGCTGAACTGACTGCCAGCATAAGAACATCGTCCATTCCCGATTCTCACACAAATATCATCACTCAAGTAGTTTTGCTGAACTTAATGCCAGACTTGAAAAACCGTTTCATCAACAACCTATTAAAATGAAAAGCAAGCAAACTACATAAATGGGCAAGGTGGTACCACCCGGTACCGAAACGCCTTGCCCCGAATAAGTCTCAAGTACATCATACGAAAAATAAAAATATCAAGTACAACCAAATTGAAAAGAAAATAGTCTTAAACCAATACAACAAGATCAACGGGCACGCAGGCCCTCATCACTGAAACCCGTCATACGGCCAGCTGCCGTACGGGTACTGCTGCTCATATCTGCGCTGGGCATCCTGAAATCTCTCCCTCTCATCATAAATCGGGGCCTCAACTCGAGGCCTAACCTCACTCCGATAGTATACTGGTTGCTGAGCGATGGTACCAAAATAATTCTCTGGATCGTGGTAATAGAGGCGATCGTTGTGGCGCTGCCAGTCATGACCATAGGCAATCCACTGCTGATCATGGTTTATTTCATCCAACCTTTCCTCCTGCCTAACATTACTCGCCTCAACTCTTTGTTGGCTCGCCCACATTCTGTTATCATGTTCCCGCTGATCACTACGGAAATCACGAAACCCACTCGACATACCAACCTGTATATTACCCACCGATGAAACCAAACCATCCCAAATTTCTTGAGAAATTCCCCATTGCTGCTCACCCCCAGCTTGCACATTTGGAGCAACCTGCTCCGGCTCATTCACACCCTGATTAGCACCCCCAACCTCGGGTGCTTGTGGCTCGACAAACGGCACCGCTGTATCTCTACTCTCATTCCACATAACGAAATTGGCATTAAAATAAAACCTTAGATTAAAAGGTTTCATAATCTGCAGCTGATCAGTCAATCTGGTGCATCTACTAAAATCAATATCGAACCATTTTGCAATTCGTGTAACAAAATGGCCACCAAGAATTGGCCGTGTGGATCGAATCTCTCGTGAATGATTAGACAAATATGTGCCAATAAGATTGCACAAATCCACATGTGCACCTCGCGTATATCTAAACAAAATCCATAGCTCGGTGGAATTTACTTTATCATTCCCATTTCGTCGGGCACAAAAAGTACTTGATAAAAGCTTTTGAAACAACCGTAAGTCTTCGTTGAATATCAGAGCCCTTGGATTCATTTGACACAAAAGGCACCAAACCCGATATTTCCTCCCAAAAATCACGCTCAAGATAGCCTTCCTGATTACCAATAAACTCTGTCTCCTGTAAATACCGTTTCAAAAGATTATCGGTCCACCCTTCAAACAAATTCAACGCTCGCGCTAAATCGAATCGACTCATCGCTCTTCTCTCGCCCCCCAATCGAAAAGTTAAGAACCCTTTATCTTCCCCATTTCGTCTAGTACGAAAGCTTAGAGAGGAGAAAAATTCAACAATTAATTCCCTATAAAGATCCTCTCTTAGGGACATAGCGCGTTCCCATGCATCTAGTTCGAACCCACAATAAGACAACGACAACATGGAAGCAATCTCCTCTTTAACCTCATCAGATGCTCTGTCTAACTCATCCCAGCTGAAGAACCAAGTAGCTTGGATGTTTCGAACCGAAATAAATGCATAGTATTGAGAAAATTCTTCCTGAACTGTTTCCAACCACACTTCCGGGTCGGTTCGTCGTTCTTCCTCCATACGGGCCTGAGCCGTGGAGGATGATGGTGCACTAGCTCTGCTTCTCTGCACAAATTAAACAAAAACAAATCCAGACACAAACATTGAAGAGTTAGCGTTAAGCGAAATCAACATGTTCCACATACTTGCATCAATTGTCATCAAACTCGTTTCAACTTGAATTAAACATTTAAACAATAGCAAGTATCCAAAACATATGTTTGTGTTTCATGTATCACATTCAAACTAATTCCAAAACTCTTATAGCATAAATGTGTTTCTTTAAACAACTAACTTTAAACTCCATATAACAAACTTCATCATATCAACCATCCAATTACATCAAGATTAAACAACTCCACATTCAAATAGTCATCTCATTAATCACAAAAACTCAACAAACTTAACCAATTCCAAATTCTCACATGAAACCCGCCCAAATTACCCCACACTATCTTAAAACATACCATCATTAACAATCAACACCCTTTCAAACAAAATCCCCAAATATTTAACATGAAATTCGAATTTAATCACTACCATAATTTCAAGAATCCATATCATGCATAATCAACACAATAAATCATGAAGAAACACAATAATATCAAATTCCTCAACAATTAATTCATATTAAAGCATAAAAGATTCAATTAAACATAACCCCTTAAATTTTCAAACATGAACCCTAAAATTAACAAGATTAATCAAGATTAATGAAAGAAAAAGCAAGAGATTAGTTAAAATCGGACCTTAACCGGCATGATGTAGCAATTAATTGAAGAAATTAAGAAGTGATTTGGGTAATTGAATTTAGGGTTTGAAAAGCCTTAGGTGTTCTTGAGATAAGTGTGTGATAATATGTGGTGTAAAACTGATGCATATACCCTAAAAAGGGTCAAATTCGCGACGGGTCATGTAATTATTCGGGTTGGCCCATTTAACTTTAAACAAAACCGGGGGTTCAGTATCTGGCCGCGTGATTCGTCGCGCCGCGATGTTAACTGCCGCGCCGCGGCAGTACACTACCCCTGATGGTTAATTCTTTTGAGAAACGTGAATCCCCAAACCAATGATGCCTCGCGCCGCGACCAAAATTGCCGCGACGCGGTAATACACATATTTAAATATCATCTTTAAGTCCCTTTCTGTTTCCAACCTACGCACTTCTCCGCGCCGCAAAGGCCGTTGCCGCGACGCGGCAATACAAAGGGAAAAGCCACTTCGTTTTTTTACAATTCAGCATCCTTTTTAAAAAAAAACAATAACCAAAAACTACCACAAATCCAACTAGTAATCAATCAAAATCAATCATTTAGCAATTTGGACTCAACAAACCCGTGATCGCACCTAATTATACACACTATACAACAATGTGAACCTTATTTAATGAGTCGTTCACGCAACTCGTCCCCAACTTCAAGTGGCGTTGGGATCGGGTTCAACGTGAACCTCGTCATCAATCACTAACGGACCATCAACATACTTCTTCACACGATGTCCGTTAACCTTAAAGGTGATACCATTCGCATTTTTCAACTCGACCGTACCGTATGGGAACACCTTAACAACCTCAAATGGTCCCGTCCACCGGGACTTGAGTTTTCCCGGTAAAAGCTTTAATCTAGAGTTAAACAAAAGCACTCGATCGCCTTCGTTAAACTCTTTTGGACCCTTTAACTTCCTATCATGCCATTGCTTGGTCTTTTCTTTATAAATCAATGAATTCTCGTACGCATCAAGGCGTAACTCACCAAGCTCATTCAATTGCCCCGCCCTTAGGCGTCCGGCTTCCTTCAAGTCTAAATTGCACTTTTTAAGTGCCCACATAGCTTTATGCTCAATCTCCAATGGGAGATGGCACGCTTTCCCATAAACCAACCGATAAGGAGTGGTACCAAGTGGCGTTTTGAAGGCGGTTCTAAACGCCCACAAAGCTTCATCGAGCTTATTTGCCCACTCCTTCGGATTCGAACCCACAGTTTTCTCAAGAATACTTTTAAGAGCTCGATTGGTATTCTCAACTTGTCCGCTCGTTTGGGGATGGTATGAAGTAGAAACTTTATGGAGAACTCCATATCGCTTCAATACCTTCTCCATTTGGGCGTTACAAAAATGAGTACCCCTATCGCTAATTAAAGCTTTAGGAGTTCCAAATCGAGAGAATAAACGCTTAAGGAACGAAATCACAACTCGTGCATCATTTGTGGGTAAAGCTTGCGCTTCGGCCCATTTAGACACGTAGTCAATGGCAACGAGTATGTAACTATAATTCTGAGATTTCGGAAATGGCCCCATAAAGTCAATTCCCCAAACGTCAAATACTTCACAAACTTGGATGCTTTGTTGAGGCATCTCATCCTGTTTGGTGACTTTACCGGCCCTTTGGCACGAATCACAAGACTTACAAACCAAGTGGGCATCCTTGAAGATTGTCGGCCAATAAAAGCCGGCATCATAAACTTTACGCCCCGTAATTTGGGGTCCAAAATGCCCACCGGTAGGCCCACTATGGCACTCGGTTAAAATCCGCATACACTCATCACCGGAAACACACCTGCGGATAATACCATCGGGACAACAACGAAAAAGATAGGGATCCTCCCAGAAATAGTACTTAAGGTCACTGAAGAATTTCTTCCTCTTTTGATGTGACCACCCTTTCTCCAAGAATCTCCCAACGAGATAATTAGCTATGTCCACGTACCACGGCTCATCAACCTTATCCACCTTCATGAGATATTCGCCGGGAAAATCATCATGAATGGTCGTCTCATCGAGAACCTCACGGGAGGGGTTCTCAAGACGTGAAAGGTGATCGGCCGCCAAGTTTTCAGCACCCTTTTTATCCCGGATCTCCACATCAAATTCTTGCAAAAGCAAGATCCATCTAAGAAGTCGTGGTTTTGCATCCGGTTTAGCAAAAAGGTACTTTAGAGCAGAATGGTCCGTAAAGACAATAGTCTTAGATAAGACTAAGTAGGACCGGAACTTATCAAACGAAAAGACCACCGCAAGGAGCTCTTTTTCAGTGGTAGTATAATTTAATTGTGCTCCTTGCAAGGTCTTGCTTGCATAGTAGATGGGTCGGAAATGCTTCTCGACCCTTTGACCCAAAACTGAGCCAACAGCGAAATCAGATGCATCGCACATAAGCTCGAACGGTAAGGACCAATTTGGAGCAATTATGATTGGTGCATTGATGAGTTTCTCCTTCAAAAGCTCGAATGCCTTTTGGCATTCGTCGGAGAATTTCCACGGGGTGTCCTTTTCAAGGAGTTTATTCATCGGGTTTGCAATTTTAGAGAAATCTTTAATGAATCGCCGGTAAAAACCGGCGTGCCCGAGGAAACTCCTAACACCCTTAACATCGGTAGGAGGTGGAAGGTTCTTAATAGCGGTAACCTTTGCGGGATCCACCTCTATACCATTTTTATAAATCTTGTGCCCGAGAACTATGCCCCCTTGAACCATGAAATGGCACTTCTCCCAGTTGAGCACAAGATTGGACTTTTCACACCTGACCAACATCCGTTCTAAGTTAAGAAGGCATGAATCGAAAGTGTCACCGAAGACCGAGAAGTCATCCATGAATACCTCCATGCAATCTTCTATCATGTCATGGAATATGGCCATCATGCACCTTTGAAAAGTGGCCGGAGCATTGCAAAGGCCAAAGGGCATGCGTCGATAAGAAAACGTGCCATACGGGCACGTGAAAGTAGTCTTCTCTTGGTCCTCGGGCGAGATAGGAATTTGAAAATACCCCGAGAAACCATCGAGAAAGCAATAGAAACTGTTTCCCGCCAACCTCTCTAGCATTTGATCCATGAAAGGTAGCGGGAAGTGGTCTTTACGTGTGGCGTCGTTCAACTTACGGTAGTCGATACAAACACGCCACCCCGTGACAGTCCGGGTGGAAATTAACTCATTTTTATCATTGGTGGTAACAGTCATACCACCTTTCTTAGGTACACAGTGTACCGGGCTAATCCATGGACTGTCAGAAATCGGGTAAATCAGACCTGCATCAAGGAGCTTAACGATTTCTTTCTTCACGACATCCTGCATGTGCGGGTTCAACCTCCTTTGGCGTTGCACCACGGGTTTGGAGTTATCCTCCATTAGGATTCTGTGGGTGCAATAGGAGGGACTAATACCCTTAATGTCGTGAATCTTCCATGCAATGGCCGGTTTATGGGCCTTTAGCATGGTTACAAGCTCATTTTTCTGACCTGCTGAAAGAGAAGAAGAAATGATTACCGGAAGCTTAGATTCCTCATGCAAGTAAGCGTATTCCAAATGATCTGGAAGTGGCTTCAATTCAAGCTCGGGAGGTTCTTCAATTGAAGACTTGCTCCAGTAATCTGAATCACGTTCGAGTTCTTTGAACTCCTCTTCAGTCGGCTCATAGCCGTTTTCCATCAAGGTGGTTAAAATTTCCACCTCCTCAACCTGCACATCCTCATCAATCTCAACCAAAGAGCACTCTCCTGAACCCTGTAACTCTGGGAATTCCTGCAAAAACTCAGACTGGACATTCACAGTGTTAAGAAAATAACATGTATCATCAGTGTAGCCAGGGTATTTCAAAGCATGGTCGATTGAGAATGTTGCACTCAAATCATCTATCCTAAGGGTCAGCTTTTGGCCATACACATCAATCATACACCTAGCAGTATTTAAGAATGGCCGACCCAAAATTAGTGGAATCCTTTCATCCACTTCCATATCCAAAACCACAAAATCCGCCGGAAAAACTAACGACCCGGTCTTCACTAGCATATTCTCTATGATTCCACGAGGGAATTTAATAGAGCGGTCGGCTAGCTGCACAGCCATACGCGTGGGTTTTAACTCCCCGGGGTCTAGCTTTAAGTAAATAGAATAAGGCATTAAATTAATGCTAGCCCCCAAATCCGCCAAAGCCCTCATACAGTCTAGATTACCAAGTAAACAAGGAATGGTAAAACTTCCAGGATCCTCAAGCTTCTCGGGAAGCTTGTTTGCAACAACCGCTGAGCATGCGGCATTCAACCTGACTGAAGACACGTTCTCCAGTTTCCGCCTGTTAGTCAGCAAATCCTTAAGAAACCTCGCATACTTAGGTATACCTGCAATAACATCAATAAAAGGCATATTTATGTTAACTTTTTTAATCAAGTCCATGAACTTGGACTTTTCGGCCTCTAGCTTCTCCAATCGCTGTTTCCTCGGGAATGGGAGCGGTGGTTGATACTCTCTAACTACCGGTTTAGCAGCAACAGTAACCGGTTCCTTAACAACTTTTTCAGCCACCTGTTCCGGCTCCTTTTCCTTTGCCGGTTCACTTTCAACAACCGGCTCACTATCATTAACTAACGGTACCCTCAAATCATACTCGTCGGGCTTCCTCGGTGGATGATACGCTAAACCACTTCGGGTGGTGATAGCATTAACATGCCCGTTTTTCGGGTTAGTATCCGTCTTGCTAGGTAACTCTCCCGGTTTCCTCTCACTACTCTTATTAGCAAGTTGACCAATCTGCTGTTCAAGATTATGAATAGCTGCTTGTTGATTTCGAAACATTTGGTCATTCTTTTCATTATTCTGAGTAACGGTAGTGACGAGTTGAGTCTGAGATATCACTAACTTCTCAAGCATAGCCTCAAGGTTGGACTTTTTCTCTTCGACCTGTGGTTTCTGAAAATAACCGGGAGCTTGCTGCTGAAAACCTCCACTAGAACCCGGTTGGAACCTCGAACCCTGATTACCTTGCGGATTATAAGGATTATTGAAATTCCTATTAAACTGAGCACGTCCCTGAAACTGATTGTTATTCTGCTGACTAATATAGTTGACCTCTTCTTTCTGATTCATAGTCAAACCCGCATCACAATCTTTGCCCAGATGCAAACCTCCACAGTATTCACAACCAACCTTCATACCATGAATATCCTTGTTCATCTTCTCCAAATTCCTACCAAACGAATCCAACTTAGCACTGATAGACCCAAAATCATCATAAGCACCTGTACCTGTAGTCTCTGTTCTCTTAACTGAAGCTGAAGGGTAAGATTCATGATCCTGATGCCACTCATGAGAATAAGCAGCTTGCTTTTCAATGATTTCTAACGCCTCTTCTTCAGTCTTATCCATTAACGTACCACCTGCAGCTTGATCAATACACTGACGCGTAGGAATATCACAACCTTTGTAGAAAATCTGAACCTTCTGTAAATCATTCAACCCGTGTTGCGGACACGAGCGTAACAAAGTAGCAAAACGGTCCCAAGCATCAAACAATGTCTCACTGCTCTTTTGTCTAAATTGAGAAATATCTGCTTGAAGTCGAGCAGCTCGAGATGCAGGGAAAAACTTTGACAAAAACTTATCCTCCAAAGTCTCCCAAGATCTAATCGTACCCTCGGGTTGCTTATCTAACCATCTCTTAGCTTCTCCCTTAAGAGTCCAAGGGAAAAGTCTTGTCTTAATTGAAGTGTCGGCAACCTCATGTAGCTTAAACAAGTTACAAACATCATTAAAATTACGAAGATGCTCGTTAGCATCCTCGGTATCTTTGCCATAGAATCGGCAATCAGAAGAAATCAAATTCAGGATCGGCCCTGTAATTTGAAAAGGCTGAGTAATATTCGGTTGAGTAATCGAATTGCCTTGGCCTCCTCGGGTGGCCTTTAACTTTTCAGCCATAGTCTGAGGACGGGGTGCTTCTCCTTCGGCCATTTCTTCAGTTTCTGTAGTATCAGACGAAGCGTAAGAGTCTTCTTCGTTAAAAATTTCAGGTGGTGTCTCGGGCACCACAGTCTCAGAAGTACTTCCCAAATTAACGTAAGTATCACCCGATGAAACTGATGAATCCACTGTTAACTTTTGCTTCTGACTTAAAGCTTTAAACAACTCTCTTTCAGGCTCGTCAAATGGTTTAACAATTGGAGAATCTGAAGAACGCGTATGTTGCATGCACTACCTGTAACTGCAAGAACACAGCTAACAAACCGATTAAACGCACCGACTCAATTAGAATTAAATTAAACTAAACAGTTAAAATTAACTAAAAACAAACTTAATTATCAAACTTAATTTTCAACACAACTGTCCCCGGCAGCGGCGCCAAAAACTTGATGTGTGAAATCTAGTATATAAATTTATCACTGGAAATATGCCTGGTTTAAAGATTACTACACACTTACGGGCAGTGTACCCGATCGTGTAATAGTATAAAAATGGTAATTCCAAGTATCGTTCCAAGGACAGTATTAACGTGAGAATTAAGTTTGAAACTAATAAAAGTAAACTAAGTTAAACTATGAAAATCGAAATTACGAGATAGTTTGTTTTGCGGCTATTTAACGATTAGCCAAATCAAGATAGCTTTGAAAATAAAAGACAATATTTTTGGTTTTTAAGTTTAAATAAAATAAATGCAGACTCGACAGAAAAATAAAGATATTTGAATTCAATGGATAAAAGAATGTTCGCCTAGATATCCTATTCGCAGTGTTGGATGATTTGTTATTAAGCACTAGTTCTATTAATCAATGCACGCAATTACAGAGTCGGTTTACCCAGAGTTCTCTTTTAGCAAACACGTCAAACTAGGATTAATTGGCTTAGGGTTCCCTTTTACCAAATACCATCTTTCGTTTGTGACTTAGTAACTAGCTAATTATAAGATTAAGATTCAATTGGTTACGCGTTCGCTCCACACAATTCACCCCTATTTTGGTTAATTACGTTACACGGTTTACCCCCTTGGTCCAGTAAGCACCCAATCGGTTAAGACAAATCAATTGGAAATTAGATCACTAAATTGAAACAGGGTTCCCTTTGTTCAAACAAGTTTCACTAATCAGCCTAGTAACAATAATTAACACCCACAAGAATGGTTCTTTAATCAAAACTCATAATTAATCATGCATCAATCAATAAAACATTAAAGTATCATCCAAACACTTGCAAATATTCAATCTAGACAAACATTAAAGGTTTTAGCCTAAAATCATGGCTGAAATCAAAATAACAATCAAAGACATAGAATAATTCATTGTTGATAACAAAAGAATAAAACTAATTAAAGATTGAAATCTGAAAGATACACGAATCGAGACTTGTTCCCGGAATGATTAATACCTTAGAATGACCTTGAAGATCTCCAAAAATCACCTAAGTTCGTCAAAAAGTGGCTGGAATTCGTCAGGATACGATTATTCTTGATTAGGGTTAAATTCGGGCTTAAATACTTGCCAAAATAGCTGAACCGACAGACCTGTCGCGCCGCGGAGTTAATGGTCGCGCCGCGACATTATACATGAAATTTTGATCTTCTTAACTCAAGTTCTGATTTGAAAACACGTGTACGGCCGCGCCGCGGAGGCCTTTCTCGCGCCGCGGCAATTAACTGTTTCTGGTTCCTTCGACTTTTACACACTTTCTTATCTTGAATCATCTAAAAACCCAATATACCTGCTAATTACTTAACGTTTTCATCCTCGGTGTGCCATTATCATTAACACACTAACAAAATACCTCATAAACATCATAAATCACCACTTTTCAACAATTACCTCTTCAAACTCGAATCTTCTCAAAATTACCAAGATAACCGCCAAATCGTATCCAAATGGACCAAAAATGTAACCGATATCGCCAATGAAAATGTGTATAAAGTACGCGATATCAGCGTTGAACAAGCAACTGTTAAGGCAATGCCCCTGACATGCTTTTAATTATGTTCTATAACGTGTCGGATGCAATTACTATCCTTGGTAGGAGCAATAGTAAAGCTCACCCTTATAATTTTTCGGTCTGGCACAAGGTCCTGTCTTTGAACATGCTTTGCAACCACCGTTCTTACGGTTGACACCCGATTTGGTTCAGGTGATCTAATGAATTTCTAATGAATTCGCAGGATTTTACATTCAATGGTAATGAACGCATTGAAAATAGATTTTTAGAAAACAAATCGGTTTGTAATTTGATCAAAATATTTTCTCGTTCAAGCTCGAGTTTAGATATCATCGAATTCCATGAGTTTGTAATTCTCAATCTTTAAGGTCAATCTTAAGGATTGAGTAATATCAGGCTTAAATGCTGATTTTTAATCTTTAAGGAGATTATCCTTTCTGGGGGTCTGATTCATTAGTCTTATAAGCTAATTTGCACGGTGCCCCCCATTGTACGAGACAGATCCTCTCATGGTTAGGATAAGTCTGACCACTTGGCGACCCTGTTTTATGCTGAGGTCCGTGGATTTCCAGCTGATTTTAGAGAAACTTTTCAAGGTTTTTCGTAGATTCTACAACTGATCTGGACGACAACTTCCTGACGTAAATCAAGAAGCGCGTTTCTTTTTCAGAAGACTTTACTTCCTTTTAATGATTGAATTGATTCATCGTGTAGATCCATCTTTTCTTTCAAATATATTATAAGAGATTGGGTAAAACTGATAAAATTGTCCAAAACAAAAGTATCTTCAATTATTTGTACAAAAATATGTGACATATGTTCTAAATAACTTGGTAAATTTTTCCCACACTTGGCTTTTATTTTCCTTTCTTTGCCTTTTTATTGTCCTCTATTCCATTTTAAATGAATTCTAACATTTTGGGTTGTTTCTCAATTTATGTCCTTTCCAAGGTAACAATAATTTCGGTGTTAATACCTAGTTTTATCGTTCATAAATATGTATAAACATGATTTTGAATTCATTTTGTTGAAAATTCCCAAAAATTTTACTAGAATTGGGTAGTCAGTATATAAGACTAGGGCTGTTCTTTATTATCAGAGAGCACTAGATTCTAATACAACTACTGCGTTACTAGTATTTTTAATGGTAACCAAGTGTTTAAATTAAATTTTTTAAAATTCCGAAATAATTTAACCTCTTCCCACACTTAAGATCTTGCAATGCCCTCATTTGCAAGAAATCAGTAACAATTTAAATTATTGAGGGTGATTAGCGTAGAAAAACGATTAAATTTTACCAAAGTTTCCAAACATATTGTTGTTTGTTTGTTGAATGATAAATGGTGCACATCATTTCTTTATTCCGTTTGTTGTTTCATCACATTTATTTTGCATCTTGTCGTCGAAATTAGTAGCTTTTGCTGAACTTAATGCCAGTCTTTGAAAATGCGTTGTTTTACTCTGTTGTGCACATAAGATAAACTGCAAACATATATACATATTTTTGAAGTTTGGTATATTACCCCACATTCAAAAATTATTAAAATATAATAATAAAAGTTAGAAAATTATAAAAACTAATACAATACCAACATAAGTATTAAATATAGCAACATTACAAATAAATAAGATAAATAAGACTAAGTAAACTAGGGTTGATTCTGAAACCAGTAGGAGTTCCATGGTTCATTGTATCTATCTTGATATGCTTGAAATGGGTCATATGTAGGAAAAGGTGGTCTCGTATCCTCGGTCCACGGAGGAAAATAGACTGGCTCAGTAGGAATGTAGTTCCTACCTTGGGAGGCTAAATAGGCTTTGATATATTCTTGATGATATTGCCAAGTCTGAAACTCTTGTTGCATAGCCCGTTGGTATTCAGTTTGGGACATTATTCTTTGTATATCGGTCATTTGGTTTCCTTCTCCCACATTACCTTGTTGTTGACCTCTTTATACCTGTGGATGATTCCCTTGATATGGAAGTGCAACATTATTTCTTTTCAACAAAACCTTTGCACCAGCATATACCCGCATATCAATCCGATCACGAGGAATGGGTACTTGTACTAACTCCCTTCCCCGAGTAATATCCACACCGAGGTACTCGGCAATTAAAGTCACAAAAATACCACCTCCTATAATACTACTGTTTCGCATTCCCTTTATCATATCTGACAAATAATAGCCCACACAATAAGGAATATTTACAAAGCTCTGTGGGTCTCTAATACACATCAGATAAAATAAATCATCTTCAGTCACTTTATGTAACAACCCAAACCAACCCACGACTAAACCGCGTGAAATGTAAAATAAAAAATTTTTTAACTGTCCAGCAACTGGCGCAGCGCGCCAGGAAGGCCGCCCGGCGCGCCGAAGTGGTCTGTCCCAAAAGTCCTTAAATGCGAAAAAGATCGACTAGTTCCCGACGTTTTTTAGGCGAAATGCTTTTAACCACACATTCAAATATGTAAAACTAACACGATTCAAACATAAAAATGATGTTTTACAAGCAGTGCCCACACGACCCAAAATACAAGTTTAATACAATTTCTGAGTTTCGACCACCAAAAGTTTAAGTACCAAACTACACTAGGAGCATGGCGTTTGGGATTAAACTACCCACGTCTCGGTCAAACTCCCAAAAGTCAACACATCCAAAAGCATCCCCTACAATAAAGCGGGATCTCTAGTCCAAGGTAATGCCCTTACCCTTATCCACCATCGAACCTATAAAAAGGGTAAACAACGAGAGGGTAAGCAACGCTTAGTGAATGCAATAATTATACATATACATATATAATATACCTACTTGCACCCACTTACACACACCGTAATAACGCTAGTATAAACAATTAGCATACCGAACTCCAAGTAAGCTATACGCTACCCAATACCACAACTAGCAATGTCAATATCATAAGCTCCAATAATATAATACGATATCTCACAACATATATATAACAACTATATGGTTAACCATAAACGCGTCATGGTGCTACCGGCTCCGTGGTTCACACCGTACGAAATGCTATGACGCTACCGGCTCCGTGGTTCACGTCACTACGCATTTGAGTCATACTCTTTTATAGTGCTACCGGCTCCGTGGTTCACACTTTGGTGCTACCGGCTCCGTGGTTCACACCTCATTTTATAGTGCTACCGGCTCCGTGGTTCACACTCCGATGCTACCGGCTCCATGGTTCACATCTCAAACATGCACTATGATGCTACCGGCACCGTGGTTCACATCATAGCACGTTCACACACACCCTATGGCATTCCCAGCTCTGTAGGTCACACCATAGCTTACAAATAAATATACCATATACATACATGTATAATTATTCCAATCACCTCCAAGTCTTGTGAAAGGACACCCGAGTTTGCAAGACCTCAAAATAACGTACCTATCATGTTATACATATTATCAATCGCATAACTCAAGTTGGTCAAACAATTCTTTCACCATTCTAAAGCCATTTTGACCCAAGGTGCAATTTCAACCCATTTTGCATCCTTAACCCTAATTTGGGTCAACACACACCAAAACCCTAATCATTCGTCAAGATGGGTTTGAAACACATTTAAGTCACAAGGCTAACTTGCTTTCATACTTGCTAGGCCACTTAGGTCACTAAAGACTCATTTGACCCATTTTAAGGTCAACACACCCATTTGGGTCATCCATACCCAATAACACCCATTTACATATTATTAAAGTGTTCTAGCAACTAACTAACCAAATTTAAGACTCAAAAGTCCAATTAACACATTCAAACCCAGGGTTAGTCATTAATGAGCCTTCATAACCCATTTTCGCCCAAAATCCCCAAAATACTAACAAAATGGGTCTTTGGTTCATCACTAGCCCAAACCCTAACCCTTAAAGCAATTAAAGTAAGAAATTGGGTTTTATAACTTACCAACACAATCACCACGTAGCTATCAACTAGATGAACATCTTTAAAACTTGCACCAAGACCCGATTCAACCTCTTTCACCCTTTAATGGAGCTCTCTCTCTCTCTCAAGGATTTCACTCTCTCACTAAATTCAATTGGAGGAGATAAGGTTGTTGTGGGAGTAGTAAATGAGCTCCCTAAAACTGATCTAGGGTATTAAATTCGGCCCCAAAGTGAAATTACACAATTGCCCTCAAAATATCTATTTTAAAAGAAGTAAGGAATCTGTCGCAGACAGATGGGGCGGCGCGCCACCAGGCCGCACGGCGCGCGACACCTCCGGTTCAGCTTCTTTCTTGCTTTTAAATATATACAACCAAAACCCCGTTTCAAGTATCGTACATTAAACTTATATACACTACAAATACTCGGGTCTTACAACTCTCCCCCAATTATTCGGATTGCGTCCTCGCAATCCAAGCCGCATGACACGAGGGAAGATAAACCAACACGAACTCTTCGGGTTCCCAAGTGAACTCGGAACCTTTACTTCGCCGCCATTGAACCTTGAAAGTTATCACCTCTTTTTTCCTCAACATTTTCACCTTCTCGTCAAGGATAGCAATCGGTTCCTCGATATATTCTAACTTGTTGTTTAGCTCGATCTCATCTAAAGGCATCCATGAGGAATCATCCGCAAGACACTTACGGAGGTGGGAAACATGAAATGTATTATGGATCCCCGCAAGCTCTTCGGGTAATTTCAATCGGTATACAACTTCACCAACACGAGCTAAAACCTTGAACGGCCCAATAAACCGAGGAGCTAACTTTCCCCGTTTTTGAAATCGAATAATACCCTTTCATGGCGAAACCTTTAGCATCACCATATCGCCTTCTTGGAACTCAATCAATCGCCTACGTCTATCGGCATACGACTTTTGCCTATCTTGAGCCTTCTTCAAATGTTCTCGAATCAAATCGATCTTGCTATTAGTCTCTAAAACCAAATCGGTACCCCCGATCTCTCTTTGACCCACTTCTCCCCAACAAACGGGAGTTCGACACCTATGCCCATAAAGCATTTCGTAAGGTGGCATCCCGATACTAGTATGATAACTATTATTGTACGAGAATTCCACCAAAGGCAAATGCTCATCCCAACTACCACCCAAATCAATGATGCACGCCCGTAGCATATCTTCCAAAGTTTGATTCGTACGTTAGGTTTGACCGTCCGTTTGAGGATGATACGCCGTGCTCAACTTCAATTGTGTACCCATATCTTCATAAAACTTTTCCCAAAACTGAGATGTAAAACGGGTATCTCGATCTGAAATAATAGATATAGGAACCCCATGTCGCGAGACCACTTCCTTGATAAACAACTTAGCCAAGGCCTCCGACGATATCACTTCTTTAATGGGAAGAAACAAAGCAATTTTCATCAAACGATCAACTATCACCCAAATCGTATCAAATTGGGTTCTCGCCGTCTTTGGTAACTTTGTAATGAAATCCATGGTAATGTGCTCCCATTTCCATTTCGGAATTTCTAACGGTTGCAATTTACCATACGGCTTTTGGTGTTCGGCTTTTACTTGCAAACACGTGACGCATTGCTCAACATACTTCACAACGTCACGTTTCATGCCCGGCCACCAATAATCTTTCTTGAAGTCATGATACATTTTCGTCGCGCCCGGATGAATGGAATATTTTGACTTATGTGCTTCATCAAGTAGCACCCGTCGGTAATCACCCATTTTAGGCACCCACACCCTTCCTTGAAAAGACAACAAACCACGCGGGCCCATAGTAATGAACTCCGATTGGCCCACGATTCGTTCCACATGCTTATTGTGAATGTAAGCCTCTATTTGAATCTCGCCAAGCTTCTCAAGAAAATCGTTGGAAATAATCAAACGTAACGACCCCACTTTTATCGCCGGATGTTGACTCTTTCGACTCAACGCATCCGCGACAACATTCGCCTTACCCGGATGATAAAGTATCTCACAATCATAATCTTTCACCACATCCATCCACCTACGTTGGCGATAATTGAAATCTCGTTGATTAAAGAGATGTTTCAAACTCTTATGATCCGAATAAATCGTACACTTGACACCATACAAGTAATGGCGCCGAATTTTCAACTCATGCACTACCACCACCAACTCAAGATCATGAGTCGGATATCTCGTTTTGTGTTCCTTTAATTGTCGAGAGGCATAAGCGATGACTTTACCTCTTTGCATCAGAACACACCCGAGCCCATTTAGCGAAGCATCACAATAAACCGTCATATCTTCCACACCTTCCGGTAATACTAACACCGGAGCTTGACACAACTTCTCTTTTAACAATTGAAAAGCAATTTCTTGCTCGTTCTCCCAATTAAACTTAGCATTCTTTCTCGTCAATTTCGTCAATGGAGAAGCAATCTTGGAAAAGTCTTGGATAAACCGACGATAATAACCGGCCAATCCGAGGAAACTTCGGATTTCCGTAGGCGTAGTCGGTCATCTCCAACTCTTCACCGTCTCTATCTTCCCCGGATCTACTTGAATACCGTCTTTGTTCACAATATGACCAAGGAATTGGACTTCCCTTAGCCAAAATTCACATTTGGATAACTTAGCATACAACTTCTCCTTTCGTAAGGTCTTCAATACTTCACGCAAATGACGTTCATCTTCGTTCATACTTTTCGAATAGACTAGTATGTCGTCAATGAACACTATTACCGAGTTGTTCAACATAGGTTGGCACACTCGGTTCATAAGATCCATGAATGCCGCCGGTGCATTCGTAAGGCCAAAAGGCATCACCACAAACTCAAAATGTCCATACCGCATTCTAAAAGCCGTTTTCTCAATATCTTTCTCACGGACCCGCATTTGGTGATAGCCGGACCGTAGATCGATCTTAGAGAAATACGTTGCACCTTGAAGTTGATCAAATAAATCGTCAATCCTAGGTAATGGATAACGATTCTTGATCGTCACTTTATTTAACTCACGGTAATCAATGCACATACGCATACTACCATCTTTCTTCTTCACAAATAACACCGGAGCGCCCCACGGTGAAGCACTCGGTCGAATAAAATCCTTCTCGAGCAATTCTTGAATTTGATTTAACAACTCTTGCATCTCCGTTGGCGCTAAACGATAAGGAGTTTTAGCAATGGGGGTAGCCCCCGGAACCAACTCGATGCGAAATTCAACTTGTCTTTCCGCCGGAACACCCGGTAATTCATCCGGCAAAAACGTCTTCAAATTCATTAACCACCGGAATTTCACGAATGGGTGGTGGCTCATTACGAGTATCGACAACATGAGCAAGGAAAGCCATGCCACCGGTAACAACAAAGCGACGTGCCCGTGCAAAAGTGCATATCGGCACCGGTCTCTTTCGCTTCTCACCTTGAATAACCATCTCTCCCCTAATAGGGGTCTTCACACGAATAAACTTATCATGGCATGCAATATCGGCTCTATAACGATCGAGCCAATCCATACCAACAACGATATCAAAATCACCCAAGGTCATCGGAATAAGATCAATTTCAAAACTTTAGGCACCAAACACAACATTACAATTTTTACACACATCAACCACTAGCGCCGTATTGCCATTCGCTATTTCAACTTCTACCAGACAACTCAACTTTACTAGCGGTTTATTTAACTTAGGCACCAATCTTTGAGACGCGAAAGACAAATTAGCACCACTATCAAAAAGTATCCGTGCCGGATTAGAGTTAACCATGAATGTACCTGAAACGACTTCATTAGATTGTTTGGCTTCTTCGTTTGTCATCAAATAATTTTGACCTCTAGCCGTCCCCGCCGCCTTCTCTAACCGTTTAACATTATCCTTATTCAATTCGGGACATTCCATCCTCCTGTGCCCCTCCTTACCACAATTATAGCAAGTGAGTTTTGGTGTTGAGGTCGCACTTGTACAATCACGAGCCATGTGCCCATGTTGCCCACAATTATAGCATTTGGGCCCAAAACCCCCGGACGCACCCTTCTTCACACTGCCAATGCTCTCGGAACCCTTCTTGCTCTTCTTATTGGAAATGTTCGATTGACTCGAATTCTCGAACTTCCTCTTACCAAAAGTAAAACCACCCTTTCTTATCACAAGCGCTTCAAAACCTTTAGCCATATTAAACAACTCATCGAAGCTTTTCACCACGTTCACACTAATCTTTTCTTGATAACTATCATTCAAAGTTCGATAGAAATCTTCCTTCAACATCTTATCATTCCCGACATACTCCGGGCAAAATTGGGTCTTGGACAAAAACACGGATTTGAGAGTGTTCAAATCCATCGACCCTTGCCTCAAGGAACGTAGCTCGTCCTTAAGCCTTGTAAGATCGGCCGAAGTTCGGTATTCATCGAAAAACTCCGCTTTGAATTCGTCCCAAGTGAAGTCCATACATTGCACTTCACCATAGAGATGGATTTTCGCGTCCCACCATAACTTAGCATCGCCCCTTAACATGCTAGACCCGTACCTTGTCTTCTTATCGAGAGGACATTCGCAAGTACGGAACGCCCTCTCCATATCGGAGATCCAACGGGCACTTTTAAGAGGATCTCTTTCACCCTCAAAAGTGGGAGGTTGAGAATCCTTGAAGTTCTTATAGAAAAAGTCCCGTCTTCCCACATTATCATCATGAAGAACGGCCTTGACTTGCTCTTTGACTACATTGACTAATTGCTCGTCAATCGAGTCTAGAAACATCTTCTTAATCTCCTCAAGATATTCTGCCTTTTGACGTTTAAAGATGGCCTCAACCTTGACCGTGAACTCGGGGTCCTCACTCGTGCCCCCAATATCGGTGTCGTGTCCGTTTCTCATCTTCATTCTATAAAATGGAATAGGTTAAAAGGCGAAACACAGGGACATAACACGTATATGTACATATACACCACACTATCCCATCCCGCTCAACAATCTTCGTACATCACTTGTTTGACACGATTTGCACCCGTAATAATGGTAGCTAGTCATTACTACGCAAGCACGTCGCATTAACTTGCTAGTACAATGTCTATCTCGCTTGATGATTGCAACACATAACACAAACAAACAGCGCATGATTAATTCACATAAACCTATGCACTAACCAATCCCGATCTGACCCAAAGTCCTACAAGTCCCGCATAACGCGCACACAAAAAGTCTAAGTCTAGGCGCCTATCTCAAGTCACCTAAATCCCTTAGACCATGCTCTGATACCACTTGTAACAACCCAAACCAACCCACGACTAAACCGCGTGAAATGCAAAATAAAAAAAAATTTAACTGTCTAGCAACTGGCGCGGCGTGCCAGGAAGGCCGTGCGGCGGGCCGAAGTGGTCTGTCCCAAAAGTCCTTAAATGCGAAAAAGATCGACTAGTTCCCGACGTTTTTAGGCGAAACGCTTTTAACCACACATTCAAATATGTAAAACTAACACGATTCAAACATAAAAATGATGTTTTACAAGCGGGGCCCACACGACCCAAAATACAAGTTTAATACAATTTCTGAGTTTCGACCACCAAAAGTTTAAGTACCAAACTACACTAGGAGCATGGCGTTTGGGATTAAACTACCCACGTCTCTGTCAAACTCCCAAAAGTCAACACATCCAAAAGCGTCCCCTACAATAAAGCAGGATCTCTAGTCCAAGGTAATGTCCTTACCCTTATCCACCATCGAACCTATAAAAAGGGTAAACAACGAGAGGGTAAGCAACACTTAGTGAATGCAATAATTATACATATACATATATAATATACCTACTTGCACCCACTTACACACACCGTAATAACGCTAGTATAAACAATTAGCATACCAAACTCCAAGTAAGCTATACGCTACCCAATACCGCAACTAGCAATGTCAATATCATAAGCTCCAATAATATAATACGATATCTCACAACATATATATAACAACTATATGGATAACCATAAACGCGTCATGGTGCTACCGGTTCCGTGGTTCACACCGTACGAAATGCTATGACGCTACCGGCTCCGTGGTTCACGTCACTACGCATTTGAGTCATACTCTTTTATAGTGCTACCGGCTCCGTGGTTCACACTTTGGTGCTACCGGCTCCGTGGTTCACACCTCATTTTATAGTGCTACCAGCTCCGTGGTTCACACTCCGATGCTACCGGCTCCATGGTTCACATCTCAAACATGCACTATGATGCTACCGGCACCGTGGTTCACATCATAGCATGTTCACACACACCCTATGGCATTCCCGGCTCCGTAGGTCACACCATAGCTTACAAATAAATATACCATATACATACATGTATAATTATTCCACTCACCTCCAAGTCTTGTGAAAGGACACCCGAACTTGCAAGACCTCAAAATAACGTACCTATCATGTTATACATATTATCAATCGCATAACTCAAGTTGGTCAAACAATTCTTTCACCATTCTGAAGCCATTTTGACCCAAGGTGCAATTTTAACCCATTTTGCACCCTTAACCCTAATTTGGGTCAACACACACCAAAACCCTAATCATTCGTCAAGATGGGTTTGAAACACATTTAGGTCACAAGGCTAACTTGCTTTCATACTTGCTAGGCCAGTTAGGTCACTAAAGACTCATTTGACCCATTTTAAGGTCAACACACCCATTTGGGTCATCCACACCCAATAACACCCATTTACATATTATTAAAGTGTTCTAGCAACTAACTAACCAAATTTAAGACTCAAAAGTCCAATTAACACATTCAAACCCTAGGTTAGTCATTAATGAGCCTTCATAACCCATTTTCGCCCAAAATCCCCAAAATACTAACAAAATGGGTCTTTGGTTCATCACTAGCCCAAACCCTAACCCTTAAAGCAATTAAAGTAAGAAATTGGGTTTTATAACTTACCAACACAATCACCACGTAGCTATCGACTAGATGAACGTCTTTAAAACTTGCACCAAGACCCGATTCAACCTCTTTCACCCTTTAATGGAGCTCTCTCTCTCTCTCTCAAGGATTTCACTCTCTCACTAAAATTCAATTGGAGGAGATAAGGTTGTTGTAGGAGTAGTAAATGAGCTCCCCAAAACTGATCTAGGGTATTAAATTCGGCCCCAAAGTGAAATTACACAATTGCCCTCAAAATATCTATTTTAAAAGAAGTAAGGAATCTGTCACAGACAGATGGCGCGGCGCGCCACCAGGCCGCGCGGCGCGCGACACCTCCAGTTCAACTTCTTTCTTGCTTTTAAATATATACAACCAAAACCCCGTTTCAAGTATCGTACATTACACTTATATACACTACAAATACTCGGGTCTTACACTTTATCTTTATTTCTACCCCTTTGTGTAATAGAGTTGGAAATGAATCTATGGATTACCCTAAGCTCGGCTCTATCTATATCAGTATAAGAATAATGACCTCCACGAAAACGATTATGGCTAGTCATTATACTCCACAACTGATTCTTATCAAAATCATAATCAACCCTTCTACCATTACTTATCAACTGTCTACAATCATCAGTTAATAATTCTTCAGCCGTATATATACACAAAGCTTCAGCCATATCTAATAAAGACATACGGCGCATTACACCTCCTAATAGAAATCTAATAAAACTTCTATCCGTTAAACTAGTTACTTCATCATTTAGTTCAATAGTACTTACTAACTCAACGCACCATTCCTTATACACAGGTCTACGTATAGTTAATAGATTAATCCAATCATTGAAAGTAGAATTACCATACTTTTGTGTAAGTAATTCTCTTATTGGCTCGGCCAATCCCACTGTCTCTATTGGTGCCCAATCTATCACCCTGGACACTTCAACATCTTTGGGATAAAGAATACTCAAGTTCCTCTGATATTTTGGATAGTCTATCCAAAATCTGTCAATCGTGTAGATTTGCTTCAATTGCTCGCGACAATGAAATAAAAGGGTGCGGTTGATTCTGTTTGTATTGTTCACTGAGATCTTGATCCTCGTCACTTTCATTATAAGTATTCAAATTTTGTGGCGCGGATGAAGATTCACCTCGTTCATTCTGCTAAACACATTAAACAAAAAGGAATTGTGCATCCAAAAACGTATTGGTATTAGCTAAATAACAATTAAAAATAACTAACATGACATGTTTAATCCATATTAAACTCATGCTCATTTTCATATTTTTAACAATTCTACACTTTTTCAAATAAGCATATATGGAAATGTTTACCAAGTTTATAAGCATTCTACTCAAATAACATGTCAAAATAATTATTACTTGCAATTAAACAAGTTTCAAATGGCTTTTATATCAAATTAATCAAGTTCATGAATTTTAGACTTAAAAAGTCCACTTTAATTCTCAAAAATCATGTTTAGGATCAAAGTTTTGATCATTTAGCTACCTAAACATGTTACACTACTTAATTTAGCAATAATTCATGACAAAAATCGGCCATAACCTGTTTATATCAAAAAGCCCCAAATTGCTCAAGAACACAAACCCTAGATTCCTAAAATTTTTGAAGTTTTTGGCTTCAAATCATGTTAAATAGCATCAATCTAGGCTATACATGCATAATATATCAACAATTTATCACTAATTACACTAAAAATTAACAAAAATCAAATTAAAAAATAGCTCAAGAACACAAAAAATGGTGCAAAATGGCGATTTGTGTGTGTTTTTTTGTGGTATTTTCGCAGAAATATGTGTGGTGTGTGTGTATGAAACTGGTCTGTCGACCAGTTTATGCTTTCTGGAAATTTGCTGCTCCGCGATCTCGAAGGGTTTTTTTTTTTATTTATTTTATAAAACCTTTATCTTTTAAAATAGAAATTACATAATTTAAAAATTTTGTTTTCTTTGTTATTTAGGACGAGGTCGTTTCGGATCGTTGTCCTAGTCCGACGCTCGACAAAATTTTAAAATTTGTCTTTTTGAAGCGATTGTTTTAAAAACTAAGTTTTTTGGGTTTTTTAATTGTTTTTGGCATACTTTAATTCAATAAGATTAAAAATAATGATAATAAAAGTTCTCGTCCCTCCCTTGGGTAGAGCAATTTCGGTTCAACGACCTAGTTTTCAACTCACGACGAATTTTAAAAATCAAATTTTTAACTTAGCGAAATAAAGTACATTTTTGTTTTTAAATTCACACCAAACTTAAATTTAAAATGCATAAAATTAAAAATTCATTTTATTAAAAATTCACACCAAACTTATATTATATTTTTGTTTTTATATATACAAACTTATATTAAAAATATTAATTTTTCAAATATTTATAAATTTAAATATATTGATTTAAAAATTTACAATAATAATTTAATATTAATTTTAAAAAAAACAAAGTAAAAATAAAATTGAAAATATTTTTGGTCTTTTATCCCACTTTAATCAATCAAATATTATCAAAAATATACGCCCCTCTTTTCGGTAAAGTAATTTCGGTTATATTACCTAGTTTTACTCCTGACAAATTTTTGAAATATTTTGGGTTGATTGATTAAAGATATTTATACCTTAAGAATAAACGGTAAATTTTGCAGTGATGTAATAAATTTTTGTATGATATCAATAATTTCGGTCGCAAAACCTAATTTTATTGAGTATCAATTTAATACTTTATAGCGAACAATTTAGCGTTTATTATCAAAAGGTTAAAAGCAATAAAAATAAAAATAAAAACTGTACATACTTACCTGTGAGATAGAATTATCAATGACCTGCTTTAGCCCACTCATAAGATAGTCGGACTAATTGGTTTTCCATAGCTACATAGGCATAACCTCGAGCATTCAACGATTTTTCTTCAAAACATATGAACGGTCCTTCTCTGCATAAAGTAACAAATTCAGTATTTGAATATGTCTGATTCGTCGAGCATTTTCCTTTGTGTGACCATTTTCCGCATTTGTGACATCTTTCAAGGTGTCGTGCTCTTCTTTTCGCTGCGGATTTTGATTTTCCTTTACCAAAATGTAACTTATTATGATCGTTTCTGACTTCTTTTCTTACTCCATCCAATTTGGCTCTTATTACTGATACCAGGTCACTTGGGAGTGTGTCATTATTACGTTTAGTGATCAAAGCGTGTAGCATTAGACCATGGTTTAGTTCACAGGAATTCTTCATCTCGTAAAACCTAAAAAAAATAAAAATTCAGAATGGGGGGAGAAGACTAGTTCTTTAGGGTCTGCTAGGGAAAGACCATTTGGATTCCATTCTCGAGAACTACACGAAAACAGAAAATCTAACTCTAACAGAAATACCTATTACCCTAAAAAGATTCGAACCTCCCCACACTTAGTTAGACGTGGGGTTGAAATTGTGATTAACTTTATTTTCAATTGGACTATCAACAATTTGTATATCTCTGACTTTTTCTTCAATCCATTTGTTGATTTCCTCCGTAGCTTTCACAAATTCAACTAACATTGCCTTTTATTTTGGTGATAAATTGGGTACTAATCGGTTACATAACTTAAAGTTTCCCTTAATCTTAGCATCGTGAATCCGTTTATAAAGTTTCTTCGTTGAACTGTTAAAAACGGGTTCATCTAATTTCGTATCATCAACGGGGTTCTTTGTGATCGGATCATCATTAAGTGTTTCTTCATCTTCCCCACACTTATGTGTTTTTATTGGTCTAACAGTTTTTGTTGGTGGAGATCTAAACTTTCGGTTCACAAAGGTGATTGATTTATCACCATCCCTAAGTGTCATTCTACCTTCTCTTATATCAATGAATGCCTCGATGGTTGCTAAAAATGGGCGACCTAAAATTAGTGGAATATCAAGGTTTTCCTCCATATTAATCACTATGAAGTTTGCAACAAAGGTCAAACTTCCCACGTTAACAAGTAAATTATTTGCTGTTCCAACCGGGTGTTTAATGGTTAGGTCAAATGATTGAACACCTATTTTGGTTGGTTTTAATTTACCCATACCTAATCTTTTGTATAAGGAAAGAGGCATAATATTTGTACTTGCTCCTAAATCTGCGAGTCCATTATATACAGCACCATCATTAAGCAAGCAAGAAATGATAAATTCGCCCGGGTCTCCTATTTTAGTAAGTCGAGTTGGTTTGTAAACCTTTTTTGGGTGTTCTTTTCTTGGTTCTTTCACTTCTATTTGAACTTCTTGTTCACATTTTTCTTCGTTTCTTGGAATGAGAGGTTTGTATAAGAATTCTTCTTCATCACTCCAATTTGAATCCTCCCTATTTTCCAATTTTGATTTTTCATATATTGTTGATAACATATTTATGTTTTCATTTTGAAGGTTTTCTTGGGTGGTGAAATTATGATTGATTTCATTGTCAACTTCCATCGGACCATGTATGTAATGTTTAACTCTGTGACCATTAACTTTAAATTCAATCCCATTTGAATTTATTAACTCTATTGTTCCGTATGGCAAAACTCTTTTGACTATGAATGGTTCAGACCATCTTGATTTCAATTTTCTAGGAAATAGCTTGAATCGTGAATTGAAAAGAAGAACTCTGTCTCCTTCTTTAAATTCTTTTAAACTTCTGATTCTTTTATCATGCCATTTCTTCGTTCTTTCTTTATAGATTAACGAATTTTCATATGCTTCATGTCTTAATTCTTCCAATTCGTTTAATTGACTTAATCGTAGACGTCCAGATTCATGTAAATCAAGATTACATGTCTTCAAAGCCCAAAATGCTTTGTGTTCAATTTCTACTGGAAGATGACATGCTTTTCCGTAAACGAGTTTAAAAGGTGTGGTTCCAATTGGAGTTTTGTAGGCTGTTCTAAAAGCCCAGAGTGCATCCTCCAATTTCATGGACCATTCCTTCGGATTTGATCCTACGGTTTTCTCTAGAATACGTTTTAAAGCTCGGTTGGTATTTTCAACTTGTCCACTTGTTTGTGGATGATAAGCAGTGGAGATTTTATGAGTTACTCCATATCTTTTGAGAACTTTCTCAAGTTGATTATTACAAAAATGAGTACCCCGATCACTTATTAAAGCTTTCGGTGTTCCAAACCTTGCAAAAAGACGTTTTAAAAAGTTGACTACAACTCGTGCATCGTTAGTTGAGAGAGCTTGTGCTTCCGCCCATTTAGATACATAATCAATGGCAACGAGAATGTAGAGATTATTATGAGATTTTGGAAATGGACCCGTAAAGTCAATACCCCAAATGTCAAATGCTTCACATACTTGAATGACATTTTGTGGCATTTCATCACGTTGACTTATTTTTCTGGCCCTTTGACAAGCATAACAGGATTTGCAAAGAAGGTGTGCGTCTTTGAAAATTGTAGGCCAATAGAATCCAGCATCGTAAACTTTTCTTGCTGTAAGTTGAGGCCCATAATGCCCTCCTGTTGGTCCTGTGTGACAATGGTTTAAAATTTGACTAACTTCATCTCCGAATACACATCGACGTATTATTCCATCGGGACAACTTTTAAACAAATGTGGATCTTCCCAGAAATAGTGTTTTATATCACTAAAGAATTTCTTTCGTTTTTGGTACGATAATCCTTTTTCAAGGAATCCACATACTAAGTAGTTTGCATAGTCTGCAAACTATGGAATTTCATTATAATCTATCTTCAATAGATATTCATCAGGGAAGTTTTCTAGTATTGCCGATTCATTTAGAACTTCTAATTCGGGATTTTCAAGACGAGAAAGATGATCAGCGGCGATATTTTCTGCTCCCTTTTTTTCCCGGATTTCAATATCGAACTCTTGTAAGAGTAAGATCCAACGGATTAATCGTGGTTTAGCATCTTGTTTCGAAAATAGGTATCTAAGAGTAGAATGGTCGGTATAGACCACCGTTTTAGCTAGAACGAGATATGATCGAAATTTGTCAAAAGTAAAGACAATAGCAAAGAGTTCTTTTTCAGTAGTTGTGTAATTCGTTTGTGCTCCTTGTAACGTCTTAATAGCATAATAAATAGGTTGAAATTGTTTTTCAATCCTTTATCCTAAAACGGCTCCCATTGCAAAATCACTTGCATCGCACATAAGTTCAAACAGTAAATTCCAATTTGGAGTTATCATAATCGGTGCATTAGTGAGTTTTTCTTTAAGAATATTAAAAGATTTGATGTATTCATCTAAAAAGATGAATGGAGCATCCTTTTCTAGGAGTTTATTCATAGGAGTGGCAATTTTAGAAAAATCTTTTATGAAACGTCGGTAAAAATCGGCATGCCCTAGAAAACTCCTAACTCCTCTAACATTGGTGGGATGTGGAAGTTTAGCAATTACATCTACTTTAGCTCTATCCACTTCAATTCCTTCCTTTGAAATTTTATGACCAAGAACGATGCCTTCTTTAACCATGAAATGGCATTTTTCCCAATTAAATACTAGATTTGATTGTTCGCATCTAATAAACATTCGTTCAAGATTCACTAGACATGATTCAAATGTATCACCGAAGACTGAAAATTCATCCATGAAAACTTCCATACATTCTTCTATCATGTCGTGAAAAATCGCCAACATGCACCTTTGAAAGGTTGCAGGGGCGTTGCAAAGTCCAAATGGCATACGTTTGTAAGCAAAAGTACCATAAGGGCACGTGAACGTGGTTTTCTCTTGGTCCTCGGGTGCTATTGGAATTTGAAAATATCCGGAAAAACTATCAAGGAAACAATAGTAACTATTTTCAGCTAATCTTTCCAACATTTGATCAATGAAAGGTAAGGGAAAGTGATCTTTTCTGGTGGTGTCATTTAATTTTCTCTAATCAATACAAACACGCCATCCTGTTACAGTCCTAGTAGGAATAAGCTCATTTTTCTCATTTGTGATGACAGTCATGCCACCCTTCTTAGGTACGCATTGAACTGGGTTTACCCATGGACTATCAGAGATTGGATAAATTAAACCTGCATCAAACAGTTTAATAATTTCTTTCTTAACAACATCTTGCATATTAAGATTTAGTCTTCGTTGGCGTTGCACATATGTTTTATGACCTTTTTCCATAACGATTTTATGTGTGCAATACGAAGGACTTATTCCTTTAATATCATGAATTTTCCATGCAATAGCTGGTTTATGAGCCTTTAACACAGAAATGAGTTGAGATTTTTCATTTTCAGTAAGAGAAGACGATATTATTATAGGTAATTCGGATTCACCATGTAAATAAGCATATCCCAAATGGTTTGGAAGTGGCTTTAACTCTAATGTCGGTGGTTCTTCTATCGATGATTTATATCGATATCTGTCTTCTTCTTTTAGCATTTGAATTTCTTCTGTTGTTGGTTCATATCCATTAGCCATAAGTGTAGCTAACATTTCAGTTTCATCAATTGGTTCAGTTCCTTCTCCTAAAGAACATTCTCCTGTTCCTTGTAATTCTGGAAATTCTTCTAACAATTCTGCATGTGATTCTACAGTTTGAATATAATAACATGTATCATCTGCAGATTGCGATTGTTGCATGGCTTTATCAATAGAAAAGGTAACACTCTCGTCCTCTATACTTAGGGTCAGTTTCTTACCAAACACGTTTATTATTGCTTTGGCCGTGTTTAAGAATGGTCTTCCTAATATGAGAGGAACTCGAGAGTCTTCTTCCATATCCAGAATAACAAAATCTACTGGAAATACTAAAGTACCAACTTTAACTAGCATGTTCTCCATTATCCCTCTAGGATATTATACTGATCGATCGGCTAGTTGTATGCTTATTCGTGTTGGTTTCAATTCTCCAAGGTCTAGTTTAGCGTATAGTGAATACGACATTAAATTTATACTAGCACCTAAGTCTGCCAATGCTTCTATTGAACTAAGACTACCCAGAAAACATGGAATTGTGAAACTTCCTGGATCTGATAATTTTTCTGGTATCTTATTCAACAGCACTGCAGAACAATTAGCATTCATAGTGACAGCCGAGAGTTCTTTCATTTTCTTTCTATTCGTGATTAGATCTTTCAGAAATTTAGCATATCTAGGCATTCCTAAAATTACATCAATGAAAGGAAGATTTACATTTATTTGTTTAAACATATCCAAAAATTTGGATTGCTCGGCTTCAAGTCTCTCTTTTCTCATTTTACTCGGGTAAGGAAGTGGTGGTTGGTATGGTTTAACATAAGGTTTAGCCTTAACTGTGTTATCTTCATTAACCTTTTCAACTACCGGTTCTGTTTCGTTATCTTGATCAGATTGTGGTTCTTGTGAAGTAAGAATAGCTTCATCAGAAATTACAGGTATTTCAGGTGGTTTAATTGTAATACCACTTCTTGTGGTAATGGCTTTAGCTATTTCATTCCGGGGGTTTGCATTAGTATCGCTAGGTAGACTTCCCGGTTTTCTTTCACCTATCAACCTTGTTAGGTTGCTTACTTCTTGTTCCAAATTTTGAATCGAAGCTTGTTGATTTCTAAATGCTTGAGCATTTTGTTCATTGGTTTGTTTCTGAGATGTGAAAAACTGCGTTTGAGATTCAACTAGCTTCGACATCATATCTTCTAAATTTGTCTTTTTATCATCGGTTTGTTGTGGTTTAATTGGAAAAATAGGTCTTTGCTGATTGTAAGTATTATTGGATACTTGTTGATTGCTAGGACCTTGTTGGTTGTTGTATGAAACATTTCAGTTATAATTCTGGTTTTGATTATAGATTGGTCTTGACGGTTGATAATTATTCTGATAATTATTTTCAGGCCTTTGGTTTATGTATGAAACATTCTCTCTTTGTTCCATTGTTAGTTCAATACTGAGACAATCTTTTGTCAAATGTGGTCCTCCACACTGCTCATAACTAATTCGTATTGAGTGAATATCTTTAGTCATCTTTTCCATTCATCTCTTGACAGCATCTATCTTTGCAGAAATGGAATCAAAGTCATGGCTAGAATCGGCTCTAGCTACTTTAGATGATCTAATGATATCTTTTTCTTGGTGCCACTCATGTGAGTGGGAAGCAGTGTTATCAATAATTTTGTAAGCGTCAGTTGCTGTTTTCTTCATAATGGAACCACCAGCTGCTATTTTGATGTCTTTTCTTGTAGTGATGTCGCATCCTTGGTAGAATATTTGTACTATTTGACAGGTGTCTAAACCATGTTGCGGACATCCCCTTAATAACTTTCCAAATCTTGTCTACGCCTCATATAGAGTTTCATTTGGCTTTTGTGTGAACGTAACAATTTTTCCTTGAAGTCTCACGGTTTTAGATGCCGGAAAGAATTGTTTAAGAAAATTTTCAACTAAGACGTCCCATGTATCAATCGCCCCTTCAGGTAATGATTCTAACCAATCTTTGGCTTCTCCCTTTAAAGTCCAGGGAAATAACATGAGATATATCTGTTCATCCTCCACTTCTCGGATTTTAAATAGTGTACAGATCCTATTAAAGGTACGAAGATGTTCGTTTGGATCTTCCTTCGGCGCACCACTAAATTGGCATTGATTAGTCACCATGTGTAGGATTTGTCCCTTGATTTCATAATCTGGTGCATTAATGGCAGGTTGAGTAATTGCATGACCTTGGCCAGTGCGTTTAGCTCGCATTCGGTCTTCCATACTTAGAGGTTCCAGATTTTCCATGATTGAATTTATTGAATCTGAATCACTAGAGGATTCTGATTTAATGGTTGGTTCCTCGAAAATCTTTGTTTGAATGATTGGTGGTTCCGGAGGAAAGATTAGTGGTTCAGGATCTCTGAATTGTCCCTGAAGATCCTCCGGATTCTCAATTGTGAGGTCGGGTTCAAAAAATGGATTATCGGAAATTTGAATTGGAATACTTGGTTGACTGGATGACGATTCTAAAGAAAAATCAGCGACGACAATATTTGCTAGATGTCTTGATCGAGTTACAGGTGGTGAACGTACAAAAGGTGGTGAACGTTTTGCTCGGTGCATTCACTGAATATCCTATTAGTTATAAAAATAAAAATTATATAAGTTATCAAATTAATAGACTTTTCTGCTTTTGCCCACGTTTCGAATAGCCAATAGATGCAGCAGGGAGCCAGAACCCTTTAAATCGGAAGCTCACAACTCAGCCACTAACAAATCCAACTATTACTACGAAAGAGAAAATTTGGATGTCTATCAATTTAACCACTTAAAATAATTTTTCGTTGAAATTTAAAGAAATTTTAGAGAAGAAATAGAAAAAATCTAAGTCCTAAAAACTAGAGTGGCGAAAAATAAGAAAGAAAAAGAGCGCGTCGAAAAACGTCGAAAAATAAAAATCGAAAAATAATAAAAAGAACGTAGCGTGTCGAAACTTAAAAATCTAAAAAAAAGTTACGTCTAAAGGTATTAAAGCTTAAAAGGAATACTATATCTAAAACGTCAATAACTTAAAAAAAAAAAATACTAAAAACTTAAAACGGCGTCGCAAAATTCTAAAGCACTTAAATCTTAGTCTAAAGAAAAAGTACTTAAGGGATTTTACGGCAGAGCCTAAAAATCTAGAAATAAAAATAAGCTACGGCAAAATACTAAATTTAAAACTAGTTACGAACAATAAAAATACAAATATTACGAATAAACGATTAAAAGGGTACAAATATAAAAATAAGCTTAAAATTGATAAAATTATTTATTTTTATAAAAATATTATTTTTATATTTATTTTATAAAAGTATTAATTTTTATATATAATAAAACTAATTAAAACTTAAAATACAAGTTAATTAAAAACTAAAACTAAATATTAATTTAATAAACCAAATTAGGGTTTAAAAATATAATAAATAAAAATACTCCGTAATTAATGCGATTTAGGGTTTACTGTGGCGTGTCAGACGGCGCTACGCGATCTCGTAGCTCTCTGCCTTTTCTCCTCCGAGATCGCGAAGATGAATATTACCGGATTAAAACTGGGCTAAAACAGTTCGGCCCAATTCAAAATTTTATTAAAAATAGTGTTGGGCTTCGACGGGTTTCGGCCCAATTCAATTTTTTATATATTTTTTTTCTATTTTATATAAAATATTTATATAACTTAAATAAAAACTTAATTTTAAAGACTAAAATAGAATAAAATTACTTTATAATTTTATATTTTATATATTTTGAACAAACTTTTAAAAATAAATAAATATATATATATATATATTTTTCTTTTTATGTTTTTGAATTTTTAATATATAAAACGTATATATTTTTTTATAGCGTTTCGCTTTCGGCGTTTTAGGTTCCCCGGCGGCGGGGCCAAAAATACTTGATGTGTGCGAGGTGGGGTACGAAATACTATATATTTTTAATACGAAATACGTTACAATTACACAAGTTTTAATTATTTATTTACAGATGGGATATACCTAAACCTTGCTACAACATTATAGGCAGTGTACCTAATCGTAGAGTAGTATAGTTTTTAGTAAGTCCGGTTCGTTCCACAGGGATCTAGCCAAGTTTAACACTATATTTTTAAAAACTATATTTGTAAAAATACAAAGATATATAAGTAATATTATTATTATAAAAGGGGGTTTTTACCGTTTAATGACCGGTTTGTCGATTTTAAAACTTTAGTCGCAGTTAAAACCTAATGTAAAATATTAAAAATAAATATAACTTAATTTTAAGCGTAAAGTAAATAACGATAATGAAATTGCGATAAATAAAAATGCGATAAATAAAAAGTACGACAATTAAAGAGTACGATAATTAAAAGTTTAATTAAATATGAAATAAAGGAAATTAAATATGAAATAAAGGAATTATGCTTATTTAAACTTTCGTAATCATGATGTTCGACGTGTTATTTTTAGTTTATTCCCATGGGTTAATTGTTCTTTGTCCTGGATTATTCAGTATGTCCATACGGATTTGTCCATAATAGTCCATCAGTCATAATCATAAAGTGCGGAAGTCTTCATCAAATTATTCTTATTCCCGAAGTTAAATATTCCAACTAATTGGGGATTCGAATCGTAACAAGGTCTTAATACTTTGTTTAATGAATACACCAGGTTATCGACTGCGTGTAAACCAAGGTTTTACTACTTTGTTAACAATTACACCAATTACCCTTGAATGTAATCCACCCCTGTTTCAACAAGTCTATTAACTATTAATCCAGTTCCGTGTCCGGTAAAATGAACAATTATTGGTATTTATAGATATCCCGCCCACCGTACCCAGTCAAGCGTATGTGGTTATATATAAATATGTCAAATTATAAGTCTATATATTAAATTAACGAGGTATCATTTAGTTAATATAAAGCCCATTAATAGCCCATAGTCTAATTTTCACAAGTGTCGTTCTTTTATCCAAACCCAAATTATGGTCCAAAGCCCAATTACCCAATTTTAATATTTATCCCAACATCACGATTACTTCGGCATTAAATAAGCATAATAATAACTTAGCTATGAGACATTAATGAAAATAATTTAAACATAACTTACAGTGATTTATTAATAGCGTAGTGTTACACGGACAGAGTTTCGACTTAAAACCTTAAAACATTTGCTAACATAACCTTATTATTATTAATCTTAAATTAAAATTATAAATTATAAATATATATATATATATATATATATATATATATATATATATATATATATATATATATATATATATATATATATATCTCTTTTACGTATATGAAATGGAAAGAAGGTGTAAAAATATCGATCGAATGCGTTGCCTTTTATAGGCCCCATTTCAGTTTTGGTGTGCTCCGCGATCTCGAAGGGTTTCTCCTTCACAGCTCCGCGATCGCGGAGTGGTGGATTAAAGCTCATCCAAGTTTGGCTCCTAGCTTGCCGACGGATTTTTTAATAAATAAATATAATATATATATAATTTTAAGAATTATTTATATATTATATTATATTTATATGCATAGTTGACTTGTAATTTTAGCTCTGTTGCGTCGTGCGTTGAAAGTTGACTTAGGTCCCGGTTCCGGATTTTTGAACGTCCTTGCGTACAATTTAATATCTTGTACTTTGCGTTTTGTAACTTGTACTTTTGTCATTTCTAGACGCTTCTCATCAATAAATTGAACCTCTTGGATCGTACTTTGTACTTTTGAGCTTTTTGGTCGTTTGCGTCTTCAAATCGTCGAATCTGCCTTTTGTCTTCACCTTTTATTATTTAAACGAATATTACTTGTAAATAGAACAATTACAACTAAAATCTTGTCTTTCTTGAGGAATAATGCTATGAAATATGTGTTCATTTTTAGCATTACGAATCCCCAATCGCCATGCTCGGTCTTTAGTTTATGTTTAAACTCACGTGGTCGAAAACTCGTAATTTTGTAAGAAAGTCGTAAAACGGCCGATGTGGGCCCGGTGTCATTGATAATGCTAAAAACGAACATATATTTCATAGCATTATCCCTCAAGAAAGATAAGCTTTTAGTTGCAATTGTCCTATTTACAAGTGATATTCGTTTAAATAATAAAAGGTGAAGACAAAAGACAGATTCGACGAATTGAAGACGCAAACGACCAAAAAGCTCAAAAGTACAAAATACAATCAAAGAGGTTCCAATTTGATAAGAAACATCTCAGAATTACAAGAGTACAAGATTCAAAACGCAAAGTACAAGATATTAAATTGTACGCAAGGACGTTCGAAAATCCGGAACCGGGACCAGAGTCAACTCTCAACGCTCGACGCAACGGACTAAAAATTACAAGTTAACTATGTATATAAATATAATATAATATATAATTAATTATATAAATTACATATATATTATATTTATATATTAAAACCGTCGGCAAAGAAGATCCAAAAAGGGATGAGCTGTAAAAGCAAACTCCGTGACTTGCGGAGTTTGAAGGGCAAAAATACCGCGACTCGCGGAGCCTCAAATTCTGAAAATGCCTATAAAAGCTCGCGCATTCTGAACGTTTTATATATCTTTTAATCTCTCTATCTAAACGTATATATATATATATATATATATATATATATATATATATATATATATATATATATATATTTTAATTTTAATTTTAATTTTAATTTCTAATAATAAGGGTATGTTAGCGAATGTTGTAAGGGTGTAAGTCAAAATTCTGTCCGTGTAACGCTACGCTATTTTTAATCATTGTAAGTTATGTTCAACCTTTTTACATTAATGTCTCGTAGCTAAGTTATTATTATGCTTATTTAAATCGAAGTAATCATGATGTTGGGCTAATTACTAAAATTGGATAATTGGACTTTGTACCATAATTGGGGGTTGGACAAAAGAACGACACTTGTGGAAATTAGACTATGGGCTATTAATGTGCTTTATATTTATTTAACTAAATGATAGTTTGTTAATTTTAATATAAAGATTTACAATTGAACGTCCCTATAAATAACCATATACACTCGATCGGACACGATGGGCGGGATATTTATATGTACGAATAATCGTTCATTTAACGTGACACGGGAATGGATTAATAGTCACTAGAATTATTAAAACAGGGGTGAAATTATGTACAAGGACACTTGGCATAATTGATAACAAAGTATTAAAACCTTAAGTTACACGCAGTCGATATCCTGGTGTAATTATTAAACAAAGTAATAAAACCTTGTTACAGTTTAAGTCCCCAATTAGTTGGAATATTTAACTTCGGGTATAAGGATAATTTGACGAGGACACTCGCACTTTATATTTATGACTGATGGACTGTTATGGACAAAAACCAGACGGACATATTAAATAATCCAGGACAAAGGACAATTAACCCATGGGCATAAAACTAAAATCAACACGTCAAACATCATGATTACGGAAGTTTAAATAAGCATAATTATTTTATTTCATATTTAATTTCCTTTATTTTATATTTAATTGCACTTCTAATTATCGCACTTTTATTTATTGTTATTGTATTTAATTGCACTTTTAATTATCGTACTTTTTAATTATCGCAATTTTATTTTATCGCACTTTTATTTATCGCAATTTCATTATAGTTATTTACTTTACGCTTTAAATTAAGTTATATTTATTTTTAATATTTTACATTAGGTTTTAACTGCGACTAAGTTTTAAAATCGACAAACCGGTCATTAAACGGTAAAAACCCCATTTTTTATAATAATAATATTACTTATATATATTTGTATTTTTATAAATTAAAACTAATATAGCGTTAAGCTTTATTTAAAGATTTTCCCTGTGGAACGAACCGGACTTACTAAAAACTACACTACTGTACGATTAGGTACACTGCCTATAAGTGTTGTAGCAAAGTTTAAGTATATCCATTCTATAAATAAATAAATATCTTGTATAAAATTGTATCGTATTTAATAGTTTTTCCTAGTAAAATATAAGCTATTTCATATACACCTCGCATAGCATCAAGTATTTTTGGCGCCGCTGCCGGGGATCGCCGAAGCGAAACGCTATATAAAAAAAAAGATTTTTATTTTTAGTTTACTTTTATAAAAAAATACGCTTTTGTAAAAATACGTTTTAAAAATTCAAAAATATAAAAATAAAAACAAAAGTTTATATATTTTTAAGAGTTTGTTAAAAATTTTATAAAGTTTCTTTATTTTTATTTTAGTGTTAAAAAAAATATAAGTTTTATTTAAATATTTCGTATTTATTTAAAACTTAAAAAAAAAACCCGTCGAACGAAACCAGCCTGTCATTTGAATTTGCATTCTCCGCGACTCGCGGAGTTTGTTGCCAGCTAGGCACCGCACTCGCGGAGTTTAACCTGACGCGTCTGACATAACCCTAATCGCATTAATTACGGAGTATTATTAATTATTATTATTAATAAACCCTAAATTAGTTTAATTATTATTATTATTTAGTTTAAGTTTTTTAAATTAATTAATAATATTAAATTATAATTAGTTTTATTTGTATATAAAAAATTAATAATTTTATAAAATAAATAATATAAAAATAATATTTTTATAAAAATTGTACTCTTTATCAATTTTAAGCCTATTTTTATTTTTGTAACTTTTTAATCGTTTATTCGTAATATTTATATTTTTCGCTCGTATCTAATTTTAAGTTCTAGTTTTTGCCGTAGCTTATTTTCACTTCTAGATTTTTAGGCTTTGCCGTAAAATCCCTTAAGTGCTTTTTCTTTAGACTAAGATTTAGGTGCTCTAGAATTTTGTGACGCTATTTTTAAATTTTAGTACCTTTTTAAGATATTGCCATTTGGGATATAGTTTTTCTTATAAGCTTTAATATTTTTAGACGTAACTTTTAATTCTTAGTTTTTAGTTCTTTTTTAAGTTTCAACGCGCTACTTTCTTACTTTCATTTTTCGACGCCTTTTACCTATGTATCAATTATCACTCCAATTAGTAATCTCAATTAGTAATTTTAATTTTAAGTTAGTGATAGTAATAAGGTTGGGTTAGTCGAGTGTTTTTAAGTTTTATAAGTCACTCTTTTTCTTTCATATTTTTCGATGCCTTTTATTTTTCAACCCTTTTCTTTTTCGACCTATTTCGACGCGCTCTTTCTTTTTCTTTCTTATTTCTCGCCATTCTAGTTTTTAGGACATAGAATTTTTTTTCTACTTCTTCTCTAAATTTCTTAAAATTACGAAAATTTATTTTAAGTGGTTAAATTGATAGACATCAAAATTTTTTGGTTCGTAGTAATAGTTGGATTTGTACGTGGACCGGGTTATTGGAGCCAAACAGTACTCAATTATATTGAGACCAAACGAATCCTGCCCCTCTGCTGCATCTTTTGGCTATTCGAAACGTGGGAAAAATCAGAAAAGTCTATTAATTGGATAACTTATATAATTTTTCTTTCCTTTTAAAAACTAATAGGATATTCAGTGAATGCACCGAGCAAGACCTTCACCACCTTTTGTACGTTCACCACCTGTAACCAGATCAAGAAATCTAGCAAATATTGCCGCCGTTGATTTTTCTTTAGAATCATCATCCAGTCGACCAAGTACTCCAATTCAAATTTCCGATAATCCATTTTTTGAACCCGACCTCACAATTGAGAATCCGGAGAATATTCAGGGACAATTCATAGATCATGAACCATTAATTTTTCCTCCGGAACCACCAATTATTCAAACAGAGATTGTTGAGGAACGAACCATTAAATCAGAATCCTGTAGTGATTCAGATTCAACAAATTCAATCATGGAAAATCTTTAACCTTTAAGTATGGAAGACCGAATGAGAGCTAAATGCACTGGCCAAGGTCACGCAATTACTCATCCTGACATTAATGCGCCAGATTATGAAATCAAAGGACAAATTCTACACATGGTAACTAATCAATGCCAATTTAGTGGTACGCCGAAGGAAGATCCAAATGAACATCTTCGTACCTTTAATAGAATCTGCACACTATTTAAAATAAGAGAAGTTGAAGATGAACAGATATATCTCATGTTATTTCCCTGGACTTTAAAGGGAGAAGCCAAAGATTGGTTGGAATCGTTACCTGAAGGGGCGATTGATACATGGGACGTTTTAGTTGAAAAATTTCTTAAACAATTCTTTCCGGCATCTAAAGCCGTAAGACTTCAAGGAGAAATTGTTACGTTCACACAGAAACCGAATGAAACTCTATATGAGGCGTGGACAAGATTTGGAAAGTTATTAAGAGGATGTCCGCAACATGGTTTAGACACTTGTCAAATAGTACAAATATTCTACCAAGGATGCGACATCACTACAAGGAAAGACATCGACATAGCAGCTGGTGGTTCTATTATGAAGAAAACAGAAACTGATGCTTACAAAATTATTGATAACACTGCTTCCCACTCACATGAGTGGCACCAAGAAAAAGATATCATTAGATCATCTAAAGCAGCTAGAGCCTATTCTAGCCATGACTTAGATTCCATTTCTGCAAAGATAGATGCTGTAGAGAGACGAATGGAAAAGATGACTAAAGATATTCACTCAATACGAATTAGTTGTGAGCAGTGTGGAGGACCACATTTGACAAAAGATTGTCTCAGTATTGAGCTAATAATGGAACAAAGAGAGAATGTTTCATATCTAAACCAAAGGCCTGGAAATAATTATCAGAATAATTATCAACCGCCAAGACCAATTTACAATCAAAACCAGAATTATAACCGAAATATTCCATACAACAACCAACAAGGTCCTAGTAATCAACAAGTATCCAACAATACTTACAACCAGCAAAGACCTAATTTTCAAAACAAACCACCACAAACCGATGATAAAAAGTCAAATTTAGAAGATATGATGACGAAGCTAGTTGAAACTCAAACGCAGTTTTTCACATCTCAGAAACAAACCAATGAACAAAATGCTCAAGCATTTAGAAATCAACAAGCTTCTATTCAAAATTTGGAACAAGAAGTGAGTAACCTAGCAAGGTTAATAGGTGAAAGAAAACCGGGAAGTTTACCTAGTGATACAAATGCTAACCCCCGGAATGAAACAGCTAAAGCCATTACCACAAGAAGTGGTATTACACTTAAACCACCTGAAATACCTGTAACTTCTGATGAAGCTATTCCTACTCCACAAGAACCACAACCTAAACAAGATAAGGAAAAAGAACAGGTAGTTGAAAAGGTTAATGAAGATAACACAGTTAAGGCAAAACCTTATGTTAAACCATACCAACCACCACTTCGTTACCCGAGTAAAATGAAAAAAGAGAGACTTGAAGCCGAATAATCCAAATTTTTAGATATGTTTAAACAGATAAATGTAAATCTTCCTTTTATTGATGTGATTTCAGAAATGCCTAGATATGCTAAATTTCTGAAAGATCTAATCACAAATAGAAAGAAAATGGAAGAACTCTCGGCCGTTACTATGAATGCTAATTGTTCAGTAGTGCTATTGAATAAGATACCAGAAAAACTATCAGATCCAGGAAGTTTCACAATTCCATATTTTCTGGGTAGTCTTAGTTCAATAGAAGCATTGGCAGATTTAGGTGCTAGTATAAATTTAATGCCGTATTCACTATACGCTAAACTAGACCTTGGAGAATTGAAACCAACAAGAATAAGTATACAACTAGCCGATCGATCAATAAAATATCCTAGAGGGATAATGGAGAACATGCTAGTTAAAGTTGGTACTTTAATATTTCCAGTAGATTTTGTTGTTCTGGACATGGAAGAAGATTCTCAAGTTCCTCTCATATTAGGAAGACCATTCTTAAACACGGCTAAAGCAATGATAGACGTGTTTGGTAAGAAACTGACCCTAAGTATAGAGGATGAGAGTGTTACCTTTTCAGTTGATAGAGCAATGCAACAACCACAATCTGCAGATGATACATGTTATTATATTCAAACTATAGAATCACATGCAGAATTGTTAGAAGAATTTCCAGAATTACAAGGAACAGGAGAATGTTCTTTAGGAGAAGGAACTGAACCAATTGATGAAACTGAAATGTTAGCTACACTAATGGCTAATGGATATGAACCAACAACAGAAGAAATTCAAATGTTAAAAGAAGAAGACAGATATCGATATAAATCATCGATAGAAGAACCACCGACATTAGAGTTAAAGCCACTTCCAAACCATTTGGAATACGCTTATTTACATGGTGAATCTGAATTACCTGTAATAATATCGTCTTCTCTTACTGAAAATGAGAAATCACAACTCATTTCTGTGTTGAAAGCTCATAAACCAGCCATTGCATGGAAGATTCATGATATTAAAGGAATAAGTCCTTCGTATTGCACACATAAAATCCTTATGGAAGAAGGTCATAAAACGTATGTGCAACGCCAACGAAGACTAAATCCTAATATGCAAGATGTTGTTAAGAAAGAAATTATTAAACTGCTTGATGCAGGTTTAATTTATCCAATTTCTGATAGTCCATGGATAAGCCCAGTTCAATGCGTACCTAAGAAGGGTGGCATGACTGTCATTACAAATGAAAAAAATGAGCTTATTCCTACTAGGACTGTAACAGGATGACGTGTGTGTATTGATTAATGAAAATTAAATGACGCCACCAGAAAAGATCACTTTCCCTTACCTTTTATTGATCAAATGTTGGAAAGATTAGCCGGAAACAGTTACTATTGTTTTCTTGATGGTTTTTCCGGATATTTTCAAATTCCAATAGCACCCGAAGATCAAGAGAAAACCACGTTCACGTGCCCTTATGGTACTTTTGCTTACAAATGCATGCCATTTGGACTTTGCAACGCCCCTTCAACCTTTCAAAGGTGCATGATGGCGATTTTTCACGTCATGATAGAAGAATGCATGGAAATTTTCATGGATGACTTTTCAGTCTTCGGTGATACATTTGAATCATGTTTAGTTAATCTTGAACGAATGCTTATTAGATGCGAACAATCAAATCTAGTACTTAATTGGGAGAAATGTCATTTCATGGTTAAAGAAGGCATCGTTCTTGGTCATAAAATTTCAAAGGAAGGAATTGAAGTGGATAGAGCTAAAGTAGATGTAATTGCTAAACTTCCACATCCCACCAATGTTAGAGGAGTTAGGAGTTTTCTAGGGCATGCCGGTTTTTAACGACGTTTTATAAAAGATTTTTCTAAAATTGCCACTCCTATGAATAAACTCCTAGAAAAGGATGCTCCATTCATCTTTTCAGATGAATGCATCAAATTTTTTAATATTCTTAAAGAAAAACTCACTAATGCGCCGATCATGATAACACCAAATTGGATTCTACCGTTTGAACTAATGTGCGATGCAAGTGATTTTGCAATGGGAGCCGTTTTAGGACAAAGGATTGAAAAACGATTTTAACCTATATATTATGCTAGTAAGATGTTACAAGGAGCACAAACGAATTACACAACTACTGAAAAAGAACTCCTTGCTATTGTCTTTGCTTTTGACAAATTTCGTTCATATCTCGTTCTAGCTGAAACGGTGGTCTATACTGACCATTCTGCTCTTAGATACCTATTTTCGAAACAAGATGTCAAACCAAGATTAATCCGTTGGATCTTACTCTTACAAAAATTCGATATTGAAATCCGAGATAAAAAAGGAGCAGAAAATCTCGCCGCTGATCATCTTTCTCGTCTTGAAAATCCTGAATTAGAAGTTCTAAATGAATCGGCCATACAAGACAACTTTCCTGCTGAATATCTATTGAAGATAGATTATAATGAAATACCATGGTTTGCAGACTATGCAAACTACTTAGTATTTGGATTCCTTGAAAAAGGATTATCGTACCAAAAACGAAAGAAATTCTTTAATGATATAAAACACTATTTCTGGGAAGATCCACATTTGTTTAAAAGTTGTCCCGATGGAATAATACGCCGATGTTTATTCGGAGATGAAGCTAGTAAAATCTTAAACCATTGTCACACAGGACCAACAGGAGGACATTATGGGCCTCAACTAACAGCAAGAAAAGTTTATGATGCTGGATTCTATTGGCCTACAATTTACAAAGACGCACACCTTCTTTGCAAATCCTGTGATGCTTGTCAAAGGGCCGGAAAAATAAGTCAACGTGATGAAATGCCACAAAATGTCATTCAAGTATGTGAAGTATTTGACATTTGGGGTATTGACTTTATGGGTCCATTTCCAAAATCTCATAATAATCTCTACATTCTCGTAGCCATTGATTATGTATCTAAATGGGCGGAAGCATAAGCTCTTCCAACTAACGATGCACGAGTTGTAGTCAATTTTTTAAAACGTCTTTTTGCAAGGTTTGGAACACCGAAAGCTTTAATAAGTGATCGGGGAACTCATTTTTGTAATAATCAACTTGAGAAAGTTCTTAAAAGATATGGAGTAACTCATAAATTCTCCACTGCTTATCATCCACAAACAAGTGGACAAGTTGAAAATACCAACCGAGCTTTAAAACGTATTCTAGAAAAAACCGTAGGATCAAATCCGAAGGAATGGTCCATTAAATTGGAGGATGCACTCTAGGCTTTTAGAACAGCCTACAAAACTCCAATTAGAACCACACCTTTCAGACTCGTTTATGGAAAAGCATGTCATCTTCCAGTAGAAATTGAACACAAAGCATTTTGGGCTTTGAAGACATGTAATCTTGATTTACATGAAGCCGGACGTCTACAATTAAGTCAACTAAACGAATTAGAAGAATTAAGACAAGAAGCATACGAATATTCGTTAATCTATAAGGAAAGAACAAAGAAATGGCATGATAAAAGAATCAGAAGTTCAAAAGAATTTAAAGAAGGAGACAGAGTTCTTCTTTTCAATTCACGATTCAAGCTATTTCCTGGAAAATTGAAATCAAGATGGTCTGGACCATGTAAAGTCAAAAGAGTTTTCCTATACGGAACAGTAGAGTTAATAAATTCAAATGGGATTGAATTTAAGGTTAATGGTCACAGAGTTAAATACTACATAGATAGTCCGATGGAAGTTGACAACGAAGTTAATCACAATTTCGATACCACAGCTAACTAAGTGTGGGGAGAATCAAGTCTTTGAAGGATAATATGTATTTCTGTTAGAGTTAGATTTTCTGTTTTCGTGTAGTTCTCGAAAATGGAACCCGAATGGTCTTTCCCTAGCAGACCCTAAAGAACTAGTCTTCTCCCCCCATTCTGAATTTTTATTTTTTTTAGGTTTTTACGAAATGAAGACTTCCTGTGAACTAAACCATGGTCTAATGCTACACGCTTTGATTACTAAACGTAATAATGACACGCTTCCGAGTGAACTGGTATCAGTAATCAGAGAAAAATTGGACGGAGTAAGAAAAGAATCCAGATGCGAAGATAATAAGTTACAATTTGGTAAAGGAAAATCAAAATTCGCAGCGAAAAGAAGAGCACGGCACCTTGAAAGATGTCACAAATGCGGAAAATGGTCACACGAAGGTAAATGTTCAAATAATCAAACCTATTCAAACACCGAATTTGTTACTTTATGCAGAGATGGACCGTTCATATGTTTAGAAGAAAAAACATTAAATGCTCGAGGTTACGCCTATGTAGCCATGGAAAATCAATTAGTCCGACTATCTTATGAGTGGGCTAGAGCATACCACTAAGAAATCTATTTCACAGGTAAGTTTGTACAATTTTTATTTTTATTTTTATTTTTATTTTTAACCTTTTGATAATAAACGCTAATTTGTTCGCTATAAAGTATTAAATTGGTATTCGATGAAATTAGGTCTTGCGACCGAAATTGTTGATATCATAAAAAAAAAATTTATTACATCACTGCGAAATTTAACGTTTATTCTTAAGGTATAAATATCTTTAATCAATCAACCCAAAATATTTCAAAAATTCGTTATGAGTTAAATTTGGTCATGGAACCGAAATTACTTAACCGAAAAGAGGGGCGCATATTTTTGATAATATTTAATTGAATAAAGTGGGATAAAAGCCAAAAAGATTTTTAATTTTATTTTTACCATATTTTTAAAATTAATATTAAATTAATATTGTGCAATTTTTAAAATTAATATATTTAAAATTGTAAATATTTGAAAAATTAATATAAGTTTGTATGTATAAAAACAAAAATATAATTTAAGTTTGGTGTGAATTTTTAATTTTATGCATTTTAAATTTAAGTTTGGTGTGAATTTAAAAACAAACAAAAATTTACTTTATTTTGATAAGTTAAAAATATGATTTTTAAAAATTCGTCGTAAGTTCAAGACTAGGTCGTTGAACCGAAATTGCTTTACCCAAGGGAGGGACGAGAACTTTTATTATCATTATTTTTAATCTTATTGAATTAAAGTATGCCAAAAACATTAAAAAACCCAAAAATCTTTACGTTTAAAACCGCGCTTTGAATTGACAAATTTTAAAATTTTGTCGAGGGACGGACTATGACATTGTTCCGAAACACCATCATCCTAAAAAGAAACAAAATTTTAAATTTAATTAATTATATGTTCTAAAAGTGTAAGGTTTTATAAAAAAAAATGAAAAACAAATGTGATGTAACAACAAGACGGAATGAACAAATGATGTGCACCATTTATCATTCAACAAAACAACAATATGTTGGAAACTTTGGTAAAATTTAATCATTTTTCTACGCTAATCACCCTCAATAATTTAAATTGTTACTGATTTCTTGCAAATGAGGGCATTGCAAGATCTTAAGTGTGGGAAGGGGTTAAATTCTTTCGGATTTTAAAATTTTTTTGACTTAAACACTTGGTTACCATTAAAAATACTAGTAAAGCAGTAGTTGTATTAGAATCTAGTGCTCTCTGATAATAAAGAACAGCCCTAGTCTTATATACTGACTACCCAATTCTAGTAAAATTTTCAAAATTTCCAATTAAATGAATTCAAAATCATGTTTATACATATTTATGAACGATAAAACTAGGTGTTAACACCGAAATTATTGTTACCTTGGAAAGGACATAAATTGAGAAACAAAACAAAATGTTAACATTCATTTAAAATGGAATAGAGGAGAATAAAAAGGAAAATAAAAGCCAAGTGTGGGAAAATTTACCAAGTTATTTAAAACATAAGTCACATATTTCTGTAACAAATAATTGAAGATACTTTTGCTTTGGACTAAACTAAACAGTTTTACCCAATTTACTGTAATATATTTGAAAGAAAAGATGGATCTACACGATGAATCAATTCCATCATTAAAAGGAAGTAAAGTCTTCCGAAAAAGAAACGCGCTTCTTGATTTAGGTCATGAAGTTGTCGTCCAGACCAGCTGTAGGTTGACGAAAAACCTAGAAAAGTCATCTCTAAAATTAGCAGGAAATCCACGGACCTCAGCATCAAACAGGGTCGCCAAGTGGTCAGATTTATCCTAACCATGAGAATGATTTATCTCGTACAATGGGGGAGCACCGTGCAAATTATCTTGATAAGACTAATGAATCAGATCCCCAGAAAGGATAATCTCCTTAAAGATCAAAAATCAGCTTTTAACACTGATATTACTCAATCCTAGAGATTGACCTTAAAGATTGAGAATTAAAAACTCATGAAATTTAATGATATCTAAACTCGAGCTTGAACGAGAAAATATTTTGATAAAAATTTCAAACCGATTTGTTTTCTGAAAACCTATTTTCAATGCGTTCATTACCATTGAACGTAAAAACCTAGGAATTCACCTGGAATTCATTAGGTCACCTGAACCAATTTGGGTGTCAACCGTAAGAACGGTGGTTGCATAGCATGGTCAAAGACAGAACCTTGTGCCAGACCGAAAAATTATAAGGGTGAGCTTTACTATTGCTCCTACAAAGGATAGTAATTGCGTCCGACACGTTATAGACCATAATTAAAAGCATGTCAGGGTACATTGCCTTAACAGTTGCTTGTTCAACGTTTTCCTTTACAACCGGACGGTAGTTTATCGAAAGGTAATATACGGAGCAAGTATACTGGACGTGTTGCTTTCCCAATACAAGGTTAGCAAGTGGGTGACACAAAACCGCAAGTTTTGAGCTAAAATTTTCAAATCTAAAACTCACCAAACCCACAAAAACAATTTACAAACACCGGTGAAGGGTTATTCCGGAAAACTTATCTAGGGTAAAAACTAGATTTAATTTTCAAAAGATCAAATGTTTTCATAAAGATCCAATTTCCTTAATGGATCTAAATTTTTATAGTCATGTGGGACTGTAAACCACATCGTTACTACCATTGTTTATACCGCCGTATAGAAATCACTGATGTACAAAGTGTGAAGAATAAAGAAGTGATTCTAGTATTTCAAGACTATATTGCTTGAGGACAAGCAACACTCAAGTGTGGGAATTTTTGATAATGCTAAAAATGAACATATATTTCATAGCATTATCCCTCAAGAAAGACAAGCTTTTAGTTGCAATTGTCCTATTTACAAGTGATATTCGTTTAAATAATAAAAGGTGAAGACAAAAGACAGATTCGACGAATTGAAGATGCAAACGACCAAAAAGCTCAAAAGTACAAAATACAATCAAAGAGGTTCCAATTATTGATAAGAAACGTCTCAGAATTACAAGAGTACAAGATTCAAAACGCAAAGTACAAGATGTTAAATTGTACGCAAGGACGTTCGAAAATCCGGAACCGGGACCAGAGTCAACTCTCAACGCTCGACGTAACGGACTAAAAATTACAAGTTAACTATGTATATAAATATAATATAATATATAATTAATTATATATATTATATATATATTATATTTATATATTAAAACTGTCGGCAAAGAAGATCCAAAAAGGGATGAGCTGTAAAAGCAAACTCCGCGACTTGCGGAGTTTGAAGGGCAAAAATACCGCGACTCGCGGAGCCCCAAATTCTGAAAATGCCTATAAAAGTTCGCGCATTCTGAACGTTTTATATATCTTTTAATCTCTCTATCTAAATGTATATATATATATATATATATATATATATATATATATATATATATATATATATATATATATATTTTAATTTTAATTTTAATTTTAATTTCTAATAATAAGGGTATGTTAGCGAATGTTGTAAGGGTGTAAGTCGAAATTCTGTCCGTGTAACGCTACGCTATTTTTAATCATTGTAAGTTATGTTCAACCTTTTTACATTAATGTCTCTTAGCTAAGTTATTATTATGCTTATTTAATACCGAAGTAATCATGATGTTGGGCTAATTACTAAAATTGGGTAATTGGGCTTTGTACCATAATTGGGGTTTGGACAAAAGAACGACACTTGTGGAAATTAGACTATGGGCTATTAATGGGCTTTATATTTGTTTAACTAAATGATAGTTTGTTAATTTTAATATAAAGATTTACAATTAGACGTACCTATAAATAACCATATACACTCGATCGGACACGATGGGCGGGGTATTTATATGTACGAATAATCGTTCATTTAACCGGACACGGGAATGGATTAATAGTCACTAGAATTATTAAAACAGGGGTGAAATTATGTATAAGGACACTTGGCATAATTGATAACAAAGTATTAAAACCTTGGGTTACACTCAGTCGATATCCTGGTGTAAGTATTAAACAAAGTATTAAAACCTTGTTACAGTTTAAGTCACCAATTAGTTGGAATATTTAACTTCGGGTATAAGGATAATTTGACGAGGATACTCGCACTTTTAATTGCACTTTTAATTATCGTACTTTTTAATTATCGCAATTTTATTTTATCGCACTTTTATTTATTGCAATTTCATTATAGTTATTTACTTTACGCTTTAAATTAAGTTATATTTATTTTTATTATTTTACATTAGGTTTTAACTGCGACTAATTTTTAAAATCGACAAACCGGTCATTAAACGGTAAAAACCCCCTTTTTTATAATAATAATATTACTTATATATATTTGTATATTTATAAATTAAAACTAATATAGCGTTAAGCTTTATTTAAAGATTTTTCCTGTGGAACGAACCGGACTTACTAAAAACTACACTACTGTACGATTAGGTACACTGCCTATAAGTGTTGTAGCAAGGTTTAAGTATATCCATTCTATAAATAAATAAATATCTTGTGTAAAATTGTATCGTATTTAATAGTTTTTCCTAGTAAAATATAAGCTATTTCATATACACGTCGCATAGCATCAGTCGTAAAACTCGGTTTTATCGTGAAAAACTCTTAGTTTTAATTATTATAACATATTGTGAAAGTGTTTTCGTGTGAAAGTGTCGGGAAGCGGGTTTTCCGCTCGCGTGTAAATGTAAAACAGGTAAGAAGATTTTGGTTCATTTGGACGCCGTCCAGTCCTTCAGAACTGGACGCCGTCCAGATGCACTATCACAGATTTTTTTAAGGCATATTATTGGTTGGATAACGGGTTGGGTCATTACAAGGGGTCGTAAGGACCATGTTGTGTGATCTATTGGTTGTTTTATACGCCAATGGTGGGGTCGTAAGGACCATGTTGTGTGATCTATTGGTTGTTTTATACGCCAATGGTAGGGTCGTAAGGACCATGTTGTGTGAACTATTGGTTGTTCTATACGCCGATGGTGGGGTCGTAAGGACCAATTTGGTGTGAATTGTGACGCCATAGTCGTTTTTGGCACTATCGGATTTAGTCGTGCTTACGATTTTGTGATAGATGTGTATTGGTCGTATTGCGCACTACAAGGGATGTTTTGTGATAAGTGATATCCGTAAGGATTCGTTTTTGTTCGGTCTTCATCGATTCGGGTTGTTGACCTCAGGTTGAGACTTGGTTGCTTTTAGCATTGTACTTGGCAAGGGTACGCTACGAGATTGATATCTCGGTTCGAGATTGGTTGACCTTTCCCGATTTGAGGGTTTGAGCAAGATTTTGGTGCTCGGATTTGTGGATTTGATAAATCGCGGATGACGATTTAGTTGTTAAGGGTGATTCATTGAAAAGAATTGCCTAGGAAAGTCGTATTGGGACACATGTTGAGGGCCGTTGAGTGTGGTCTGTTCGGTTAAGTGGCGCAGATCGTGAGGACGCGATCATGTTTAAGTGGGGGAGAGTTGTAAGACCCTGCTTTATGTTTCAGTTATGTGGCACGCTGTCCAAGAAGTGGGACGCCGTCTAGTAGAGAACGACTGGACGCCGTCTAGAAAGTAGGACGCCGTCCAAATGGTCTGACGGGCCAGCTGTTGGTTTTGTTTTAAAAAGGGGCAAATTGGTAAATTCACTTGGGTGTCAGTTTGGTGGCAACAAAATTGATCCATTGGCCATCTTATCCTCATTTCACCTCTTTTCACTCACACACTTGTTTCTAGAGAGAGAGAGGAAGGGTTTAGAGAGAGAGAGAGAGAGAGAGAGAGCTTGATTTGGAGAAGAAGGAGTCGGATTCTCACCAAGGCTCGGGTTTTAAAGTTGTTCATCTCGCTCCTAGCTACGTTGTGGTAGTGTTGGTAAGTTCAAACTCCAAATTTCTATTGTTAGATTTGATATTCGAGTTAGGGTTTGAGCTTGATTAGTTGTGAAACCCTTTTAGATGTTGAAGTGGGTTTGTGGTGACTAGTTATTCTTATCACTTGGCGGGTTTTGGGTTGGTTGACGATTTGGCCTTGATTAGGCTTTGATGATGGGTTTAATCATTAGGTTTATTGATTATGGAAGTGTTGGAACACTTTTGGGTGCGTTTGGTTGACTAATTTTGAAATGGGTCAAAATTAGGGTTTTGGTGTCAAAATCGGTGAGACACGTGTTTAACACTTGTGTTCGGGTTTAATTGGTGTGTTAGGACCATTTCACTTGTGTAAGTGATTATTGATTAGTTTGGGCGCGGTTGTGCTTGGAAGTGCATTTGGGTCGAAATTGCACTATGTGTCAATTGGGTTAGTTTGTAAATCCACTCTAAGTGTGTTGTTGTATTGTGATAATGGAATAGGTACTTTCCATTGGCGTGTTGCGGATTTGGGTTGCATTCATCAAAGAAGACAAGGTGAGTGTTAATATCCGATGTGCATATGTATGTGTAGGATGGGTGCGGGTCGGGTGAAGTGATTCTCGGCGATAGAGCTCACTTCACATATAGGTGGATTTAATGGACTTGTGTATGTGTCCAATTAGCACGGTTGTGCGTTTTGGTGGACCACCTTTGGCGAGGTGCAAACTTTGTGTGTACGTTATCACATATGCTTGTGATGTGGATTATACAACCCCAATGGCGAAGGGTTGGTATTGAGTTGTGATTGGAGAAGTGGATCACGTGTGGATGCGGATTCACGATGACGCATGTAGTTTCGGTCATCTTATTGAGAAAGTGAGTTTCGTGTAGTTCGGATTCACGATGACTCATGTAGTTCGGTTATCTTATTGAGGTAGTGATCTCGTGTGGTTGCGGATTCACTAAGGCTCATGTAGTTCGGCCAACCTCGATGTTGTTGTAGTATTGAAGATAGTAATCTCGTGTGGATGCGGAGTTACTAAGGCTCGTGTAGTCCGGCCAATCTTCATTTTGGTAATTGGTGGTCTGTTCCGGTATTTGGGTTATGGGGTTAACCTTGGACGTTTGTATATTATTTTATATATTGTTGTATTGTTGTGTTGTAGCTAACCCTCTGGGTGTAGCTTATTGGCGTTGTTCACATCGTCGTTGGTGAACTTATATTGGTTATTATTTTAACTTGTTGCTTAGTGATCGTACGGTATGCTTAGCTTAGCTTGCCTTTATGCTTGGATGCTCCGGTATGCGTTATTTGATTACTTGTGTGACGTTTCCATTTTATACATATATATGTATGTAGTATATTCTCACTCACTAAGCGTTAGCTTACCCTCTCGTTGTTTACATTTTTATAGATTTGCATGGATGCGGTGGCTCGGGTAAGCGGACTCGCGTAGTTGCTTTAGAAGATCTTGCTTTTGGATTGGTTAGGATTGGGTAGCATATCCCCAATCACCATGCTCGGTCTTTAGTTTATGTTTAAACTCACGTGGTCGAAAACTCGTAATTTTGTAAGAAAGTCGTAAAACGGTCGATGTGGGCCCGGTGTCGTAAAACTCGGTTTTATCGTGGAAAACTCTTAGTTTTAATTATTATAACATATTGTGAAAGTGTTTTCATGTGAAAGTGTCGGGAAGCGGGTTTTTCGCTCACGTGTAAATGTAAAACAGGTCAGAAGATTTTGGTTCATTTGGACGCCGTCCAAAAGGCTTGGACGTCGTCCAGTCCTTCAGAACTGGACGCCATCCAGATAACTGGACGTCGTCCAGATGCACTGTCACAGAATTTTTTTTTTTTAAGGCGTATTCTTGGTTGGATAACGGGTTGGGTCGTTACAACACATTACACCTACGCCAAAAACATCATGTTTACATACTTAAGAGACAATTGGTTTAACCCCCTAAGAACCTCTAACCTCTATAATACCAAAAATAATGCTAGATACACCTAAACCTCTTCATTCCCTAAAACAGAATTTAACTCTATACCAGAAACAGTCTTCCTAGCAACAAAAAACCATTCGAAGCATTCTTAAAGATGTCAAAATGTGTCGAATAAACCGAGGTCTTATCAGGCATTACTTGTTTCTCCACAACAACTGAACCATTTGTTACCACAAAATGATTGGTGGACAACAACAAACGTTGATCGAAAGTCTCAAACACAATACGATTAAGGATATCGTTGTCAGAAACTTCCGGAACCCAAACATTGCATCTAGAACACTTCGAATCCTTCAAATCCACATCAACCATATGATGGATATGTTTCCTGTTAGACGACTTAATAAAAACAAAAAGGGATGCGACATTACCCGGAGTCGAGGTAGTTTTTGCAACTGTAATTGCTTCACTGAAAAGATCACCCATAACCGTTGCACTCTCCTTCGATGCATAAGTAACCGAGATGCCCTAATACGCTCGGATTAGTCAAGTTTTTACGTGTCGTTAAGGCGTAAAATAATCCTAATAGTATTGGGGTAGTTGTTTAATAATTTATAAGGTTTGGGCCTAAATCTAACTATCACTCCTAATCCTAAAGGGTAGTAGTTAAAGTATGACCTATGATCCTTCGTTTAAAGAGAGCAATGCAGTGGGAAATAAGTATCTCCTCACAATTGGGTTCTATCTTAGCGGGTTTCAATGGAGTGATTTGGGTTGTTCAACCGTAGTAAAAGACATGAATTAAAATAAATAGCTAAATAAATCAATGTAAATTCAGATTAAATTGATGGTGCTTGTTATGATTTCATTAGTCATTAATTATGGGATGATTAGTGTCGAGATGCTTGTTGTTAACTAAGTATCAGTGATTGGCACATGCGATGTTTGACCTTAAACCCTTACTAATTTTTTAGTATGTCACTGGTAGTTTAGGTTTGAGGATTTTGATTGAACGGTCTGGTATCTTACCCTCGACGTCAACCCAAGATCATAATTTAAGGATATAAACGGCACTTATTCGATTTTCTAGAATCCTCCTAGTCAAGTAACAATCCTTTCGGTTGAGCTATCGAAATGGGTTACCGGCCTATATGAGTCGAATCGTTCTTAACACTAATAGAGGTAATCCAATATAGTAACTTAGCTAAAACATGATAATGAAATATGCTTTCCTATGTTAAGTTAATGTATCTCTTAGTGGGTACTAAGGCTTCCATAGTTCTTTTGTCTTTATTTAATAAACTAGTTTTGGAAAGACTCAGTTACAATATAAGTTTATAAATCTGCATTATTATATCGGATCAAAATACTCTAAAACTAGGCCGAGGTACGATACCTAAGTACATCCATAATCCCAATTTTAAGATCATGTTTTATAAAATTGATTGATGGTATGATGTACTATACTTGTTCATCGGAGTTTTATTTATAGTAACATATGATTAAAAATTATTCTTATTATCGATACTTCACGATGTTATTTATGTAGACTTTATAATGCTCTAATGGTACTTCCTACAACCGGTGTGGCGCTGAAACCATGGCATTTATAGGATCCATAAAGTTCGTATAGCGTTGTATTCAACCATAGGTTTGACATAGATAGTTACTTTATATCGAGGTTCGCGACGTCTCAATAATAAAGTTAAAACCATGTTCTAAAGCGATTTAATTTATAAAGATTATATTTGTCGGAAAACATAACACAATATCGCATCTCTATATTTATCCCATAATAATTAACTAACTATGACATAACAAACACACCAGATAACTACTCGCTAATCATGGCAAGTCGAAACATAAGGATAAATAAAATGAACATAAAATAAAGATAGATAAAAATGAAGGAATTGGCCTTAGATTAATTACGAGTTCTAAATATTAAAAAGGTCGACAACTTCCGACACACCGTGCTCGTTACAATTTTCTTTCATTAACTCTAGATATTTATCACTAATCTAGTGACAATTTTTATAATCTAGAAGCTAACTACCAAAAATATTAATATAGTGTTTAGTGAGATTGGAATGGAAGTGTGTTTAAAAATGGTTAAGGAATTAGGTATTTATAGAGTTTAATGTCTTCAAAATTGCACCTCAAGTCCCTCCTGGAACTTGCAGTTCAGCACTTGAATTTGGGTGTCGGTATACCGACACTTTTGTGAAGTCTCGGGACAAAAACACAAATAAAAATGTCATTTTTTTAGATACCGATCGGTATCCTCAAAAAAGTCTCGGTCCCGACCTCGCCTAGCTCTCGGTCCCGCCGAATGGGGTTTCGGTCCCGATAAGGGACCCTATCGGTCCCGAGATGTTGGGTGTCGGCCAAATTTGCAAGCCTCGGTTCCGACATCCCTCACGGGTGTTGGTCCTGAGGGCCTTCGGTTGTGTACCGGTCAAGCTCCAGGTGCCGGTCCTGACATCCCTCACGAGTGTCGATCCCGGTAACGTTGTGGTGGGTACCGGCCGGTTTTGTCCCGTGATGCGTATTCTGGGGCGCGTTTATGATCGTTTACTATTTTAACTCTGTTTTCTCTGTTATAACTCTGTTTTCTTTGATTCTTGCACCCCTGAATTCGCTTACGAGATCTACAAAAAAGACTACTAAAAGGGATTTTTAGGCATTTTATTCGATAACGTATTTTAAATGGGTCTTATAACGCGGTTGAAAACATGACTTTTGACGCATTATCATGCCCGTCAACTCCAACCAAGCAAAGCGATGAAAAGAAGTTTCCAAATTCGAAAATGGGGTGATTAATACGAACTCATTCGAATGAGAACTAACAATGTTGTTAAAACTTCCCTAGTGTCCACACAAAACAACACACCCGAAAGGTCCGAATTTGCTAATATGAGATACTTGGGCCTTATTCTCTATCAAGAAAGAAGAGAATTTCGTCTCCTTTAAGGGTAGTAAATCGAGTAATATCACCAACAGTTGCAATTGCTCCACAATCACCGCATTCGGTGTAATCTTACACTTGAGTTTTATACAAGGCGTGGACTTGAATCGCCCATCAGAATTACTGCCCAAACGACCAGAAAATCACAGTTTTGACGTTTTGGTCAGCCCATTTAACTCCTAACAGCCTTTAACACATTCATATCTCCAGTAAAAGAGACGAAACTATACCTCCTTTAAGTTGAGAATTTGAATTCCAAAAGGATGCCGATTTTCCCAAAAACTGATTAGATCATATTGCGAGTAACCGAGTTATCGATCCTCTCGACAAAAACTGTATTATTATGCCTAACCGAGGGTGCAACATCCGGTACCTGGATCTTGATCGCCGGTGTTCGGAACGTCACCGGAAACTGTTGCCGGAATTAAGCTATTGTTGGATTAGAGAAGGAGGTTATCTGAGTGAGTTGAAGGTTGAGTGGGGTTACCAAATATACTGGAAGAGAAATGTTTGAGTAAATATAGGTGAGGGATATGGGTGGTTTTAGGTGGTGGTGATACATAGGGAGAGATGTATTTTTGAAAAGAATGACCGTTGGGGTATAACTTGGGAGGAGTTAGAACACTTTTAGTTGGGAGCATTCTTTTCAAAGGTTAAGGCGTTTGGAGCTTACTTTTTAAAATTATTCATATAGCATTATTCTATAATATTGTTGTTTAGTAATTAACTTTTAGGTGTTGATAATTATTTATTATATATTGGACAATAAATTAATATAAATTCATACATAAATGGAGTTCTCAGGGTTCTCTTGAAATTAGAGGGAAATAATCTAGGAAGAGCTGATTTTTGGGAAGGAGGAATAAACATGTTTTATACATAGTGTTATTATTTCACCAATCATTTATATATTTAAGGTTGTATTTGTATACAATTTTCATGACATACGAGAAAAAAGATAATTTTTACAAACAATGTGAAATAATGCAATGAAGTATATATATATAGTTACATAACAGTCTTATATTAATATAAAAATACATATTTAGTCTCGTAATACACCACAATCTTTTCTAATCAATAAAATCATTCTATTTACTAATGTAAGTATAATATACAACAAGACACCTAATTCTATCAAAGTAAAGTATGAAGGAGGTGATATGTGTAAACAATCATTGATCTACTTAGAGTAAAAGGAATATTAATTTTTTACTCACGGATAGAGAAAGTAAATATTATATTATATGACATTATAAAAAACAAAATAACACTATGTATTATAATATTAAAAATACTAATAATTGTTTGGTAAAAAATTATGGTTGAAGATGTAGCTAAAACATATTTTAAAGCTAGAGCTTAATTTGTTTATAAGTGTTCGACAAAAATTAGTTGAATCTGGAGCTTATAGCTGTAAATAGACTAAAAAGGACAATAAATATATAATGGACTATTATATAAAGGGTAAATAGGTAATTTTTTATTTCATGAGCTACGAGCTTATTTAGAAGCTAGTTCAACTAGCTTATTTTTTCATAAGCTCTGAAAATTTTGTCACCCAAACGAAGCTACTAACTTGGGCTTATGAAAAAAAATAAGCTTAAGCTCCCATAAGAACTAGCAAGTCGAACAAAAACTGAGGAGGGCAAACAATTTTTGTGTTGGTTAAATAATTTTTTAGATGCATATGAAATCACGTTTTCATTCTACAAACCCATGAAGTCGAAAAAAACTCAATTCGAACAAATTGGTGAGCTGATCAAGCTACTTTCTGTTCTACACTCCTGCATTCGAACAATTTTATGTTCTACACTTTGTTCTACACTCTTAAATTTGAACAAAAAGGGGCAAGTCGAACAAAAAATAAAGAGTGAGCCGAACAAAAAAAAGCCGAATACAAACATTAGCAAGTCGAACAAAAATTGCTCTATTCGAAAAATGGGTGCTGGTCGAACAAAAATGGAGTTCTCAGGGTTCTCTCTAATTTAGAGGGAAATAATCCAGGGAAAGCTGATTTTTAGAAAGAACGGGGAATAAACATTTTTTTTATAAATAATGTTATTATTTCACCCTTCATTTATAAATAAGGTTCTCACGATGAATGTTTACAAGGAATAAATTATAATATTACCGAAAACATTACATTTAATGAATGCTGTTGATTCTTTTGCCCAGAAAAGATTACATGTAATGAATGTTATTAATTTTGTCGAAAACATTATTTTTATTGTAAAATGATATTCTTTTTTTTAAATTTTGATAAATTTGCACATAAATTTAATATTTGCGACGAATTTTGCTTAACGAATAACATTATATGCATGTACTATTTTACTTTCCATTTCCCCCAAACCCTAAACCTTTAATCCCAAAATCACATAAAAATTGTTAGAACAAACTGAAAAATGTAGAACAAATTGTAATAAAATTAGCTTTTTCTAAAAAAGAATGTATAACAAGTTGTAGAACATGAATATAGAACGAAAAGTGATTTCTATGCATCTAAATATCTTGTTCAACCAGACCATGAAATTGTATGACCTCAAGACTTCTTAGGGTTCTCTCCACTAAAAGTTCTGATTTGAACCTATATATATATATATATATATATATATATATATATATATATATATATATATATATATATATATATATATATATATATTGATAGGTCAGATCATAGTGAGAATTGAAGATGTGATAGGATTGAGCGAGACTCGGTAAGGTAAGAACAGACTCGGTATTGGAGAGAATCAGTAAAATTACATTCCACGGCTTTTTAAACTAGTTTACAATGCAATGACTATCTGATTAGGACTACTAAGGTTCCTTATATAGTCCTCTTCTAAGGAACCATCTTTTAAGCTTGTTTCACATTAACACTATATACATTTCGGGGTCATAACAATCTCCCCTTTAGTGTTAAATGTGAAAATTACAATGTAATCTTATTGTGTAATCTTGAGATGTCCAAATGTAGCTTTCCATCTTGTACCAGTGGGGTCAGAAAATTCAACTTGATTATCTGAAATCTTCTTTGAAGGTTTCCAGATAACCCGTGCCTTTATTGGATCTCCCTCATGTAATGGATATTCATCCATTTCTTTGAAGTACCTTCTTTTTCACTGGCCACGAAGAATCTCAAATTGTCTTGTTACGATCCAGAGTTTTTGTAGTGACCCGAACTTTTCCATGTTTATATATATTAATTGAGATTGATATTTACATGATTAAATGTTTCCAATATGTTAAGCAATCAAATTTGTTAAGACTTGATTAATTGAAATATGTTTCATATAGACAATTGACCACCCAAGTTGACCGGCGATTCACGAACGTTAAAACTTGTAAAAACTATATGATGACATATATATGGATATATATATAGTTAACATGATACTATGATAAGTAAATATATCATTAAGTATATTAACAATGAACTATATATGTAAAAACAATACTACTAACTTAATGATTTTTAAACGAGACATATATGTAACGATTATCGTTGTAAAGACATTTAATGTATATATATCATATTAAGAGATATTCATACATGATAATATCATGATAATATAATAATTTAAAATCTCATTTGATATTATAAACATTGGGTTAACAACATTTAACAAGATCGTTAACCTAAAGGTTTCAAAACAACACTTACATGTAACGACTAACGATGACTTAACGACTCAGTTAAAATGTATATACATGTAGTGTTTTTAATATGTATTTATACACTTTTGAAAGACTTCAATACACTTATCAAAATACTTCTACTTAACAAAAATGCTTACAATTACATCCTCGTTCAGTTTCATCAACAATTCTACTCGTATGCACCCGTATTCGTACTCGTACAATACACAGCTTTTAGATGTATGTACTATTGGTATATACACTCCAATGATCAGCTCTTAGCAGCCCATGTGAGTCACCTAACACATGTGGGAACCATCATTTGGCAACTAGCATGAAATATCTCATAAAATTACAAAAATATGAGTAATCATTCATGACTTATTTACATGAAAACAAAATAACATATCCTTTATATCTAATCCATACACCAACGACCAAAAACACCTACAAACACTTTCATTCTTCAATTTTCTTCATCTAATTGATCTCTCTCAATTTCTATCTTCAAGTTCTAAGTGTTCTTCATAAATTCCAAAAGTTCTAGTTTCATAAAATCAAGAATACTTTCAAGTTTGCTAGCTCACTTCCAATCTTGTAAGGTGATCATCCAACCTCAAGAAATCTTTGTTTCTTAAAGTAGGTTATCATTCTAATACAAGGTAATAATCATATTCAAACTTTGGTTCAATTTCTATAACTATAACAATCTTATTTTAAGTGATGATCTTACTTGAACTTGTTTTCGTGTCATGATGCTGCTTCAAGAACTTCGAGCCATCCAAGGATCCATTGAAGCTAGATCCATTTTTATCTTTTCCAGTAGGTTTATCCAAGGAACTTAAGGTAGTAATGATGTTCATAACATCATTCGATTCATACATATAAAGCTATCTTATTCGAAGGTTTAAACTTGTAATCACTAGAACATAGTTTAGTTAATTCTAAACTTGTTCGCAAACAAAAGTTAATCCTTCTAACTTGACTTTTAAAATCAACTAAACACATGTTCTATATCTATATGATATGCTAACTTAATGATTTGAAACCTGGAAACACGAAAAACACCGTAAAACCGGATTTACGCCGTCGTAGTAACACCGCGGGCTGTTTTGGGTTAGTTAATTAAAAACTATGATAAACTTTGATTTAAAAGTTGTTATTCTGAGAAAATGATTTTTATTATGAACATGAAACTATATCCAAAAATTATGGTTAAACTCAAAGTGGAAGTATGTTTTCTAAAATGGTCATCTAGACGTCGTTCTTTCGACTGAAATGACTACCTTTACAAAAACGACTTGTAACTTATTTTTCCGACTATAAACCTATACTTTTTCTGTTTAGATTCATAAAATAGAGTTCAATATGAAACCATAGCAATTTGATTCACTCAAAACGGATTTAAAATGAAGAAGTTATGGGTAAAACAAGATTGGATAATTTTTCTCATTTTAGCTACGTGAAAATTGGTAACAAATCTATTCCAACCATAACTTAATCAACTTGTATTGTATATTATGTAATCTTGAGATACCATAGACACGTATACAATGTTTCGACCTATCATGTCGACACATCTATAAATATTTCGGAACAACCATAGACACTCTATATGTGAATGTTGGAGTTAGCTATACAGGGTTGAGGTTGATTCCAAAATATATATAGTTTGAGTTGTGATCAATACTGAGATACGTATACACTGGGTCGTGGATTGATTCAAGATAATATTTATCGATTTATTTCTGTACATCTAACTGTGGACAACTAGTTGTAGGTTATTAACGAGGACAGCTGACTTAATAAACTTAAAACATTAAAATATATTAAAAGTGTTGTAAATATATTTTGAACATACTTTGATATACATGTATATATTGTTATAGGTTCGTGAATCAACCAGTGGCCAAGTCTTACTTCCCGACGAAGTAAAAATCTTTGAAAGTGAGTTATAGTCCCACTTTTAAAATCTAATATTTTTGGGATGAGAATACATGCAGGTTTTATAAATGATTTACAAAATAGACACAAGTACGTGAAACTACATTCTATGGTTGAATTATCAAAATCGAATATGCCCCTTTTTATTAAGTCTGGTAATCTAAGAATTAGGGAACAGACACCCTAATTGACGCGAATCCTAAAGATAGATCTATTGGGCCTAACAAACCCCATCCAAAGTACCGGATGCTTTAGTACTTCGAAATTTATATCATATCCGAAGGGTGTCCCGGAATGATGGGGATATTCTTATATATGCATCTTGTTAATGTCGGTTACCAGGTGTTCACCATATGAATGATTTTTATCTCTATGTATGGGATGTGTATTGAAATATGAAATCTTGTGGTCTATTATTATGATTTGATATATATAGGTTAAACCTATAACTCACCAACATTTTTGTTGACGTTTAAAGCATGTTTATTCTCAGGTGAATACTAAGAGCTTCCGCTGTTGCATACTAAAATAAGGACAATATTTGGAGTCCATATTTGTATGATATTGTGTAAAAACTGCATTCAAGAAACTTATTTTGTTGTAACATATTTGTATTGTAAACCATTATGTAATGGTCGTGTGTAAACAGGATATTTAAGATTATCATTATTTGATAATCTACGTAAAGCTTTTTAAACCTTTATTGATGAAATAAAGGTTATGGTTTGTTTTAAAATGAATGCAGTCTTTGAAAAACGTCTCATATAGAGGTCAAAACCTCGCAACGAAATCAATTAATATGGAACGTTTTTAATCAATAAGAACGGGACATTTCAGTTGGTATCCGAGCGTTGGTCTTAGAGAACCGGAATTTTGCATTAGTGTGTCTTATCGAGTTTGTTAGGATGCATTAGTGAGTCTGGACTTCGACCGTGTTTACTTGAAAATGATTGCTTAACAAATTTTGTTGGAAACTATATATTTTTAACAAGTGAATATTATGTGATATATTAATCTCTTAACGCGTTTGATATTATGTGATAGATGTCTACCTCTAGAACAAGTCCCATTGACTCACCTAATAATAATGAAGAGTCAAATGCAAATTGGAATGATTCGTGGACTGATTCACAAGTTCCCGAAGAGGAACCGGAAGAAGAGTCGGAACCGGAAGAAGAATCGGAACCGGAAGAAGAATCGGAACCGGATGAAGAAATAGAACCGGTGGGGGAAATAATAAAACGGTTAAGTAAAAGAAAATCCTCAACCAACCGACCAAGGTTAATTATGGTCAATGGTGTTTCCGCCAAGGAAGCAAAATATTGGGAGGATTACCAATTCTCCGATGAATCGGATTCCGACGAGAATTCCGATGATGTTATAGAAATTACCCCAACTGAATTTAAAAAGGCAAAAGAAAATAATAAGGGAAAGGGCATAAAAATAGAGAAATCTAATTCCAACCCCGATGAACTTTATATGTATCATCAACCCCCGAAGTCCTTAAGTTGTAACAATGACCCGGGAACCTCTAAACCACCAGGTTTTTCTAAACCAATGTGGATAACGACGGCTCGTATTAGGGGAAAATCATATGTCCCTAGAAACTTGGCAAAACGAACCAAAACCGAAGAAGAAGAAACAAGCGAGTCGGAATAAGATAGTTGTATTCATGTGGTGTAATATATGTAATATAGTGTGCTTATGTTTTATGATATATGTAAAAATTGCTTGTATTAATAAGTATTATTTTTTTATGAATCTAACTCTTGTCTATTTTACAGTATAAAAACGCAAAATGGATAGACAACCCAATATTTTAAGAGACCTACCCGGAGACATGATTGATGAAATCTTGTCTAGAGTCGGTCAGAATTCCTCGGCACAACTATTTAAGGCGAGATCAGTTTGTAAGACATTCGAAGAACGTTCCAAGAATGTCTTGGTTTATAAGAGACTTTCGTTTGAAAGATGGGGGATATCACATTGGGAAACCCATAAGTTACGATGTGTTTACTTTGACGCATATATTGCAGGGAACCCAAATGCTATTTTACGCAATGGGTTAAGAAATTATTTTGACTCAATATATCCGAATATTGGACTTCGTGATTTAGAAAAAGCGGCTAACATGCAACATAAAGAAGCATGTTATGCTTACGGATTAGTAATGTTCGCTTCTCACCAAAGTGAGAACAAGAACATCGGGCTACAACTATTAAACAAAACGTTCCCACAAGTGACGGAGTCGGTAATTGGGGTAAGAAATGAGGTTTTTAGATTGTTACGGGACTGTTGGACATTACGTAACCCTCGTCCCTTTGACGACGTTACAACACGCTGTCTTATCAACGGCCATAACGGTTATGTTGCACAAGACCAAGGATGGGAAGTAGTCCTAGTAAAACCAGAATGCATGACTTGTTTCTGGACGTATGAATTACGTGTCTTTATTGCCTTTGCTGAACGACTTGTGTACTAGCTAGAATTATCTTCACAACTATCTTGTATCAAAGTTATTGTGTGCTATATTTCATGCTTTATGTAAAATAAGCTGTATTGTAAGTTTGTAAAATATTGTATAAAAGTTTGAACGCGAAATATTATTATAATCAGTTTTTCATATAGAATTGTAGTAGTTGAATTGTATATTAGCTACTAAGTATGAACTTAACGGGTAGGTACTACCCAAATTTAAACTTATAAAACGCTAATATGAAGAAAAAGCTTTTATAAATGAGTTCATATTATGCTACGAAATACTATTAACTACTCTTAATATTCTGTATGATTAACTTGTTCCATTTGACTATTTTGAAGGAAATGGCACCGACTACTCGACACACCGTGAATATGAATGAAGAGGAATTCCGTACTTTTCTAGCTTCAAACATAGCCGCAGTACAGGCTGCGCTACATACCAACAATAACCTTGGATCTAGCAGTACAGGAAATCGTGTAGGATGCACCTACAAAGAATTCACTGTCTGCAAACCTTTGGAATTTGATGGAACCGAAGGACCGATCGGATTGAAACGGTGGACCGAGAAGGTCGAATCGGTGTTTGCCATAAGTAAGTGTACTGAAGAGGACAAAGTGAAGTACGCTACGCATACCTTCACAGGTTCTGCGTTAACATGGTGGAATACCTATCTAGAGCAAGTGGGACAAGACGATGCGTACGCACTACCGTGGTCAGCATTCAAGCACTTGATGAACGAGAAGTACCGTCCCAGAACCGAGGTCAATAAACTCAAGACAGAACTTAGAGGGTTACGAACCCAAGGATTTGATATTACCACGTACGAAAGACGATTCACAGAATTGTGCCTATTGTGTCCGGGAGCATTCGAAGATGAGGAAGAGAAGATCGACGCGTTTGTGAAAGGATTACCGGAAAGAATCCAAGAAGATATAAGTTCACACGAGCCCGCCTCCATACAACAGGCATGTAGAATGGCTCACAAACTAGCGAACCAGATTGAAGAAAGAATTAAAGAACAGACTGCTGAAGAGGCCAATGTGAAGCAAGTCAAAAGAAAGTGGGAGGAAAACGGTGATAAGAATCACCAATACAACAACAACAGCAATTATAACAATAATCGCAACAACTATCCTAACAATCACATCATCAATCGCAACTACAACAAACGACCCAACAACAACAACAACAACAACCACAACAATCATCTTAACAACAATAATAACCGCAACAACAACAACAATCAGAAGTAGCTATGCCAAAGGTGTGAAAAGTATCACTCGGGGTTCTGCACCAAATTTTGCAACAAGTGTAAAAGAAATGGTCATAGCGCGGCGAAGTGTGATGTCTACGGACCAGGGGTTAACAGAACGAAAGGAACAAATGGTGTCGGAACGAGTAATGGCGGAGCAAGTAGTGTCGGAGCAAGTTATGCCAATATAGTTTGTTATAAATGTGGAAAACCGGGCCACATTATTAGAAATTGCCCGAACCAGGAGAACACGAATGGACAAGGCCGCAGAAGAGTTTTCAATATTAATGCGGCAGAGGCACAGGAAGACCCGGAGCTTGTTACGGGTACGTTTCTTATTGACAATAAATCTGCTTACGTTTTATTTGATTCGGGTGCGGATAGAAGCTATATGAGTAGAGATTTTTGTGCTAAATTAAGTTGTCCATTGACGCCTTTGGATAGTAAATTTTTACTCGAATTAGCAAATGGTAAATTAATTTCAGCAGATAATATATGTCGGAATCGAGAAATTAAACTGGTTAGCGAAACATTTAAGATTGATTTGATACCAGTAGAGTTAGGGAGTTTTGATGTGATAATCGGTATGGACTGGTTGAAAGAAGTGAAAGCAGAGATCGTTTGTTACAAAAATGCAATTCGCATTATACGAGCAAAAGGAAAACCCTTAATGGTGTACGGAGAAAAGGGCAACACGAAGCTACATCTTATTAGTAATTTGAAGGCACAAAAACTAATAAGAAAAGGTTGCTATGCTGTTCTAGCACACGTCGAGAAAGTACAAACTGAAGAAAAGAGCATCAATGATGTTCCCATCGCAAAAGAATTTTCCGATGTATTTCCGAAAGAATTACCGGGATTACCCCCACATCGATCCGTTGAATTTCAAATAGATCTTGTACCAGGAGCTGCACCAATAGCTCGTGCTCCTTACAGACTCGCACCCAGCGAGATGAAAGAACTACAAAGCCAATTACAAGAACTTTTAGAGCGTGGTTTCATTCGACCAAGCACATCACCGTGGGGAGCTCCTGTTTTGTTTGTCAAGAAGAAAGATGGTACATTCAGGTTGTGTATCGACTACCGAGAGTTGAACAAACTTACCATCAAGAACCGCTACCCACTACCGAGAATCGACGACTTATTTGATCAACTACAAGGCTCGTCTGTTTATTCAAAGATTGACTTACATTCCGGGTATCATCAAATGCGGGTGAAAGAAGATGATATTCCAAAGACTGCTTTCAGAACACGTTACGGTCATTACGAGTTTATGGTCATGCCGTTTGGTTTAACTAATGCACCAGCTGTGTTCATGGACCTTATGAACCGAGTGTGTGGACCATACCTTGACAAGTTTGTCATTGTTTTCATTGATGACATACTTATTTACTCAAAGAATGACCAAGAACACGGTGAACATTTGAGAAAGATGTTAGAAGTATTGAGGAAGGAAGAATTGTACGCTAAGTTTTCAAAGTGTGCATTTTGGTTGGAAGAAGTTCAATTCCTCGGTCACATAGTGAACAAAGAAGGTATTAAGGTGGATCCGGCAAAGATAGAAACTGTTGAAAAGTGGGAAACCCCGAAAACTCCGAAACACATACGCCAGTTTTTAGGACTAGCTGGTTACTACAGAAGGTTCATCCAAGACTTTTCCAGAATAGCAAAACCCTTGACTGCATTAACGCATAAAGGGAAGAAATTTGAATGGAATGATGAACAAGAGAAAGCGTTTCAGTTATTGAAGAAAAAGCTAACTACGGCACCTATATTGTCATTGCCTGAAGGGAATGATGATTTTGTGATTTATTGTGACGCATCAAAGCAAGGTCTCGGTTGTGTATTAATGCAACGAACAAAGGTGATTGCTTATGCGTCTAGACAATTGAAGATTCACGAACAAAACTATACGACGCATGATTTGGAATTAGGCGCGGTTGTTTTTGCATTAAAGACTTGGAGGCACTACTTATATGGGGTCAAAAGTATTATATATACCGACCACAAAAGTCTTCAACACCTATTTAATCAGAAACAACTGAATATGAGGCAGCGTAGGTGGATTGAATTGTTGAATGATTACGACTTTGAGATTCGTTACCACCCGGGGAAGGCAAATGTGGTAGCTGATGCCTTGAGCAGGAAGGACAGGGAACCCATTCGAGTAAAATCTATGAATATAATGATTCATAATAACCTTACTACTCAAATAAAGGAGGCGCAACAAGGAGTTTTAAAAGAGGGAAATTTAAAGGATGAAATACCCAAGGGATCGGAGAAGCATCTTAATATTCAGGAAGACGGAACCCGGTATAGGGCTGAAAGGATTTGGGTACCAAAATTTGGAGATATGAGAGAAATGGTACTTAGAGAAGCTCATAAAACCAGATACTCAATACATCCTGGAACGGGGAAGATGTACAAGGATATCAAGAAACATTTTTGGTGGCCGGGTATGAAAGCCGATGTTGCTAAATATGTAGGAGAATGTTTGACGTGTTCTAAGGTCAAAGCTGAGCATCAGAAACCATCAGGTCTACTTCAACAACCCGAAATCCCGGAATGGAAATGGGAAAACATTACCATGGATTTCATCACTAAATTGCCAAGGACTGCAAGTGGTTTTGATACTATTTGGGTAATAGTTGATCGTCTCACCAAATCAGCACACTTCCTGCCAATAAGAGAAGATGACAAGATGGAGAAGTTAGCACGACTGTATTTGAAGGAAGTCGTCTCCAGACATGGAATACCAATCTCTATTATCTCTGATAGGGATGGCAGATTTATTTCAAGATTCTGGCAGACATTACAGCAAGCATTAGGAACTCGTCTAGACATGAGTACTGCCTATCATCCACAAACTGATGGGCAGAGCGAAAGGACGATACAAATGCTTGAAGACATGCTACGAGCATGTGTTATTGATTTCGGAAACAGTTGGGATCGACATCTACCGTTAGCAGAATTTTCCTACAACAACAGCTACCATTCAAGCATTGAGATGGTGCCGTTTGAAGCACTTTATGGTAGAAAGTGCAGGTCTCCAATTTGTTGGAGTGAAGTGGGGGATAGACAGATTACGGGTCCGGAGATTATACAAGAAACTACAGAGAAGATCATCCAAATTCAACAACGGTTGAAAACCGCCCAAAGTCGACAAAAGAGCTACGCTGACATTAAAAGAAAAGATATAGAATTTGAAATTGGAGAGATGGTCATGCTTAAAGTTGCACCTTGGAAAGGCGTTGTTCAATTTGGTAAACGAGGGAAATTAAATCCAAGGTATATTGGACCATTCAAGATTATTGATCGTGTCGGACCAGTAGCTTACCGACTAGAGTTACCTCAACAACTCGCGGCTGTACATAACACTTTCCACGTCTCGAATTTGAAGAAATGTTTTGCTAAAGAAGATCTCACTATTCCGTTAGATGAAATCCAAATCAACGAAAAACTTCAATTCATCGAAGAACCCGTCGAAATAATGGATCGTGAGGTTAAAAGACTTAAGCAAAACAAGATACCAATTGTTAAGGTTCGATGGAATGCTCGTAGAGGACCCGAGTTCACCTGGGAGCGTGAAGATCAGATGAAGAAGAAATACCCACATCTATTTCCAGAAGATTCGTCAACACCTTCAACAGCTTAAAATTTCGGGACGAAATTTATTTAACGGGTAGGTACTGTAGTGACCCGAACTTTTCCATGTTTATATATATTAATTGAGATTGATATTTACATGATTAAATGTTTCCAATATGTTAAGTAATCAAATTTGTTAAGACTTGATTAATTGAAATATGTTTCATATAGACAATTGACCACCCAAGTTGACCGGCGATTCACGAACGTTAAAACTTGTAAAAACTATATGATGACATATATATGGATATATATATAGTTAACATGATACTATGATAAGTAAATATATCATTAAGTATATTAACAATGAACTATATATGTAAAAACAATACTACTAACTTAATGATTTTTAAACGAGACATATATGTAACGATTATCGTTGTAAAGACATTTAATGTATATATATCATATTAAGAGATATTCATACATGATAATATCATGATAATATAATAATTTAAAATCTCATTTGATATTATAAACATTGGGTTAACAACATTTAACAAGATCGTTAACCTAAAGGTTTCAAAACAACACTTACATGTAACGACTAACGATGACTTAACGACTCAGTTAAAATGTATATACATGTAGTGTTTTTAATATGTATTTATACACTTTTGAAAGACTTCAATACACTTATCAAAATACTTCTACTTAACAAAAATGCTTACAATTACATCCTCGTTCAGTTTCATCAACAATTCTACTCGTATGCACCCGTATTCGTACTCGTACAATACACAGCTTTTAGATGTATGTACTATTGGTATATACACTCCAATGATCAGCTCTTAGCAGCCCATGTGAGTCACCTAACACATGTGGGAACCATCATTTAGCAACTAGCATGAAATATCTCATAAAATTACAAAAATATGAGTAATCATTCATGACTTATTTACATGAAAACAAAATAACATATCCTTTATATCTAATCCATACACCAACGACCAAAAACACCTACAAACACTTTCATTCTTCAATTTTCTTCATCTAATTGATCTCTCTCAATTTCTATCTTCAAGTTCTAAGTGTTCTTCATAAATTCCAAAAGTTCTAGTTTCATAAAATCAAGAATACTTTCAAGTTTGCTAGCTCACTTCCAATCTTGTAAGGTGATCATCCAACCTCAAGAAATCTTTGTTTCTTACAGTAGGTTATCATTCTAATACAAGGTAATAATCATATTCAAACTTTGGTTCAATTTCTATAACTATAACAATCTTATTTTAAGTGATGATCTTACTTGAACTTGTTTTCGTGTCATGATGCTGCTTCAAGAACTTCGAGCCATCCAAGGATCCATTGAAGCTAGATCCATTTTTTTCTTTTCCAGTAGGTTTATCCAAGGAACTTAAGGTAGTAATGATGTTCATAACATCATTCGATTCATACATATAAAGCTATCTTATTCGAAGGTTTAAACTTGTAATCACTAGAACATAGTTTAGTTAATTCTAAACTTGTTCGCAAACAAAAGTTAATCCTTCTAACTTGACTTTTAAAATCAACTAAACACATGTTCTATATCTATATGATATGCTAACTTAATGATTTGAAACCTGGAAACACGAAAAACACCGTAAAACCGGATTTACGCCGTCGTAGTAACACCGCGGGCTGTTTTGGGTTAGTTAATTAAAAACTATGATAAACTTTGATTTAAAAGTTGTTATTCTGAGAAAATGATTTTTATTATGAACATGAAACTATATCCAAAAATTATGGTTAAACTCAAAGTGGAAGTATGTTTTCTAAAATGGTCATCTAGACGTCGTTCTTTCGACTGAAATGACTACCTTTACAAAAACGACTTGTAACTTATTTTTCCGACTATAAACCTATACTTTTTCTGTTTAGATTCATAAAATAGAGTTCAATATGAAACCATAGCAATTTGATTCACTCAAAACGGATTTAAAATGAAGAAGTTATGGGTAAAACAAGATTGGATAATTTTTCTCATTTTAGCTACGTGAAAATTGGTAACAAATCTATTCCAACCATAACTTAATCAACTTGTATTGTATATTATGTAATCTTGAGATACCATAGACACGTATACAATGTTTCGACCTATCATGTCGACACATCTATAAATATTTCGGAACAACCATAGACACTCTATATGTGAATGTTGGAGTTAGCTATACAGGGTTGAGGTTGATTCCAAAATATATATAGTTTGAGTTGTGATCAATACTGAGATACGTATACACTGGGTCGTGGATTGATTCAAGATAATATTTATCGATTTATTTCTGTACATCTAACTGTGGACAACTAGTTGTAGGTTATTAACGAGGACAGCTGACTTAATAAACTTAAAACATCAAAATATATTAAAAGTGTTGTAAATATATTTTGAACATACTTTGATATACATGTATATATTGTTATAGGTTCGTGAATCAACCAGTGGCCAAGTCTTACTTCCCGACGAAGTAAAAATCTTTGAAAGTGAGTTATAGTCCCACTTTTAAAATCTAATATTTTTGGGATGAGAATACATGCAGGTTTTATAAATGATTTACAAAATAGACACAAGTACGTGAAACTACATTCTATGGTTGAATTATCAAAATCGAATATGCCCCTTTTTATTAAGTCTGGTAATCTAAGAATTAGGGAACAGACACCCTAATTGACGCGAATCCTAAAGATAGATCTATTGGGCCTAACAAACCCCATCCAAAGTACCGGATGCTTTAGTACTTCGAAATTTATATCATATCCGAAGGGTGTCCCGGAATGATGGGGATATTCTTATATATGCATCTTGTTAATGTCGGTTACCAGGTGTTCACCATATGAATGATTTTTATCTCTATGTATGGGATGTGTATTGAAATATGAAATCTTGTGGTCTATTATTATGATTTGATATATATAGGTTAAACCTATAACTCACCAACATTTTTGTTGACGTTTAAAGCATGTTTATTCTCAGGTGAATACTAAGAGCTTCCGCTGTTGCATACTAAAATAAGGACAATATTTGGAGTCCATATTTGTATGATATTGTGTAAAAACTGCATTCAAGAAACTTATTTTGTTGTAACATATTTGTATTGTAAACCATTATGTAATGGTCGTGTGTAAACAGGATATTTAAGATTATCATTATTTGATAATCTACATAAAGCTTTTTAAACCTTTATTGATGAAATAAAGGTTATGGTTTGTTTTAAAATGAATGCAGTCTTTGAAAAACGTCTCATATAGAGGTCAAAACCTCGCAACGAAATCAATTAATATGGAACGTTTTTAATCAATAAGAACGGGACATTTCAGTTTTAGACGATCTCTGATGTGTTTAATGAATTCTCCAAGACTCATTTTCATGTTGATGTCATCAAACTTGCTTTGACGGAACTTGAGATACTTCAGTGCAGCCTTGAGTGTTCCATCTGAATATATGAGTATCCCTTTCGTTCGGATGAAAACCTTTTCTTTCTGAGAATTAACAAACACAAACCCTTCTGGTTCAAACTGTATTTGAAACATTCCCATGTCCTCCAGTTCCTCTAGAAATTGATCCAGACATGTTATTCAAATCTTTTTCCTTTTAGCTCCGAGACCGATTTGAAAGTCCTCACGTCTCATCAGCTCAATTGTTTCCATCATGTATCTCTTCACAGCTTCCAAAGCTTGAGTTTTAGCATAAGGTCGATTGGTGAGAATACTGAGGTAGTTGTAGATGTGAATGATGTTAAGCATATCCAGATTTTGAAAATTAGCCTCCATAAACTTGTACTCTTTCTCATCTTCTCTAATAACATGGAACTGATTGATGACATCTTTCTTCACACTTATATTTACTCCAATTCAAGTAATATCTAACACTTCTGATAACCGATACTTTCTTTGTAACCACAAATCATCTTCATTTCGGTTAACATGTTTCCTCCACATAAACTGATACCAGTTTCTTTCATTAGCTGGAAGTAATTATGAACCAATATAGGTAAACCTCTCACTTCTTGGAGTCTCATTAATTCGTAAGATCTTATAAGCATTTTCTTCGATGAATTTGTTTCTCAAAGTCATGAAATCATGTTCAACTCCCAATTTTAGTCGATGATCCCGATTCTTGAAAAATAAACCGTTACTGTATTTAAACCAGCAATTCACTGTAGAACTTGTTGTTGTTGCACCAGAAGTTGAACTCTCATTATCATTGGTTGGATTTGTACTGGATGATGCAGGTTGTTCTGAAGGATTTTTTGCATTTTTAGTTGGAACATTATCTTCTTCAATATGATTAAAGATTTCATCCATGTTTAGATTTTCATATTGATCCCCACCATCTTCATCAGTAGAATCCTCCTCATCATCACTTTGAATATCTGGTTCAAGATTCCCTTCATCAACCATCTATACATCATCAGGTATAGTAGATATTGAAGACAGTGTACTTAGAATGACAAACCCATATCATCTATTTCCTTAAGATAAAAGTCACTTAAGTTCAAATCCTCATCAATTTGTCCACATTCAACCTCAGCTTGAGTTGTTTGCAAAATTAGTATAATCATTTGCTCAGACTCTGCATTCTCAATCACATCATCATGAGTTTGCATCGCCTCAGATTCAACATTAACCATTTGAGCTTATGAAGTTGAAGCAGACCTCGTACCACCACCCCTAGATGAAATATTCACCGTAAGAAATTCTCCATCTCCTATGTCCTCCTCATGGCTATTCTGAGGATCAGAATCATCATGTTCATCATCGCAGTGAGGACTTAATGGAGAAGAGCAGGAATTAAGTGGTTGCCTTAAATGAGTACGAAACATAGCTTGGAGCGAAGGACGTCGAAGAACATCAAGATTGATCAAGATAAGCCGGACCTCCAGGACCTGTTTGACGTTGAGGCAATACAACATCACTACGATGAAGTATATCAAGAGGATTTCCAGCCGATATGCAGGGTGCCTTTTCAAGGTTTTTCGGCTCCCCTTCGGCTGTCCTGGACTTCAATGATTTAGTTTCCTCAATCGATTGAGTCAACGCAGATTTTACTACAGAGGAAGACTTTACTTTCTTTTGAGATGCCGAAGCACCTTTACTGGTGGAATTTATTCTTAAATCCTGATTAAGTTAGATGGACTGATTGGTCTTTTTACCATTCGTGCTTTCAGCTCTCTTTCCTACCGAAGCTGAAACCTCATTTAGTGTAGGGCTTACTATTATTATTGGATGTGATATGGAGATGGGTGAAGGTGACCTAGTTGGCTCTAAGTCTTGGTCCGTATCACCAATGGTTGTAGTAACTGTTGAGTGAACGATAGGAGTTGAAGTCCTAGATCTAGTTGCGCATTAGGTTGGCGGAGTCTGAATCATCTCATCTTAAATATATCATGTCCTCTTCTTCGTTAGTTCGGGAGATGACTCAGTTGCTGACGAATCAGTAACACTCCCCTCAGGTGTAGTTGAGATGGTAGGTTCATCCCTAAGTGGACTAGGCTCTCTGATCCTCACGGGTTGAGCAGGTCGAATAACCCTAGGGCATTTTAGATTAATCCTAAGTGAGGTGGAAGCTGGTCCGGGTTGAGCTACGAGTTCTTCTACAACCTCTGGGGCTGGAACCACATCTGGTTCAACTGGTTCTTGTTGTGCTGGGTTCGGAAGAGGTATCCCTACCGCCTCATAGTATACATGGATTCTGGCATCTAAGGGATTCACCAACCTCACCAACCAATCTGGTATTGGTGCCGTAAATGGATTGTCAGATAGCACCGGAGTATTCATCTTTACCTCCGCAAAGCGTACCATATGCATGCCCTGTGTACCTGGAACAGGAATATTTGCATTTCTGCAAGCAGTTATAGCATCATGAATAAAGATACAGAAAAACCTTTCGCAAGGAACATAGGCATTCCTTGTCTTATCCACTTGAGCCTGTGCCAGATTCGACAACAATTCTGCATAATTTGGGTTTTCTAGTCTAGTGGATGAGCAGAACAGCTTCAACATCGAGACCATCCAACTATCATATCCAATACGTGTCATCAGAAAACACCGGTTGATGATCGAGAAGATCACATACCACCTGAAGTGCAAGTACTTCTTTTGAAACTTAGCAGGTGTAACCAAGGTATCTCCACTATATCCCAGCTGAAAAATAGAGTTCATTATTTGCTGAGTGGAAGGAAAAGCAGGAGCATTTTGAACAAGAGGAAGCTAAAAGATCCGCCTGAAGTCAGCTTTTGTAATTCTCCTTAAACCATTCACATTTCTGAGCACAAATTCAAATCTAGCTGGTTCTCCTTGTGGATTTTCAGCAGTAGGTTGTGTGGCCTCGACAAATTTGATAATTCTGTTAAGAAGTCTCAAATCTGTATCAGACACACTGACAGTAGTACTTAAGGCAGCCCAGAGTTGATGCCTTTCCAGAATAGCAAGCCAAAAGTTTCCAGGAATGTTGGTTTCAGCGTTGATAAAGTGATTGTTCGTCATCTGGCTATTTAATAAGAAATAGAAGACCACAATATGTTTAACATTAAGCACATATCTCTATTCTTATTTCCTTTGAAGTCCTTTGTATTTTTCAATTTTATGGTTTTTATAAGTTATAAAAATCATTTATTTCATTTATTCACAAGTATTTGACAAACATGATATCCAATTTAAGCATTCAAACATTTAATACAAGTATCATGATTAATCAAATAATAAAACCAAAAATCCAATCAACACTTAGTCATTTTTTAAAATCATGAGCAGATTCGGTAACTTTGAAATTTTGTAAATTCAGTTACTAAATATGCTTTTCTTTTCACTTTGATGAACTAGATTAAGCATGCAAATTTTAAAATTCAAACCATGAAGTTTTAAGGTGAAATATCCCGTTCATATTGATTATAAACGTTCCATATTAATTGATTTCGTTGCGAGGTTTTGACCTCTATATGAGACGTTTTTCAAAGACTGCATTCATTTTTAAAACAACCATAACCTTTATTTTAACAATAAAGGTTTTAAAAGCATTACGTAGATTATCAAATAATGATAATCTAAAATATACTGTTTACACATGACCATTACATAATGGTTTACAATAGAAATATATTACATCGACATATGTTTCTTGAATGCAGTTTTTACACAATATCATACAAACATGGACTCCAAATCTTGTCCTTATTTTAGTATGCAACAGCGGAAGCTCTTAGTATTCACCTGAGAATAAACATGCTTTAAACGTCAACAAAAATGTTGGTGAGTTATAGGTTTAACCTATATATATCAAATCGTAACAATAGACCACAAGATTTCATATTTCAATACACATCCCATATATAGAGATAAAAATCATTCATATGGTGAACACCTGGTAACCGACATTAACAAGATGCATATATAAGAATATCTCCATCATTCCGGGACACCCTTCGGATATGATATAAATTTTGAAGTACTAAAGCATCCGGTACTTTGGATGGGGTTTGTTAGGCCCAATAGATCTATCTTTAGGATTCGTGTCAATTAGGGTGTCTGTTCCCTAATTCTTAGATTACCAGACTTAATTAAAAGGGGCATATTCAATTTTGATAATTCAACCATAGAATGTAGTTTCACGTACTTGTGTCTATTTTGTAAATCATTTATAAAACCTGCATGTATTCTCATCCCAAAAATATTAGATTTTAAAAGTGGGACTATAACTCACTTTCACAGATATTTCCTTCCTCGGAAATAAGACTTGGCCACGGATCGATTCATGAACCTATACAAATATGTACATATATATCAAAGTATGATCAAAATATAATTACAACCATTTTTATTATGTTTTAAAGATTTGAGTGTATTAAGTCAGCTGTCCTCGTTAATAACCTACAACTAGTTGTCCACAGTTAGATGTACAGAAATAAATCGATATATATTATCTTGAATCAATCCACGACCCAGTGTATACACGTCTTAGGCTAGATCTGAAATGTCCCGTTCTTATTGATTAAAAACGTTCCATATTAATTGATTTCGTTGCGAGGTTTTGACCTCTATATGAGACGTTTTTCAAAGACTGCATTCATTTTAAAACAAACCATAACCTTTATTTCATCAATAAAGGTTTAAAAAGCTTTACGTAGATTATCAAATAATGATAATCTAAAATATCCTGTTTACACACGACCATTACATAATGGTTTACAATACAAATATGTTACAACAAAATAAGTTTCTTGAATGCAGTTTTTACACAATATCATACAAGCATGGACTCCAAATCTCGTCCTTATTTAAGTATGCGATAGCGGAAGCTCTTAATAATCACCTGAGAATAAACATGCTTAAAACGTCAACAAAAATGTTGGTGAGTTATAGGTTTAACCTATATATATCAAATCATAATAATAGACCACAAGATTTCATATTTCAATACACATCCCATACATAGAGATAAAAATCATTCATATGGTGAACACCTGGTAACCGACAATAACAAGATGCATATATAAGAATATCCCCATCATTCCGGGACACCCTTCGGATATGATATAAATTTCGAAGTACTAAAGCATCCGGTACTTTGGATGGGGTTTGTTAGGCCCAATAGATCTATCTTTAGGATTCGCGTCAATTAGGGTGTCTGTTCCCTAATTCTTAGATTACCAGACTTAATAAAAAGGGGCATATTCGATTTCGATAATTCAACCATAGAATGTAGTTTCACGTACTTGTGTCTATTTTGTAAATCATTTATAAAACCTGCATGTATTCTCATCCCAAAAATATTAGATTTTAAAAGTGGGACTATAACTCACTTTCACAGATTTTTACTTCGTCGGGAAGTAAGACTTGGCCACTGTTGATTCACGAACCTATAACAATATATACATATATATTAAAGTATGTTCAAAATATATTTACAACACTTTTAATATATTTTGATGTTTTAAGTTTATTAAGTCAGCTGTCCTCGTTAGTAACCTATAACTAGTTGTCCACAGTTAGATGTACAGAAATAAATCGATAAATATTATCTTGAATCAATCCACGACCCAGTGTATACGTATCTCAGTATTGATCACAACTCAAACTATATATATTTTGGAATCAACCTCAACCCTGTATAGCTAACTCCAACATTCACATATAGAGTGTCTATGGTTGTTCCGAAATATATATAGATGTGTCGACATGATAGGTCGAAACATTGTATACGTGTCTATGGTATCTCAAGATTATATAATATACAATACAAGTTGATTAAGTTATGGTTGGAATAGATTTGTTACCAATTTTCACGTAGCTAAAATGAGAAAAATTATCCAATCTTGTTTTACCCATAAGTTCTCCATTTTAAATCCGTTTTGAGTGAATCAAATTGCTATGGTTTCATATTGAACTCTATTTTATGAATCTAAACAGAAAAAGTATAGGTTTATAGTCTGAAAAATAAGTTACAAGTCATTTTTGTAAAGGTAGTCATTTCAGTCGAAAGAACGACGTCTAGATGACCATTTTAGAAAACATACTTCCACTTTGAGTTTAACCATAATTTTTGGATATAGTTTCATGTTCATAATAAAAATCATTTTCTCAGAATAACAACTTTTAAATCAAAGTTTATCATAGTTTTTAATTAACTAACCCAAAACAGCCCGCGGTGTTACTACGACGGCGTAAATCCGGTTTTACGGTGTTTTTCGTGTTTCCAGGTTTTAAATCATTAAGTTAGCATATCATATAGATATAGAACATGTGTTTAGTTGATTTTAAAAGTCAAGTTAGAAGGATTAACTTTTGTTTGCGAACAAGTTTAGAATTCACTAAACTATGTTCTAGTGATTACAAGTTTAAACCTTCGAATAAGATAGCTTTATATGTATGAATCGAATGATGTTATGAACATCATTACTACCTTAATTTCCTTGGATAAACCTACTGGAAAAGAGAAAAATGGATCTAGCTTCAATGGATCCTTGGATGGCTCGAAGTTCTTGAAGCAGAATCATGACACGAAAACAAGTTCAAGTAAGATCATCACTTGAAATAAGATTGTTATAGTTATAGAAATTGAACCAAAGTTTGAATATGATTATTACCTTGTATTAGAATGATAACCTACTGTAAGAAACAAAGATTTCTTGAGGTTGGATGATCACCTTACAAGATTGGAAGTGAGCTAGCAAACTTGAAAGTATTCTTGATTTTATGAAACTAGAACTTTTGGAATTTATGAAGAACACTTAGAAGTTGAAGATAGAACTTGAGAGAGATCAATTAGATGAAGAAAATTGAAGAATGAAAGTGTTTGTAGGTGTTTTTGGTCGTTGGTGTATGGATTAGATATAAAGGATATGTTATTTTGTTTTCATGTAAATAAGTCATGAATGATTACTCATATTTTTGTAATTTTATGAGATATTTCATGCTAGTTGCCAAATGATGGTTCCCACATGTGTTAGGTGACTCACATGGGCTGCTAAGAGCTGATCATTGGAGTGTATATACCAATTGTACATACATCTAAAAGCGGTGTATTGTACGAGTACGAATACGGGTGCATACGAGTAGAATTGTTGATGAAACTGAACGAGGATGTAATTGTAAGGATTTTTGTTAAGTAGAAGTATTTTGATAAGTGTCTTGAAGTCTTTCAAATGTGTATGAATACATATTAAAACACTACATGTATATACATTTTAACTGAGTCGTTAAGTCATCGTTAGTCGTTACATGTAAATGTTGTTTTGAAACCTTTAGGTTAACGATCTTGTTAAATGTTGTTAACCCAATGTTTATAATATCAAAAGAGATTTTAAATTATTATATTATCATGATATTATGATGTACGAATATCTCTTAATATGATATATATACATTAAATGTCGTTACAACGATAATCGTTACATATATGTCTCGTTTCAAAATCATTAAGTTAGTAGTCTTGTTTTTACATATGTAGTTCATTGTTAATATAATTAATGATATGTTTACTTATCATAATATCATGTTAACTATATATATAACCATATATATGTCATCATATAGTTTTTACAAGTTTTAACGTTCGTGAATCACCGGTCAACTTGGGTGGTCAATTGTCTATATGAAACCTATTTCAATTAATCAAGTCTTAACAAGTTTGATTGCTTAACATGTTGGAAACATTTAATCATGTAAATATCAATCTCAATTAATATATATAAACATGGAAAAGTTCGGGTCACTACAGTACCTACCCGTTAAATAAATTTCGTCCCGAAATTTTAAGCTGTTGAAGGTGTTGACGAATCTTCTGGAAATAGATGCGGGTATTTCTTCTTCATCTGATCTTCACGCTCCCAGGTGAACTCGGGTCCTCTACGAGCATTCCATCGAACCTTAACAATTGGTATCTTGTTTTGCTTAAGTCTTTTAACCTCACGATCCATTATTTCGACGGGTTCTTCGATGAATTGAAGTTTTTCGTTGATTTGGATTTCATCTAACGGAATAGTGAGATCTTCTTTAGCAAAACATTTCTTCAAATTCGAGACGTGGAAAGTGTTATGTACAGCCGCGAGTTGTTGAGGTAACTCAAGTCGGTAAGCTACTGGTCCAACACGATCAATAATCTTGAATGGTCCAATATACCTTGGATTTAATTTCCCTCGTTTACCAAATCGAACAACGCCTTTCCAAGGTGCAACTTTAAGCATGACCATCTCTCCAATTTCAAATTCTATATCTTTTCTTTTAATGTCAGCGTAGCTCTTTTGTCGACTTTGGGCGGTTTTCAACCGTTGTTGAATTTGGATGATCTTCTCGGTAGTTTCTTGTATAATCTCCGGACCCGTAATCTGTCTATCCCCCACTTCACTCCAACAAATCGGAGACCTGCACTTTATACCATAAAGTGCTTCAAACGGCGCCATCTCAATGCTTGAATGGTAGCTGTTGTTGTAGGAAAATTCTGCTAATGGTAGATGTCGATCCCAACTGTTTCCGAAATCAATAACACATGCTCGTAGCATGTCTTCAAGCGTTTGTATCGTCCTTTCGCTCTGCCCATCAGTTTGTGGATGATAGGCAGTACTCATGTCTAGACGAGTTCCTAATGCTTGCTGTAATGTCTGCCAGAATCTTGAAATAAATCTGCCATCCCTATCAGAGATAATAGAGATTGGTATTCCATGTCTGGAGATGACTTCCTTCAAATACAGTCGTGCTAACTTCTCCATCTTGTCATCTTCTCTTATTGGCAGGAAGTGTGCTGATTTGGTGAGACGATCAACTATTACCCAAATAGTATCAAAACCACTTGCAGTCCTTGGCAATTTAGTGATGAAATCCATGGTAATGTTTTCCCATTTCCATTCCAGGATTTCGGGTTGTTGAAGTAGACCTGATGGTTTCTGATGCTCAGCTTTGACCTTAGAACACGTCAAACATTCTCCTACGTATTTAGCAACATCGGCTTTCATACCCGGCCACCAAAAATGTTTCTTGAGATCCTTGTACATCTTTCCCGTTCCAGGATGTATTGAGTATCTGGTTTTATGAGCTTCTCTAAGTACCATTTCTCTCATATCTCCAAATTTTGGTACCCAAATCCTTTCAGCCCTATACCGGGTTCCGTCTTCCCGAATATTAAGATGCTTCTCCGATCCTTTGGGTATTTCATCCTTTAAATTTCCCTCTTTTAAAACTCCTTGTTGCGCCTCCTTTATTTGAGTAGTAATGTTATTATGAATCATTATATTCATAGATTTTACTCGAATGGGTTCTCTGTCCTTCCTGCTCAAGGCATCGGCTACCACATTTGCCTTCCCCGGGTGGTAACGAATCTCAAAGTCGTAATCATTCAATAATTCAATCCACCTACGCTGCCTCATATTCAGTTGTTTCTGATTAAATATGTGTTGAAGACTTTTGTGGTCGGTATATATAATACTTTTGACCCCATATAAGTAGTGCCTCCAAGTCTTTAATGCAAAAACAACCGCGCCTAATTCCAAATCATGCGTCGTATAATTTTGTTCGTGAATCTTCAATTGTCTAGACGCATAAGCAATCACCTTCGTTCGTTGCATTAATACACAACCGAGACCTTGCTTTGATGCATCACAATAAATCACAAAATCATTATTCCCTTCAGGCAATGACAATATAGGTGCCGTAGTTAGCTTTTTCTTCAATAACTGAAACGCTTTCTCTTGTTCATCATTCCATTCAAATTTCTTCCCTTTATGCGTTAATGCAGTCAAGGGTTTTGCTATTCTGGAAAAGTCTTGGATGAACCTTCTGTAGTAACCAGCTAGTCCTAAAAACTGGCGTATGTGTTTCGGAGTTTTCGGGGTTTCCCACTTTTCAACAGTTTCTATCTTTGCCGGATCCACCTTAATACCTTCTTTGTTCACTATGTGACCGAGGAATTGAACTTCTTCCAACCAAAATGCACACTTTGAAAATTTAGCGTACAATTCTTCCTTCCTCAATACTTCTAACACCTTTCTCAAATGTTCACCGTGTTCTTGGTCATTCTTTGAGTAAATAAGTATGTCATCAATGAAAACAATGACAAACTTGTCAAGGTATGGTCCACACACTCGGTTCATAAGGTCCATGAACACAGCTGGTGCATTAGTTAAACCAAACGGCATGACCATAAACTCGTAATGACCGTAACGTGTTCTGAAAGCAGTCTTTGGAATATCATCTTCTTTCACCCGCATTTGATGATACCCGGAACGTAAGTCAATCTTTGAATAAACAGACGAGCCTTGTAGTTGATCAAATAAGTCGTCGATTCTCGGTAGTGGGTAGCGGTTCTTGATGGTAAGTTTGTTCAACTCTCGGTAGTCGATACACAACCTGAATGTACCATCTTTCTTCTTGACAAACAAAACAGGAGCTCCCCACGGTGATGTGCTTGGTCGAATGAAACCACGCTCTAAAAGTTCTTGTAATTGGCTTTGTAGTTCTTTCATCTCGCTGGGTGCGAGTCTGTAAGGAGCACGAGCTATTGGTGCAGCTCCTGGTACAAGATCTATTTGAAATTCAACGGATCGATGTGGGGGTAATCCCGGTAATTCTTTCGGAAATACATCGGGAAATTCTTTTGCAATGGGAACATCATTGATGCTCTTTTCTTCAGTTTGTACTTTCTCGACGTGTGCTAGAACAGCATAGCAACCTTTTCTTATTAGTTTTTGTGCCTTCAAATTACTAATAAGATGTAGCTTCGTGTTGCCCTTTTCTCCGTACACCATTAAGGGTTTTCCTTTTTCTCGTATAATGCGAATTGCATTTTTGTAACAAACGATCTCCGCTTTCACTTCTTTCAACCAGTCCATACCGATTATCACATCAAAACTCCCTAACTCTACTGGTATCAAATCAATCTTAAATGTTTCGCTAACCAGTTTAATTTCTCGATTCCGACATATATTATCTGCTGAAATTAATTTACCATTTGCTAATTCGAGTAAAAATTTACTATCCAAAGGCGTCAATGGAGAACTTAATTTAGCACAAAAATCTCTACTCATATAGCTTCTATCCGCACCCGAATCAAATAAAACGTAAGCAGATTTATTGTCAATAAGAAACGTACCCGTAACAAGCTCCGGGTCTTCCTGTGCCTCTACCGCATTAATATTGAAAACTCTTCCACGGCCTTGTCCATTCGTGTTCTCTTGGTTCGGGCAATTTCTAATAATGTGGCCTGGTTTTCCACATTTATAACAAACTACATTGGCATAACTTGCTCCAACACTACTTGCTCCGCCATTACTCGTTCCGACACCATTTGTTCCTTTCGTTCTATTAACCCCTGGTCCGTAGACCTCACACTTCACCGCGCTATGACCATTTCTTTTACACTTGTTGCAAAATTTGGTGCAGAACCCCGAGTGATTCTTTTCACACCTTTGGCATAGCTGCTTCTGATTGTTGTTGTTGTTGCGGTTATTATTGTTGTTGGGATGATTGTTGTAGTTGCTGTTATTGTTGTTGTTGTTGTTGTTGTTGGGCCGTTTGTTGTAGTTGCGATTGATGTTGCGATTGTTGGGATAATTGTTGCGATTATTGTTGTAATTGCTGTTGTTGTTGTATTGGTGATTCTTATCACCGTTTTCCTCCCACTTTCTTTTGACTTGCTTCACATTGGCCTCTTCAGCAGTCTGTTCTTTAATTCTTTCTTCAATCTGGTTCACTAGTTTGTGAGCCATTCTACATGCCTGTTGTATGGAGGCGGGCTCGTGTGAACTTATATCTTCTTGGATTCTTTCCGGTAATCCCTTCACAAACGCGTCGATCTTCTCTTCCTCATCTTCGAATGCTCCCGGACACAATAGGCACAATTCTGTGAATTGTCTTTCGTACGTGGTAATATCAAATCCTTGGGTTCGTAACCCTCTAAGTTCTGTCTTGAGCTTATTGACCTCGGTTCTGGGACGGTACTTCTCGTTCATCAAGTGCTTGAATGCTGACCACGGTAGTGCGTACGCATCATCTTGTCCCACTTGCTCTAGATAGGTATTCCACCATGTTAACGCAGAACCTGTGAAGGTATGCGTAGCGTACTTCACTTTGTCCTCTTCAGTACACTTACTTATGGCAAACACCGATTCAACCTTCTCGGTCCACCGTTTCAATCCGATCGGTCCTTCGGTTCCATCAAATTCCAAAGGTTTGCAGGCAGTGAATTCTTTGTAGGTGCATCCTACACGATTTCCTGTACTGCTAGATCCAAGGTTATTGTTGGTATGTAGCGCAGCCTGTACTGCGGCTATGTTTGAAGCTAGAAAAGTACGGAATTCCTCTTTATTCATATTCACGGTGTGTCGAGTAGTCGGTGCCATTTCCTTCAAAATAGTTAAATGGAACAAGTTAATCATACAGAATATTAAGAGTAGTTAATAGTATTTCGTAGCATAATATGAACTCATTTATAAAAGCTTTTTCTTCATATTAGCGTTTTATAAGTTTAAATTCGGGTAGTACCTACCCGTTAAGTTCATACTTAGTAGCTAATATACAATTCAACTACTACAATTCTATATGAAAAACTGATTATAATAATATTTCGCGTTCAAACTTTTATACAATATTTTACAAACTTACAATACCGCTTATTTTACATAAAGCATGAAATATAGCACACAATAACTTTGATACAAGATAGTTGTGAAGATAATTCTAGCTAGTACACAAGTCGTTCAGCAAAGGCAATAAAGACACGTAATTCATACGTCCAGAAACAAGTCATGCATTCTGGTTTTACTAGGACTACTTCCCATCCTTGGTCTTGTGCAACATAACCGTTATGGCCGTTGATAAGACAGCGTGTTGTAACGTCGTCAAAGGGACGAGGGTTACGTAATGTCCAACAGTCCCGTAACAATCTAAAAACCTCATTTCTTACCCCAATTACCGACTCCGTCACTTGTGGGAACGTTTTGTTTAATAGTTGTAGCCCGATGTTCTTGTTCTCACTTTGGTGAGAAGCGAACATTACTAATCCGTAAGCATAACATGCTTCTTTATGTTGCATGTTAGCCGCTTTTTCTAAATCACGAAGTCCAATATTCGGATATATTGAGTCAAAATAATTTCTTAACCCATTGCGTAAAATAGCATTTGGGTTCCCCGCAATATATGCGTCAAAGTAAACACATCGTAACTTATGGGTTTCCCAATGTGATATCCCCCATCTTTCAAACGAAAGTCTCTTATAAACCAAGACATTCTTGGAACGTTCTTCGAATGTCTTACAAACTGATCTCGCCTTAAATAGTTGTGCCGAGGAATTCTGACCGACTCTAGACAAGATTTCATCAATCATGTCTCCTGGTAGGTCTCTTAAAATATTGGGTTGTCTATCCATTTTGCGTTTTTATACTGTAAAATAGACAAGAGTTAGATTCATAAAAAAAAATACTTATTAATACAAGCAATTTTTACATATATCATAAAGCATAAGCACACTACATTACATATATTACACCACATGAATACAACTATCTTATTCCGACTCGCTTGTTTCTTCTTCTTCGGTTTTGGTTCGTTTTGCCAAGTTTCTAGGGATATATGATTTTCCCCTAATACGAGCCGTCGTTATCCACATTGGTTTAGAAAAACCTGGTGGTTTAGAGGTTCCCGGGTCATTGTTACAACTTAAGGACTTCGGGGGTTGACGATACATATAAAGTTCATCGGGGTTGGAATTAGATTTCTCTATATTTATGCCCTTTCCATTATTATTTTCTTTTGCCTTTTTAAATTCAGTTGGGGTAATTTCTATAACATCATCGGAATTCTCATCGGAATCCGATTCATCGGAGAATTGGTAATCCTCCCAATATTTTGCTTCCTTGGCGGAAACACCATTGACCATAATTAACCTTGGTCGGTTGGTTGAGGATTTTCTTTTACTTAACCGTTTTATTATTTCCCCCACCGGTTCTATTTCTTCATCCTGTTCTGATTCTTCTTCCGGTTCCGATTCTTCTTCCGGTTCCGACTCTTCTTCCGGTTCCTCTTCGGGAACTTGTGAATCAGTCCACGAATCATTCCAATTTAAATTTGACTCTTCATTATTATTAGGTGAGTCAATGGGACTTGTTCTAGAGGTAGACATCTATCACATAATATCAAACGCGTTAAGAGATTAATATATCACATAATATTCACATGTTAAAAATATATAGTTTCCAACAAAATTTGTTAAGCAATCATTTTTCAAGTAAACACGGTCGAAGTCCAGACTCACTAATGCATCCTAACAAACTCGATAAGACACACTAATGCAAAATTCTGGTTCTCTAAGACCAACGCTCGGATACCAACTGAAATGTCCCGTTCTTATTGATTAAAAACGTTCCATATTAATTGATTTCGTTGCGAGGTTTTGACCTCTATATGAGACGTTTTTCAAAGACTGCATTCATTTTAAAACAAACCATAACCTTTATTTCATCAATAAAGGTTTAAAAAGCTTTACGTAGATTATCAAATAATGATAATCTAAAATATCCTGTTTACACACGACCATTACATAATGGTTTACAATACAAATATGTTACAACAAAATAAGTTTCTTGAATGCAGTTTTTACACAATATCATACAAGCATGGACTCCAAATCTCGTCCTTATTTAAGTATGCGACAGCGGAAGCTCTTAATAATCACCTGAGAATAAACATGCTTAAAACGTCAACAAAAATGTTGGTGAGTTATAGGTTTAACCTATATATATCAAATCATAATAATAGACCACAAGATTTCATATTTCAATACACATCCCATACATAGAGATAAAAATCATTCATATGGTGAACACCTGGTAACCGACAATAACAAGATGCATATATAAGAATATCCCCATCATTCCGGGACACCCTTCGGATATGATATAAATTTCGAAGTACTAAAGCATCCGGTACTTTGGATGGGGTTTGTTAGGCCCAATAGATCTATCTTTAGGATTCGCGTCAATTAGGGTGTCTGTTCCCTAATTCTTAGATTACCAGACTTAATAAAAAGGGGCATATTCGATTTCGATAATTCAACCATAGAATGTAGTTTCACGTACTTGTGTCTATTTTGTAAATCATTTATAAAACCTGCATGTATTCTCATCCCAAAAATATTAGATTTTAAAAGTGGGACTATAACTCACTTTCACAGATTTTTACTTCGTCGGGAAGTAAGACTTGGCCACTGTTGATTCACGAACCTATAACAATATATACATATATATTAAAGTATGTTCAAAATATATTTACAACACTTTTAATATATTTTGATGTTTTAAGTTTATTAAGTCAGCTGTCCTCGTTAGTAACCTATAACTAGTTGTCCACAGTTAGATGTACAGAAATAAATCGATAAATATTATCTTGAATCAATCCACGACCCAGTGTATACGTATCTCAGTATTGATCACAACTCAAACTATATATATTTTGGAATCAACCTCAACCCTGTATAGCTAACTCCAACATTCACATATAGAGTGTCTATGGTTGTTCCGAAATATATATAGATGTGTCGACATGATAGGTCGAAACATTGTATACGTGTCTATGGTATCTCAAGATTATATAATATACAATACAAGTTGATTAAGTTATGGTTGGAATAGATTTGTTACCAATTTTCACGTAGCTAAAATGAGAAAAATTATCCAATCTTGTTTTACCCATAAGTTCTCCATTTTAAATCCGTTTTGAGTGAATCAAATTGCTATGGTTTCATATTGAACTCTATTTTATGAATCTAAACAGAAAAAGTATAGGTTTATAGTCTGAAAAATAAGTTACAAGTCATTTTTGTAAAGGTAGTCATTTCAGTCGAAAGAACGACGTCTAGATGACCATTTTAGAAAACATACTTCCACTTTGAGTTTAACCATAATTTTTGGATATAGTTTCATGTTCATAATAAAAATCATTTTCTCAGAATAACAACTTTTAAATCAAAGTTTATCATAGTTTTTAATTAACTAACCCAAAACAGCCCGCGGTGTTACTACGACGGCGTAAATCCGGTTTTACGGTGTTTTTCGTGTTTCCAGGTTTTAAATCATTAAGTTAGCATATCATATAGATATAGAACATGTGTTTAGTTGATTTTAAAAGTCAAGTTAGAAGGATTAACTTTTGTTTGCGAACAAGTTTAGAATTCACTAAACTATGTTCTAGTGATTACAAGTTTAAACCTTCGAATAAGATAGCTTTATATGTATGAATCGAATGATGTTATGAACATCATTACTACCTTAATTTCCTTGGATAAACCTACTGGAAAAGAGAAAAATGGATCTAGCTTCAATGGATCCTTGGATGGCTCGAAGTTCTTGAAGCAGAATCATGACACGAAAACAAGTTCAAGTAAGATCATCACTTGAAATAAGATTGTTATAGTTATAGAAATTGAACCAAAGTTTGAATATGATTATTACCTTGTATTAGAATGATAACCTACTGTAAGAAACAAAGATTTCTTGAGGTTGGATGATCACCTTACAAGATTGGAAGTGAGCTAGCAAACTTGAAAGTATTCTTGATTTTATGAAACTAGAACTTTTGGAATTTATGAAGAACACTTAGAAGTTGAAGATAGAACTTGAGAGAGATCAATTAGATGAAGAAAATTGAAGAATGAAAGTGTTTGTAGGTGTTTTTGGTCGTTGGTGTATGGATTAGATATAAAGGATATGTTATTTTGTTTTCATGTAAATAAGTCATGAATGATTACTCATATTTTTGTAATTTTATGAGATATTTCATGCTAGTTGCCAAATGATGGTTCCCACATGTGTTAGGTGACTCACATGGGCTGCTAAGAGCTGATCATTGGAGTGTATATACCAATAGTACATACATCTAAAAGCTGTGTATTGTACGAGTACGAATACGGGTGCATACGAGTATAATTGTTGATGAAACTGAACGAGGATGTAATTGTAAGGATTTTTGTTAAGTAGAAGTATTTTGATAAGTGTCTTGAAGTCTTTCAAATGTGTATGAATACATATTAAAACACTACATGTATATACATTTTAACTGAGTCGTTAAGTCATCGTTAGTCGTTACATGTAAATGTTGTTTTGAAACCTTTAGGTTAACGATCTTGTTAAATGTTGTTAACCCAATGTTTATAATATCAAAAGAGATTTTAAATTATTATATTATCATGATATTATGATGTACGAATATCTCTTAATATGATATATATACATTAAATGTCGTTACAACGATAATCGTTACATATATGTCTCGTTTCAAAATCATTAAGTTAGTAGTCTTGTTTTTACATATGTAGTTCATTGTTAATATAATTAATGATATGTTTACTTATCATAATATCATGTTAACTATATATATAACCATATATATGTCATCATATAGTTTTTACAAGTTTTAACGTTCGTGAATCACCGGTCAACTTGGGTGGTCAATTGTCTATATGAAACCTATTTCAATTAATCAAGTCTTAACAAGTTTGATTGCTTAACATGTTGGAAACATTTAATCATGTAAATATCAATCTCAATTAATATATATAAACATGGAAAAGTTCGGGTCACTACAGTACCTACCCGTTAAATAAATTTCGTCCCGAAATTTTAAGCTGTTGAAGGTGTTGACGAATCTTCTGGAAATAGATGCGGGTATTTCTTCTTCATCTGATCTTCACGCTCCCAGGTGAACTCGGGTCCTCTACGAGCATTCCATCGAACCTTAACAATTGGTATCTTGTTTTGCTTAAGTCTTTTAACCTCACGATCCATTATTTCGACGGGTTCTTCGATGAATTGAAGTTTTTCGTTGATTTGGATTTCATCTAACGGAATAGTGAGATCTTCTTTAGCAAAACATTTCTTCAAATTCGAGACGTGGAAAGTGTTATGTACAGCCGCGAGTTGTTGAGGTAACTCAAGTCGGTAAGCTACTGGTCCAACACGATCAATAATCTTGAATGGTCCAATATACCTTGGATTTAATTTCCCTCGTTTACCAAATCGAACAACGCCTTTCCAAGGTGCAACTTTAAGCATGACCATCTCTCCAATTTCAAATTCTATATCTTTTCTTTTAATGTCAGCGTAGCTCTTTTGTCGACTTTGGGCGGTTTTCAACCGTTGTTGAATTTGGATGATCTTCTCGGTAGTTTCTTGTATAATCTCCGGACCCGTAATCTGTCTATCCCCCACTTCACTCCAACAAATTGGAGACCTGCACTTTATACCATAAAGTGCTTCAAACGGCGCCATCTCAATGCTTGAATGGTAGCTGTTGTTGTAGGAAAATTCTGCTAATGGTAGATGTCGATCCCAACTGTTTCCGAAATCAATAACACATGCTCGTAGCATGTCTTCAAGCGTTTGTATCGTCCTTTCGCTCTGCCCATCAGTTTGTGGATGATAGGCAGTACTCATGTCTAGACGAGTTCCTAATGCTTGCTGTAATGTCTGCCAGAATCTTGAAATAAATCTGCCATCCCTATCAGAGATAATAGAGATTGGTATTCCATGTCTGGAGATGACTTCCTTCAAATACAGTCGTGCTAACTTCTCCATCTTGTCATCTTCTCTTATTGGCAGGAAGTGTGCTGATTTGGTGAGACGATCAACTATTACCCAAATAGTATCAAAACCACTTGCAGTCCTTGGCAATTTAGTGATGAAATCCATGGTAATGTTTTCCCATTTCCATTCCGGGATTTCGGGTTGTTGAAGTAGACCTGATGGTTTCTGATGCTCAGCTTTGACCTTAGAACACGTCAAACATTCTCCTACGTATTTAGCAACATCGGCTTTCATACCCGGCCACCAAAAATGTTTCTTGAGATCCTTGTACATCTTTCCCGTTCCAGGATGTATTGAGTATCTGGTTTTATGAGCTTCTCTAAGTACCATTTCTCTCATATCTCCAAATTTTGGTACCCAAATCCTTTCAGCCCTATACCGGGTTCCGTCTTCCCGAATATTAAGATGCTTCTCCGATCCTTTGGGTATTTCATCCTTTAAATTTCCCTCTTTTAAAACTCCTTGTTGCGCCTCCTTTATTTGAGTAGTAATGTTATTATGAATCATTATATTCATAGATTTTACTCGAATGGGTTCTCTGTCCTTCCTGCTCAAGGCATCGGCTACCACATTTGCCTTCCCCGGGTGGTAACGAATCTCAAAGTCGTAATCATTCAATAATTCAATCCACCTACGCTGCCTCATATTCAGTTGTTTCTGATTAAATATGTGTTGAAGACTTTTGTGGTCGGTATATATAATACTTTTGACCCCATATAAGTAGTGCCTCCAAGTCTTTAATGCAAAAACAACCGCGCCTAATTCCAAATCATGCGTCGTATAATTTTGTTCGTGAATCTTCAATTGTCTAGACGCATAAGCAATCACCTTCGTTCGTTGCATTAATACACAACCGAGACCTTGCTTTGATGCATCACAATAAATCACAAAATCATTATTCCCTTCAGGCAATGACAATATAGGTGCCGTAGTTAGCTTTTTCTTCAATAACTGAAACGCTTTCTCTTGTTCATCATTCCATTCAAATTTCTTCCCTTTATGCGTTAATGCAGTCAAGGGTTTTGCTATTCTGGAAAAGTCTTGGATGAACCTTCTGTAGTAACCAGCTAGTCCTAAAAACTGGCGTATGTGTTTCGGAGTTTTCGGGGTTTCCCACTTTTCAACAGTTTCTATCTTTGCCGGATCCACCTTAATACCTTCTTTGTTCACTATGTGACCGAGGAATTGAACTTCTTCCAACCAAAATGCACACTTTGAAAATTTAGCGTACAATTCTTCCTAAAGAACGACATCTTGATGACCATTTTGAAAAACATACTTTCACTTTGAGTTTAACCAAGATTTTTGGATATAGTTTCATGTTCATATGAAAAATCATTTTCCCAGAAGAACAACTTTTAAATTAAAGTTTATCATAGTTTTTAATTATCCAAACCAAAACAGCCCCCGGTTTCACTACGACGGCGTATATCCGATTTTATGGTGTTCATCGTGTTTCCAGGTTTTAAATCATTAAGTTAGCATATAATATAGATATAGAACATGTGTTTAGTTGATTTTAAAAGTCAAATTAGAAGGATTAACTTTTGTTTGCGAACAAGTTTAGAATTAACTAAACTATGTTCTAGTGATTACAAGTTTAAACCTTCGAATAAGATAGCTTTATATGTATGAATCGAATGATGTTATGAACATCATTACTACCTAAAGTTTTCTGGATAAAACTACTAGAAATGAGGAAAATGGATCTAGCTTCAAAGGATCCTTGGATGGCTTGAAAGTTCTTGAAACAGAATCATGACACGAAAACAGTTCAAGTAAGATTTTCACTCGAAATAAGATTGTTATAGTTGTAGAAATTGAATCAAAGTTTGAATATGAATATTACCTTGAATTAGAAAGATAACCTACTGTAAATAAAAAAGGTTCCTTGTTCTTAGATGATTACTTGGAATGGATTAGAAAGCTTGGAAGTAGACTTGCAAACTTAGAAGTATTCTTGATTTTTATGAAACTATACTTATGGAATTTATGAAGAACACTTAGAACTTGAAGATGGAACTTGAGAGAGATTAGATGAAGAAAATTGAAGAATGAAAGTGTTTGTAGGTGTTTTTGGTAGTTGGTATATGGATTAGATATAAAGGATATGTAATTTTGTTTTCATGTAAATAAGTCATGAATGATTACTAATATTTTTGTAATTTTATGAGATATTTCATGCTAGTTGCCAAATGATGGTTCCCACATGTGTTAGGTGACTCACATGGGCTACTAAGAGCTGATCATTGGAGTGTATATACCAATAGTACATGCATCTAAAAGCTGTGTATTGTACGAGTACGAATACTGGTGCATACTAGTAGAATTGTTGATGAAACTGAACGAGGATGAAATTGTAAGCATTTTTATTAAGTAGAAGTACTTTGATATGTGTCTTAAAGTCTTTAAAAAGTGTAAGAATACATATCAAAACACAACATGTATATACATTCTAATGGAGTCGTTAAGTCTTCGTTAGTCGTTACATGTAAGTGTTGTTTTGAAACCTTTAAGTTAACGATCTCAATTAATGTTGTTAACCCAATGTTTATTATATCAAATAAGATGTTAAATTATTATATTATCATGATATTATGATGTATGAATATCTCTTAATATCATATATACATTAAAATATCGTTACAACGATAATCGTTACATATAAGTCTCGTTTCGTAATTCTTGAGTTAGTAGTCTTGTTTTTACATATGTAGTTCATTGTTAACACACTTAATGATATATTTAAATATCATTTTATCATGTTAAATATAGTGTATCAATATCTTAATATGATACATATGTATTTAGTAGACGTTATCATAATAATAATCGTTATATATATCATTTTGAGTTTCTTAACTTAGTAATCTCATTTCTTATGTATATCACACATTGTTAATATACTTAGTGAGATACTTACTCATCATAATCTTATGTCAACCATATATATATATATATGTCTATATATACCACAACATGTAGTTTTTACAATTTTGTAACGTTCGTGAATTGCCGGTCAACATGGGTGATCAATTGTCTATATGAAACTTATTTCATTTAATCAAGTCTCAACAAGTTAGATTGCTTAATACGTTGGAAACATTTAGTCATGTAAATATCAATCTCAATTAATATATATAAACAACGAAAAGTTCGGGTCACTACAGTACCTATCCGTTAAATAAATTTCGTCCCGAAATTTTAAGCTGTTGAAGGTGTTGACGAATCTTCTGGAAATAGATGCGGGTATTTCTTCTTCATCTGATCTTCACGCTCCCAGGTGAACTCAGGTCCTCTACGAGCATTCCATCGAACCTTAACAATCGGTATCTTGTTTTGCTTAAGTCTCTTAACCTCACGATCCATTATTTCGACGGGTTCTTCAATGAATTGAAGTTTTTCATTGATTTGGATTTCATCTAACAGAATAGTGAGATCTTCTTTAGCAAAACATTTCTTCAAATTCGAGACGTGGAAAATGTTATGTACAGCCGCGAGTTGTTGAGGTAGCTCCAGTTGGTAAGCTACTGGTCCGACACGATCTATAATCTTGAATGGTCCAATGTACCTTGGATTTAGTTTCCCCCATTTACCAAATCGAACAAAGCCTTTCCAAGGTGCAACCTTAAGCATGACCATTTCTCCAATTTCAAACTCTATATCTTTTCTTTTACTGTCCGCGTAGCTCTTTTGTCGACTCTGCACGGTTTTCAATCGTTGTTGAATTTGGATGATTTTCTCGGTAGTTTCTTGTATTATCTCCGAACCCGTAATCTGTCTATCCCCCACTTCATTCCAACAAATCGAAGACCTGCACTTTCTGCCATAAAGTGCCGCAAACGGCGCCATCTCAATACTAGAATGATAACTGTTGTTGTAGGAAAATTCTGCTAACGATAGGTGTCGATCCCAACTGTTTCTGAAATCAATAACACATGCTTGTAGCATGTCTTCAAGCGTTTGTATCGTCCTTTCGCTCTGCCCATCAGTTTGTAGATGATAGGCAGTACTCATGTCTAGACGAGTCCCCAATGCTTGTTGCAACGTCTGCCAGAACCTTGAAACAAATCTACCATCCCTATCAGAGATAATAGAGACGGGTATTCCATGTCTGGAGATAACCTCCTTCAAATACAATCGTGCCAACTTCTCCATTTTGTTATCTTCTATCATTGGCAGGAAGTGTGCTGACTTGGTGAGACGATCAACTATTACCCAAATAGTATCATAACCACTTGCAGTCCTTGGCAATTTAGTAATGAAATCCATGGTAATGTTTTCCTATTTCCATTCTGGGATTTCAGGTTGTTGTAGTAGACCTGATGGTTTTTGATGTTCAGCTTTGACCTTAGAACATGTCAAACATTCTCCTACATATTTAGCAATATCGGCTTTCATACCCGACCACTAAAAGTGTTTCTTGAGATCTTTATACATCTTCCCCGCTCCGGGATGTATTGAATATCTGGTTTTATGTGCTTCCTTAAGTACCATTTCTCTCACATCTCCAAACCTTGGTACCCAAATTCTATCAGCCCTATATCGGGTTCCGTCTTCCTGAATATTAAGACATTTCTCTGATCCTTTGGGTATCTCATTCTTCATCTTTCCTTCTTTTACAACCCCCTGTTGCGCCTCCTTTATTTGAGTAGTAAGGTTAGTACGAATAATTATATCCATAGCTTTTACCCGTATAGGTTCTCTGTCCTTTCTACTCAAAGCGTCAGCTACCACATTCGCCTTCCCCGGGTGGTATCGAATCTCAAAATCATAATCATTCAACAGTTCAATCCACCTGCGTTGTCTCATATTCAGTTGCTTCTGATTAAATATATGTTGGAGACTTTTATGGTCGGTATATATAATACTTTTGTCCCCATATAAATAATGTCTCCAAGTCTTTAATGAAAAAACAACAGCACCCAATTCCAAATCATGAGTTGTGTAATTTTGCTCGTGAATCTTCAATTGTCTAGACGCATAAGCAATCACCTTCGTTCATTGCATTAATACACAACCGAGACCTTGCTTTGATGCGTCACAATAAATCACAAAATCATCATTCGCTTCAGGCAATGACAATATAGGTGCCGTAGTTAGCTTTTTCTTCAATAACTGAAACACCTTCTCTTGTTCATCCTTCCATTCAAATTTCTTCCCTTTATGCGTTACTGCAGTCAAGGGTTTTGCTATTTTGGAGAAATCTTGGATGAATCTTCTGTAGTAACCACCAATCCTAAAAATTGACGTATATGCTTCGGAGTTTTTGGGATTTCCCACTTTTCAACGGTTTCGATCTTTGCCGGGTCCACTTGGATACCTTCTTTGTTCACTATGTGACCGAGGAATTGAACTTCTTCCAACCAAAATGCACTCTTTGAAAACTTAGCGTACAGTTTTTCTTTCCTCAATACTTCTAGCACTTTTCTCAAATGTTCTTCGTGCTCTTGATTATTCTTTGAGTAAATAAGTATGTCATCGATGAAAACAATGACAAACTTGTCAAGATATGGCCCACACACTCGGTTCATAAGGTCCATGAATACAGCTGGTGCATTAGTCAATCCAAACGGCATAACCATAAACTCATAATGACCATAACGCGTCCTAAAAGCAGTTTTTGGAATATCATCCTTCTTTACTCGCATTTGATGATATCCAGAACGTAAATCGATTTTCGAATAAACCGATGAGCCTTGTAGTTGATCAAATAAGTCGTCAATTCTCGGCAGTGGATAACGGTTTTTGATGGTAAGTTTATTCAACTCTCTGTAGTCAATACACAACCTAAATGTACCATCCTTCTTCTTGACAAACAAAACAGGAGCTCCCCATGGTGATGTGCTTGGTCGAATGAAACCACGTTCTAATAGTTCTTGCAGTTGGCTTTGCAGTTCTTTCATCTCGCTGGGTGCGAGTCTGTAAGGAGCACGAGCTATTGGTGCAGCTCCTGGTTCAAGATCTATTTGAAATTCAGCAGATCGATGTGGAGGTAGTCCCGGTAATTCTTTCGGAAATACATCGAGAAATTCTTTTGCGACGGGAACATCATTGATGCTCTTTTCTTCAGTTTGTACTTTCTCGACGTGTGCTAGAACATCATAGCAACCTTTTCTTATTAGTTTTTGTGCCTTCAAATTACTAATAAGATGTAGCTTCGTGTTGCCCTTTTCTCCGTACACCATTAAGGGTTCTCCTTCTTCTCGTACAATGCGAATTGCATTTTTGTAACATACGATCTCTGCTTTCACCTCCTTCAGCCAGTCCATGCCAACTATTACATCAAAACTCCCTAACTCTACTGGTATCAAATCAATCTTAAATATTTCGCTACCCAGTTTAATTTCTTGATTCCGGCATATATAATCTGCTGAAATTAATTTACCGTTTGCTAATTCGAGTAAAAATTTACTATCCAACGGCGTCAATGGACAACTTAATTTAGCACAAAAATCTCTACTCATATAGCTTCTATCCGCACCCGAATCAAATAAAACGTAAGCAGATTTATTGTCAATAAGAAACGTACCTGTAACAAGCTCCGGGTCTTCCTGTGCCTCTGCCGCATTAATATTGAAAACTCTTCCGCGGCCTTGTCCATTCGTGTTCTCCTGGTTTGGGCAATTTCTAATAATGTGACCCGGTTTTCCACATTTATAACAAACTACATTGGCATAACTTGCTTCGACACTACTTGCTCTGCCATTACTCGTTCCGACACCATTTGTTCCTTTCGTTCTGTTAACCCCTGGTCCGTAGACCTCACACTTCGCCGCACTATGACCATTTCTTTTACACTTGTTGCAAAATTTGGTGCAGAACCTCGAGTGATACTTTTCACACCTTTGGCATAGCTGCTTCTGATTGTTGTTGTTGTTGCGGTTGTTATTGTTGTTGGGATGATTGTTGTAGTTGTTGTTGTTGTTGTTGTGCCATTTGTTATAGTTGCGATTGATGTTGCGATTGTTGGGATAGTTGTTGTTGTATTGGTGACTCTTATCACCATTTTCCTCCCACTTTCTTTTGACTAGCTTCACGTTGGCCTCTTCGGTCGCATGTTCTTTAATTCTTCCCTCAATCTGGTTCACTAGTTTGTGAGCCATTCTACATGCCTTTTGTATGGAGGCAGGCTCGTGTGAACTTATATCTTCTTGGATTCTCTCCGGTAACCCTTTCACAAACGCATCGATCTTCTCTTCCTCATCTTCGAACGCTCTCGGACACAATAGGCACAATTCTGTGAATCATCTTTCGTACGAAGTAATATCGAATCCCTGTGTTCGTAACCCTCTAAGTTCTGACTTGAGCTTATTGACCTCGGTTCTGGGACGGTACATCTCGTTCATTAAGTGCTTGAATGCTGACCACGGTAGCGCGTAAGCAGCATCTTGTCCCACTTGCTCTAGATAGGTATTCCACCATGTTAACGCAATACCTATGAAGGTATGTGTAGCGTAATTCACTTTGTCTCCTTCAGCACACTTACTTATGGAAAACACCGATTCAACTTTCTCGGTCCACCGTTTCAATCCGATTGGTCCTTCGGTCCCATCAAATTCTGAAGGTTTGCAGGCAGTGAATTCCTTGTAGGAGCATCCTACATGATTTCTTGCGCCGTTAGCTGTATTGCTAGATTCAGAGTTATTGTTGGTATGTAGCGTGGCCTGTACTGCAGCTATGTTTGAAGCAAGAAAGGCACGGAATTCCTCTTCGCTCATATTCAAGGTGTGTCGAGTAGTCGGTGACATTTCCTTCAAAATATTCAAATGAAACAATTTAATCATACAGAATATTAAGAGTAGTCAATAGTATCTCGTAGCATAATATGAACTCATTTATAAAAGCATTTTCTTCATATTAGCATTTTATAATTTTAAATTCGAGTACTACCTACCCGTTAAGTTCATACTTAGTAGCTAATATACAATTTAACAACTACAATTCCATATGAAAAACTGATTATAATAATATATCACATACAAATATTCTTCAAACTTACAACTTCGCTATATTACATATAACATGAAATATAGTACACTATGATACAGGACAGTTTTGAAGATAAATCTAGTTAATACGCAAGTTGTTCAGCAAAGAAAATAAAGACACGTAATTCATAAGTCCAGAAACAAGTCATGCATGCTGGTTTTACTAAGACGACTTCCCATCCTTGGTCTTGTAGAAAATAACCGTTATGACCATTAGCTAGGCAGCATGTTGTAATGTCGTCAAAAGGACGAGGGTTTCGTAATGTCCAATAGCCCCGTAATAATCTAAAAACCTTGTTTCTCACCCCAACTACTGAATCCGTCACTTGTGGGAAAGTTTTATTTAAAAGCTGCAATTCGATGTTCTTTTTCTCACTTTGGTAAGAAGCGAACATCACTAACCCGTAAGCATAACATGATTCTTTATGTTGCATGTTAGAAGCTCTTTCTAATTCAAAAAATCCTATGTTGAGATATGTTGAGTCAAAATAGGTTCTTAACCCGTAGCGTAAAATTGCATTTGGGTTCCCCGCATTTAACACTTTAAAGAAAACACGACGTAACATAAAGTCTCCCCAATGTGATATACCCCACCTATCAAAGGAAAACCTTTTATAAACTAAGGCATTTCTGGAAAGTCTTTCAAATGTTTAACAAGTTAATTTCGCCATAACTAAATGTGCTGATGATTCTGACCGACTCTAGACAAGATTTCCTCAATCATATCCTCTGGTAGGTCTTCTAAAATATTCGGTTGTCTACCCTTAACGTCCATTTTGTTTTTATACTGTAAAATAGACAAGGATTAGATTTGTAATAACAAACAATACAAGCAATTTTTACATAGAACATAAAAGTACAAGCACACTACAATATATTTATTACACAACATGCTCACACCCCTCTAATCTGAATCACTGGTTTCTTCTTCTTCGGACTTGGTTCTTTTTCCTAATTTTCTAGGAATATATGATGTTCCTCTAATGCGAGCCGTCGTTTTCCACATTGGTTTAGAAAAACCTGGTGGTTTAGAGGTTCCCGGGTTATTGTCACGATATTGAAAATACGGGTGTTGACGGTACATATAAAGTTCATCGGGGTCGGAATCAGATTTCTCTATTTTGATGCCTTTTCCCTTATTATTTTCTTTTGCCTCATTATATTGGGTCGGGGTAATTTCTATAACATCGTCGGAATCCTCATCAGGATCTGATTCATCGGAAAATTGGTAATTTTCCCAATATTTTGCTTCCTTAGCGGAAACACCATTGACCATTATTAACTTTGGTCCATTGGTTGAGGATTTTCTTTTATTTGACCGGTTTTCTGTGGTTCCTACTATTCCCCCTCCGAAACCTCTTCTTCTTTCGGTTCCTCTTCTTCTGGTTCCTCTTCTTCCGGTTCCTCTTCTTCCGGTTCCGTTTCCTCTTCTTCCGGTTCTTCGAGAACTTGTGAATCTTGCCAATATATATTCGACTCTTCGTTATTATTAGGTGAGTCAATGGGATTCGTGCTAGAGGTAGACATCTATCACACAATATCAAACATGTTAAGAGATTAATATATCACATAATATTTACATGTTAATAATATATAGTTTCCAACAAAAATGTTAAGCAATCATTTTTAAAGAAAACACGGTCGAAGTCCAGACTCACTAATGCATCCTAACAAACTCGATAAGACACACTAATGCAAATTTTCTGGTTCTCTAAGACCAACGCTCGGATACCAACTGAAATGTCCCGTTCATATTGATTATAAACGTTCCATATTAATTGATTTTGTTGCGAGGTTTTGACCTCTATATGAGACGTTTTTCAAAGACTGCATTCATTTTTAAAACAACCATAACCTTTATTTTGTCAATAAAGGTTTTAAAAGCATTACGTAGATTATCAAATAATGATAATCTAAAATATACTGTTTACACATGACCATTACATAATGGTTTACAATAGAAATATATTACATCGACATATGTTTCTTGAATGCAGTTTTTACACAATATCATACAAACATGGACTCCAAATCTTGTCCTTATTTTAGTATGCAACAGCGGAAGCTCTTAGTATTCACCTAAGAATAAACATGCTTTAAACGTCATCAAAAATGTTGGTGAGTTATAGGTTTAACCTATATATATCAAATCGTAACAATAGACCACAAGATTTCATATTTCAATACACATCCCATACATAGAGATAAAAATCATTCATATGGTGAACACTGGTAACCGACATTAACAAGATGCACAGATAAGAATATCCCCATCATTCCGGGACACCCTTCGGATATGATATAAATTTCGAAGTACTAAAGCATCCAGTACTTTAGATGGGGTTTATTAGGCCCAATAGATCTATCTTTAGGATTCGCGTCAATTAGGTGTCTGTTCCCTAATTCTTAGATTACCATACTTAATAAAAAGGGGCATATTCGATTTCGATAATTCAACCATACAATGTAGTTTCACGTACTTGTGTCTATTTTGTAAATCATTTATAAAACCTGCATGTATTCTCATCCCAAAAATATTAGATTTTAAAAGTGGGACTATAACTCACTTTCACAGATATTTCCTTCCTCGGAAATAAGACTTGGCCACGGATCGATTCACGAACCTATATAAATATGTGCATATATATCAAAGTATGATCAAAATATAATTACAACCATTTTTATTATGTTTTAAAGATTTGAGTGTATTAAGTCAGCTGTCCTCGTTAATAACCTACAACTAGTTGTCCACAGTTAGATGTACAGAAATAAATTGATATATATTATCTTGAATCAATCCACGACCCAGTGTATACACGTCTTAGGCTAGATCACAACTCAAAGTATATATATATTTTGAATCAACCTCAACCCTGTATAGCTAACTCCAACATTACTGCATATAGAGTGTCTATGGTTGTTTCAAATAATATATATACATGGGTCGATATGATATGTCAAAACATTTGCATACGTGTCTATGGTATCTCAAGATTACATAATATATTAGAATACATGTATAATACAATATAAGTTAGCTAGGATATGATTTGTATAGATTTGTTAAACATTTCCCGTAGCTAAAAAGATCAAAAATATTTAATCTTGTTTTACCCATAACTTCTTCATTTTAAATCCGTTTTGAGTGAATCAAATTGCTATGGTTTCATATTGAACTCTAATTTAAGAATCTATACAGAAAAAGTATAGGTTTATAGTCAGAAATTTAAGTTACATGTCAATTACTAAAGAGGTAGTCATTTCCGTCGAAAGAACGACATCTTGATGACCATTTTGAAAAACATACTTTCACTTTGAGTTTAACCAAGATTTTTGGTTATAGTTTCATGTTCATATGAAAAATCATTTTCCCAGAAGTACAACTTTTAAATCAAAGTTTATCATAGTTTTTAATTATCCAAACCAAAACAGCCCCCGGTTTCACTACGACGGCGTATATCCGATTTTATGGTGTTCATCGTGTTTCCAGGTTTTAAATCATTAAGATAGCATATCATATAGATATAGAACATGCGTTTAGTTGATTTTAAAAGTCAAATTAGAAGGATTAACTTTTGTTTGCGAACAAGTTTAGAATTAACTAAACTATGTTCTAGTGATTACAAGTTTAAACCTTCGAATAAGATAGCTTTATATGTATGAATCGAATGATGTTATGAACATAATTACTACCTCAAGTTTTCTGGATAAAACTACTGGAAATGAGGAAAATGGATCTAGCTTCAAAGGATCCTTGGATGGCTTGAAAGTTCTTGAAACAGAATCATGACACGAAAACAGTTCAAGTAAGATTTTCACTCAAAATAAGATTGTTATAGTTGTAGAAATTGAATCAAAGTTTGAATATGAATATTACCTTGAATTAGAAAGATAACCTACTGTAAATAACAAAGTTTCCTTGATCTTAGATGATTACTTGGAATGGATTAGAAAGCTTGGAAGTAGACTTGCAAACTTGGAAGTATTCTTGATTTTTATGAAACTATACTTATGGAATTTATGAAGAACACTTAGAACTTGAAGATGGAACTTGAGAGAGATCAATTAGATGAAGAAAATTGAAGAATGAAAGTGTTTGTAGGTGTTTTTGGTCATTGGTATATGGATTAGATATAAAGGATATGTAATTTTGTTTTCATGTAAATAAGTCATGAATGATTACTAATATTTTTGTAATTTTATGAGATATTTCATGCTAGTTGCCAAATGATGGTTCCCACATGTGTTAGGTGACTCACATGGGCTGCTAAGAGCTGATCATTGGAGTGTATATACCAATAGTACATGCATCTAAAAGCTGTGTATTGTACGAGTACGAATACTGGTGCATACTAGTAGAATTGTTGATGAAACTGAACGAGGATGTAATTGTAAGCATTTTTATTAAGTAGAAGTACTTTGATATGTGCCTTGAAGTCTTTAAAAAGTGTAAGAATACATATCAAAACACAACATGTATATACATTCTAATGGAGTCGTTAAGTCTTCATTAGTCGTTACATGTAAGTGTTGTTTTGAAACCTTTAAGTTAACGATCTCAATTAATGTTGTTAACCCAATGTTTATTATATCAAATGAGATGTTAAATTATTATATTATCATGATATTATGATGTATGAATATCTATTATTATGATATATACATTAAAATATTGTTACAACGATAATCGTTACATATAAGTCTCGTTTCGTAATTCTTGAGTTAGTAGTCTTGTTTTTACATATGTAGTTCATTGTTAACACACTTAATGATATATTTAAATATCATTTTATCATGTTAAATATAGTGTATCAATATCTTAATATGATACATATGTATTTAGTAGACGTTATCATAATGATAATCGTTATATATATCATTTTGAGTTTCTTAACTTAGTAATCTCATTTCTTATGTATATCACACATTGTTAATATACTTAGTGAGATACTTACTCATCATAATCTTATGTCAACCATATATATATGTCTATATATACCACAACATGTAGTTTTTACAATTTTGTAACGTTCGTGAATCGCCGGTCAACATGGGTGATCAATTGTCTATATGAAACTTATTTCATTTAATCAAGTCTTAACAAGTTCGATTGCTTAACACGTTGGAAACATTTAGTCATGTAAATATCAATCTCAATTAATATATATAAATATGGAAAAGTTCAGGTCACTACATAAGGTAGCAAAAATCAAACTCGGTATCCAGACCAACTATCCGATTCGGTATCTTCAGTTTCATATATTATAACTTTAACATGCATTTCTAGTCATATAATGAAGCGCCCCGTCCTAATCCATCTGGATGAAGTCCATATCGATTACAAATGATTCACAATAGTTGATTACATCGCGAGATATTTGACCTCTATATGATACATTTTACAAATATTGCATTCATTTTTAAAAGATAATATACACTATCCAACTATAATTGACTTAATAATAATCTTGATGAACTCAATGACTCGAATGCAACGTCTTTTGAAATATGCCATAAATGATTCCAAGTAATATCTTTAAAATGAGTAAATTCACAGCGGAAGATTTCTTTCATACCTGAGAATAAACATGCTTTAAAGTGTCAACCAAAAGGTTGGTGAGTTCATTAGTTTATCATAAATAATCATTTCCATCATTTTAATAGACCACAAGAATTTCATTTCCAGTTCTCATAAATTAAGGTCCCATGTATAGAGACAAAAATCATTCATATGGATTGAACACATGGTAACTGACATTAACAAGATGCATATAAGAATATCCCCTATCATTCTGGGAAATCCTTCGAACATGATATAAAATGATTTCGAAGTACTAAAGCATCCGGTACTTTGGATGGGGTTCATTAGGCCCAATAGATCTATCTTTAGGATTCGCGTCAATTAGGCGTGCACTAATTCTCAAAATTAGTGATGTTCCCTAATTCTTAGGCTACCAAGCAAAAAGGGGCATATTCGGCTTCGATCATTCAACTATATAATGTAGTTTCGATTACTTGTGTCTATTTCGTAAAACATTTATAAAAATTGTGCATGTATTCTCAGCCCAAAAATATAAAGGGTAAAAAGGCAAATGAAACTCACCATACTGTATTTTGTAGTAAAAATACATATGACGTCATTAAACAAGTGTAGGGTTGGCCTCGGATTCACGAACCTATATCATTCATATATGTATTAACACATATACTTGTAATCGAATAAATCTATATATTATTATTTATGATATAATTTTTATATTAATAATCTATATTTATTTTATATAAAAATATTAAGTTTCGTTATGTTATATGTATTAAATATATTTATATATATATATATAACTTGTTAGTTAAACAGTACTTTAGTAATACTAAGGTAAAATATTGAAATAATAATAGTTTTAATGCTAATAATAACAAAAATGATAATATTATTTATAATTCTATTAATAAGTATATTAATGATAGTTTTCAATAATTAATCTCATAATAATGATAATATCAGTAGTTTTTCATAAAATGAATAATTTAATAATAACGGTCATGAAAATATTAATTTTTGATAATAATACTTAATTTAATAATAATTATAATTTTAAAAATATCTATTTTGTTAATTATGATAATAAGTTTAATTATAACCATACTAATAATAATGATGTTATTACTAATACTTTTGTCGATAATAACAATAATAATACTAACAATTTGTAAAATGATACTAATAACAATATTTATAATAATTTATATTATGTTCATAGTAGTGATAATAATACTAATAAGGATCATAATAATAATAATAATAATAATACGTATATTAATATTAGTAATAATAATAACAATAATACTAAGTAATGATAATTAGTAAAAATATTAATTATAACAATAATCATTAATACTAGCAATAACAATAATATTCATAATAATAATAATAATAATAATAATAATAATAATAATAATAATAATAATAATAATAATAATAATAATAATAATAATAATAATAATAATAATAATAATAATAATAATAATAATAATAATAATAATAATAATGATAATGATAATGATAATAATAATAATAATAATAAATAAAAGAAATTAGACTACCTTATCAAATAAGCTTTAAAAAAAATAACCGATGCTGCCCGAGTTCGAACCCGAGACCTCTCGCTCACGCACTAACACCCATAACCATTGCACCATTTTCGCTTTTCTGGAATTAATCCCACACGATTTATACATAACCCGTATATATTTTTATCTTCATCTTCCTCCTCACAACTCAAAATCAAAATCGAATCAAAAATCAAACCCACATAAAAATGAGTTTACTAATTATTTTTAGGATTTAATATCCATCATAAAAACATATATTAGTGATAAATTGGATTGAAAAAAAAATATATATGAAATAAAAATCCTGCTGTGCGACGATTGAAACAAAAAATAATAATAATGCTTTTCGATTTTAATTGCTTCATAGCTAAAGACTATAACACGAAATAGTTTAGTAATCTCATATAGAAACTATAGGAATCGTCAATTTACCTTGAAACACACACACGAATTCTAATTTCGCGATGAACGATTCGGTTGACTTTTTGAAACAAAACTTTGACTCCATAATTAGAAATTGTTAGCAAGAATTAGGATATGATATTTTGCAACAAGGTTAAGTAAAATAATCCTAACAAAACTGTTTTAATACATTTTGAAAATTTGAAAGAATTTGATCTTCAAAAAAAAATGACACACGAACAGGGCTTCAACAGGTTTTTATATTTTTCTTCTGTTTTTGATTTCTCAACATACAGTAGGTATTGATAATTGATGAAGGCAGTGATGGTTAGAATGATTTTTCTCAATAAACAAGATGTAATCGTTTGTTTTAAAGAAAAAAGGAATCCACCTGCTAATCGATCGTACAGATATATTTAAAAAAAATAAAAAGGGTGACAACAATTTCTAACTGATTTTGGATACATAATGTAGCTGGAAATTGACAGCTTGATATAACAGATCAGAAAAAAAAAATTGATATCATTGATGGAGATGGGAAACAGAATGGTATTCGCATTTGGTTTAATTCCTTCATGATTTTATCAAATTAATAATAATAATTAATATATGTAAATAATAATAATATCTTTAATAATAATAAATAATAATACTGATAATAATATAAATATATAAAAGATAACTGATTTTTATTAGTGCAGATAATAATAAGAATAATAATAGTTATAATAATCAAAATAATTCTTAAGAATAATCCTAATGATAATGATATTTAATAATAATAAAAGTGTTAATAATATTATTAATGAAAAGAGAAATAATGATTATTAATGTTAAAGGTATCAATAATATCAGGTAATATTAGTATAACATTTATATTTTACTTCCAATTAAATTTAATATAAGCACATTACATATTATTAATTATGTATTATCTAATACTTATATAATAACATTTATTTAATGATTATACATTTTATCAATATACATATTGTAATAATCATGTTTATGTATCATATATATATATATATATATATATATATATATATATATATATATATATATATATATATATATATATATATATATATATATATATATATATATATATATATATATATATATATATACATATATATATACATATATATATACATATATATATATATACATATATATATATATGTATCATATATATATATATATATATATATATATATATATATATATATATATATATATATATATATATATATATATATTCAAATTACTATATATAATTATGTTTTACATATCCAGATTCATTACCTAGATAAATGTGTTAATTATATACATCAAAACAATTTAAACTCAAAGTATAACATTATACATTTAATACTTTAATATTCGTTGACAATTTATGTTTGAAATCCTATTTACTTGTATAGCTTTTTTTTAATAATCACTTTCTTATCTTGTAAAAATTTTGTACATATTTAAGTCTAATGATTTAATTATATTTTTATTATTTTCAATACTTATATATATATATATATATATATATATATATATATATATATATATATATATATATATATATATATATATATATATACATAATTGTTCGTGAATCTTCGGGGAAATAGTCAAAGGTCAAAAGCATTCATGAAAATTAGTTTACAAACTTTGTTACCCACATTACAGGCTTTACTTATCGTATCGAAATCATTTAAAGATAAAGTTTAAATTTGGTCGGAAATCTCTGGGTCGTCACAGTACCTACCCGTTAAAGAAATTTCGTCCCGAAATTTGAGTGAGGTGGTCATGGCTAACAATAAAAATGTTTTCATGAAGAATAGGAGCTGAAAAATAGTGTTTTATTACCATTGCGTAATAAGGATAAAACAATTCGATTAATCGAAGAGTACAAATGATGCTATCACAAAAGAGTGAAATGAGAGAAATAAAGTTTCGCCTTAACTTTTGACGTTTTCTTGGTTGAATTTAGAAAATAATATTCGTCCTATCTTTTGACATTGTCTCGGTTGAATTCCGGAATTCAAAGGATTTAAATAAAATCTTCGAAATCTAAAAGATTTGATTCTTCGGCGAATAAGGGAATGAAGATCTCTATAAATAAATACGGTGATCTGCCTCGATTACTCTGTCTGATATTTCCATTATAAATTAAGCTCTTCCGTTCCATTATTCTCACCATTCCTATACTTTCTTTCTTAGTTCATACATCCAAAAGATAGTGATAATGCTTAATCCAGTTCTAATCCTTGATATTTTCCTAATTATCATTTCTGTCATCCTTTTTTTCAATCTTTCACCAGAAAAATCTATTTACTTTTACTATTACCTTGACACTATTCTTAATTCTAACGTGTCTTTATATTGCTACTCGTATTAGTATCCATAGTTTGTAACCTCCGTGTTATTATTGAGCTTTATATTTTCTCTTATATTTTGGAGCTCTTTGCCTTTTTATTCTCTTCTCATCCTCTAGTAAAGCGAGTAATGGTCCAGAATTCATAAGTATGGAGTTTTGAATGAACTTAATGTTCAAAACAAGAAAGAACGTAATTGCACGATTTGATTTGTCAAATTACCAGAATCACGGAGAATAGAACTATCATGAGTATACTTTCTCGATATGTTCAGAAGTTAAGCAGAATGAAAGAGTTATGTAACATGGCACATGATGACGTTATGATCTGTGAATCATCATGTCCCATTAGAAACTCAGCATGACTTACTGTAATATAATCACGTTGATCAAGTGTCATTATATTATACTAACTCATGCTTCAATTCCTTTACATTTCTCCAGAATTCATTCATAAATTAAACTTAGATTTTACAGAAGTTTCCAATATAATGAAACACAGGAAGCACGAAGAGGTATATAATTTCGGAAGAGAATATTTATGAAAATATCCTCAGAAATATCGAAGATATTTATGATGGTATTTTGGAATTTCCAAGTTTGAAGGTTGATGAAGAAAAATTTTTCGTAAGATTTTAACATGACTTCAGAGCAAGATATTCTCTAAAGATTTCAATGGATCCAGAATTATCTGGATTCTTTGAATATAGGGTATGGTCCTTGTATTTGTTCTTGGTCTCCTTCATGGCTAGCTTAATCTGTTTTTTCAGTACCAAATTTTCTATCCAGCGTTCCCAATATTCCATTTTTTATTATCAAAATTTTGACTGTTAAAGTCATCTATAGTTTTTGCTGCTTTATCAGTTCTTTTTCAGAAGTCAGAGTATTGATTCGTAGACTGGGTGCTTTTCAGAGTTTCAAAATGGAAGATCATAATTCTAAGAGATGAATGTTATATGTATACATATAACTGTTGATGTAGAAACGTTGTGAGATTCGAGATACTGATTACTGATTCCTGATAATTGGTATGGCGATTCTCGTTATAAGATGTAGATGAGTATAAGGTTTTTAATGAACAAAAATATTGGTTCTTCGGAGAGACTTAAGCCAATGAGTAATGAAGTTGCTGGTAAGTTTACTGCTAATATGGTGGAATATAAACGGTTCCTCGATAACAATAAAAGAGCACGCATATATATCAAGGATATAACAAGGTTGTTTCGAACGAAAAATCAAAATTGACTTGCTGGAGCTGTGACAAAATTGGCTATTTTGAAAAGAAATTGCGTTGTTATTTTCAGAAATAACAATGCCAAAGAAGCTAGCACAGATACGTGTTAAACATTTACACAGGTTCCGAGAGTTTTTCAGGTGCGTAAACATATGCATAAATCTTTTCTTCTGTAGATGATGTGCGGTTGGTTCATCCTCTCGATTGAGGTGTTTTCCAGAATCATGAAAGGTTTGAACGCAGATTGTAATTGTCAAGATACAAATGAGGTTTAAGATGAAATCAAGTGGCAAACTTGAAGAAATGTTTAGTTTCATATGTTATAATCAATATTTTAATTCATTTTAATTGTCCAATGCCATTAGTCCACAGTCGATAGTCCACAGTTAACAGTCCAATAATTCATATATAATTTAATATATAATATTCGAATTAATTAATACGTATTGTGACCCGTGTACATGTCTCAGACTCGATCACAACTCAAACTATATATATTATTGTAGAATCAACCTCAAACCTGTATAGCTAACTCCAGCATTACTGCATATAGAGTGTCTATGGTTATTCCAAATAATATATATAGATGCATCGATATGATATGTCAAAACCTTGTATACGTGTCCCGATATTTAAATGTGTAAATAACAGTATTTAAATGACGATAAATAAAGTGCGTAAAATAAATAACAGAAATTAAATGACAATAAATAAAATTGCGAGAATTAAATTGCGATAAAATAAATTGCGATAATTAAATGTACAATAAGGAATTAATAGTTAGCCAGGAACAGTTAGTTAGGATTTTGTTAGCGTGGATTCTTAACAAAATTTCTCAAAGTTAATTTGTTTGTTTCTAACAAATTTTATTTTGTCCAATGTTTTCTTCATTATGACACTTGTCGGATTCTGATAGGTCGAAATCCAAATATGAAATTGAATGAAAATGGTTATTCTGTGGTGAACTGATACGTGCACCGGTGGATGTAAGTAGGATAGTAAATAATCGTTGAATCAGATTTGAAAGAATGTACAGTGTAACTTATTAATGTGAAATCTAAATATTCCTCGGGTATTACCTACCCGTTAAAATATTTTCACCATTAACAGTTTGTACGAAAGAATTTTTAATTACAATCTTTGTGAAAATATACTTACATATATATTTTCTTTAGATGTAATCATAGATTTAATGAATTAATATGATATTACTCTCATTTGCCTTTCGGTTTGAGCTAGAATAAGTAATCTTTAAACTTCTAGAAACCATATATTCTTCGCAGAATATTTCTTCTTCACAGAATATTTCTTCAATGAAGTTATGGATCTATACTTCATCGTTAACTATTAGGAATCACATATTCTTTGCAGAATATTTCTTCAATGAAGTTATGGATCAATACTTCATCGTTCATTGTTGTTGGTACTCCTTGGTATCTATGGGGTGTATGACGTTAATGTTCGAGGTATAGATTGTGATGTCGAGACGTGTGGTTCGGATGTTGCTGTTGGTGGTGGTGATGGTACTGTTGGTGTTGTTAATGGTAGTACTGTTGGTACTGTTGGTGCCAGTGATGTTGCTGAAGTTGGTACGTTTTGCACCATATTTTTCAAAGCTACAACTCGGGTGCGAAGCTCGTTGACTTATTACTCCGGGATGATTTTCGGTAGGAACGAGCGGATGAATAAGGTTCAGAATTTGGAATATCATATAATCGTTGTGGGATATCCTGGAAATGAGGGTGAATATGGTGTTTCGGACAGGTTCGCCGGTAAGTGCTTCAGGTTCTTCACTAAGAGGTGAATTCGTTTGGTGGAAGGGATCGACTTCTTCGCGTCTCCATTGATTAAGTCGACTACGAACCCATCAGATGAATTGATTATGGCTGGTTGGTTGATTCATTCTGGTGACGCTGCTTTCGGAGCTCGAGTGCAACTCCATATCGGAATAGCTGTCGGAATAACTATCGGAATAGCTATCGGAACCTGAGGACTCGAACTGGTTGAGGGATTCATCTCGTACGATCAGATGAAGGATTTTTGATAAGAAATAGATTTTAGGATGTAGATTAGTACCCTGCAATACATAATTTACATATGCATATATAATACTAAAATCCTATAAGTTACGGAGGAATCTACGGAAGCTATCAGGCAAAGGTAACAATAACAGATACACTAAGATATGAATTTATATATACACTGTCTATGCAATAGAGGCAGTAAGACGTGTCTAGACTTTAAATATGAGAAGCAAATAATTTTCGACACTAAATGATAAGCAAAACTTTTGACATGCAGACACGGTCAAAGTCCAGACTCAATAATGCATCTAAACAACTATCAGTTAGACACACTAATGCAAGACCTGGTTCGCTAAGACCACCGCTCTGATACCAACTGAAGCGCCCCGTCCTAATCCATCTGGACGAAGTCCATATCGATTACGAACGATTCACAATAGTTGATTACATCGCGAGGTATTTGACCTCTATATGATACATTTTACAAACATTGCATTCATTTTTAAAAGATAAACTTTCTTTACATCGAAAATTGGCAAGCATGCATACCATTTCATAATATACACTATCCAACTATAATTGACTTAATAATAATCTTGATGAACTCAATGACTCGAATGCAACGTCTTTTGAAATATGCCATGAATGATTCCAAGTAATATCTTTAAAATGAGTAAATTCACAGCGGGAGATTTCTTTCATACCTGAGAATAAACATGCTTTAAAGTGTCAACCAAAAGGTTGGTGAGTTCATTAGTTTATCATAAATAATCATTTCCATCATTTTAATAGACCACAAGAATTTCATTTCCAGTTCTCATAAATATACGTCCCATGTATAGAGACAAAAATCATTCATATGGATTGAACACCTGGTAACCGACATTAACAAGATGCATATAAGAATATCCCCTATCATTCTGGGAAATCCTTCGAACATGATATAAAATGATTTCGAAGTACTAAAGCATCCGGTACTTTGGATGGGGTTCGTTAGGCCCAATAGATCTATCTTTAGGATTCGCGTCAATTAGGCGTGCGCTAATTCTCAAAATTAGTGATGTTCCCTAATTCTTAGGCTACCAAGCAAAAAGGGGCATATTCGGCTTTGATCATTCAACCATATAATGTAGTTTCGATTACTTGTGTCTATTTCGTAAAACATTTATAAAAATTGCGCATGTATTCTCAGCCCAAAAATATAAAGGTTAAAAAGGCAAATGAAACTCACCATACTGTAATTTGTAGTAAAAATACATATGACGTCATTAAACAAGTGTAGGGTTGGCCTCAGATTCACGAACCTATATCATTCATATATGTATTAACACATATACTTGTAATCGAATAAATCAATATATTATTATTTATGATATAATTTTTATATTAATAATCTATATTTATTTTATATAAAAATATTAAGTTTCGTTATGTTATATGTAATAAATATATTTATATATTTATATATATATATATATATATATATATATATATATATATATATATATATATATATATATATATATATATATATATATATATATATAACTTGTTAGTTAAACAGTACTTTAGTAATACTTAGGTAAAATATTGAAATAATAATAGTTTTAATGCTAATAATATTAAAAATGATAATATTATTTATAATTCTATTAATAAGTATATTAATGATAGTTTTCAATAATTAATCTCATAATAATGATAATATCAGTAGTTTTTCATAAAATGAATAATTTAATAATAACGATCATGAAAATATTAATTTTTGATAATAATACTTAATTTAAATATAATTATAATTATAAAAATATCTATTTTGTTAATTATGATAATAAGTTTAATTATAACCATACTAATAATAATGATGTTATTACTAATACTTTTGTCGATAATAACATTAATAATACTAACAATTTGTAAAATGATACTAATAACAATATTTATAATAATTTGTATTATGTTCATAGTAGTGATAATAATACTAATAATGATCATAATTATAATAATAATAATACGTATATTAATATTAGTAATAATAATAACAATAATACTATGTAATGATAATTAGTAATAATATTAATTATAACAATAATCATTAATACTAGCAATAACAATAATATTCATAATAATAATAATAATAATAATAATTATACTAATAATAATAATAATAATGATAATAATAATAATAATAATAATAATAATAATAATAATAATAATAATAATAATAATAATAATAATAATAATAATAATAATAATGATAATAATAATAAATAAAAGAAATTAGACTACCTTATCAAATAAGCTTTAAAAAAAATAACCGCTGCTGCCCGGGTTTGAACCCGAGACTTATCGCTTACGCACTAACACCCATAACCATTGCACCATTTTCGCTTTTCTGGAATTAATCCCACACGATTTATACATAACCCGTATATATTTTTATCTTCATCTTCCTCCTCACAACTCAAAATCAAAATCGAATCAAAAATCAAACCCACATAAAAATGAGTTTACTAATTATTTTTAGGATTTAATATCCATCATAAAAACATATATTAGTGATAAATTGGATTGAAAAGTAAATAAAAATATATGAAATAAAAATCCTGCTGTGCGACGATTGAAACAAAAAAAATAATAATGCTTTTCAATTTTAATTGCTTTATAGCTAAAGACTATAACACGAAATAGTTTAGTAATCTCATATAGAAACTATAGGAATCGTCAATTTACCTTGAAACACACACACGAATTCGAATTTTGCGATGAACGATTCGGTTGACTTTTTGAAACCAAACTTTGACTCCAGAATTAGAAATTGTTAGCAAGAATTCGGATATGATATTTTGCAGCAAGGTTAAGTAAAATAATCTTAACAAAACTATTTTAATACATTTTGAAAATTTGAAAGAATTTGATCTTAAAAAAAAATGACACACGAACAGGGCTTCAACAGGTTTTTATATTTTTCTTCTGTCTTTGATTTCTCAACATACAGTAGGTATTGATAATTGATGAAGGCAGTGATGGTTAGAATGATTTTTATCAATAAACAAGATGTAATCGTTTGTTTTAAAGAAAAAAGGAATCCACCAGCTAATCGATCGTACAGATATATTTAAAAAAAATTAAAAAGGGTGACAACAATTTCTAACTGATTTTGGATACATAATGTAGCTGGAAATTGACAGCTTGATATAACAGATCAGAACAAAAAATTTGATATCGTTGATGGAGATGAGAAACAGAATGGTATTCGCATTTGGTTTAATTCCTTCATGATTTTAGCAAATTAATAATAATAATTAATATATGTAAATAATAATAATATCTTTAATAATAATAAATAATAATACTAATAATAATATAAATATATAAAAGATAACTGATTTTTATTAGTACTTATAATAATAAGAATAATAATAGTTATAATAATCAAAATAATTCTTAAGAATAATCCTAATGATAATGATATTTAATAATAATAAAAGTGTTAATAATATTATTAATGAAAAGAGAAATAATGATTATTAATGTTAAAGGTATCAATAATATCAGGTAATATTAGTATAACATTTATATTTTACTTCCAATTAAATTTAATATAAGCACATTACATATTATTAATTATGTGTTATCTAATACTTATATAATAACATTTATTTAATGATTATACATTTTATCAATATACATATTGTAATAATCATGTTTATGTATCATATATATATATATATATATATATATATATATATATATATATATATATATATATATATATATATAAATTACTATATATAATTATGTTTTACATATCCAGATTCATTACCTAGATAAATGTGTTAATTATATACATCAAAACAATTTAAACTCAAAGTATAACATTATACATTTAATACTTTTTTTTTTTAATAATCACTTTCTTATCTTGTAAAAATTTTGTACATATTTAAGTCTAATGATTTAATTATATTTTTATTATTTTCAATACTTATATATATATATATATATATATATATATATATATATATATATATATATATATATATATATATATATATATATATATATATATATATATATATATATATATATATATTTATATATTTATTTATACATAATTGTTCGTGAATCGTCGGGGAAATAGTCAAAGGTCAAAAGCATTCATGAAAATTATTTTACAAACTTTGTTACCCAATATTACAGGCTTTGCTTATCGTATCGAAATCATTTAAAGATAAAGTTTAAATTTGGTCGGAAATCTCCGGGTCGTCACATATAACACTCAAGTTCTCAACCAGAATCAATTTTAAAGTCAAAAGAATCAGATAAGCATGGTATCAGTTTGAACAGACTCAGTAATGTAGCTTGAACACATTCGGTATGTACTGAATCTATTAAACACGAATTAAACATGCAATCTGAGTCATTTCTCTGATAGATTAACATATTAATCACTGAATAGACTTTATCTCATAGCAATCAACCACATGAATCTGATTTAATCTTAGAATTAAGGTTACAACATAGATTCAGTTTCTTTCAAAGATTTTACAAACTGAAGGTCTAATTCATGTAATATGAGATCTTTTCTGGTTTATATACTTTCATTCAACCCAGCTCTATAATATGTATAACATAAACTTGATTAAAAGAAGAAATTACCAAAGATTTGAAGTATTAATGAACGGACTCGGTAGTTTAGCACAGACTCGGTATGTTAATCATATTCAGTATAAGTTTTAGAAAACGTAAGAGTCTTTGACTTTGACTCTTCTATTTATAGATACCGAAAATGAGTCAAAATTAGGCTTTACCGAATGGGCCTTAAATACCGAATGCAGTCCATTTTAAAATTTTAATCACTTTAACTTCAAGTTTTGACAAATTAATATCAGTAAATTCACAAGTTTATTATACTTTCATTAAAATTTAAGATTGAGTGAATTTTGAGCATTTTAAGACTTACCGAATCTGGACTTTATGTTGTTAGACTAGGTATGATGCTAAAAATAGCAATTATTCATGAAAAATTTAAATCTTTTTGGATTTAAAGTTCTCCAATTTTTATGAATTTTCTAAAATAAAGATTTGTACTTAGAAAAACTTGAAATTATGTACAAAGCACAAATCTTCAGTGATACCAATTGTTGAAACGGGTTACATACTGAAATGTATACAAGCCAAAATGAATTGTATCAGATTAAAGCATAAGTTTTTATAAATTCACTTTTGAAAATCAATTTTCTTTTTCATTTTCTCCCTTTCTCCCCCTTAAAATATGATATACACTTGAGTAAATCACCATTTTGATCTTCCCATAAGAAAATTTAATAACTCCCCCTTGAAACAAGATATCAATCAGTTACCTCCCCCTATCGTAACTATTGAAATATAAGCTTAAGGAGTTAATCATGAAGATAAAATCTCCCCCTAGAAAGATAATAACTAAAGCATTCAGTTGCTCCCCCTAGACAGAATATACTCCCCCAAAACACAAGATCTCAGTAATAAGTACCAATAGAACTAAGGAAATTAAGCACTATACTCCACCATGCCTATTTGTTGAATTAAGAACTTTAGCCTAACTTCATCTAAAGATTTGATGAACACGTCAGCTAATTGTACTTTTGTAGGCACGAAGTATAATTCTACATCTTCCTTTTCTACATGGTCCTTGATAAAGTGATAACGAATATCTATGTGTTTAGTCTTAGAATGTTGTACCAGGTTGCTAGTAATTGCAATTTCACTTTGTGAATCACAGTATATCGGGGTCTTAGTAATCTTAAAGCCATAATCCAATAGTTGAGTTTGCATTCACAAAACTTGAGAACAACAGTGAGCTGCAACAATATACTCAGACTTAGGTGTTGACAATGAAACATAATTTTGTTTCTTGAATGACCAACCAACTAACCTATTCCCCAACATCTGAATTGATCCAGATGTGCTTTTCCTATTAACATGGCAACCGCCATGATCCGCATCCGTATAAGCAGTGAGAGTGAAATCAGATCCACGAGGATACCAGATTCCAAGGTTAGGTGTACATTTTAGGTACTGAAAAATTCTAACCACCACTTTGGAGTGTGATTTATTAGGTTTGGACTGAAAGCAGGTATAAATAGTTACAACAAGCGTAATGTCTGGTCGACTTGCAGTCAAATACATTAAAGAGCCAACCATGCTTCGATAAAGCGTTATATCAAAGGGTTCCCCATTTTCATCAGCGTTTAACAAAGTCGTCATTGGGGTTGACATTATTCTCAAATAAGTCATTTTAAAATGTTTTAGCATGTTATTAATGTATTTTGTTTGACTGATAAAAATGCCAATTGGTAATTGTTTGACTTGTAACCCCAAAAAGAAATTGAGTATGTCAAGCATGCTCATTTCAAATTTGTTGGCCATAAGGTCACCAAATTCTTTGCATAAGGCCGGGGACGTGGAACCAAAAATAATATCATCAACGTAAATTTGAACCAAGAGAATGTGACCGTAGTTTTTACAGATGAAGAGCGTTGTATCAATCGTTCCACGAGAGAAGCCATTTTCCAGTAAATACTTTGTCAAGGTCTCGTATCATGCATGCGGTGCTTGCTTTAGACCGTACAAAGCTTTCTCCAAGTAGTAGACGTGGTTCGAATGAATAGGATCGACAAAGCCTTCTGGTTGATCAACATAAACCTCCTCTTGAAGATTACCATTCAAAAAAGTAATTTTTACATCCATTAGAAACACCGTGAACATCATATGAGAAGCATAAGCAAGAAACAGATGAATAGCCTCGATCCTTGCAACCGGAGCAAATGTCTCATCATAATCAATACCCTCTTGTTGTCGATATCCCTTGGCCACAATACGTGCCTTCTTTCTAACCACAACCCCATCAGAATCTTTCTTATTCTTGAAAATCCACTTAACCCCGATTGGTCGTTGACCCGCTGGTCTTAAAACTAATCGCCACACCTTTAAACGTTCAAATTGACCTAATTCTTCTTGCATTGCTATCACCCAATTTGGATCAAGTATAGCCTGAGCAACCGAAGTTGGTTCAATCTTACTAAGAAAGGCAGTATATAAACACATATTCCGAGTAGCCTTTCGAGTTGAAAGTGGAGCAGTAGCATCACCAATAATAAGATCAATTGTATGACTTTTAGTCCATCGATTGGTATGTGTAAGAGGTCCTACATCAGTGGTATCCATTAAAACATCAGTCGTTGTTGACGTCGAGCCATGATCCTCTTATTCTGATGTAACATTGTCTAATGGATCTGTTCGAGTTTCTGGAGAAACAACTAGAATTGTATCAAGTGATGTATCTTGAATTGGTTCAAGAGTATCATCAGGAGGTGGGAGGGTGGATGAAGAAGCAACATGTGAATCAGTTGGTGTTGTATCTTCATCATAGAGACTTGGTTGTGTCTCCATAGTAATTGATTATGTTGGTGTTTCTGGTACGGCATGAACATCAGAGTTCCTTTGAGGAGAATAAAGACTATCAAACAAGATATCCAGTTCCACTGTAGTTACTGTAGGAACACCCTTCTTCAATAAAATTAAGTTTTGTGCAGAAGAAGTAGTAGCCAGGTTAGGATCGGGTTTTGAACTGAGTTGTTCAAAAGCCATCCCTGATAACTCATCAAAGCGAACATTAATACTTTCCTTTATCGTATTTGTCCTTTTGTAATAGACACGATAAGCAACCTTGTTTGAAGAGTAACCGAGAAATATGGCCCGATCACCATGAGGATCAAACTTTCTGAGGCTGTCAAAATCATTAAGCACATAGCATATACAACCAAATACACGGAAATATTTGACATTCGGGCGTCTACCATATAGTAACTCATACGAAGTCTTATCAAAACGTTTGTTTATGATACAGCAATTTTAGGTATAATAAGTAGTTGAAATGGCCTCCCCTCACATTTTCGGAGGTAGTTTGGAGTAGGCAAGCATCGTTCGAGCTGCCTCCCACAACGTACGATTACATCGTTCGACTACTCCATTTGGTTGGTGGGGGGGGGGGGGGGGGGTTCTTGCATTAGAGAACTGATGTTCAATGCCTTGGTCTTTCAAAAAACTATCAAGCAGGTCATTCTTAAATTCCATCTCATTATCGGTTCTGATACTCTTAACATGTTTGTTAAAAGAGCTTTGAGTTTTCTTGATGAACTCAATGATAATGATGGGGTTTTCAGATTAGGTCCTCAAAAGAAAAATCCATGTAAATCTAGTACAGTCATCTACAATGACAAGCACATGTTTCCAGCCACCGAGGCTAGAAACCATCATGGGTCCATATGCAATAATTGCAAAGACGTTGAAGTGTTTGGGACTTGCTTAAGCGGATGATTAGTCTGTTTCAGCTTACCCATTGCACATGATGGACACACATGATGCTTATCATATTGAAAGCTAGGAATACTATCAACCAAGTCTTTAGAGACCAGTCGATTGATACCCTTGTAATCCAGGTGTGACATCCGGTGATGCCATAACTACAAATTTTATTTTGTGGAACGAGTAGCCAAACACATGTTTCCATGTGTTGGTGCATCATTGAGGTCAATAGTGTATAGTGAAACACAACGTTTACGAACATGGAGATCATTTCCATCGGTGGATTGCACCAAGCATTGATGGCGTTCAAAGAGAAACTTTGAGATCTCCATCACAAAATTGGCTGACACTAAACAAATTGCACCCCAAACCCTCAACATACGAGACCCTTTTGATTGTTATGCCATTTTTCACCTTAACCCGTTATCGTTGCAATCTCGTCATTTCCAAATGTAACTGTTCCTGGGAATTGGTTAACGTAATTGACAAGCAAGGATTTATCGCCCGTCATGTGCCGAGAACAACCGGAGTCGATATACCAAACACAAACATCAAAACCCTGCAAACGTTAAGTTTCCTAGAGTTTAGGTACCCAAAGTTTCTTGGGTCCTCTACGGTTAGTACCAGCAACAAACTTTGGATCACAAATAAATGTATCACGTAATGCATCATGCAATTTAGACATTAAAGCATCATTTAAAAGTGCATTACATGAAGTATCATAAGCAATCTCAAGTTTTACATGATCATCAGAAGTCTTAACACACAACTTATTCCAAGTAGATGTTTTTTTTCACAGAAGAAAATTGAAGTAGATGTGATGACTTACTAGGTCGACTAGCAGTTTTCTTGTTTTGGTTTGCTACTTTCTTAGTCTTTGACTTAGGAACCCATACAGACTTGTAATTCAAGTTTGGATTATAACCTGTGACACGAAAAATACCTTTGTTAGTGAGACGTCCAAACTTTTTAGTTGTCATTTGAGTAATTTGACTTTTCAAAATTTCCATTTTGATTTTACGTTCCTTTGGATCATACTCACACAAATCAGGTTTTGGACTTGTGTGTTGTTTTTAAGACTTCATTGGTTTCTTTGAAAGACTTTCCTTTGTATGTTTTGACAATAATATCAAAGGAAGTTTTTCAGTGAAATAAGAACCATCTGGATGACGTACCTTCTTAACAATAAATTGCTTTGAAGGTGCAACTATTGAAACACTTTTCTCAAGTTGAGAACGTAAAGGATTTTTAAGAATGGTAATGAGTTTAGAAGTATTAGATTGTTGTTTCCCCTTAACCTTCTTATCAACCCTCCAGCACACTCAGAAACTTTATTCACACAAGGCGTCCTTAAAAGTGAATCATTCACACAAGGAGAATTCATTTGTGGTGTATGTGCTTGTAAAGAAGTATGCTTATGTGTGTTATCCTGCTTCAGTAGAACTATTTTACAATTTAAACTTTGAATCTCAAGACACAAGTCCTCAGCAGAAACTACAAATTCACCTTCCTTAAAAGCATAAGTACATTCTTTCCTAGGAAGTGGTGGAAGTTTATCACAAATCATAAGCATTTGTTTCAAAGATTAACATCTAAGTTGCAATTCAACATTTTCTCTTTCAAGTTTAGCAACTAGATGATTAAAGTCTAACTTTTCAGGCTTAGGTTCATCTTGTGGTTCTACCTTAGGTTCAACTTTTGGTTCTACCTTAGGTTCTACCTTTTCATCTAAAGCCTTTTGACCTAGCGATTTTGACTTAGCAAGTTTCAACTTATTTTCTATCTTGTCTAACTTAGTTGAAAACTTGTTCATTAAGTCATTTAATTCATGTGCTAGGTCTTCACCGATTTTAACTTTAGAAACGAAACATGCACTTAAGACCGGTAGAGATAGTTTTGTTTCAATAGCAAGAGGAATACTAGAACTATGATTGCCAAAAATCTCATTTTCTAGCATCAAGATGTATTTCTCTAGCATGAGCGTAGGAATATAAACCAATCTACGTGAAGGCACAAAATTAGCATGTTGCATGTTCTGTTCATGTTCAACTAGTTCATGCAAGAAACTAGTATGTGATTTAACCAATTTAGCATTAATCTTTTCATACATCAAGTTGATTTGATAATATTTCTTAGATGAACGATTATTAATCACATTATCATAATCAGCATCAGATGAATGCACAAAATGATATGGTAAACCAGCTTGAAAATAATCAGAATGATATAATCCAGGAATCTTTTTGGAAATATCATGCAACGTCTTGGGATATTCATACCCAATCCCCCACTTATCAACATGAATCATTTTTGGTTTATTCATAAAGATTGTTTGCTTTGAAAGTTCCATGTTAATGATAGCTTTCGATTGCTCAGTTCGATAGAGTTTTTCCTCGTATCAAGCAAGTTGATCTTTCATTTGAAGAGAATCTTTAGTGAATAGTGAAATTTCAGATTTCTTTTTGATAATGGTTTCTTCCAGTTGAATGATTTTCTTGTTTAACTTGGAAATTGTGGGTTCATGTTGTTCTTTAAGATCGGAAAGATCTTTTTCTAAGAATTGAACTTTTCCCGCAAGAAGTCCAGATTTCAAACGATAATCCGTTCCTTCAATCTTAATTGGAAGTATTGACTTTTTAAGTTCTTCCAACTCAGTATCCATGGAACTGAGTTGGGTTCTCAATCGATTCACTTCCGATTGTGATTTGGATGATGAAGATTTAGTCTCATTTAGTTTGATTTTATCTTTTAAAGTTCTGTTTTCAGTTTTAAATCTTTTATCTCTTTTGACATTGAGACTAAGTTCTTCATCATGTCATTTTGCACTTTGATAAAATCAGGTGGGATTTCAGTTGATTGTACGTCATCATCATCAGATGTTGAGTCAGAATTCTCCATTGCTTCCTTTGCTTTGATAAGCTTGGTCATCTTGCAGACATTAGCATGTTCCACCTCGGAATCTGAATCATCTGTAACATCCCGCATTTTTCCGTTAAATTTATTTTTAACACTGTCTTTTTTTTTAAAATAATATCTTTCGTTATTTAAATTCGTAGTTTCCGTTGACTAACGTTCATAATATTCCCGTTATTTAATTATAACATCACTCGTTTACTCGAGCGTTTTTAAAATATTCGTTTGGTTAATTCCCGCAACCGCTTTAAAACTTGAGGGACTAATCTTGGCACTTGGCCAAATTTGGTTAACTAGTCACCACCACCACCACCACTCACTCCATTCAATCACCTCCTCATCTTTATTACTTCCATTTTTTTCTCTCTCAAACTCACAAATCATTCAATCATCATCCATTTCACATGTAGGAAGCTCACAACAAATCCAACTACATATTTGGAATCCTCTCTTCATCCTCTACATTTTGATATAAATTTCATCTTGTTTGGGTAACTTTCTAAAAACACTAAATTTTCTCTAAATTCGTTTTATATACTTGAAATGGCGTTAGTTAGTGTCTATGGCTCGTGTCTAGCATGAATATATGATTTACTTGCTCGATTTGTTGTTTTGAGTAACTAGTTTGAACATTTGAAATGGGTTTGCTTAATCTTGAATTTTGGGTGATTAAATGTTGTTTAAATGTTAAAGTTCATGTATTAAATGTGTTACTCGTATCATTATCTTCATTTTGATGTGTAGGTTGATTTAGAAAAGCTTCATTTACAAAATGGTTGAATTCATGATTTTGATTAGGGTTTGATGAACTCTAAAATGAACTTTTGATGCTTTGAATGCCATGAAATGTTATTAGTTAGTGATTAGTTGTATTGTATGTTTCATTACCTTCAAAACGGCATATCGTATGTGTAAATTGGATTCCCGAGTCAAAAAATGCGTTTTATGAACTTGAAACTTCGATTTTGAACATTTAACGATCATTTATTGAGGTTTTCATTGTTGTTAATGATGTAATTGATTCATGAAATGTGTTTAGTTGTATTCCACTTTAAATTACCTTTCCAACGATATAAGATACGTGCTTTTAATGTTAACGAGTCAAAAGTTATGATCGTTTGAAGTTGAAATCGTCTAAGTGATAAACTGCCCCAGAATGGCTGATGCAGGTGCAGATGCGGCGCATCTGAGGCAGACTGCCCAAAAATGTCAATTTTCGCTTAATTCTAAGTATGCTATGCACCCCCGATCAACATGAAACTTGGCCAACATGCTCATATATGATTTCTAGGCTCAGGAAAATAGTTCGGGACCCGATCCGACCCCGTTGACTTTTTTGTTGACTTTGACCAAGTTTGACTTTTAGTCAAACATAACAAAACACTTATGCAATTGTTCTAATCTTATTTTATACATGATTCTTGCATGAAACTTGACAACGTGATTCACATGCTATATATTCGAGTCGTAACGAGCCATAGGACTAATTGAACACATTTCGCCCGACCTTGTGTCGTAACCGGTTAATTTATACAACTTACTTGTTTAGGTCAAGGCTAAACAACTTTCATGCACACGTTTACTTTGTGAAGTACATTTATACTCGTGCACTCGAGGTGAGATCATAGTCCCATCTTTCAACAACTTTTTATACTTTTAAATCATGGGATGAGAAACATATACGGTTTTATACTACATACTTTATACTTTGAACACAAGTACGGAAACGAACATTCCACGTGCGAGTTTGAACAAAAAGCCTCAATTCAATTATCATTAGTTACACTTGCAGGGTGTAAACGTGAACTTATATTATGTGATCACATGGGCTTGACGAGCCTCATTCGGACGGTTCGCTACCGTTAGCGGATGAAATATATTTTTGAGTTTAGTGTATGTTCTAACACTACGTAACAGGGTACAAAACAGTTAAGTTTGATAATTGGGTGCTCGTGATCTAAACAAAAACTTTGGAATGCAAGCGATTTAGATAATCGACTTATATTAAATCTTGTGGTTCAAATACACGTTTACTAAAACACCTATGATTTCACCAACGTTTTTCGTTGACAGTTTTCTATATGTTTTTCAGGTTCATGAATGGCTATTTGATACATGCTTCTGCGTAGACTCATATTTGCTTGGGGTCAAGCATACATGCATACACTTTGATTACTTGCTTAGAGTCAAGCATACATGCATACGCTAGTGATAGCACCTTTGGATTCAAACAAATGTTTACATACATACTTACGCTATTTATAGCAACCGTGATTTTCAACTTATATTATGTCGCAAGTTTATTTCATTTATACTTTACATCTTTTGTAAACTTAAACTTGTTGTCGAACCGTTTGGTAAACTAAACTTTGTAAGTCTTGTACGTTTCAAATGAATGCGACATAAGTTTGGTCAAACGCGTCTCCTATAGGGACTACGACCACGTAATGGGACCTAAGTTAACGGCACCGTCAATGACGATTTTGTCGGGTCGCTACAGATGGTATCAGAGCGTTGGTTGTAGGGAACTAGGATGTGCATTAGTGTGTCTGACAGAGTCGTTAAGACGCATTAGTGAATCTAGACTACAACCGGATAGTTAACCATTGCATTCTGACATACATTTGCTATAGATAGCACTTACTTGACTACTTGTGCATTATACTTGAATCATTCTTAGGCAAACTTTTTAATGGTACCAAACGTTCATCATACGAATCCGTATTCTACCACTTTCTAGTAACACACATAAATTCAAGATTCATACGAGTAAGGATGACGACGACTTCATTAGTCACACTTGTTTGGGAACTCTGTCTCCTGGATTGTTATTCGCCACCGTTTCAACTTACTATCGGTTTCCCACCGGTGTTTCTTACTATCTACTTTTTTGTGTTACTACCACCACTACTCTAGGTGAGTATCGTCATCACTACTTATCACTACGATTGCGTACTACTCGTTATCATAATTCATTACTCTTTTCGTACCTAAGGACGTTATTGTTTGACTTGAACCGCATTGATGTGAACAATCATTATACATTTCCCTCGGGGAACGCTTCTTTAGAGTTGCACTAATTCTTTCGATTCAATACGAGTCACGTTAGAGACGTCGTTACACTTTGTTCATTTTAAAACTTCACGATTACACGAACTTGAATCTATGGAGTGATGTGGGAATGGAGGTATGAGTTAGCGTAATATAACGACACTCGATCAACGTGGTTATATTACGGTAAGTTATACCGAAGTTCTAATGACACGTGATGGTGGTTGGACTCGATCAACCTAATCACCACCATGTGCCATGCACATGACTTCATGTTTCTTGTTCGGACATCCAAAAACTCCGAGAATATTGATAACAACCATACCTGGGACACATCGTCGATTATTGTCGAACCATAATTATGCTTCCGAATGAATGACAAATTCTTTCAACTTCACACGTATGTTACACGTGTACACTATCTCGTTTTCGCACAGTTTTATCGGCGAACTACAATATGCTTGTTATGCTCACATCGAGGCGGAAACTTTTCTCGCATCATACTCGTACTTCCATATACGAAAATCTTTTTATCTAAATTATCCATTGAGGGAGAGACTCTTCACGTTATACTAGTATTCACCACGAGGGCGAATAGTCCTAACGAACGTTTTCGAAAATCGATAAATCTTCCGCGGCACGAAATTCTTGAGAAACAGAAACTTGTTCCAACAAACGTTTTCAAGTCCTAACAAACTTTTTCGAATCTACCTTAGAGAAATGTACCTCGTTTCGGATCGAGATCCTCGTTTCACTTATAAATTTTGGGGTGACTTACAAAAAGCCTCATGACCACGTTTAGACCTAAGTACTACACATCAACCACAACCCGAAGGACCAAACAAACATATGATTCAAACCTTAGAAACCGTAATACGAATTTGTGTTATCAACTTCAAATTTACTTGATAAAAGTATTTGCCTTTAGCAGAATTCTAGTACTACAATAATTTTCATTCGAATATTAACGCCACACCTTTCGAGAACTCTTATAGCCACAATTGATTCTTTCTTAACTGTTGAACCGAAGTAGGTGACAAGCAAACCACTAAACCCGAACTCATTCATGAAATAACCGTTAAGATCATTCAAATCCAAGAAAGACTCAAGACGGCCCGTAGTCGCCAAAAGAGCTACGCCGATGTTAGACGTAAACATTTTAAATTCCAAGCGGGTGACCGCGAAATGTTAAAAGTCACATCTTGAGGAGGTGTAATCCATTTCGGGAAATGTAGAAAGCTAGATCCGTGATATTCTGATCCTTCTGAAATCTTAGGGCGTTTTGGACCCGTTGCTAGCCGTTTAGATTTTCTAACTCATTCGAGTCTCCGTTCATCCTACATTCTATGTATCAAACTTAAAGACGTGTTTTGCGAAACAAGAACTTGTTATTCTTTTCGATGAGCTTACTATCGATGATAAACTTCACTTCCTAGGAGGACCGGTTGAAACTATGAATCGTGAAACCAAACTCTAAAACAACGTAAAATCCCGACAGTCAAAGTTCGTTGAAATGCCCAAGGTAGTACCTTCACTCATTTGTAGAATTGGCAACGCAAGATTTCGGGGAAGAAACAACAACTGCTACTTCCAACTAAATTTTGGGACGAAATTTCTTTTAAGGTGTGGGTAATGTAACATCCCGCATTTTTCCGTTAAATTTATTTTTAACACTGTCTTTTTTTTAAAATAATATCTTTCGTTATTTAAATTCGTAGTTTCCATTGACTAACGTTTATAATATTCCCGTTATTTAATTATAACATCACTCGTTTACTCGATCGTTTTTAAAATATTCGTTTGGTTAATTCCCGCAACCGCTTTAAAACTTGAGGGACTAATCTTGGCACTTGGCCAAATTTGGTTAACTAGTCACCACCACCACCACTCACTCCATTCAATCACCTCCTCATCTTTATTACTTCCATTTTTTTCTCTCTCAAACTCACAAATCATTCAATCATCATCCATTTCACATCTAGGAAGCTCACAACAAATCCGACTACATATTTGGAATCCTCTCTTCATCCTCTACATTTTGATACAAATTTCATCTCGTTTGGGTAACTTTCTAAAAACACTAAATTTTCTCTAAATTTGTTTTATATACTTGAAATGGTGTTAGTTAGTGTCTATGGCTCGTGTCTAGCATGAATATATGATTTACTTGCTCGATTTGTTGTTTTGAGTAACTAGTTTGAACATTTGAAATGGGTTTGCTTAATCTTGAATTTTGGGTGATTAAATGTTGTTTAAATATTAAAGTTCATGTATTAAATGTGTTACTAGTATCATTATCTTCATTTTGATGTGTAGGTTGATTTAGAAAAGCTTCATTTACAAAATGGTTGAATTCATGATTTTGATTAGGGTTTGATGAACTCTAAAATGAACTTTTGATACTTTGAATGCCATGAAATGTTATTAGTTAGTGATTAGTTGTATTGTATGTTTCATTACCTTCAAAACGGCATATCGTATGTGTAAATTGGATTCCCGAGTCAAGAAATGCGTTTTATGAACTTGAAACTTCGATTTTGAACATTTAAAGATCATTTATTGAGGTTTTCATTGTTGTTAATGATGTAATTGATTCATGAAATGTGTTTAGTTGTATTCCTCTTTAAATTACCTTCTAACGATATAAGATACGTGCTTTGAATGTTAACGAGTCAAAAGTTATGATCGTTTGAAGTTGAAATCGTCTAAGTGATAAACTGCCCCAGAATGGCTGATGCAGGTGCAGATGCGGCGCATCTGCCTCAGATGCGGCACATCTGAGGCAGACTGCCCAAAAATGTCAATTTTCGCTTAATTCTAAGTATGCTATGCACCCCCGATCAACATGAAACTTGGCAAACATGCTCATATATGATTTCTAGGCTCAGGAAAATAGTTCGGGACCCGATCCGACCCCGTTGACTTTTTTGTTGACTTTGACCAAGTTTGACTTTTAGTCAAACATAACAAAACACTTATGCAATTGTTCTAATCTTATTTTATACATGATTCTTGCATGAAACTTGACAACGTGATTCACATGCTATATATTCGAGTCGTAACGAGCCATAGAACTAATTGAACACATTTCGCCCGACCTTGTGTCGTAACCGGTTAATTTATACAACTTACTTGTTTAGGTCAAGGCTAAACAACTTTCATGCACACGTTTACTTTGTGAAGTACATTTATACTCGTGCACTCGAGGTGAGATCATAGTCCCATCTTTCAACAACTTTTTATACTTTTAAATCATGGGATGAGAAACATATACGGTTTTATACTACATACTTTATACTTTGAACACAAGTACGGAAACGAACATTCCACGTGCGAGTTTGAACAAAAAGCCTCAATTCAATTATCATTAGTTACACTTACAGGGTGTAAACGTGAACTTATATTATGTGATCACATGGGCTTGACGAGCCTCATTCGGACGGTTCGCTACCGTTAGCGGATGAAATATATTTTCGAGTTTAGTGTATGTTCTAACACTACGTAACAGGGTACAAAATAGTTAAGTTTGATAATTGGGTGCTCGTGATCTAAAAAAAAACTTTGGAATGCAAGCAATTTAGATAATCGGCTTATATTAAATCTTGTGGTTCAAATACACGTTTACTAAAACACCTATGATTTCACCAACGTTTTTCGTTGACAGTTTTCTATATGTTTCTCAGGTTCATGAATGGCTATTTGATACATGCTTTCGCGTACCCTCATACTTGCTTGGGGTCAAGCATACATGCATACACTTTGATTACTTGCTTAGAGTCAAGCATACATGCATACGCTAGTGATAGCACCTTTGGATTCAAACAAATGTTTACATACATACTTACGCTATTTATAGCAACCGTGATTTTCAACTTATATTATGTCGCAAGTTTATTTCATTTATACTTTACATCTTTTGTAAACTTAAACTTGTTGTCGAACCGTTTGGTAAACTAAACTTTGTAAGTCTTGTACATTTCAAATGAATGCGACATAATTTTGGTCAAACGCGTCTCCTATAGAGACTACGACCACGTAATGGGACCTAAGTTAACGGCGCCGTCAATGATGATTTTGTCGGGTCGCTACATCATCCATCCAGTTAAACCAAGTATCATCAACCGGTTTCAGTTCTCCCCCAGTTTCCAAGACCTTTGTCATCAACATTTTCTTCTTGTAGTAAGCTGTATCATTTTTTTAGGCATCTTGCACTTAAACGGGGAAATGGCCAGCTTTGCTACAATTGTAACAGATTGAATCATTCTTCTTGGAATCATCAACATGTTGATGTTTTGATGAATTGGGTTTTTTTAGTAGGAGGAAGAAGATGAATTCTTACATTGATTGCTTGATTTTCCTTTAAACTTGTACTTTTTTAAGGCTTTGGTGAATATAGCAACCATCTTGACTAGTTCAAGGTGAGAATCATAACATCTGAAAGGTTGAGCCCTTCAGAATCGGTTGATTCTTCAACAAGCACTTTCTTGGATAAGCTTTTGGAAGTGGTGTAAGATTTGCTCTTCTTCTGAGCAATGAGGGCAATTGGATCACCCGGAGAAGACTCTTTCCTTTCCTCTTGAAGTTTAGACACGGATGGTTGATAATGCATAAGAACTCCAACAAGCTCATTATTATTCAGCTTATCAATCTCTTTGGTAGATCGAATGATGGTTCCATAAGGAAGCCAATCATAGCTTTTTGAGAAACTTCATGTTGATCTCAGCATTTACTTTAGTAATCTTGCACCTTTTCAACTCATTCAAAACACCATTGAAACGTCGGTAGGTATCTTTGAGTAGTTCTTCAGGTTCCTACTTGAAATCTTCATAAAATCCCAGAGCGTTATTCAGTTTGGTGACATCAGACATGTCATAACCTTCTTGTTGTCGTTTGATCTCATCCCATATGTCCTTAGCAGTTGTATTACTATCAACATTTTTAAACAACTCATACGAAATGGCTTGCATGATGATATTTTTAGCTTTAATATCACCCTGAGCTCTCTCACATTTCTCTATAGAAAGCTCATAGACTGGAATTGGCATACCAGTTTCTGGATGGAATTCTGTAACTGGACCTTCTTTCAAAGAAGCCCATATGTACTTTGCCTTCTCATCCTTGTAGTCTATGTACTGAATGATACGATGAAGTCACTGGTTGTACTTGCCATCAAACAACACTGGAGGTCTAGAATCTGATCCAATAATCAATGTATCTTGAGTAGGCATATTGAAACAATCTGAGATAGATTTGGTAAAGATTCAGTATATCACATAATTCAAGATTCGGGTTCGGAAAAATCTAACAAAATGTCAGATTCAGTATCCGGTTCGGTACTGTAGCAGACTCGGGATCTGGTTCGGTACTGTAGCAGATTCGGTATATGTAACACCCCATCAAAATCCTTTAACGGAATGTTAACTCTGGTCCCAGTGCTTGGCTTGACTTCTACATAACAGCAATATTTTACAGCGGAAGCAATTAATACCTGGGAATAAAACACGCAAAACGGGTCAACAATAATGTTGAGTGAATCTACAGGTTTTAGGTAAACAATACATTATCTTTGAGAAATGATTTTTTGAAAAACATTTATTAGTGAAAGAACACCAAGGTTTAATGTTAAAAGTTTGCAGACAACGTTTGTCAAGTTTTAGTCTATGTGTGTACGTCAATACCAAGTTTAGTTGTGTAAGACATTCAAAATGTTTTGTCTTCTCCTATTTGCAAAACACACGTTTAAGTGACCAATTACAACGTATGAGACCACATTGGTTTCATGTTTAAAGTTTGTAGACAACGTCGTGTCCTGTTTCAAAAGTTTGTAGACACTAGCATGTCAAATTTCATATATTCCTAGACAATACCATGTCAAGTTTTTATCTCTCTTGTTTGTAAATCACAGTTTTAAATAATGTAATATACTGTCTGAAAAACAATATTCAGAACAATAGTTTAATTGCATTTGACCACGAGATTTCAATAAGCACAACCCAGTTGCAAAAATGTTTACATAATTCATGAGCACCTGAATACTAGCACTAACTAGAGTATGGGATCCACTACACACCCTTTACCCCATAAAAATGTATACACTTGTTTGAGTGTACTTAAAGTTCAAAGTAAATGCACCACAGTTAATATTGTTTGGGTGAGGTTTGTCTAACCTAACTGATCCGTCTATCTAAATTGTGCTTACCTGAAGGTAGTAAAAGTATTCAAGCTAGAGGCTTTGTGAACAAAACTCAATATATATAATAAGTACTCGTGTCAAACATAAAAGCATTTATAAAATGTAAGTAATCAGCGTGTATTCTCATCCCAAAAATAGTAAGTAAAAGTGGGACTGTAGACTCACCTTTGAATAGCTCTTGAACAAAAGTAAGCAATTAGCTTGTACAGTTTAGTACCGAGTAATGCAACCTAAGTATATATATTTAGGTTGGTCAACATATATGTCCTAAACAAAAGTGGTTCCATAGAGTAAGTTGTCTTATTGCTCGACTCGACACGTTTCAAAGTAAAAGTCAACATACAGTCAACTAGTTCATGCAAGTCAACAAAAGTCAAACCAAAAGTCAAACTTGGTCAAAGTAGTCAACTAAGGTTAACATCAGTAGCTTAATGTCAAATTTTGGTCAACATGTCAAACTTAGGTCAACTAACACATTTCAGTTTAATATTTGCCAAAAATGCGATCACAGGTTATCGTCAAGCATAACATTCATGTACATGTTGCAAACAACGAATACTATCTCATAGCACATAATTCATGGAAACGTGGCAAACTCCAGATCTTAACTATACATATAAATGTTTCCAAAAGGCATAACTAGGGTCTCATACGATGTATATAATTCGGGTTTCAGAAGAGGTGCATTTATGAATCACTACATCAGTTTCTGACTGCCCACTAATCTCGTAACGGCTATAACCGGAGCTAGGGACATGCAAATCAATCTAGGTCAGTGACCATGCTTCAAAGACAAGCCAAATTATCACATATACAAAAATGAGCAACTTTGGTTTAGCCAATTGGTACAGTTTATTCAATCAATTTGGACATTCTGTTTCAGCTCAATTCAGAAATTACCAAAACTATGGCCCTAGTGTGCACAATGCATAAGGTTTCAGAGGTTGCAATAAACTAGACATATATCATATAACATACAAAGTTAATAATTCAGAAGCTCAAGTACTCAAACCATGTACAATTCAACTTATAGTGAAAAAGATGCATACGTTACAGATTTGGACAGCATACAAGTTACCGTGTTCGCATGCACATTACACAAGTTTCACAAACCCAATTGATGCAAGGCCTAGATGAAACATTATCTAAAAAATGTAAATTTTCCAGATATGCAAAGACCTAATACAATATCACACATCAAATAGCCTTAAACATTTATTTTAAGTTACTTCACAAATCAGTTTTTCATATACGATCAAACAAGCATAACGGGTGCAATACAAATCCAAATCTCATGATATCCTTGTCTAACTTGAGTGTTTTTAAGTCCTCTATACAATGGTTAACATATTATAACATAATTCACAAAGTATACAACTCATAAAATTCAGATTCATAGCAAGATCATAAAAAACTTCAATTTAACATATCTAGAGCATACGATAACAAAATCAATTGATTCTTGAGCCTAACGTTATTAATTTTTCATCCTCTTTCCATCTAGATAATAATCATTTACAGTAGATAAGTCCATCATATCAGTATCATCAATATGCAATTCGGTTTTTACACAAAACATTCAATACGATTAAATTAACGACTAACAAAGCATACAAACATGATGAATCGAGCAATAGACTAACATAGACTATGAAACTTTATAAAATCAGAAGTTTTAGATTTAGGGTTTGTACAATTATACCTTTGATCGACAAATAAATCACACTAATGCGTAGAGGGCGAAGGGAATTACACTTTTCGTGTTCAAGGCTTGAGCAAAAGATTAAAAATTGATGGTGGTATGGGTGATGGTGGTCGACGGTTGTGGGAGGGAAGGAGGAAGCTAAAGTCGACGGTTTTTTTGTGTGAGGGTATTATGCAGTAGTTAGGGCTAGGGTTAGTGTTATATACTTAGGGCCTACACTACACTTAAACCCACACTAGTAATTAACAAGCCCATGACAAGAATTAAAAGGGTAGAGTAGGGCGGGTCAGCCGAATGGCCCAATGGGGTGTCCCCCGGGCTCTCGTTTTGAAAAAGCGTGTATTCGTGGCTCGTTTCAAGTGCCGTTTAGACGTATCGAAGGCCCGAAACGCTAAGCCGATCGTTAAAACACAACTAAACATTTAATTTATTAAAAACCCAATAAATTGAATATTTTTAAAAAGTTAATAATTATTAAAATAAACTCGAGCGTTTCGTTGCTCGAAAAGCAGTTTTTCAAACCGTAACATTTTTGTCGTATTTCTTTATCTAAAATATATTTATCGATTAATATTAACCCATATTAACTCAAATAGCCCTCCAAGAATCACGTAAGCATTTAATATACTTAAACACATAAAAAGTCAAATAATTGCCTTTAAATCAACTAACGGACAGTTAACAGAAGTGACGGAAAAAGCAGGGTTGTTACATTACCCACAGTTATTGAAAATTTAGTCCCGAAATTTTAGTGAACGTCCGCTGAAGTAGTTCCTTCCAGAAACTATTGCGAGTGTAGTGACCCGAACATTTCCATGATTATATATTATATGAAATTCATATTACCTGATTAAATGTTTCCAACATGTTAAGAAATCAAACCTGTTAAGACTTGATTAATTGAAACGGATTTTATGCAAACGCTTGACCGCCCAGTTTGATCGATGATTCACGAACGTTATAACTTGTAAATGACATGATAATATATATATGGACATATATATATATGTTTAACATGATGAGATGATAATTAAGTATCTCATTAAGTATATTAACAATGAACTATATACATAAAATGAGACTACTAACTTAAGGATTTCGAAACAATAATTGTATGTAACGATTATCGATGTAATAACGTCTTAATAGATATATATATATATCGTATTAAGATATATTAACACACTATGTTATCATGTTAATACAACAATTTAACATATCATTAGTTATAATTATAATGGATTAATTACATTAAACGAGATCGTTAACTTAAAGGTTTCGAAACAACACATTCATGTAACGACTAACGATGATTTAACGACTTAATTAAAATGTATATATATGTAATGTATTAAAATGTATTAATAAACTTTTGTAAGACTTCAAGACATATATCAAAATACTCATACTTAACAAAGATGGTTACAATTACATTCCCATTCGTTTTCATCAACAATTATACTCGTATTCATTCAGTATTCGTACTCGTATTATACCCAGCTTCTAGATGTACATACTATTGGTATATACACTTCAATGATCAGCTCTTAGCAGCCTTAATGAGTCATCAAGACATATGGGAACCATCATTTGGCAACTAGCATCAAATAATTAGCTAAATAACAAACTAATGGAGCCTATATGGCCATCCATTTTGGACGCCATTTTGCACACACACATACATCATTTTCATTTCCATTTTTCTACTCTAAATGCTCTCTAATCTTTATCTCTTTCAAGTCCTAAAAACCTTTCATAAATTCAGCAAGTTTAAGAATCAAAAACTAAGTTTGAATCAACATAAGAAAGTTTGATCAAGAACATATCAAGATAGTCATCCAATTTCAAGTAGTTTGCTCACAAACTTTTGATCCATCTCAAGAACACTTGCAAGATCAAGAAACCTTTATTTTTTCTCAGTAGGTTATCTTTCTAAATCAAGGTAATAATCATATTCAAGCTTTGATTCAATTTCTATAACTTTAACCATCTTAATTCAAGTAGTAATCTTACTTGAACTTGTTTTCGTGTCATGATTCTACTTCAAGAACTTCCAAGCCATCAAAGATCCTTTGAAGCTCAAGTTATTTTCTCATCATTTTTAGTAGGTTTACCTACTATACTGAGGTAGTAATGATGTTCATAACCTTGTTCAATTCATAATTAAATAACTATCTTATTCAAAGAATATAACTTGTAATCACTAGAACATAGTTTAGTTAATTCTAAACTTGTTCGCAAACAAAGTCAATCCTTCTAACTTGAAATTTAAAAAAAACTTAACACATGTTTTATATCTATATGATATGCTAACATAATGATTTAAAACTTGGAAACACGAAGACCACCGTAAAACTGGACATACGCTGTCGTAGTGAAACCGGGGGCTGTTTTGGGTTGGATAATTAAAAACTATGATAATCTTTGATTTAAAAGTTGTCCTTCTGGGAAAATGATATTTCATATAAACATGATACTATATCCAAAAATCTTGGTTAAACTCAAGATAGAAGTATGTTTGAAAAATGGTCATCAAGATGTCGTTCTTTCGACGGAAATGACTACCTCTTTCAAAAACGACTTGTAACCTGTAAATCCGAATATAAACCACTACTTTTTTAGTTTAGTTTCACAAATTTAGGTTCGTTATGAAACTATAGCAATTTGATTCACTCAAAACGGATTTGTAATGAAGAAGTTATGGGCAAAACAATATTGGTTAGAAATGACTAAAATGATTACGGCATTAATTCATTAAAATCTATACTAACCATATCCTAGCTAACTTTTCTTGTATTATACATGTATTCTAACATGTCATGAGTATTTCCATGTAATATACTAGTCTCGGATAAGTCCGAGACAATATCATGTAATCTTGATTAGTTAAGACATTAGTTACACAATACGTTGGATAAATCGAAAGACCCACATACACAATACGTGTAACTAAAATAGCGGTATCGTGGGTCATGATTGAGTCTTATACAATACGTGTATACTATGTTTTTATTATTACATGGTGATATTTTGAATTATATACGTACTACTAACATTGGACTACTAATTGTGGACTACTAACGTTGGACTGCTAACTTGACAACATAATTCGTCAACACGTAAATAAAAATATGATGTGAATATATTTCTATCATACCTTGATATATATATATATATATATATATATATATATATATATATATATATATATATATATATATATATATATATATATATTTGTTATAGGTTCGTGAATCGACCCGTGGCCAAGTCTTATTTTCGACGAATTGAAAATCTGTGAAAGTGAGTTATAGTCCCACTTTTAATATCTAATATTTTTGGGATGAGAATACATGAAATTTTATAAATGTTTTACAAAATAGGCACAAGTACTTGAAACTACATTCTATGATTGGATTGTTATACTGGATATCACCTTTTTTAGTCTGGTAACCTAAGAATTAGGGAACAGACACCCTAATTGACTCGAATCCTAAAGATAGATCTATCGGGCCCAACAAGCCCCATCCGGGTTACGGATGCTTTAGTACTTTGATTTATCATATCCGATGAGAGTCCCAGAATGATGGGGATATTCTAGATGCATTTTGTTAATGTTGGTTACCAGGTGTTCACCATATAAATGATTTTTATCTCTATGAAGTTTGCAAAATGCCTGTACGAGATGTATATTTAAGGAAAATGAAATCTTATGGTCTATTATTACAATTTAGGATATAGGTTAAACCTATAACTCACCAACATTTTTGTTGACATTTTAAGCATGTTTATTCTCAGGTGATTATTAAGAGTTTCCGCTATTGCATGTTAATTAAAGACAAGATTTGAAGTCAGTATGCTTGTATGTTAATGTTTAAAGAAAAACTGCATTCGAAAAAATAAATTGTTGTATAATATTATTGTAAACCATTATGTAATGGTCATGTGTAAACGTTATATTTTAGATTATCATTACTTGATAATCTACATTATGCCTTTTAAACTTTGTCGATAAAATAAAGTTTATGGTTTGTTTTAAAATCGAATGCAGTCTTTAAAAAACGTCTCATATAGAGGTCAAAACCTCGCAATGAAACCAATTAATATGAAACGTTTATAATTGATATGAACGAGGCATTTCAATGGGTACTTATGTCTCATTTTATCTTCACGCTCACATGTGAACTATGGTCGTCTTCTTGCATTCAATCGAACCTTAATAATAGGAATTCTGTTTTGCTTTAACTGTTTGACCTCACGGTCCATGATCTCGACAGATTCCTCAATGAAATGAAGTTTGTCATCAATATGTAGTTCCTCCAAAGGAATCACCAAGTTCTCGTTGACTATACATTCCTTCAGGTTGGACACGTGGAAAGTATCGTGCATTCCACTAAGTGCTTGTGGCAGTTTCAATCTGTAAGCCACTGGTCCAATTCTTTCTGTTATCTCGAATGGTCTAACATATCTCGGATTCAATTTGCCTCGTTCCTGAACCGTACCACTCCCTTCCAGGGTGATACCTTAAGCATGACTTTATCGCCAACTTGACATTCTAAATTTTTCCGTCTAACATCGGCATAATCCTTTTGACCACTCCGAGCCGTTTTCAATCGTTCTTGAATTTGTACGACTTTCTATGTTGTCTCCTGATTAATCTCCGGACCTGTCAACTGACTATCCCCCAATTCGCTCCAACACACGGGAGGTCTACATTTCCTTCCGTACAATGCTTCGAAAGGTGCAGCTTTAATGCTCATATGGTAGCTGTTTTTGTATGAGAAATCAGCTAGCGGCAAGTACTTATCCCTTCCGTTTCCAAAATCAATGACACATGCTCGCAACATGTCCTCAGGAGTTTGAATAGTCCGTTCGCTTTGGCTACCCGTCTGGGGTGATATGCTGTACTCATATCTAGACGAGTCCCCATTGCTTTCTGTAACGTCTGCCAGAATCTAGAAGTAAATCTGCTATCACGATCAGATACAATAGATATAGGCACTCCATGCCTAGAGATGACTTCCTTAATGTAAACCCTAGCCAACTTTTCCATCTTGTCAGTTTCTCTTATCGGTAAGAAATGTGCAGACTTAGTGAGACGATCCACGACAACTTAAATAGTGTCGTAACCTCCCACGGTTTTTGGCAGTTTCGTGATGAAGTCCATTGAAATACATTCCCATTTCCACAGAGGAATCTCTGGTTGAGTCAGTAGCCCTGATAGCTTCTGGTGTTCAGCCTTAACCTTAGCACAAGTCAAGCACTTTTCTATATAAGTAGCAATGTCAACTTTCAAATTTGGCCACCAATAAAACCCCTTTAAATCTTCGTACATTTTATCTGATCCAGGATGAATTGAGTACCTTGACTTGTGTGCTTCCTCCAACACTAGTTCTCTCAATCCACCAAACTTCGGTACCCAGATTCGATTAGTAAGATACCGTGTTCCATCCTCTTTTATGTCGAATTTCTTATCCATCCCTTTGATAAATTCAACATCGACATTTTCTTATTTCACGGTCTCCAGTTGTGCTTCGTGGATCTGTGATGTGAGGTTCGTACAGACAATTATGTTAAGAGCTTTAACCCTGAGAGGTTTCTCTCTCTCTTTTCTACTCAAAGCATCCGCCACAACATTCACTTTGCTAGGATCGTATTGAAGTTTGCAATCGTAATCGTTAAGTAATTCCATCCAGCGTCGATGTCTCATGTTAAGCTGTTTCTGATCAAATATGTGTTGTGGGCTCTTATGGTCGGCGAAGATAGTAAACTTGGTCCCATACAGATAGTGTCTCCACTTTTTCAGTACGAAGACTACAGCTCTTAGTTCAAGGTCGTCCGTAGTGTAGTTCTGCTCGTGAATCTTTAACTGTCGTGATCCATAAGAAATAACCTTGTTTCATTGCATAAGCACGCAACCCATTCCTTGATGTGAGGCATCACAATAAACAACAAAATCTTTACTTCCCTCGGGTAGAGACAGTATCGGTGCAGTTGTTAGCTTCTCCTTCAACAACTGAAATGCAGATTCTTGCGGTTCTGATCACTAATATTTCTTGCCTTTATGAGTCAACGCTATTAATAGTCGGGTAATCTTGGAGAATCCTTCAATGAATCTCCTGTAGTAACCAGCTAGACCCAGAAATTGTCGGATCTGAGTTGGCGTTTTCGGGGTTTCCCAATTCTTAACCGTTTCAATCTTTGCTGGATCGACCTGTATTCCATCGGCCCCTACAACATGACCAAGGAATTGTACCTCCTGTAACTAAAAGTCACACTTAGAGAACTTTGCATACAATTGCTCTTTTCTAAGCATAGTCAATATCGAACATAAATGTTGTTCGTGCTCTTCTTTGTTCTTAGAGTGCACTAATATATCATCAACAAACACAATGACGAATTTGTCTAGGTATGGCTTACACACACGGTTTATGAGGTCCATGAACACTGCTGGTGCATTCGTCAAACCAACCGACATCACTGTAAACTCATAATGTCCATAGCGTGTTCTAAATGCCGTCTTCGGGACATTGGCTTCTTTAACTCTCAACTGGTGATATCCGGATCTCAAATCAATCTTCAAGTAACAACTAGATCCATGTAGCTGATCAAATAAGTCATCAATTCTCGGTAGTGGATACCGATTCTTGATTGTCAACTTGTTCAATTCTCTGTAGTCGATACATAACCTCATCGACCCATCTTTCTTCTTAACGAACAAGGTAGGAGCTCGAAATATGAACTCCTCGATTATAAAGTCCATCTGGTTACGCCAAACACGGATCAAAGTATTGCAACCCCGATGTTCTTCACCATGAGGAGTTCCTATTTAATGTGAGAACCTTGCTCTTCAGCTTGGCATTCATAGCCAACAACTCTTATAGCTCTAGGGGTAAATTCTAAATGGTGCGCGTGCCACTGGGGCCGCTCCTGGCACTAGATCAATCTGAAATTTGTCTTCCCGGTGAGGTGGAAGACCAGGTACTCCTCCGGAAGGACCCTAAGGAAAGTTTCTAACGGTTAGGACATCTTCGAGTCCCTTAAATGTCGATTCAACTTTACTCACATGTGCCAGAATTGCGAGACATTCTCATCTCATGTACTTCTGGACCTTCGAGTAATTAGTGTAACATGATGGTGTACTGATCTCCTCTCCGTACACCATTATCACCGGTGAAAGGAATTCGAATAGCCTTCTGGTCATAGTTGCCTCGGTTGTATCGTCAGATAACTAGTTTGTTTCAACCACGAGGTTAAAACTTCCCAGTTTAATAGTTCTATAGAGTACATGTTGTCTAAGGAAGGTACAGGATTATAAACATTGGGACTAAATTCTCTAGAGTTAAAGCTTCTATCAGCACCAGTGTTGACAGTATATATAAACATTATGATTGATGAGTGAGAACAGACTCATGACGAACTTCATGGAGAATGAAAATGAACAAGGTGTAATGGAAACTCACATAAAATCTTACATTTATTCCAAAAGAGTCGGTGCAAACTTCCAAACGTATGTGTCTCGCGGGAAACAAATGAAATGTAGTTCACGTCAATGTGTTCAAAGTCGATCGGTAACGTCTTTGGGTATAATGAAAAAGATTACCGCTTAAGAAAAGTACGTTAGAACAGAATGAGAAGGGATAGGGTAATGTGGTACATACTAGTAGCAATGAGTAGTGGTGTTAGCAATAAGTAGTAATAGGTTGTGATGAGCAGTGATGATAGTAGTGACTAATAAATTGTTAGATAGCATGCTCGCATCATAAGAATATACACATGTATATTAATGTGCACAATAATACATATTAGTTATCATTCGGTAGGCTCATGTTGGGAAACAAAATCGTGAACTGCGGGTGGCTGAATGATAGGTAAGTTGGAAGTCAAGTAGACAACATCTACTACGTATTGTGCGGGCTGTTACCAGGAATTCTTCCTCTAAAGACGTATCAGAAATCAGTTGTGATGCACAGTAGTGAGTAGTAAAGCGTGGAGGTGCTAGTAGTGACGAGTAGTACTTAGTAGTGGTAAGTAGTAATGAGTAGTATTTAGTAGTAGCAAGGGGTAACATTAAGTAGTATCTAGTAATGACAAGCAGTGAGAAGTAGTGATCAGTCGTGACTAGTAGTGAGAGGCGGCATCTAGTAGTAGTTAGCAGCGATTAACAGTACTGAGTAGTGGTATGAGATGATGAGTGTGTCCAAGTAGTGTCTTTGTAGTGACAAGTAGTGATCGGTGGTGACGGACAGTGTCGAGCAGTGACGAGTTGTGTCATGATTACAAGTTACTTATAAGTTATAATAATAATTAGTTTGCACATTGTAAGTTTCTACTCACATTTGAGATTATACGGTTTGTGTTCTAAACGTTGTTTATCCAAGTAACCTACTTGGGCCCCAATTCCTTATTTTGTGATGTCGGAGCTTCTATATTGTGTAATCCCGGTCATTACATTACGTTATATCTTAAGTCTCGCGTCGTTTGTACTTATGTGATTCGTGATACAGTATTTAGTCCAATTCCATATCGTATGGGTATAAGGTGCATATATATTGATGTAATGTGTAGCCCTACATGTAGTATTATGAAGTAAACAGTACAAGTATGGTGCATAAAGTCATCCAAGGCACACGGCTATAGACTAGACTTCACTAATGCGCCCTACGATTAGACACACTAATGCATCCTAGTTCTCTATAGCCAAAGCTCTGATACCATATGTAACACCCCGTCAAAATCCTTTAACGGAATGTTAACTCTGGTCCCAGTGCTTGGTTTGACTTCTACGTAACAGCAATATTTTACAGCGGAAGCAACTAATACCTGAGAATAAAACACGCAAAATGGTTCAACAATAATGTTGAGTGAATCTACAGGTTTTAGGTAAACAATACTGTATGTTTGAGAAATGATTTTTTGGAAAACATTTATTAGTGAAAGACCACCAAGGTTTAATGTTAAAAGTTTACAGGCAACGTTTGTCAAGTTTTAGTCTATGTGTGTACGTCAATACCAAATTCAGTTGTGTAAGACATTCAAAATGTTTTGTCTTCTCTTTTTTGCAAAACACAAGTTTAAGTGGCCAATTACAACGTATGAGACCACAATGGTTTCATGTTTAAAGTTTGTAGACAACGCCGTGTCCTGTTTCAAAAGTTTGTAGACATTATCATGTCAAATTTCAAATATTCCTAGACAATACCATGTCAAGTTTTTATCTCTCTTGTTTGTAAATCACAGTTTTAAATAATGTAATATACTGTCTGAAAAACAATATTCAGAACAATAGTTTAATTGCATTTGACCACGAGATTTCAATAAGCACAACCCAGTTGCAAAAATGTTTACATAATTCATGAGCACCTGAATACTAGCACTAACTAGAGTATGGAATCCACTACACACCCTTTACCCCATAAAAATGTATACACTTGTTTGAGTGTACTTAAAGTTCAAAGTAAATGCACCACAGTTAATATTGTTTGGGTGAGGTTTGTCTAACCTAACAGATCCGTCTATCTAAATTGTGCTTACCTGAAGGTAGTAAAAGTATTCAAGCTAGAGGCTTTGTGAACAAAACTCAATATGTATAATAAGTACTCGTGTCAAACATAAAAGCATTTATAAAATGTAAGTAATCAGCGTGTATTCTCATCCCAAAAATAGTAAGTAAAAGTGGGACTGTAGACTCACCTTTGAATAGCTCTTGAACAAAAGTAAGCAATTAGCTTGTACAGTTTAGTACCGAGTAATGCAACCTAAGTATATATATTTAGGTTGGTCAACATATATGTCCTAAACAAAAGTGGTTCCATAGAGTAAGTTGTCTTATTGCTCGACTCGACACGTTTCAAAGTAAAAGTCAACATACAGTCAACTAGTTCATGCAAGTCAACAAAAGTCAAACCAAAAGTCAAACTTGGTCAAAGTAGTCAACTAAGGTCAACATCTGTAGGTTCATATCAAATGTTGGTCAACATGTCAAACTTAGGTCAACTAACACATTTCAGTTTAATATATGCCAAATATGCAATCACAGGTTATCGTCAAGCATAGCATTCATGTACATGTTGCAAACAACGCATACTATCTCATAGCACATAATTCATCGCAACATGGAAAACTCAAGATCTTAACTATAAATATAAAATTTTCCAAATGGCATAACCAGGGTCTCATACGATGTATAAAAGTTAGGTTTCAGAAGAGGTGCATTTATGGTTCACTAAATCAGTTTCTGACTGCGCACCAATCTTGTAACGGCTATAACCGGAGCTAGGGACATGAAAATCAAGCTAGGTCAGTGGAAACGGTTCAAGGACAAGCCAACTTATCACATAACCAAAAATGAGCAACTTTGGTTTAGCCAATTGGTACAGTTTATTCAATCAAGTTGGACATTCTGTTTCAGCTCAATTCAGAATTTACCAAAACTATGGCCCTAGTGTGCACAATGCATAAGGTTTTAGAGGTTGCAATAAACTAGACATATATCTCATAACATATAAGGTTCAATAATCCAGAAGCTCAAGTACTTAAACCATGTACAATTCAACTTATAGTGCAAAAGATGCATACGTTACATATTTGGACAACATACAAGTTACCGTGTTCTCATGCACATTACACAAGTTTTACAAATCCAATTGATGCAAGGCCAAGATGTAAAGTTATCTACAAAATGTAAATTTTTCAGATATGCAAATAACTAATACAATATCACACATCAAATAGCCTTAAACATTTATTTTAACTTACCGCACAAATCAGTTTTTCATATACGATCAAACAAGCATAACAGGAGCAATACAAATCCAAATTGCATGATATCCTAGTCTAACTTGAGTGTTTTTAAGTCCTCTATACAATGGTTAACATGTTATAACATAATTTACAAAGCATACAACTCAGAAAATTCTGATTCATAGCAAGATAATAACAAAACTTCAATTTAACATATCTAGAGCATTCGTTAACAAAATCAATTGATTCTTTAGCCTAACGTTATTAATTTTTCTACCTCTTTTCATCTATATAATAATAATTTACAGTAGACAAGTCCATCATATCAGTATCATCAATATTCAATTCGGTTTTTACACAAAACATTCAATACGTTGAAATTAACGGCTAACAAAGCATACATACATGATGAATCGAGCAATAGACTAACATAGACTATGAAACTTTATAAAATTAAAATTTTTAGAGTTAGGGTTTGTACAATTATACCATTGATCAACAAATAAATTACACCAATGCGTAGAGGGCGAAGGGAATTACACTTTCGTGTTCAAGGCTTGAGCAAAAGCTTAAAAATTGATGGTGGTATGGGTGATGGTGGTCGACGGTTGTCGGAGGGAAGGAGGAAGCCAAAGTCGACTGTTTTTTTTTTGTAAGGGTATTATGCAGTAGTTAGGGCTAGGGTTAGTGTTATATACATAGGGCCTAAACTACACTTAAACCCCACACTAGTTATTAACAAGCCCAAGACAAGAATTAAAAGGGTGGAGTAGGGTGGGTCGTCTGAATGGGCCAATGGGGTGTCCCCCGGGCTCTCGTTTTGTAAAAGTGTGTATTCGTGGCTCGTTTCAAGTGCCGTTTAGACGTACCGAAGGCCCGAAACGCTAAAACGATCGTTAAAACGCAACTAAACGTTTAATTTATTAGAAACCCAATAAATTAAATATTTTTAAAAAGTTAATAATTATTAAAATAAACCCGAGCGTTTCGTTGCTCGAAAAGCAGTTTTTCAAACCGTAACTTTTTTGTCGTATTTCTTTATCTGAAATATATTTATCGATTAATATTAACCCATATTAATTCAAATAGCCCTCCAAGAATCACGTATGCATTTAATATACTTAAACACATAAAAAGTCAAATAATTGTCGTTAAATCAATTAACGGACAGTTAACAGAAGTGACGGAAAAGTAGGGTTGTTACAGTATATCAGATTCTGTATCAAAAACTAATAAGAATGACAAGTATCACACCCTGATTCGGTAAAGATTCGGTAAATATGAAATATGAAGCCTTAGAACACTTAAACCCCAAAAATATCAAGTATAACAGAGATTCTAGATTGGTATCTGGCTAGGTAACCAAATTCTATAAAAAATTGAACTCAAAAGAATCCAATTCCTTTGAAACAGACTTGGTAACCTTGCTGCACAAGGAAACAAGTTAGTAACAAATAAAATATTAATGAAATCGAGTGTATATGATACCGAATGTTAACTGTAGCAGTTGACAAATCGATTCTGAGTATAAAACTTAGAAAAACAATCGTATCCTTGCTCAAACCATACCAATTAGCTGCATTTACTCAAACCAAATATGATAGAACCACAAACACACCACAATCTGCAACAATTGAAAGGAATTTCTGACTTTGAAGCAGACTCGGTATGGCAGTTAATATACCGAATGTGGATCAATTCTTCAAAAATTTAAGAATTAATGAAATTGAACCGTCAAATTTATGATTAAACACCTCACAAACACTACTGAATCCTCTGATCTTCACTTAAACACAGAATCAAGCTTGAATTGATCAAAAAAGAGAGTTTTAGCCACGAACTCTAAAAATCAGCCTGATTCTCCATAATTGTTGTTTTAAAGCTGTAATGATGATCGAAACACTTTCTAATACACCTAATAAACCTTCGTTAAACTTATCAAAAGAATCTGAATGTCATATTATCACTTTCGATGATACCGAATGTGATTCAATATTACCGAGTGTGATCTGATTATATAATCTTCAATATCTAGATCGATATAGTGGTATAATATCACTCACTGGACGCTCTGATACCAAATGATAGGTCAGATCATAGTGAGAATTGAAGATGTGATAGGATTGAGTGAGACTCGGTAAGGTAAGAACAAACTTTGTATTAGAGAGAATCGTTAAAATTACATTCCACAGCTTCTTAAACTAGTTTACAATGTAATGTATATTTAATTAGGACTAATAAGGTTCCTTATATATCCCTCCTCTAAGGAACCATCTTTTAAGCTTGTTTCACATTAACACTATATACATTTCGGGGTCCTAATATATATATATATATATATATATATATATATATATATATATATATATATATATATATATATATATCATTACGAAATAAATTTTATTTTTTGACAGTTTCATTATTTTTGACACTTTTAACACATTAATAACTTTACATGTTTTTGACACCTATAAATATCACGAACTTGGAATCGTGGAAAAATATGGTGTCAAAAATGTTAGTGTCAATAAAAATGGTGTCAAAATTTTTTGAAGTGCCATTAACATTTTGACACTCTTAAGTGACATTGAATTTTTGTTTTTGACACTTAAAGTGTCAAATACTTTGTGACACTTATAGATGTCAACATTTTAAGGCGTCAAATATATTTTAAATGTCTAAAAATGAAGCATTGTTTGTAGTGAGTGTGTGTGTGTGTGTGTGTTTGTGTATATGTATATATATATATATATATACATATATATATATATATATATATATATATATATATATATATATATATATATATATATATATATATATATATATATATATATATATATATAATATAATATAATATGAAATAAGATAAAAAAATTAGCTTTTTAATGATAACCATTCAACATTTCAAATATATAAGATTTGTAATTTGTAATATAGACTGACGAATATTGATATACAATTCGATAATAATCATTACACGAATTGGTTGTGCATATTTGTAAATTGTCTTTAAAGCCTGTTGTTATCTTGTTGTCCTCTTGTTTTATCAAAATTGTAAGAAAACACATTTGTTTAAGTGAAGTTTTTGGTGTTTTTGATTAACTTTTTTTCCTTTCGGCAACAATCAAAATATCCCTGAATATAACTCCGGTCACAAACACTCCGGTACACATTGCCAAAAATCCCAATCGTCACCTCGGTCATCAAAATGCATTGAAACCACAAACTTCTCTCTAACCTCAATAATTACGTTAACATTCCAGAGGATGATTCTCTGTCTGGTAGCAATGGCTCGATAAACATTAAGTCTCATAACTCCAGCGACCCACCCATATCCCATATTTCACAATCAATCCCAGCCCAACACTTTGAGCCCATTAAAAAATTGAAACCCACTTCAAACAACAAAACAAACCTAAACATAAGTGAGCCCACTAACACACCCAAAACCCCCAAGCCCATTAACATCCTCAAAACCAGAGAGATTGTAAGACCCAAGTTTCAAAACGTACACTTTGTAAATATAATAAAAGTTGGTGGTTTCACTTTCAGCATTGGGCCATTGCGCGGCCAATAGGCCCACGGCGCGACTAGCGTCTGGTGGAGATTCCTTATTTATTTAAATTGATAAGGGGCAATTTGGTACTTTCACTTGTTGAACGACTTTAAGGCCCCAAGATCAGTTTGGTGGGTGTCATTACTCCATTTTCATCTACCTTTTCCCTTTCCACTTTAATCCTAGAGAGAGAGGAGATTCTAGTGTGAGAAAGCTCAATCAAAGGTGGAAGAAGCTTGTTTCGGGTTTAAGCTAGAGTTTTAAAGTTGTTCATCGAATCACTAGCTACGTTGTGATTGTGGTGGTAAGTCCTAATCTTAATTTCCTTACTTTAATTAGTGTTAAGGGTTAGGGTTTGGGTTAGTGATGAACATAAAACCCATTTGTTAGTGATTTGGGGGGTTTTTGGGTAAGATTGAGTCATGAGGGCTCAAGAATGACTAACCTAGGGTTTCAAGTGATAAATGGTGTTTATAGGTCTTAAATGGTTGTAAATCACTAGCACACATTGTTGATTTTGTAAATGGGTGTTCTTTGGGTTAGGGGTGATCCAAATGGGTGTGTTGATTTTGAAATGGGTCAAACGAGTTTTAAATGACCTAGTGGTGTGTAGTTGGATGATTTAATGTCATGGTCACTAACTTAGTGATAATTGGTGATTTAGGCCTATGTTTGGAGTTGTAAGTTCAAATGATGAACATTTGCACTAGGTGTCCTTTTGGGCGGGTCGGAAGCCCTATTCGGATAAGTGTTGATTTATGTTAATGTAATAGGTGATCTCATTGACGGTTGAAGAGCTTATTTGCCTACCTTCATTTTGGATTAAGGTGAGTGGAATAATTATATGCATAGGTATATAATGTATTTATTTGTGTAGCGCGAGATGCGAAGTGCCGACGTGTTAAGACACCACGTTTCACGTGAAGAGTGAAGTGTCGACGTGTTAAGGCACCACCCGGAGAGAAGTATCAACGTGTTAAGATGCCACTCCAAGATCTATCACGGGTGAAGTGTCGACGCGTTAAGACGCCACCCAAGGTGAAGTATCGACGTGTTAAGATGCCACCCGTGGGGTTAGTGTACGACGTGTTAAGTACTCTAATGGTTATTTTGAACACCGATGGGAAATTCGAGTACCATTCCTTTGTACTATTGGTTAACCATGGTTATGTGAAGTAGAGTAGCATATTATATTGTTAGTGTATATGCCCTTGTTGTGCTAGCTTGCGTTATCGAAGATGTTAGCATTATACTTTGCGATGGTATGCTAATTATATTGCTAGCATGTATGCGGTAATTGTGTAAGTGATTGCAAGTAAGTAGATTATATTTGTGTAACGACCCGACTTTTTTGACTTATATTTTTTGTGCTCTATACTTTCACGAAACTGCGTATTTGTGCGTACCGAGCTAGTTTATTGATAGTTAAAGCTAAGGGGTATAAAATACTATTAAATTTTACAAGGAAATACTATTAAATACGATACAATTTTACACAAGATATTTATTTATTTAGAGAATGGATATACTTAAACCTTGCTACAACACTTATAGGCAGTGTACCTAATCGTACAGTAGTGTAGTTTTTAGTAAGTCCGGTTCGTTCCACAGGGAAAATCTTTTAATCAAAGCTTAACGCTATATTAGTTTAATTTATAAAAATACAAATATATATATAAGTAATATTATTATTATAAAGGGGGTTTTTTACCATTTAATGACCGGTTTGTCGATTTTAAAACTTTAGTCGCAGTTAAAACCAAATGTAAAATATTAAATAAATAAAAGACTTAATTTAAAGCGTAAAGTAAATAACGATAATGAAATTGCGAATAATAAAAGTGCGATAAAATAAACTTGCGATAATTAAAAAAGTACGATAATTAAAAGTGCAATTAAATACAATAACAATAAATAAAAATGCGATAATTAGAAGTGTAATTAAATATAAAATAAAGGAAATTAAATATGAAATAAAAGAATTATGCTTATTTAAACTTCCGTAATCATGATGTTTGACGTGTTGATTTTAGTTTTATGCCCATGGGTTAATTGTCCTTTGTCCTGGATTATTTAATATGTCCGTCTGGTTTTTGTCCATAACAGTCCATCAGTCATAAATATAAAGTGCGAGTGTCCTCGTCAAATTATCCTTATACCCGAAGTTAAATATTCCAACTAATTGGGGACTTAAACTGTAACAAAGTTTTATTACTTTGTTTAATAATTACACCAGGATGTCGACTGAGTGTAACCCAAGGTTTTAATACTTTGTTATCAATTATGCCAAGTGTCCTTGTACATAATTTCACCCCTGTTTTAATAATTCTAGTGACTATTAATCCATTCCCGTGTCCGGTTAAATGAACGATTATTCGTACATATAAATACCCTGCCCATCGTATCCGATCGAGTGTATATGGTTATTTATAGGGACGTTCAATTGTAAATCTTTATATTAAAATTAACAAACTATCATTTAGTTAAACAAATATAAAGCCCATTAATAGCCCATAGTCTAATTTCCACAAGTGTCGTTCTTTTGTCCAAACCCCAATTATGGTACAAAGCCCAATTACCCAATTTTAATATTTTTAGCCCAACATCATGATTACTTCGGATTAAATAAGCATAATAATAACTTAGCTATGAGACATTAATGTAAAAAGGTTGAACATAACTTACAATGATTAAAAATAGCGTAGCGTTACACGAACAGAATTTCGACTTACACCCTTACAACATTCGCTAACACACCCTTATTATTATAAATTAAAATTAAAATTAAAATTATAATATAAATACAAATATTATACGTTGAATGAGGAGAAGAAAAAGATATGTTTTGTGTTACACCAAAGCTCGATTTTTATAGGCATGTGGGCTGGAACTGTGCACCATGCGATCGCATGGAGTTTCTTCCTCCAGGCCATGCGATCGCATGGCCAGCTGGGGAGACTCAAAAGTCTTTGTTTTTTTATGCCGACGATTTTTTAAATATAATATAATATATATATTAATTTTAAGAATTAATTATATATTATATTATATTCATGTGCATAGTTGACTTGTAATTTTTAGTCCGTTGCGTCGAGCGTTGAGAGTTGACTCTGGTCCCGGTTTCGGATTTTCGAACGTCCTTGCGTACAATTTAATATCTTGTACTTTGCGTTTTGAATCTTGTACTCTTGTAATTTTGAGACGTTTCTTATCAATAATTGGAACCTCATTGATTGTATTTTGTACTTTTGAGCTTTTTGGTCGTTTGCGTCTTCAATTCGTCGAATCTGCCTTTTGTCTTCATCTTTTATTATTTAAACGAATATCACTTGTAAATAGGACAATTGCAACTAAAAGCTTATCTTTCTTGAGGAATAATGCTATGAAATATATGTTCGTTTTTAGCATTATCAAATATTCCCACACTTGAGTGTTGCTTGTCCTCAAGCAATATAGTCTTGAAATACTAGATTCACTTCTTTATTCTTCACACTTTGTACATCAGTGATTTCTTTACGGCGGTATAAACAATGGTAGTAACGATGTGGTTTACAGTCCCATACGACTTATGAAAATTTAGATTCTTTAGGAAATTGGATCTTTATGAAAACATTTGATTTTTTTTTTTTTTTTTTGAATATTAAATCTAGCTTTTACCCTAGATAAGTTTTCCGGAATAACCCTTCACCGGTGTTTGCAAAATATTTTTGTGGGTTTGGTGGGTTTCAGATTTGAAAATTTTAGCTCAAAACTTGTGGTTTTGTGTCACCCACTTGCTAACCTTGTATTAGGAAAGCAACACGTCCAGTATACTTGCTCCGTATATTACCTTTCGGAAAACTACCGTCCGGTTGTAAAGGAAAGCGTTGAACAAGCAACTGTTAAGGCAATGTCCCTTGACATGCTTTTAATTATGGTCTATAACGGGTCGGACGCAATTACTATCCTTTGTAGGAGCAATAGTAAAGCTCACTCTTATAATTTTCCGGTCTGGCACAAGGTCCTGTCTTTGACCATGCTATGCAACCACCGTTCTTACGGTTGACACCCGATTTGGTTCAGATGACCTAATGAATTCCAGGTGAATTCCTAGGATTTTACGTTCAATGGTAATGAACGCATTGAAAATGGGTTTTCAGAAAACAAATCGGTTTATAATTTGATCAAAATATTTTCTCGTTCAAGCTCGAGTTTAGATATCATTGAATTCCATGAGTTTGTAATTCTCAATCTTTAAGGTCAATCTCTAGGATTGAGTAATATCAGTCTTAAAAGCTGATTTTTGATCTTTAATTATCCTTTCTGGGGATCTGATTCATTAGTCTTATCAAGCTAATTTGCACGGTGCCACCCCATTGTACGAGATAAATCCTTCTCATGGTTAGGATAAATCTGACCACTTGGCGACCCTGTTTTATGCTGAGGTCCGTGGATTTCCTGCTGATTTTAGAGATGACTTTTCTAGATTTTTCATCAACCTACAGCTGGTCTGGACGACAACTTCATGACCTAAATCAAGAAGCGCGTGTCTTTTTCGAAAGACTTTACTTCCTTTTAATGATGGAATTGATTCATCGTGTAGATCCATCTTTTCTTTTCTTTCATCGGGTAAAACAGTTAATTATCATCCAAAACAAAAGTATTTTCAATTATTTGTACAAAAATATATGATATATATTTTGAATAACTCGGTGAAAATTTCCCACACTTGGCTTTTATTTTCCTTTTTATTGTCCTCTATTCCATTTTAAATGAATTCTAACATTTTGGTTTGTTTCTCAATTTATGTCCTTTCCGAGGTAACAATAATTTCGGTGTTAACACCTAGTTTTATCGTTCATAAATATGTATAAACATGATTTTGAGTTCATTTAATTGAAAATTTTGAAAAATTTTACTAGAATTGGGTAGTCAGTATATAAGACTAGGGCTGTTCTTTATTATCAGAGAGCACTAGATTCTAATACAACTACTACTTTACTAGTATTTCTAATGGTAACCAAGTGTATAGAGTAAAAATTTTAAAATCCGAAAGAATTTAACCTCTTCCCACACTTAAGATCTTGCAATGCCCTCATTTGCAAGAAATCAGTAACAATTTAAATTATTGAGGGTGATTAGCGTAGAAAAATGATCAAATTTTACCAAAGTTTCTAAACATATTGGCGTTTGTTTGCTGAATGATAAATGGTGCATATCATTTGTTCATTCCGACTGTTGTTACATCACATTTATTTGTCATCTTGTCGTCAAAATTAGTATCTTTTGCTGAACTTAATGCCAGTCTTTGAAAATACGTTGTTTTACCCTGTTTTGTACAATTTACAATATACATACATACAAATATAAACATGCATGGCAATTTGAAATGGGACTTAATATCCCATTTTCAAATCCTAAATGTGAAATATTAGTACACAATAATAATAAAAATGATAAAGATTACATAAGTATATTCAATAACATAAGTTTAAACATGAATAAGTAAAAAGATAAAAACATAAAAATCATATAAATAACCAAATGGAACTAAATCAGTCTGGATATGGGTTCCAGTTCATCTCATCAGGTGGGTTCCATTGTTGGTTATAGGTGTTTTCATAGGCTTGGTTATAGTCATACCGGTTAAAGGGTGGTCGGATATCGGGGCTGTGTGGCGGAAAATGAGCAGGTCGAGTAGGTACATAGTTATTTGGTACCTGATATGATAGCTGGCTCATGATTTGGTGCTGATGAACTAACCAGCTATCGTGTTGGCGTCACCTATAATCCTCGTATACTCACTCGGAGTTCCACTGCTCATACATACTATGTCTGGCTGCGTTCGTCATTGCTTCCTCATCTATACGAACGTGGACGTCAAGAATAGCATCTCTAAAGACATCTCTAATGTCTTCCGCCTCCTCCATTTCCTCGTCTGAGCCTCTCTCTACCTGAGGATGAGATCCCTCATAGGGTACTGCCTGGTTACTTCTACTTTTCAATACCTTAGCACCCACATAAACTTTCAATCCTAAGGGCTCAACCCGTTCTCTACAAAGCTGTAATGGACCCCCTTGGTTCCTATCAACACCTAAATACTCTCCAATGAGAGTAACAAAAATACCTCCTCCTATTATACTCCCGTCCTGCATTCCCTCTACCATTTTAGATAAATAAAAAGCAACACAGTAAGGGATATTGATAAAGCTTCTAGGATCCCGAATACACTTTAGGTAGAATAAATCATGTAAGGTAATTTTTTCTTTATTGTGACCTCTCTGTGTAATCGAGTTAGCCAAAAATCTATGAATAATACGAAGTTCGGCTCTGTTAATATGTGTATAGGAGTGTCCTCCTGCTCGTGTAAAAACATCAAAATGTGACATACGCCTCCAAATGGCGTCAGCGTCAAATTTACTATCTACCCTTTCACCATAATGAATCAAATTTGTACAATCGGGTAATAGCAACTCACCAGGAGTATATATCTGTAAGGCCCTGGCCATGTCCAGCATGGACATTCTGTACATCCTACCGCCAAGGATAAACCTAAGAAATCTTCTATCATCTATTCTAACTATATTTGTATCAAGTGATACAGTACTCATCAACTCAACACACCATTCCTTATATACAGGTCTACGAATGGTGAAAAGACGTTCTCAATCTGTAAAAGAAGAACTGCCATACCTTTGAACTAAAAGCTGTCTAACACGGTCAACTAGATGGACCGTTTCCAAAGGGGCCCAATCGATTACCCTTGGCACCTCTACATTTTTTGTTACCAATTTGAATTTTTTCCTTTGATATGTCTCGTAATCTCTCCATCTCCTATCAAATCTTAGATTAGGATGCAGAGTGTGCTCAGGAATCGTTGGGAATTCTACTGGCGGCCTCATTGGGAATATTATGAATTCATCAACAAACTGTACCGGATCATAATAAGGTATGTGCTGATTAGGCTGTTGTTGTGGTTCTTGTTCGTGTTGCATTTCTGGTTCTGGTTCTGGTGCTGGTGCTGGTCGTCTAGATGATGATGCTCCTGAACCTCCAGTATCGGCTTTCTGTAAAACACATTAAACACAAAATTTGTGCATCCAAATATGCATTAGTGTTAGCAAAATAACAACTTAAAACAATCACTATAACATGTTAAATTAAAATTAAACTTATACACATTTTCACAATTTTTCACAATTCTACACTTTTCAAATAAGCACATATGAAAATGTATACAAAGTTCATAAACTTTTTACTCAAATAACATGTCAAAATAGTCATTACTAATAATTAAACAAGTCTCAAATGGCAATTACATCAAATTAATCAAGTTCATGAATTTTGGACTTAAAAAGTCCACTTTAATCTCCAAAAATCATGTTTAGGATCAATGTTTGGATCATTTAACTATCTAAACATGTTACACTACTCAATTTATCAATAATTCATGACAAAAATCGACCATAACCTGTTTATATCAAAAAGCCCCAAATTGCTCAAGAACACAAACCCTAGATTTCTAAAAAATTTGAAGTTTTTGGCTTCAAATCATGTTAAATAGCATCAATCTAGGTTATACATGCATAAAATACTAACAATTTAACACTAATTACACTAGAAATTAACAAAATTACATTAGGTAAAAAATTGGTAATTATCACAAAAACTAGGAATTTATAGAGTTTAGGGGTGTAATTTTTACCATTTTGCTGAAGAATGAGAATCTAGGCATGATTAGAGCAAGAAAAATGACGAATTACGGTGGAAAATTGCGAATTTTAGAGGTGATTTTGGGGTTGGTTCGTATATGTGTGTGTGTTTTTTGTGCAGAACAGCGAGCTGTTCTTTTTATCAAACTGGCCTGGAATCCAGCCTCATGCGATCGCATGAGGTTGAAGAGTAAACCCCATGCGATCGCATGGGGTTCCGGGTACAGTACTTTCAGGTTTTTTTTTTTTTTTTTTATAAAACCTTATTCTTAATAAAACATAAAATTAATAAAATTTTAAAAATTTGTTTCTTTTTAGGATGAGGGCGTTTCGGATCGATGTCCTAGTCTGTCCCTCGACAAAATTTTTAAAATTTTTTAAATCAAAGCGCGGTTTTAAAAGTAAAGATTTTTGGATTTTTCAATGTTTTTGGCATACTTTAATTCAATAAGATTAAAAATAATGATAATAAAAGTTCTTGTCCCTCCCTCAGGTAAAGCAATTTCGGTGCAACGACCTAGTCTTCAACTCACGATGAATTTTAAAAATCATATTTTTAACTTAGCGAAATAAAGTAAATTTTTGTTTTTAAATTCACACAACTTAAATTTAAAATGTTCATAAAATTAAAAATTCACTTTTTTTTAAAAAATTAAAAATTCACACCAAACTTATATTATATTTTCTTTTTTATACATACAAACTTAAAAATATCAATTGTTCAAATATTTATAATTTTAAATATATTAATTTAAAAAGTTTACAATATTAATTTAAGATTTATATATTAATTTTAAAAACATGGTAAAAATAAAATTAAAAATCTTTTTGGTCTTTTATCCCACTTTAATCAATCAAATATTATCAAAAATATGCGCCCCTCTTTTCGGTAAAGTAATTTCGGTTCCATGACCTAATTTAACTCATGATGAATTTTTGAAATATTTTGGGTTGATTGATAAAAGATATTTATACCTTAAGAATAAACGTTAAATTTCGCAGTGATGTAATAAATTTTTGTATGATATCAATAATTTCGGTCGCCAAACCTAATTTTATTCAATACCAATTTAATACTTTATAGCGAACAAATTAGCGTTTATTAGCAAAAGGTTAAAAATAAAAATAAAAAAATAAAAACTGTACAGACTTACCTGTGAGATAGTATTCTTAGTTATATGATCTATCCCATTCATAAGATAGTCGGTTTAATTGATTTTCCATGGCTACATAGGCGTAACCTCGAACATTCAGTATTTTTTCTTCTAAACATATGAACGGTCCGTCTCTGCATAAAGTAATAAATTCGGTGTTTGAATAGGTTTGATTATTTGAACATTTACCTCCATGTGACCATTTTTCGCATTTGTGACATCTTTCAAGGTGTCGTGCTCTTCTTTTCGCTGCGGATTTTGATTTTCCTTTACCAAATTGTAACTTATTATCTTCGCATCTGGATTCTTTTCTTACTCCGTCCAATCTTTTTCTGATTTCTGATACTAGTTCACTCGGAAGTGTGTCATTATTACGTTTAATGATCAAAGCGTGTAGCATTAGACCATGGTTTAGTTCACAGGCAGTCTTCATTTCGTAAAAGCCTAAAAAAAAAATATTCAGAATGGGGGGAGAAGACTAGTTCTTTAGGTCTTCTAGGGAAAGACCATTCGGGTTTTATTTTTGAGAACTACACGAAAACAGACAATCTAACTCTAACAGAAATACATATTATCCTTTAAAGACTTGATTCTCCCCACACTTAGTTAGCTGTGGTATCGAAATTGTGATTAACTTCGTTGTCGACTTCCATCGGATTATCTATGTAATGTTTAACTCTGTGACCATTAACTTTAAATTCAATTCCATTTGAATTTATTAATTCTATCGTTCCGTATGGGAAAACTCTTTTGACTATGAATGGTCCAGACCATCTTGATTTCAATTTTCCAGGAAATAACTTGAATCGTGAATTGAAAAGAAGAACTCTGTCTCCTTCTTTAAATTCTTTTGTACTTCTGATTCTTTTATCATGCCATTTCTTCGTTCTTTCTTTATAGATTAACGAATTTCCGTATGCTTCATGTCTTAATTCTTCTAATTCGTTTAGTTGACTTAATTGTAGACATCCAGCTTCATGTAAATCAAGATTACATGTCTTCAAAGCCCAAAATGCTTTGTGTTCAATTTCTACTGGAAGATGACATGCTTTTTCGTAGACGAGTTTAAAAGGTGTGGTTTTAATTGGAGTTTTGTAGGCTGTTCTAAAAGCCCAGAGTGCATCCTCCAATTTAATGGACCATTCCTTCGGATTTGATCCTACGGTTTTCTCTAGAATATGTTTTAAAGCTCGGTTGGTATTTTCAAATTGTCCACTTGTTTGTGGATGATATGTGGTGGAGATTTTATGAGTTACTCCATATCTTTTAAGAACTTTCTCAAGTTGATTATTAAAGCTTTCGGTGTTCCAAACCTTGCAAAAAGACGTTTTAAAAAGTTGACTACAACTCGTGCATCGTTAGTTGGGAGAGCTTGTGCTTCCGCCCATTTAGATACATAATCAATGGCGACGAGAATAAAGAGATTATTATGAGATTTTAAAAATGGACCCATAAAGTCAATACCCCAAATGTCAAATACTTCGCATACTTGAATGACATTTTGTGGCATTTCATCACGTTGACTTATTTTTCCGGCCCTTTGACAAGCATCACAGGATTTGCAAAGAAGGTGTGCGTCTTTGTAAATTGTAGGCCAATAGAATCCAGCATCATAAACTTTTCTTGCTGTTAGTTGAGGCCCATAATGCCCTCCTGTTGGTCCTGTGTGACAAAGGAATCCACATACTAAGTAGTTTGCATAGTCTGCAAACCATGGAATTTCAGTATAATCTATCTTCAATAGATATTCATCAGGAAAGTTGTCTTGTATGGCCGATTCATTTAGAACTTCTAATTCGGGATTTTCAAGACTAGAAAGATGATCAGCGGCGAGATTTTCTGCTCATTTTTTATCTCGGATTTCAATATCGAACTCTTGTAAGAGTAAGATCCAACGGATTAATCTTGGTTTGGCATCTTGTTTCGAAAATAGGTATCTAAGAGCAGAATGGTCGGTATAGACCACCGTTTTTGCTAGAACGAGATATGAACGAAATTTGTCAAAAGCAAAGACAATAGCAAGGAGTTCTTTTTCAGTAGTTGTATAGTTCGTTTGTGCTCCTTGTAACGTCTTACTAGCATAATATATAGGTTGAAATAGTTTTTCAATCCTTTGTCCTAAAACGGCTCCCATTGCAAAATCACTTGCATCGCACATTAGTTCGAACGATAGATTCCAATTTGGTGTTATCATGATCGGCGCATTAGTGAGTTTCTCTTTAAGAATATTAAAAGATTTGATACATTCATCTGAAAAGATGAATGGAGCATCCTTTTCTAGGAGTTTATTCATAGGAGTGGCAATTTTAGAAAAATCTTTTATGAAACGTCGGTAAAAACCGGCATGCCCTAGAAAACTCCTAACTCCTCTAACATTGGTGGGATGTGGAAGTTTAGCAATTACATCTACTTTAGCTCTATCCACTTCAATTCCTTCTTTTGAAATTTTATGTCCAAGAACGATGCTTTCTTTAATCATGAAATGACATTTCTCCCAATTAAGTACTAGATTTGATTGTTCGCATCTAATCAGCATTCGTTCAAGATTAGCTAGACATGATTCAAATGTATCACCGAAGACTGAAAAGTCATCCATGAAAACTTCCATGCATTCTTCTATCATGTCGTGAAAAATCGCCATCATACACCTTTGAAAGGTTGCAGGGGCGTTGCAAAGTCCAAATGGCATGCGTTTGTAAGCAAAAGTACCATAAGGGCACATGAATGTGGTTTTCTCTTGATCTTCAGGTGCTATTGGAATTTGAAAATATCCGGAAAATCCATCAAGAAAACAATAGTAACTGTTTCCGACTAATCTTTCCAACATTTGATCAATAAAAGGTAAGGGAAAGTGATCTTTTCTGGTGGCGTCATTTAATTTTCTATAATCAATACATACACGCCATCCTGTTACAGTCCTAGTAGGAATAAGCTCATTTTTTTCATTTGTAATGACAGTCATGCCACCCTTCTTAGGCACACATTGAACTGGGCTTACCCATGGACTATCAGAGATTGGATAAATTAAACCTGCATCTAGCAGTTTAATAATTTCTTTTTTAACTACATCTTGCATATTAGGATTTAGTCTTCGTTGGCGTTGCACATACGTTTTATGACCTTCTTCCATAAGGATTTTATGTGTGCAATACGAAGGACTTATTCCTTTAATATCATGAATCTTCCATGCAATGGCTGGTTTATGAGCTTTCAACACAGAAATGAGTTGTGATTTCTCATTTTCAGTAAGAGAAGACGATATTATTACAGGTAATTCAGATTCACCATGTAAATAAGCATATTCTAAATGGTTTGGAAGTGGCTTTAACTCTAATGTCGGAGGTTCTTCTATCGATGATTTGTATCGATATCTGTCTTCTTCTTTTAGCAATTGAATTTCTTCTGTTGTTGGCTCATATCCATTAGCTATTAGTGTAGCTAACATTTCAGCTTCATCAATTGGTTCATTACCTTCTCCTAAAGAACATTCCTGAAATCACATCAATGAAAGGAAGATTTACATTTATCTGTTTAAACATATCCAAGAATTTGGATTGCTCGGCTTCAAGTTTCTCTTTTTTCATTTTACTCGGGTAAGGAAGTGGTGGTTGGTATGGTTTAACATAAGGTTTAGCCTTAACTGTGTTATCTTCATTAACCTTTTCAACTACCGGTTCTTTTTCCTTATCTTGATCAGGTTGTGGTTCTTGTGGAGTAGGAATAGCTTCATCAGAAGTTACATGTATTTCAGGTGATTTAAGTGTTGTACCACTTCTTGTGGTAATGGCTTTAGCTGTTTCATTCCGGGGGTTTGCATTTGTATCACTAGGTAAACTTCCCGGTTTTCTTTCACCTGTTAACCTTGCTAGGTTACTTACTTCTTGTTCCAAGTTTTGAATAGAAGCTTGTTGATTTCTAAATGCTTGAGCATTTTGTTCATTAGTTTGTTTTTGAGATGTGAAAAATTGCGTTTGAGTTTCAACTAGCTTCGTCATCATATCTTCTAAATTCGGCTTTTTATCATCGATTTGTGGTGGTTTGTTTTGAAAATTAGGTCTTTGCTGGTTGTAAGTATTGTTAGATACTTGTTGATTGCTAGGACCTTGTTGGTTGTTGTATGGAATATTTCGGTTATAATTCTGATTTTGATTATAGATCGGTCTTGGCGGTTGATAATTATTCTAATAATTATTTTCAGGCCTTTGGTTTAGATATGAAACATTCTCTCTTTGTTCCATTGTTAATTCAATACTGAGACAATCTTTTGTCAAATGTGGTCCTCCACACTGCTCACAACTAATTCGTATTGAGTGGATATCTTTAGTCATCTTTTCCATTCGTCTCTCGACAGCATCTATCTTTGCGGAAATGGAATCTAAGTCATGGCTAGAATCGGCTCTAGCTGCTTTAGATGATCTAACGATATCTTTTTCTTGGTGCCACTCATGTGAGTGGGAAGCAGTGTTATCAATAATTTTATAAGTATCAGTTTCGGTTTTCTTCATAATGGAACCACCAGCTGCTATATCTATGTCTTTTCTTGTAGTGATGTCGCATCCTTGGTAGAATATTTGTACTATTTGACAGGTGTCTAAACCATGTTACGGACATCCTCTTAATAACTTTCCAAATCTTGCCCACGCCTCATATAGAGTTTCATTTGGTTTCTGTGTGAACGTAACAATTTCTCCTTGAAGTCTTACGGCTTTAGATGCCGGAAAGAATTGTTTAAGAAAATTTTCAACTAAAACGTCCCATGTATCAATCGCCCCTTCAGGTAACGATTTCAACCAATCTTTGGCTTCTCCCTTTAAAGTCCAGGGAAATAACATGAGATATATCTGTTCATCCTCCACTTCTCGGATTTTAAATAGAGTGCAGATCCTATTAAAGGTAGGAAGATGTTCATTTGGATCTTCCTTCGGCGCAACACTAAATTGGCATTGATTAGTTACCATGTGTAGAATTTGTCCTTTGATTTCATAATCTGGCGCATTAATGTCTGGATGAGTAATTGCGTGACCTTGGCCAGTGCGTTTAGCTCTCATTCGGACTTCCATACTTAAAGGTTCCAGATTCTCCATAATTGAATTTGTTGAATCGGAATCACTAGAGGATTCTGATTTAATGGTTCGTTCCTCAACAATCTCTGTTTGAATGATTGGTGGTTCCGGAGGAAAATTTAATGGTTCAGGATCTATGAATCGTCCCTGAATATTCTCCGAATTCTCAATTGTGAGGTCGGGTTCAAAAAATGGATTATCGGAAATTTGAATTGGAGTACTTGGTTGACTGGATGACGATTCTAAAGAAAAATCAACGACGGTAATATTTGCTAGATGTCTTGATCTAGTTACAGGTGGTGAACGTACAAAAGGTGGTGAACGTCTTGCTCGGTGCATTCACTGAATATCCTATTAGTTTTTAAAAGGAAAGAAAAAATTATATAAGTTATCCAATTAATAGACTTTTCTGATTTTGCCCACGTTTCGAATAGCCAAAAGATGCAGCAGAGGGGCAGGATTCGTTTGGTCTCAATATAATTGAGGACTGTTTGGCTCCAATAACCCGGTCCACGTACAAATCCAACTATTACTACGAACCAGAAAATTTTGATGTCTATCAATTTAACCACTTAAAATAAATTTTCGTAATTTTAAGAAGTATAGATAAGAAGTAGAATAAAAATCTATGTCCTAAAACTAGAATGGCGAGAAATAAGAAAGAAAAAGAGCGCGTCGAAAAAGGTCAAAAAAAATCGAAAAAATAAGAAAGAAAAAGAGTGACTTATAAAACTTAAAAATACTTGACTAACCCAACCTTATTACTATCACTAACTTAAAATTATAATCGCAAATTTAGATTACTAATTGGAATGATAATTGATACATAGGTAAAAGGCGTCTAAAAATATTAAAGCTTACAAGTAAAACTGTATCCCAAATGGCAATATCTTAAAAAGGAACTAAAACTTAAAAAGGCGTCGCAAAATTCTAAAGCACCTATATCTTAGTCTAAAGAAAAAGCACTTAAGAGATTTTACGGCAAAGCCTAAAAATCTAGAAATAAAAATAACTATGGCAAAAACTATGAATTAAAACTAAATACGAGCGAAAAATACAAATATTACACTAAAAACAATTAAAAAAATAAAATATAAAAATATACTAAAAGTTGTAAAAAGTACAATTTTTATAAAAATATTATTTTTATATTATTTATTTAATAAAACTATTAATTTTATAATTTAAATAAACTAATTAAACTAAAAATACAAATTAAATAAATAACGCTAAATTAAATTATATAATATATAACCCTAATTAGGGTTAAAATATAATAATAATAATTATAATTCGTAATTAATGCATGTTGCAGTCAACTGTGGCGTGTCAGACGGGCTCATGCGATCGCATGAGTTCTAAGCTACCCGGCCATGCGATCGCATGGGCTAGGGTTTCGGGCCACAGAGTGGGCTGCTACAGTACCGGACTCGAGTTTTAATATATTTTTTTTTTCTGTTTTTGCTGTAAAATATATTTATAAAATATATTTATAAATTAAATAAAACTTATATTTTTACAAACTAAAAAATAGAAATAAAAAACTTTATAAAACTTAACTATTTACCAAACTCTTAAAAATATTTATATTTTTGTTTTCTTTTTTTATTTTCGAATATATAAAACGTATTTTTACATAAGCGTATTTTAATAAAAGTAAACTAAAAATAAAAATCTTTTTTTTATATATTAGCTTTGCGCTTCCGGCTTTTAAGCAAGAAAGTTCCCCGGAAGCAGCGCCAAAAATACTTGATAGTTAAAGCTAAGGGGTATAAAATACTATTAAATTTTACAAGGAAATACTATTAAATACGATACAATTTTACACAAGATATTTATTTATTTAGAGAATGGATATACTTAAACCTTGCTACAACACTTATAGGCAGTGTACCTAATCGTACAGTAGTGTAGTTTTTAGTAAGTCCGGTTCGTTCCACAGGGAAAATCTTTTAATCAAAGCTTAACGCTATATTAGTTTAATTTATAAAAATACAAATATATATATAAGTAATATTATTATTATAAAGGGGGTTTTTTACCATTTAATGACCGGTTTGTCGATTTTAAAACTTTAGTCGCAGTTAAAACCAAATGTAAAATATTAAATAAATAAAAGACTTAATTTAAAGCGTAAAGTAAATAACGATAATGAAATTGCGAATAATAAAAGTGCGATAAAATAAACTTGCGATAATTAAAAAAGTACGATAATTAAAAGTGCAATTAAATACAATAACAATAAATAAAAATGCGATAATTAGAAGTGCAATTAAATATAAAATAAAGGAAATTAAATATGAAATAAAAGAATTATGCTTATTTAAACTTCCGTAATCATGATGTTTGACGTGTTGATTTTAGTTTTATGCCCATGGGTTAATTGTCCTTTGTCCTGGATTATTTAATATGTCCGTCTGGTTTTTATCCATAACAGTCCATCAGTCATAAATATAAAGTGCGAGTGTCCTCGTCAAATTATCCTTATACCCGAAGTTAAATATTCCAACTAATTGGGGACTTAAACTGTAACAAGATTTTATTACTTTGTTTAATAATTACACCAGGATGTCGACTGAGTGTAACCCAAGGTTTTAATACTTTGTTATCAATTATGCCAAGTGTCCTTGTACATAATTTCACCCCTGTTTTAATAATTCTAGTGACTATTAATCCATTCCCGTGTCCGGTTAAATGAACGATTATTCGTACATATAAATACCCTGCCCATCGTATCCGATCGAGTGTATATGGTTAATTATAGGGACGTTCAATTGTAAATCTTTATATTAAAATTAACAAACTATCATTTAGTTAAACAAATATAAAACCCATTAATAGCCCATAGTCTAATTTCCACAAGTGTCGTTCTTTTGTCCAAATCCCAATTATGGTACAAAGCCCAATTACCCAATTTTAATACTTTTAGCCCAACATCATGATTACTTCGGATTAAATAAGCATAATAATAACTTAGCTACGAAACATTAATGTAAAAAGGTTGAACATAACTTACAATGATTAAAAATAGCGTAGCGTTACACCGACAGAATTTTGACTTACACCCTTACAACATTCGCTAACACACCCTTATTATTATAAATTAAAATTAAAATTAAAATTATAATATAAATATAAATATTATACGTTGAATGAGGAGAAGAAAAAGATATGTTTTGTGTTACACCAAAGCTCGATTTTTATAGGCATGTGGGCTGGAACTGTGCACCATGCGATCGCATGGACTTTCTTCCTCCAGGCCATGCGATCGCATGGCCAGATGGGGAGACTCAAAAGTCTTTGTTTTTTTATGCCGACGGTTTTTTAAATATAATATAATATATATATTAATTTTAAGAATTAATTATATATTATATTATATTCATGTGCATAGTTGACTTGTAATTTTTAGTCCGTTGCGTCGAGCGTTGAGAGTTGACTCTGGTCCCGGTTCTGGATTTTTTAACGTCCTTGCGTACAATTTAATATCTTGTACTTTGCGTTTTGAATCTTGTACTCTTGTAATTTTGAGACGTTTCTTATCAATAATTGGAATCTCATTGATTGTATTTTGTACTTTTGAGCTTTTTGGTCTTTTGCGTCTTCAATTCGTCGAATCTGCCTTTTGTCTTCATCTTTTATTATTTAAACGAATATCACTTGTAAATAGGACAATTGCAACTAAAAGCTTTTCTTTCTTGAGGAATAATGCTATGAAATATATGTTCGTTTTTAGCATTATCATTTATGCTCTGGGATCTTTATTCATGATTAATTACTTTCGTTAATGTCTTAAAATGTGCTATTAAGTGTTTAATCACTTAACTTGATCCTCGAATACTTTTACGACCGTTAGTGTCACTTGACGTTTAAAGCGAGCTACGTACTTGGTACACGTTTAACTTTTGTCATAATTGGAATATTATGACTACGTAATACTAATTGTTATTTTCTAATGACAATTAATTGGCTTATTGGTTGCTTAATTACGCTTAGTAATTTACTAATGCACACTAGTTAGTCGTAATGGACTTTCTACCTTATTGGACTTAAGCCCACCCTACTCTAGCTAATGGACTTTTAAGTTAGCCCAACTTTAATGGATTTATGATTCATTAAGATGTAGGACAAAAATCCATTAAGATGAGCCAACATACTAGCATTTTTGTTAACCATTACCACATGTGTTGCATGATATCCTAACAATAAGCACCACCTTTAGACCACCACTAAGCAAAAAAGCAAAAAGTTGTCCCCTTGTATCCCCCCCCCCAAACCCCACGGCCTAAACCACCCATCACCACTGTAAATACCAAGCACATTTCATCCATTTTACACTTGATCTCATTCTCATTTTACACACACTTACTCTCTAATTCTCTCTCTAGTCTTTCTCACACTAAAAATTGTAAGTTTTAAATTTTCTTCTTCTTCTTCTTCTTCTTCTTCTCTTCTTCTTATACACGACATCATCATCATCTTCATAAGATCAAGCTTTTTAGCTTCTTGATCTTGTTATATCTTGAAGATTCAAACTTTGATTTGAATCCTTCAAGAACATGAAAGATTCAAGCTTACTAGCTTTGAATCTTCATTATTTGATAGATCTAAGCTTTATAGCTTAAGATCACTTTATTTTTGTTAAAAGATCAAAACTTGTGTTTATGATCTTCATGTAACTTGTAGATCTAGCCTTTTGCTTTAAGGATCTTCAAGAACATTAAAGATCCAAGCTTTCTAGCGTTTCATTATTTTGGTTTAGATCTTAGCTTTTTATCTTATGGTCTCATTACTTTCACTAGATCTTAGCTTTCTAATTTTGTAGAATGTTAGCTTTTACTCTTAGTTGTGTGTTGATGGTTGAAACTTGGTTAAAGTGATGCTAAAACATCAAAGAGTTGTACACTTGAAGCTTACACGCATCAAGGATGAGAACTGTGATGAGCATCAAGTACCAAGAAACCCACCGGAGCACTTGTTTGCTGTTTTTCGGGGTCTGATCAGACTCCTAGGACTTCTAGAAAATTGATTTTCAGATATTTCGGTTCGATTAGATGACTTTTCGTTTAGGACTTGCCTAAATCCGATATATGGTTTAGGATTTATAGCCTTCCGAAAATCACTACGCCTTTGTAACGACGTGCTGAAAATTCTGACCTACTCGCGCTTGAACCATTGCCAAGGTCAAACGACATCGAGATAGGATCTAAAAATTGGAAAAAGGTTAGAGGACTCACATACGGAGCCTTGACCACTGACCACACGTCTTTTCGGTTTGTATAGAGGTCGTAGCAGCTGTCCGAAGTCAGTCTTTTGTTTCGATCTCTATTCTTGTTGAAAACTTACTTTATCTTTTATGAATGATGATGATGATGATGATGATACTTAAACTTAATTTATTCACATTAAAACTTTTGGGGACAATTTACTGATCTAGTAACCTTTGACTTAGGTTGAGGACCTTTTGGATCGACCAACTTACTTATTTGGACCGACTTACTACTTGCTTACACTGTCATATAGATTTTACCGCACATTCACTGTGAGTTATAGCTTCCCTTTTTACTTTACTATTTTTGGGACTGAGAATACATGCGCTCTTTATGTTTCACATACTAGACACGAGTACTTAAACTTTATATATGTGTGGGTGACATAATGGCACAAAGATTCCCCTTAGCTCGGTAACGTTTAGTCATTGGTTTATGAACCGGTGAACGCGAATCTTAGATATGGATCCATAGGGTTTGACATCCCCACTCGGGCTAGTCGCGCTAGCATTCAACGGGTGTTTAATACTTCGTAAACATACGTACTCGCCAAGTGTACTTTTAGGGGGTAATATTATGTTAAGTTAGTTACCAGGTGCCCACGGATAAGCATATACTTTATCATACGGATTTGAGATACTGTTTTGAATACGAAATCTCGTGGTCTACATTACATTACTGATTACAAACAAACTATAGCTCACCAACATTCGTGTTGCCTTTTTAAGCATGTATTTCTCAGGTGCTTAGACGTTGTTGCTTCCGCTGTTAGACTTTCTATTATAGTCTTGGTGTTATAGACTTGCTGTTATAGACTCGCCGTGTTAGACTTCCGCTGCATTACTTAGGGATGTCTCAATCATGGAACTTTTACTTTGCATTCACAACTTATGTTACATTTTAACAATGGCTTTGTAATGACCTTTGTGTCACGTACTTATGTTAAAGCTTTCTATTTGTATAAGCACGTTATCTTTGTAAAACATTTGACGTTGGTAAAGACGTCACCTTTTCATGAATGCAAAACTTGTTTTGAAACAGCATGTAGTATTGTACCGTGTAATGGACCTGTTGTTGATGATCCGTACACATTGATTTTGTACGGGGCGTCACATTTGGTCTCAGAGCAATGGTTGTAGGGAATTAGGTTGCATTAGTGCGTCTTGACCGACTCGAGTAGGATTCACTAATAGGACTAATCTACAACTTGCTCGTTTACTTGTTTCTGTAGAACTGCTGCATGCTACTGCTTACTTTTACTGCTATATGATCTTGCTGTATGCCACTGCTTATTCTCATTACTGCATGCTACTATCTACTTTTGATTGCATGTTACTTCTGTTTAATACTGCTTATATTGCCATGCTATGTACTGCTGTAGACGATCTAGGCTGCTGTAGTTATTATGCCTGATTACATTCTTGCTACATGTCTGCTATTCGCTGTACCGACTTGGAAAATTTATCTTTCCTAGTTCATATGTTTTTCTGAACCCTTTTCCCACTCGTCTAATCCTAAGGACTAGTATTGTAGTCCACCTGCTACTACCGTTCCACCATTCCATAGATCAAAACGTTACTTCACACAATCTAGGGAGAGTACCCCTCGTATTACATGCCCACTAAAGTTGATCCTCGGAGAAGGAGATATGTGAGGACTTGTCGGAGTAACCGCACCCAAATTAGCCACGTACAATGTATGAACATTAGAAGGTTGTTCAGTTCCCGCAAGTTGACCCGTATCCCGTACGCTTTCATGACCGTCACTTATCTCTTTCATCCTTCACCACTGCTCGACGATCTAACGACACTTCTGGACTTAGGTCCCTAACACTCTTAGGCATCGGATAAGTCGGGAAGGCATCTCCTTTCACAAGGTCATAGTGTCTTCCGCTGATGGTCAGCCATACCCAAAGACTTGGGAGTCACCTCAAGACATATCGTATTACTACTTGCTACACGTACAACTCGACACGAGACCCAGATTGAATTTCTAGAAAGGAACCTAACGACATCAACTGAACCCGAACTTTTTGAAGAAAATTTCGGAAACATTTAGGCATTGATGCTTGACCTACGGAACCTACACACCCACACCAAGAAACCGTGAGATTAATTATGTAGATTTTGTTTTGAGATAGCATAGATAAAGCACCGTTTGATGAAATTGAGTAGAACTTGAAGTGATCACGTTACATTGATCATATGGAGTGATATTGGAATGAACGTACGATTTAGTACAATATAATGACGCCAGGCCAGCGTGATTATATTGAAGTAAATCATGCAGAAGTTCCAATGTTACTACGTAAGGAATATGAAGTGATTCAAAGAAAATTTTGGTAGGAACCACTTGAGTATACGCATTATGGTCTGTTAGAGGTAGGGAAAGGATAACCACTTAGCCCAGATACTATACAAGGAGGGCCTTGATTGCAGAATTGATAACCCGAAAATTTGTTATAGATATAGACACCCTAGACTCTTAAGGAAAAAGTTCTCAAATAGGAAAAACATTGGACTTACTTGCAGTAGAGCAATCATTATCTCAGCTATGGAGACTCGCATGGATTCTGATTTTAGTTAGGGTGCATTTCGTCACAACGTTTTATTGTCTCGAAGTTGTTAGATACTAGAGCGATAGAAACCTTATATCTAAGAACCTTAGTGTTATGACTAATAAGCCATTAACAACCATGAGAGTTAAGTATTCTATAGGACAAGCTAATGGTAAGCTGGTAGAGATAGAGGAATAATTTAAGGTAGTACCTTAAAATTTACAGGTGGGTCATTTGAAGATGACCTCATGTCAACAAAACTTGAAAGTTTTAAAGTAATAGTTGGAAAGGATTAGTTACCTACGCACAAGCAGATGTTATTTGAGAAGATTGATAGAATTTTTCACTGTAGTATAGTAAGATTTTGTTGGAATGAACCTTAAGATTAACCTAACAACCATCAATTTAGGAAGCTTGATGTAACAGTTGGAATGGACTTTAGGATAAACCTAATACTCATCAAGTTAGGAAGCTTTGATGAAATAGTTAGAACGGACTGGCTTTCAAGGATGAAAGCGAAAGTTAATTATAGTGAGAAGATCGCGAGAATGGTGAGCCATTAATAGTTTACGGGAAGAGGAGTAGCCCGAAGCCAAACCCTATTAGTTACATGAAATCACAAAAGGTTATGAGACCAGGACATTGCTACTTATGATGGGAAGTGTCTGACTTGTTCCAAGGTCAAAGCCAAACACCAAAAGCCATCTGGGTTACTTCAATAGTCCAAAATCCCACAATAGAAGTGGGAAGGAATAACAATGGATTTCATCATGAAGCTACCGAAAACGGTAGGCGATTATGACACTATCTGGGTCATCGTTGACCGCCTCACCAAATCTGCTCACTTTCTAGCCATGAAAGAAACCGATGTAATGGACAAACTTGCACAACGATACATAAAGGAAATTGTATCCCGTCACTTCAACAATTCAAATCCTATATTAAAGACTACCCAAGAATCTTATTTGATACTCATTCTTACGCGACTCTAAATCCTAACTTATTTCGAGAGATTTCTTATTTGATGATAATCACACCATCATCCTTCTTACTTCAATATTAGTCATACCAGTTCAAAATTTTCCAGAATCAATGGGTGGTTAATTCTCATCCTCATACTCTCCTATTCGTATCTCACTTATAAGCAACAGCTTCACACTTAAGCATTTTTGGTCGAAGGACTTATGCCCTACTAATAGTCATCAACCACATTTAAAATCAATAGTTTTCATTACCTCGTAACATTGCTGCACAAATATCACCCAAAGTTTTCAAAAATCTTTTACTCGATCCTCATCAATCTTTTTCCAACTTGTAACCTCCGAAATATGAAAATTTTGTTTGCTAAAATTTTACACACACTATTTTACTGTGCGATCCTCTCAAAGTTTTATAAAAATAAATTTATTTTATTGTCATTCGTACATATTTTAGAAACCGTATATGTTATATAAAATAAAGTAAATAATTACTTATTTTTGACTAGTACATATGAAATTTTACTTTCACTTTTACAAATCAATTCTTTTATTCAAAAGAAATTTTACTTAGAATAGTACATGTTGTACATAACTCTAGTTTACTAAGAACTTCGTTTCTTTTCTTACATTGTCACCTAAAACGATTCTATAAAATTTTAGTTGCTTATTATATAAATTATTTTTTTGTTGCTTATCTGTATCCAAGTCATCATGAATACTTCACAACCGTCGAAACCGAGAGATTCATGTGTGTGATAAAGGCACTTACTACCACGTCATGCAGAGCCTTCGGGCATCCACTAACACTTAAACCATTCAAAATTATTGCGTACCCCAAGGATCTTATTTGTCACACCTGTTGGAATGATGCTCTCTCCTACATAACTCTAAGTCCTGACTTATTCCAAGAGATTCTCATTTAGTGATATTAACACCATCAGTATTCCGACTTTAATATCAGTCATAACCTGTTTGGCATGTTGCAAAGTCAAGAAGCGATTAACTTCTCATCTTCATGCTATATCCTTCATACCTCACTCTTTAGCAACGGCTTCGCACGTGAACATTTTTGGCCCAAAGACTTATGTCCTGATAATTATCAAAACTACATTAATTCATTAGTTTTCATTACCTAGTAACATGTCACTCAAAAATTCAAAGATTTTCACTCGATTATTTTCAACTCGTAATCTCTGAAATACTAAAAACTATGTTTATCAAAAAATTTACACGTTATTTATTTTTGCAGTCTTCACGAGATTTATGGACAAATGAAAGTAATAAAATTTTTCTGTCACTTATGCGATTTATAAAATCATATATGTATATAATTAAGTTAATAAATTTACCCTTACTTATTTTGGTTAGTACATACTAAGTTATACCTTCAAACTATTTAAAAATCGCTCCTTTAATGAGTTGTTTAATTTAAGTCGAATAGTTTTGTGCAAAATGGTACACGTTGTACATACTTCTAAATTTACTAAGAACTTCGTTCCGTTTATGTTGTCACATCAAACGTTTAAAGGTTTTTCAAAACTTCCTTGGTTGATTTCATTAAAGGTTTATGTATTAGTCTACATCATGTATGGATCACACTCCTTCTCGCCCTCCGTTAGGGATGAATTGCCCTTAAGATCTTTGTTAAAAACTCTTGAGCCACTTTGGATGGAAGTTTTTAAAAATTTGTTAGGAAGTCTTTGCGCTCATAAAATGCTCCTTTTAAAGTTAGATATGGCAAAATCGTGGGCCGATAAATTAGTTTTCTGAGGTACGCTCAGTGGTCACCCCATAGTAGGAAAGGCACTAGGTGGGTTTCTACTCTCAAAATTTCACGGCTAATCGCAACCCCCTCGTAAACATCATCTCTCTGAATCAGTATGTTGAGGTACAAGAAATCATTTTTGGGATTCTTTTCACTTGGAGTAAACCATTCTTTATGACCAAGGGTTTACGTATCTTCTCATCCGTGCATCCCCTTAAGTATAAGGATAAATTCAGATCAACTCACTCGTTGTACGAAGAATTCACTCTCGTTCAAAGATCACACCCTTCGTGCGATTTTCTTTCGAAAATGTAATGGAAAATACTTTAAAAATCTATGAATCTTGTTATCCTCTTGGAAGGGACTGCTTAAAACATCTATAACACTAATGTGGTTACTCTATATATTTCTTCCTTCGTTAGTTGCAACTATGGTCTCCTTCCGAAATTAAGCGGTTAGTAAAATCTGTGGCTAACACCGTCCATACATCAAATTGCATGGTTGTGATCACCATGTTTTCCATTCCATCTGTCAGCTTTGTATTGCGACATAAGCGCTCAATGTTTTAGATGAGTTTGGTAACATTCACGATACATTTCATGCATCCAGCTTGCTTAAAACATCTATAACACTGATGTCGTTACTCTATATATTTCTTCCTTCGTTAGTTGCAACTATGGTCTCCTTCCGAAATTAAGGGGTTAGTAAAATCTGTGGCTAACACCGTCCATACATCAAATCGCATGGTTGTGATCACCATGTTTTCCATTCCATCTGTCAGCTTTGTATTGCGACATAAGCGCTCAATGTTTTAGATGAGTTTGGTAACATTCACGATACATTTCATGCATCCAGCTTACTGAAGACGCCTGTAAGGCTAAAAACATCATCTTTCCTTTTATGGATATATTCAGATGACATACTCATGTTAACAAGAAATGAAATCAAATTGTTGATCTCTAAAGTCAAGAGACTTAATTAATGGCATATACCTATTCTTACTTTTATACGCCCAAGTATCTTTCAAGGTAAATAACTCACTTCTGAGCCCACGAGTCCCTCGGAACATTGATACGCTCCTTCTTCTTCAAATTCGGGACCATTGTTGGTCACTCCTCAAATCTTTAACAGGTGGGTAATGTAACGACCCGACTTTTTTGACTTAATTTTTGTGCTCTATACTTTCACGAAACTGCGTATTTGTGCGTACTGAGCTAGTTTATGCTCTGGGATCATTATTCATGATTAATTACTTTCGTTAATGTCTTAAAATGTGCTATTAAGTGTTTAATCACTTAACTTGATCCTCGAATGCATTTACGACCGTTAGTGTCACTTGACGTTTAAAGCGAGCTATGTACTTGGTACACGTTTAACTTTTGTCATAATTGAAATATTATGACTACATAATACTAATTGTTATTTTCTAATGACAATTACTTGGCTTATTGGTTGCTTAATTACGCTTAGTAATTTACTAATGCACACTAATTAGCCTTAATGGACTTTCTACCTTATTGGACTTAAGCCCACCCTTGTAACAACCCAAACCACACCCGACAAAACCCCGTTAATTTGCAACAAATTTTTTTTTTTTTGCTGTTTGCCATACCCGCGCGGCGCGCGCTGGGGACTGCGCGGCGCGCAAAAGCCGGCTGTCCCCGGTTACTTTAAATGCGAAAAAGATCGGGTGGTTCCCGGCATTTTTAGCCAAAACGCTTTTAGTCACGCGTTCATATAAGTAAAACTAGTACGTTTCAAACATAAAAATGAAGTTTCACAAGTGGGGCCCACACGACCCAAAATACCAAGTTAATACAAATTATAAGAGTTTCGACCACAAAAGTTTAAGTTCCAAACTACACTACGAGCATGGCGTTTGGGATTAAACTACCCATCTATCGGTCAAACTCCAAAACTCAACGTGTCCCAAAAGCATCCCTAGTCAACGACGGGATCTCTAAACCAAAGCAATGCCCTTACCTTTATCCACACCGGAACCTATAAAATGGTAAACAATGAGAGGGTAAGCAAAGCTTAGTGAATGCAATAATTATACATACATATATATAACCTATCTATCTGCATTCACAATACCAAATACCTCATACGAACTTGTAACACAATTAGTATATCAACATACTCGTAAATACTAACAAGTCGTACACCATCCCAAAACCACTTTAGCATGTACTCATCACAATATATATATAACATGCTATACAATCACAACACAATATGGTTAACCATAATGCTATGGTGCTACCGGTACGTGGTTCACACCATACGCATTTGAGTCTCACTCGTTTATAGTGCTACCGGCACATGGTTCACACTTCGACGCTACCGGCACGTGGTTCACGCCTCATTTTATAGTGCTACCAGCACGTGGTTCACACTCGATGCTACCGGCACGTGGTTCACATCATTATCATCATAGTGCTACCGGCACGTGGTTCACACTCACAATCCACATCACACACATTTTATGGTACTACCGGCACGTGGTTCATACCATAACATTTACAAATAAATACGCCATATACATGAACGCATAATTATTCCACTCACCTTACGCCTTTGGTGATTATTAGACCAAGCTTGAACTCCAAGGTAACGTACCTATTTCACAAGCATATAATAAATCAATCAACTTGATCTAAACCCACATTACACACCATTCCTAGGTCATCTCGACCCATTTGGACACTTAACCCTAAATTGGGTCATCTTCACCAAAAACCCTAACCCTTGGCACTCAAGGCCTTCATACACATTAAATCACTAGGTTTTAACACTAATCACTAACCTTAACCAACCTTGGTCTATTTTGACCCATTTGACCCAATTAAAAGTCAATACACCCATTTGGGTCATCTACACCCAAATAACACCCATTTACACATCATTAAAGTGTTCTAACAATTTATTAGCCAATTAGGGTTCATTAACAACAATTATCACTTTTAAAACCCTAGCTAACCCATTATTGAGTCTACATGACCCAATTTACTCAAGAACACCCAATTTACCTACAAATGGGTCTTAGTGTTCATCTTCAACACAAACCCTAACCCATACACAAAATCAAAGTAAGAAATTACAGTTTGGACATACCACAACTATCAAAACGTAGCAAATGACGAGATGAACAACTTTAAAGCTTGCGATAAAACCCGAGAGCAACTTCTTCTCCTTCAAAGTGAGCTTTCTCACTCTACAATCACTCTATCTCTAAAATTGAATTGGAGGGATAACGTTGGTGGATTTTGGAGTAAATGACACTCCAATATCAGATCCCAAGCATTAAATCCGGCCGTAATGTGTTTTTACCAAAATGCCCTCATTTATAATTTAATAAAACAAAAGGAGCTGTCTGCGCGTACTTGCGCGGCGCGCCCCCAGGCCGCGCGGCGCGCTCCGGGGAAAATTTTGATTCCTTGCTCCTTTTTAAATATAAAACGTACCCCGTCACTTTGTTAACATATATACACTATTTACAATAAATACACGGGTCTTACAACTCTCCCCCACTTATTCGGATTGCGTCCTCGCAATCCAAGCAGCATGACAAGCAGGAAGATAAACCAACACAAACTCTTCGGGTTCCCATGTAAACTCGGAACCCTTATTCCGTCGCCATTGAACCTTATAGGTCCTAACCTCTTTATGCCTCAACCTTTTGACCTTCTCATCGAGTATAGCAATCGGCTCTTCCACATACTCAAACTTATTGTTTAGCTCAATTTCGTCTAATGGCATCCATGAAGAATCATCCGCAAGACACTTACGAAGATGGGAAACATGAAACGTGTTATGGATCCCCGCAAGCTCTTCGGGTAATTCCAATCGATATGCAACTTCACCAACACGAGCTAAAACCTTGAACGGCCCAATAAACCGAGGAGCCAACTTTCCTCGTTTTCGAAATCGAATAATACCCTTCCATGGCGAAACCTTAAGCATTACCATGTCGCCTTCTTGAAATTCGATCGTTCGTCTACGTTTGTCGGCATACGACTTTTGTCTATCTTGAGCCTTTTTCAAATGTTCCCGAATAATATCGATCTTGTTATTCTTCTCCAAAACCAAATTGGTACTCCCGATTTCCCTTTGACCCACTTCTCCCTAACAAACGGGAGTTCAACACCTACGCCCATAAAGCATCTCATATGGTGGCATCCCAATACTAGTATGATAACTATTATTGTACGAGAATTCCACCAAAGGCAAGTGCTCATCCCAACTACCACCGAAGTCAATAATGCACGCCCGTAGCATATCTTCCAAAGTTTAGTTCGTACGTTCGGTTTGACCGTCCTTTTGAGGATGGTACGCCGTGCTCAACTTTAATTGTGTACCCATATCTTCATGAAACTTCTCCCAAAACCGAGATGTAAAACGGGTATCTCGATCTGAAATAATAGATATAGGAACGCCATGTCGCGAGACCAATTCCTTGATAAACAACTTAGCCAAGGCCTCCGACGATATTGCTTCTTTAATGGGAAGAAACAAAGCACTTTTCGTCAACGAGTCCACAATCACCAAAATTGTATCATATTGAGTTCTCGCCGTCTTAGGTAATTTTGTTATGAAATCCATGGTAATGTGCTCCCATTTCCATTTCGGGATTTCTAACGGTTGCAACTTACCATACGGCTTTTGGTGCTCGGCCTTTACTTGCAAACAAGTAACACATTGTTCAACATATTTTACAACATCGCGCTTCATGTCCGGCCACCAATAATCTTTCTTCAAGTCATGATACATTTTCGTCGCGCCCGGATGAATCGAATATCTTGACTTATGTGCTTCATCAAGTAGCACCCGTCGATAATCACCCATCTTAGGCACCCACACCCTTCCTTGGAAAGACAATAAACCCCGCGGGCCCATGGTAATGAACTCCGATTGGCCCACAATTCGTTCCGCATGATTATTGTGAACATAAGCCTCGATTTTAATCTCACCAAGCTTCTCAAGAAAATCATTTGTAATAATCAAACGTAACGATGCTACACGTATCACCGGATGTTGAGTCTTTCGAATTAACGCGTCCGCAACCACATTAGCCTTACCCGGATGATAAAGTATCTCACAATCATAGTCTTTCACCACATCCATCCATCTACGTTGACGATAATTCAAATCTCTTTGAGTGAAAAGATGTTTCAAATTCTTATGATCCGAATATATCGTACACTTGACACCATACAAGTAATGGCGCCAAATTTTCAACGCATGCACGACCACCGCCATCTCGAGATCATGAGTCGGGTATCTCGTTTCGTGTTCCTTTAATTGACGAGAGGCATAAGCGATGACTTTACACCTTTGCATAAGAAAACACCCGGGCCCATTTAAGGAAGCATCACAATAAAACACCATATCTTCAACACCTTCCGGCAACACTAACACCGGAGCTTGACACAACTTCTCTTTCAACAATTGAAAAGCAATTTCTTGCTCGTTCTCCCAATTAAACTTAGCACTCTTTCTTATCAATTTCGTTAACGGAGAAGCAATCTTAGAAAAGTCTTGGATAAACCGACGATAATAACCGGCCAATCTGAGAAAACTTCGGATTTCCGTAGGAGTAGTCGATCGTCCCCAACTTTTCACCGTCTCGATCTTCCCCGGATCTACTTGGATACCGCTTTCGTTCACAATATGACCAAGGAATTGAACCTCCCTTAGCCAAAATTCACATTTAGAGAACTTTGCATACAACTTCTCTTTTCTTAGCGTCTTCAAAACTTCACGCAAGTGACGTTCATGTTCGTGCATACTTTTTGAGTAGACTAGTATGTCGTCAATGAACACAATAACCGACTTGTCCAACATAGGTTGGCACACTCGGTTCATAAGATCCATGAATGCCGCCAGTGCATTCGTAAGACCAAAAGGCATCACCACAACTCAAAATGCCCATAACGCGTTCGGAAAGCCGTTTTCTCAATGTCTTCCTCACGGACCCTCATTTGATGATAGCCGGACCGTAGGTCGATCTTAGAGAAATATGTTGCACCTAGAAGTTGATCAAACAAATCGTCAATCCTAGGTAACGGATAAGATTCTTGATCGTCACTTTATTCAACTCACGGTAATCGATGCCCATACGCATACTACCATCTTTCTTCTTCACAAATAAAACCGGAGCGCCCCATGGCGAAGCACTCGGTCGAATAAAACCTTTCTCAAGCAACTCTTGAATTTGATTCAACAACTCTTGCATTTCCGTTGGTGCTAAACGATAAGGAGTTTTAGCAATGGGGGTAGCCCCCGGAACCAACTCAATGCGAAACTCAACTTGTCTTTCCGCCGGAACACCCGGTAACTCATCCGGAAAAACATCTTCAAACTCATTAACCACCGGAATTTCACGAATAGGTGGTGGCTCATTACGAGTATCGACAACATGAGCAAGGAAAGCCACACCACCGGTAACAACGTGACGACATGCCCGTGCAAAAGTGCATATCGGCACCGGTCTCCTTCGTTTATCACCATGAATAATCATCTCTCCCCCACTTGGGGTCTTCACACGAATAAACTTATCGTGGCATGCGATATCGGCTCTATAACGATCGAGCCAATCCATACCAACGACAACATCAAAATCACCCAAGGTCATCGGGATAAGATCAATTTCAAAACTTTCGGCACCAAACACAACATTACAAATTTTACACACATCAACCACTAGCGCCGTCTTGCCATCCACTATTTCAACTTCTACCGGACGACTCAACTTTACTAGCGGTTTATTTAACTTAGGCATAAATCTTGGAGATACGAAAGACAAATTAGCACCACTATCAAAAAGTATCCGAGCCGGATTAGAATTAACCATGAAAGTACCTGAAACGACTTCATTGGATTGTTTAGCCTCTTCATTGGTCATCAAATAATTACGACCCCTAGCCGTACCCGCCGCCTTCTCGATCCGCTTAACATTATCATTATTCAAGTCGGGACACTCTGTCTTCTTGTGTCCTTCCTTACCACAATTATAGTAAGTAAATTTGTTCGGGCCATTGGTACAATCACGGGCCATGTGTCCCCTTTGTTTATAATTGAAACACGTGGGCCCGAAATTCCCGGAAGTACTCTTCTTTACACTATTCACGCTTTCGGTGCCTTTCTTTGACTTCTTGTTTGAAAAATTCGAATGACTTGAACCTTCAAACTTTCTCTTTCTCAACACAAGTGCATCAAAACCCTTCGCCATATTAAACAATTCATCGAAGCTCTTCACCACATTCACACTAATCTTTTCTTGATAACTATCATTCAAAGTTCGATAGAAATCTTCCTTCAACATCTTGTCATTCCCGACATACTCCGGGCAAAATTGAGTCTTGGACAAAAACACGGATTTGAGAGTGTTCAAGTCCATCGACCCTTGCCTCAAGGTACGTAGCTCATCCTTAAGCCTTGTAAGATCGGCCGAAGTTCGGTACTCATCGAAGAACTCCACTTTAAATTCATCCCAAGTGAAGTCCATACATTGTTCTTCACCATAAAGTTGGATCTTTGCATCCCACCACAATTTCGCATCACCCCTTAACATGCTATAACCATACCTAGTCTTTTTATCGGGAGGGCACTCACAAGTACGAAAAGCCCCCTCCATATCGGAGATGAATCGGGCACTCTTGAGTGGGTCTCGTTCACCCTCAAAGGTAGGAGATTGAGCATCCTTGAAGTTCTTAAAGAAAAAGTGTCACCTCCCCACATTTTCTTCTTGAAGAACAATCTTAATTTATTCCTTAACCATATCGACGACTTGTTCGTCAATCGTGTCTAGAAACATCTTCTTAATATCTACGAGAAACTCCGCCTTTTGGCGTTTAAAGATGTAACATCCCGCCTTTTTCCGTTTACTTTTCCGTTTAACTATTTAAATCCCGTTATATGTTTATAACATCTCCCGTTAATACGTGTTTTAAAAATATCTCGTCTAGGTAATTCACGCACCCGCAACCGAACTTGAGGGACTAGTTTCGCCAAAATGCCAAAGAGGTGACTAGCCTTTGACTAGTCAACCCCCACCCCCATCTTTTCTTTTTCATTTTCCCTTTTCTTCTTCTACTTCCATATTTTCTCTCAATTTCTCAAACAAGGAATCATCATCTAAATCCAAGCTAGCGGGTGTCTTGCAAAACAAATTACATATTTGAAATCCTTGCATCTTCCTCTTCGATTCCATACCGACTTCATCAAGTTTGGGTAACTTTCTAAAATCACTAGATTTTATGTTCTTGATATTTTTGAACTTATAAAGTTGCTAATTAGTGTCTATGGCTCAAGTCTAACATGAATATATGATTTATATGCTCGATTTCATTATTTGAAGTAACTAGCTTGAGTATGAACTTTGGTGTGTTTGATTTGGTGATTTGGTTGTTTGAATGTTGTTAAATGTTATAAATGCATGTATTAAATGTGTTCCTAGTATCACTAGCTTCAAATTGATGTGTAGGTTGCTTGAGAAAACTCCATAAACTTGATTAGTGATTTTGGTGAATTCGGGTTAGGGTTTGATAAGCTTGAAATGAATATTTGATGCATTGAATGACATGAATTGTAGTTAGTAAGTAGTTAGTTGTATTGTATGCTCGATTACCTACAAAACGGCATGTTATATGTATGCATTAAATGCCCGAATCATAAATGTGCACTTATCAAATTTGTGTATTAAATGTGTACATTAATTGATCATTTACTTTGGAAAGCGGATTGTTACAAATAACATTTTTGGTTGGTGAAATGTATTTAGTTGTGTTCTTTGTCAAATTACCTTTCTAACGATATAAGATACGAGTTCTAAGTATTAGCGGTTTGCGAGTTATGCTTGAAAGTGTTTGGAATTGAGACTTGGACATTTGAGACTGACCAGGTACCAGTTCCCGTGTATTGTCGCGGCGCAACAATTTGGGGCCGCGGCGCGGCCTAAGCCGTGTCCAGTTTCTGACCTCTTTGGTCAAAATACGAAAAATGTTTGGCACACTATGGACCTCCGATTCACATGAGACTTGTTCTAACATGCTTATATATGAATAAAAACCTCAGAAAAATAGTTCGGGACCCGACCCGAACGTGTTGACTTTCATTGACTTTGACCGACCAAAGTTTGACTTTTTGTCAAACTTAACCAAATGATTATGCAACCTTCCTAACTTGTTTCTGTACTTGTATCTTGCATGAAACTTGACAATTTGATTCACATGCTACATAATCGAGTCGTAACGAGCCATAGGACTAATTAAACATCTTTGACCTATCGTGTTTACCGTTATTGATACGACCTATTGGTTTAGGTCAAGACTAGCACTATCCTTCGCACACGTTACTTTGTGAAGTACGTTTCATACGTGCACTCAAGGTGAGATCATAGTCCCATCCTTCAAACAACTTTTATGCTTTAAACTATGGGATGAGAAACATATATGTATCATACTTTTACACTTTGAACACAAGTACGAAAACGAACATTCCACGTACGGGTTTGAACAAAAAGCCTCAATTCAATTATCATTAGTTACACTTGCAGGGTGTAAACGTGAACTTATATTATGTGATCACATGGGCTTGACGAGCCTCATTCGGACGGTTCGCTACCGTTAGCGGATGAAATATATTTTCGGGTCTAATGTATGTTCTAACACTACGCGAAGGGTGCAAAACAGTTAAGTTTGATAATTGGGTGCCCGCGAAACAAATAACAACTTTGGAATGCAAATGATTTAGATAATCATATTATATTAAATCTTGTGGTTCAAATGCAACGTTTACTAAAACACCTATGATTTCACCAACGTTTTCGTTGACAGTTTTCTATATGTTTTCTCAGGTCCTTGAAAGCTACTTGATGCATGCTTCCGCACTCTTTTTGATACTTGCTTGGATGTCGAGTATACATGCATAGATGGAGCGTCTTTTGACTACTTTAAATTGTGTCGCATAGGTTTCATTCGTACGTTAAACATTGTAATGTAACTAGTCTTTCGAACTACATTTGTAAACTTGAAACATCCTTTTTCTTATAAAATAAATGCGACATATTTTGGTCAAAAGTCATAATAAAGACTTATGACCACGCAACGGGACCGAAGTAGTCGGCGCCGTCAAACATGATTTGGTCGGGTCGCTACAGATGGTATCAGAGCGTTGGTTGTAGGGATTTAGAGTTCATTGGTGTCAACCCCGAGTCATAGGGTACATTGGTGAGTCTAGACTACAACCGGCATATAGACTTGAAGTAGGAATTACTTGACTATTTGTGCATTTATACTCGAACGCTTCTACTCATATCTACTCTTATTTCATCTAAATCTCACGTTGTTTAATTTGATTGACACGCCACCTTGACTATATGAAATAATGTCGAATGCACATATGAATCAGGGTAATATAATTTCCGGGATTATATTACGGTGACTCATATGAACGTTCCGACATTATGACATAAAGAATTTAAGGCGAGTCAAGGAAAATTTTCTCTCTATCTTTATTCCATATCACGGTTAGTATTATTTAGAATACTAACCAACGGTATTCTTTTGTTTTGAAGGAACAATGCCTCCTCGTCGTGCACCACGCCGTGAAACACCCGAACAAGCTCTACAACGCATGATAGCCACTGCTGTAGATGCGGCCATGGCCGGTCACTCATCCAACAACAATAACAATAATAATAACAACAACCAAAACAACAACAACAACAACAACAACAACAATGGAGCCGGTAACTCAAACGAGGGATGCTCCTATAAAGCCTTCATGGGGTGCAAACCTCACACTTTTGATGGAACCGGGGGACCGGTTGTGCTCACCCGATGGTTTGAGCAAACGGAAGCCGTCTTTAGCATAAGTGGTTGTCGGGACCAAGACAAGGTCAAATACTCCACTCACACTTTCGCCGGTGTCGCTCTTACATGGTGGAATACTTATGTACAATCGGTGGGTACCGATGAAGCTCACGCCCTCTCTTGGGCCGATTTAAGGGAAAAGATGGTCATCGAATATTTCCCTCGCGAAGAAACCCGAAAGCTCGAACAAGAGCTAAGAACCTTGGAGGCGGTCGGAAACGATCTCAATGCCTATAATCAACGATTCGCCGAACTATCCTTGATGTGCCCAAACCTCGTGAACCCCGAATCTCAAAGGGTCGAACTTTATATGTATGGTCTTCCAAAGAGCATCAAATAAGGGGTGATGTCATCCAAACCCGCTAACCTACAACAAGCTTTGAACATGGCCCGCCAATTGATCGAAACGGTTGACGAAATCGTAGTACCGGCGCCTAAAGCCGAGGATAAGTCGGGTAACAACAAAAGAAAATGGGAAGCCCCTCAATCAAGCAACAACTACAACAACAACTTCACCAAAAAGCCTTTCACCTCCGACGCCAAAAAAAGTTATGGCGGAAATAAATCCTTTTGCAACAAATGCCACAAACACCACTATGGTGGATGTAGCAATCTATTTTGCCACCGGTGCCAAAGGGGTGGTCATGTGGCCAACGATTGTAGAAGTGCCGCCCCCGTCGCTCAAAAGGTGCCCAATGCACCAAAATCGGGTACTTGTTATGAATGTGGCCAAACGGGTCATTTTAGAAATGCCTGTCCGAAGAAGAAAGCCAACCCCAACACACGCGGCCGAGCTTTCAACATCAACACCGAGGAAGCCCGAGATGACAATGAATTAGTCACGGGTACATTTCTCCTCAACAACACTTATGTTACTTGTTTATTCGATTCGGGTGCCGATAAGAGTTTTGTATCCAAGACTTTGACTCATTCTTTTAGCACTCCACCACTTCCACTAGATACCACTTATACCATTGAAGTGGCTAACGGGAAACTATTAAGTGCCGACACATATTACCGGGGGTGTACGTTAAACATTTTTGGTAAGGAATTTGAAATTGACTTGATACCCATGGAACTAGGAAGCTTTGATGTAATAATCGGTATGAATTGGTTAGTCAAAACGAAATCTCACATCCTTTGTGATCTTAACGCAATCCGAATTCCTATCGAGAATGGTGAACCTTTGATTGTTTATGGCGATAAGAGTTGCACCAGGCTCAACCTCGTTTCGTGCCTTAAAGTTAGAAAACTACTCCGTAAGGGTTGTTTTGCGATCCTTGCCCACGTTAAGAAAGTCGAGTCCGATGAGAAGCATATCGATGATGTGCCTATTGTTAGTGACTTTTTCGATGTATTTCCCGACGAATTACCAGGTCTTCCACCCCATCGACCGGTTGAATTCCAAATCGATCTTATTCCGGGAGCCGCACCCGTAGCACGTGCACCATATAGACTCGCTCCATCCGAAATGCAAGAATTGCAAAGTCAAATCCAAGAACTACTTGATCGTGGTTTTATCCAACCTAGCCATTCACCTTGGGGCGCTCCGATTTTGTTTGTTAAAAAGAAAGACGGATCCCTACGAATGTGCATTGATTATCGTGAACTAAACAAATTGACGGTTAAGAACCGATATCCTCTTCCTCGCATCGATGACCTCTTTGATCAATTACAAGGGTCTTGCGTATATTCAAAAATCGATCTCCGCTCGGGTTATCATCAATTAAGGGTTAAGGGGGAAGATGTCTCTAAAACCGCTTTTCGAACTCGTTATGGTAGTTATGAATTTCTTGTAATGCCATTTGGTCTCACTAACGCACCGGCGGTGTTCATGGATCTTATGAACCGCGTGTGCAAACCGTATCTTGACAAATTCGTTATCGTGTTCATCGATGATATTTTGGTCTATTCAAAAAGCGAAGAAGAACACGAGGAACACCTCCGACTTGTGCTTGAACTTTTAAGACAAGAAAGACTCTATGCCAAATTCTCCAAGTGTGAATTTTGGTTGAAGGAAGTTCAATTTCTTGGTCATGTTGTAAGTGACCAAGGTATTAAAGTCGATCCATCAAAAATCGAAGCCATTAGTAAATGGGAAACTCCTACTACTCCGACTCACATTCGTCAATTCTTGGGTCTCGCTGGGTACTATCGTAGATTCATCGAAAACTTCTCTTTGGTTGCACGTCCTCTAACCGCATTAACTCACAAGGGAAAGAAATTCATTTGGGCGACCGAGCAAGAATCCGCATTCCAAATCTTGAAGACAAAGCTTACCACCGCTCCTATCTTGTCACTTCCCGAAGGCAACGATGATTTTGTTGTGTATTGCGACGCCTCGAAACATGGTTTTGGGTGTGTGTTGATGCAACGAACGAAAGTCATTTCTTATGCTTCTCGACAACTCAAAATTCATGAACGAAACTACACGACACATGATCTCGAACTCGGAGCCGTTGTCTTTGCACTTAAAATGTGGAGACACTATCTTTATGGAACCAAGAGTACTATCTTTACCGATCACAAAAGTCTCCAACACATCTTCGATCAAAAGCAACTAAATATGAGACAACGAAGGTGGATTGAAACCTTAAACGATTACGATTGTGAACTTCGTTACCATCCCGGGAAGGTAAACGTAGTAGCCGATGCCGTAAGTCGAAAAGAAAGAGCGGTGCCTCTTCGTGTCCGAGCCTTAAACATCACCATCCACACCAACCTTAATAGCCAAATTCGGGTAGCCCAAGATGAGGCTCTCAAGGATGAAAACGTTTCACACGAGCTCTTGAACATTCTCGTCTCTCGATTCGAAACTAAGGAAACCGGACTCCGATATTTCGCCGGAAGGATTTGGGTGCCTAGTTATGGGAACCTACGAAGTCTCATTTTAGATGAAGCCCATAAGTCACGATACTCGATCCACCTCGGTGCCAATAAGATGTACCACGACCTTAAACAACAATATTGGTGGCCGAACATCAAAAGGGACGTAGCTACTTATGTTTCCAAGTGTTTGACATGTTCCAAAGTCAAAGCCGAACACCAAAGACCGTCCGGACTACTTCAACAACCCGAGATCCCGCAATGGAAGTGGGAAAGGATAACGATGGATTTTATCACCAAACTACCAAAAACGACGGGCGGTTATGATACCATTTGGGTTATTGTTGACCGTCTCACCAAATCCGCACACTTTCTTGCCATGAAGGAGACCGGAAAAATGGAGAAACTTGCGCAACTTTACATTAAAGAAATCGTAGCCCGACACGGTGTACCTCTATCGATTATCTCCGACCGAGATGGCCGTTTTGTTTCTAGATTTTGGCGTACCTTGCAAGAAGTGTTGGGAACGCGTTTAGACATGAGCACCGCATATCATCCTCAAACCGATGGACAAAGCGAACGTACAATTCAAACCTTGGAGGACATGTTACGAGCTTGCGTGGTTGATTTTGGAAAAGCTTGGGACAAGCACTTACCTCTCGCCGAGTTCTCTTACAACAATAGTTATCACGCGAGTATTAAAGCCGCACCTTTTGAAGCGCTATACGGCCGAAAATGTCGTTCACCTCTTTGTTGGGCCGAGGTAGGCGACGTGCAAATCACCGGACCCGAACTCATTCACGAAACCACCGAGAAGATCGTACAAATCCGAGATAGGCTCCGGACGGCCCGGAGTCGTCAAAAGTGCTACACCGACAAAAGACGCAACGACCTCGAATTTCAAGTCGGTGACCGAGTAATGTTAAAAGTTGCACCTTGGAAAGGTGTAATCCGTTTTGGGAAACGCGGGAAGCTAAATCCGCGGTATATTGGTCCTTTCGAAATCTTGGAGCGTATTGGAAACGTTGCTTATCGTTTAGATCTTCCGCCTCAATTGAACTCCGTTCATCCTACCTTCCATGTATCTAACTTGAAAAAGTGTCTTGCCGAACCCGATATCGTCATCCCTCTCGAGGAACTTACTATTGATGACAAGCTTCATTTTGTGGAGGAACCGGTTAAAATTGTGGACACCTCCGTCAAGACATTGAAACAAAGCCGAATCCCGATTGTTAAAGTCCGTTGGAACGCCAAAAGAGGACCCGAGTTTACTTGGGAAAGGCAAGATCAAGTGCAAAAGAAATACCCTCATTTATTCCCAATTCCGGAAACGCAGGATTTCGAGGAAGAAACAACGACTACTACGCCTACTTAAATTTCGGGACGAAATTTCTTTTAAGGAGTAGGTAATGTAACATCCCGCCTTTTTCCGTTTACTTTTCCGTTTAACTATTTAAATCCCGTTATATGTTTATAACATCTCCCGTTAATACGTGTTTTAAAAATATCTCGTCTAGGTAATTCACGCACCCGCAACCGAACTTGAGGGACTAGTTTCGCCAAAATGCCAAAGAGGTGACTAGCCTTTGACTAGTCAACCCCCACCCCCATCTTTTCTTTTTCATTTTCCCTTTTCTTCTTCTACTTCCATATTTTCTCTCAATTTCTCAAACAAGGAATCATCATCTAAATCCAAGCTAGCGGGTGTCTTGCAAAACAAATTACATATTTGAAATCCTTGCAACTTCCTCTTCGATTCCATACCGACTTCATCAAGTTTGGGTAACTTTCTAAAATCACTAGATTTTGTGTTCTTGATATTTTTGAACTTATAAAGTTGCTAATTAGTGTCTATGGCTCAAGTCTAACATGAATATATGATTTATATGCTCGATTTCATTATTTGAAGTAACTAGCTTGAGTATGAACTTTGGTGTGTTTGATTTGGTGATTTGGTTGTTTGAATGTTGTTAAATGTTATAAATGCATGTATTAAATGTGTTCCTAGTATCACTAGCTTCAAATTGATGTGTAGGTTGCTTGAGAAAACTCCATAAACTTGATTAGTGATTTTGGTGAATTCGGGTTAGGGTTTGATAAGCTTGAAATGAATATTTGATGCATTGAATGACATGAATTGTAGTTAGTAAGTAGTTAGTTGTATTGTATGCTCGATTACCTACAAAACGGCATGTTATATGTATGCATTAAATGCCCGAATCATAAATGTGCACTTATCAAATTTGTGTATTAAATGTGTGCATTAATTGATCATTTACTTTGGAAAGCGGATTGTTACAAATAACATTTTTGGTTGGTGAAATGTATTTAGTTGTGTTCTTTGTCAAATTACCTTTCTAACGATATAAGATACGAGTTCTAAGTATTAGCGGTTTGCGAGTTATGCTTGAAAGTGTTTGGAATTGAGACTTGGACATTTGAGACTGACCAGGTACCAGTTCCCGTGTATTGTCGCGGCGCAACAATTTGGGGCCGCGGCGCGGCCTAAGCCGTGTCCAGTTTCTGACCTCTTTGGTCAAAATACGAAAAATGTTTGGCACACTATGGACCTCCGATTCACATGAGACTTGTTCTAACATGCTTATATATGAATAAAAACCTCAGAAAAATAGTTCGGGACCCGACCCGAACGTGTTGACTTTCGTTGACTTTGACCGACCAAAGTTTGACTTTTTGTCAAACTTAACCAAATGATTATGCAACCTTCCTAACTTGTTTCTGTACTTGTATCTTGCATGAAACTTGACAATTTGATTCACATGCTACATAATCGAGTCGTAACGTGCCATAGGACTAATTAAACATCTTTGACCTATCGTGTTTACCGTTATTGATACGACCTATTGGTTTAGGTCAAGACTAGCACTATCCTTCGCACACGTTACTTTGTGAAGTACTTTTCATATGTGCACTCCAGGTGAGATCATAGTCCCATCCTTCAAACAACTTTTATGCTTTAAACTATGGGATGAGAAACATATACGTATCATACTTTTACACTTTGAACACAAGTACGAAAACGAACATTCCACGTACGGGTTTGAACAAAAAGCCTCAATTCAATTATCATTAGTTACACTTGCAGGGTGTAAACGTGAACTTATATTATGTGATCACATGGGCTTGACGATTCTCATTCGGACGGTTCGCTACCGTTAGCGGATGAAATATATTTTCGGGTCTAGTGTATGTTCTAACACTACGCGAAGGGTGCAAAACAGTTAAGTTTGATAATTGGGTGCCCGCGAAACAAATAACAACTTTGGAATGCAAATGATTTAGATAATCATATTATATTAAATCTTGTGGTTCAAATGCAACGTTTACTAAAACACCTATGATTTCACCAACGTTTTCGTTGACAGTTTTCTATATGTTTTCTCAGGTCCTTGAAAGCTACTTGATACATGCTTCCGCACTCTTTTTGATACTTGCTTGGATGTCGAGTATACATGCATAGATGGAGCGTCTTTTGACTACTTTAAATTGTGTCGCATAGGTTTCATTCGTACGTTAAACATTGTAATGTAACTAGTCTTTCGAACTACATTTGTAAACTTGAAACATCCTTTATCTTATAAAATAAATGCGACATATTTTGGTCAAAAGTCATAATAAAGACTTATGACCACGCAACGGGACCGAAGTAGTCGGCGCCGTCAAACATGATTTGGTCGGGTCGCTACAAAAGATGGCCTCAACCTTGGCCGTGAACTCGGGGTCCTCACTTGTACCCCCATTATCATGTTCGGTGCCATGTCCGTTTCGCATCTTCATTCTATAAAACGGAAGAGATTAAACGTCGAAACAAAAACACACCACACATAAATATACACACGCCCCACACTACCCCATCTCGCTAAACAATCGTCGTACATTGCTTGTTTGACACGATTTGCACCCGTAGTAATGGTAGCTAGTCATTACTAGGCGATCACGTCGCGTTAACTCGCTAGTATAACGTCCATCTCGCTTGATGATTGCTACACAACACAAACAAATAACGCATGATTAGTTCACATAAACCTATGCACTAACCAAGTCTCGGTCCGACCCAAAGTCCTACAAGTCCCGCACAAAATGCGCACACAAAAAGTCTAAGTCTAGGCGCCTATCTCAAGTCACCTAAATCCCTTAGACCATGCTCTGATACCACTTGTAACAACCCAAACCACACCCGACAAAACCCCGTTAATTTGCAATAAAAATTTTTTTTTGTTGTTTGCCATACTCGCGCGGCGCGCGCTGGGGACTGCGCGACGCGCAAAAGCCGGCTGTCCCCGGTTACTTTAAATGCGAAAAAGATCGGGTGGTTCCCGGCATTTTTAGCCAAAACGCTTTTAGTCACGCGTTCTTATAAGTAAAACTAGTACGTTTCAAACATAAAAATGAAGTTTCACAAGTGGGGCCCACACGACCCAAAATACCAAGTTAATACAAATTATAAGAGTTTCGACCACAAAAGTTTAAGTTCCAAACTAAACTACGAGCATGGAGTTTGGGATTAAACTACCCATCTATCGGTCAAACTCCACGCGTCCCAAAAGCATCCCTAGTCAACGACGGGATCTCTAAACCAAAGCAATGCCCTTACCTTTATCCACACCGGAACCTATAAAATGGTAAACAACGAGAGGGTAAGCAAAGCTTAGTGAATGCAATAATTATACATACATATATATAACCTATCTATCCGCATTCACAATACCAAATACCTCATACGAACTTGTAACACAATTAGTATATCAACATACTCGTAAATACTAACAAGTCGTACACCATCCCAAAACCACTTTAGCATGTACTCATCACAATATATATATATAACATGCTATACAATCACAACACAATATGGTTAACCATAACGCTATGGTGCTACCGGCACGTGGTTCACACCATACGCATTTAAGTCTCACTCGTTTATAGTTCTACCGGCACATGGTTCACACTTCGACGCTACCGGCACGTGGTTCACGCCTCATTTTATAGTGCTACCGGCACGTGGTTCACACTCGATGCTACCGGCACGTGGTTCACATCATTATCATCATAGTGCTACCTGCACGTGGTTCACACTCACAATCCACATCACACACATGTTATGGTACTACCGGCACGTGGTTCATACCATAACATTTACAAATAAATACTCCATATACATGAACGCATAATTATTCCACTCACCTTACGCCTTTGGTGATTATTAGACCAAGCTTGAACTCCAAGGTAACGTACCTATTTCACAAGCATATAATAAATTAATCAACTTGATCCAAACCCACATTACACACCATTCCTAGGTCATCTCGACCCATTTGGACACTTAACCCTAAATTCGGTCATCTTCACCAAAAACCCTAACCCTTGGCACTCAAGGCCTTCATACACATTAAATCACTAGATTTTAACACTAATCACTAACCTTAATCAACCTTGGTCTATTTTGACCCAATTAAAAGTCAATACACCCATTTGGGTCATCTACACCCAAATAACACCCATTTACACATCATTAAAGTGTTCTAACAATTTATTAGCCAATTAGGGTTCATTAACAACAATTATCACTTTTAAAACCCTAACTAACTATTATTGAGTCTACATGACCCAATTTACTCAAGAACACCCAATTTACCTACAAATGGGTCTTAGTGTTCATCTTCAACACAAACCCTAACCCATACACAAAATCAAAGTAAGAGATTAAAGTTTGGACATACCACAACTATCAAAACGTAGCAAATGACGAGATGAACAACTTTAAAGCTTGCGATAAAACCCGAGAGCAACTTCTTCTCCTTCAAAGTGAGCTTTCTCACTCTACAATCACTCTCTCTCTAAAATTGAATGGGAGGGATAAGGTTGGTGGATTTTGGAGTAAATGACACTCCAATATCAGATCCCAAGAATTAAATCCGGCCTTAATGTGTTTTTACCAAAATGCCCTCATTTATAATTAAATAAAACAAAAGGAGATGTCTGCACGTACTTGCGCAGTGCGCCCCCAGGCCGCGCGGCGCGCACCTGGGCAAATTCTGATTCATTGCTCCTTTTTAAATATAAAACGTACCCCGTCACTTTGTTAACATATATACACTATTTACAATAAATACACGGGTCTTACAACCCTACTCTAGCTAATGAACTTTTAAGTTAGTACAACTTTAATGGATTTATGATCCATTACGATGTAGGATAAAAACTCATTAAGATGAGCCAACATACTAGCATTTTTGTTAACCATTACCACATGTGTTGCATGGGATCCCAACAATAAGCACCACCTTTAGACCACCACTAAGCAAAGAAGTTGTCCCCTTGTCTCCCCCCCCCCCCAACCCCACGGCCTAAGCCACCCATCACCACTATAAATACCAAGCTCATTTCATCCATTTTACACTTGTTCTCATTCTCATTTTACACACACTTGCTCTCTAATTCTCTCTCTAGTCTTTCTCACACTAAAAATTGTAAGTTTTAAATTTTATTCTTCTTCTTCTCTTCTTCTTATACACGACATCATCATCATCTTCATAAGATCAAGCTTTTTAGCTTCTTGATCTTGTTATATCTTGAAGATTCAAACTTTGATTTGAATCCTTCAAGAACATGAAAGATTCAAGCTTTCTAGCTTTGAATCTTCATTATTTTGATGGATCTAAGCTTTATAGCTTAAGATCACTTTATTTTTGGTAAAAGATCAAAACTTGTGTTTATGATCTTCATGTAACTTGTAGATCTAGCCTTTTGCTTTAAGGATCTTCAATAAAATTAAAGATCCAAGCTTTCTAGCTTAGGGTTTCATTATTTTGTTTAGATCTTAGTTTTTTATCTTATGGTCTCATTACTTTCACTAGATCTTAGCTTTCTAGCTTATGGTCTCATTAATCTTGTAAAGATCCAAGCTTTCTAGCTTAGGGTTTCTTAATACTTGAGATCTAAGTTATTATTGTAGATTTCACTTACTTGGAACCTTTTTATGATTTTTATGGTGATAAAAATAAAGTCTTCATCATCTCATATGATGAAGATGCATAAACTTGTGTCAAAAGGACAAAGGTTGAAGCTTTATTGTGTTTATGCAATAAAGAGACAACCTTGATGTTCAAAACTTGTAGAATGTTAGCTTTTACTCTTAGTTGTGTGTTTATGGTTGAAACTTGATCAAAATGATGCTAAAACATCAAAGAGTTGTACACTTGAAGCTTACACGAATCAAGGATGAGAACCGTGATGAGCATCAAGCACCAAGAAACCCACCGGAGCACTTGTTTGCTATCTTTCGGGGTCTGAACAGACTCCTAGGACTTCTGAAAAATTTATTTTCAGATAGTTCGGTTCGAGTAGATGACTTTTCGTTTAGAACTTGCCTAAATCCGATATACGGTTTAGGATTTATAGCCTTCCGAAAATCACTACGCCTTTGTAACGACGTGCTGAAAAATTCTGACATACTCGCGCTTGAACCGTCGCCACGGTCAAACTACATCGAGATAGGATCTGAAAATTGGACAGCTGAAACAACCCAACCCGTATTTAACACAAGTAATTTTTTTTTAAAGTAATTAAAACATTTACGCCCTACTAAAGGTGTAAACCATCCCATACAAACCATTAAAACAATATCACAAGGTTAATATTTACAAACGGCACAAAGGCCCTTAAGCAAATGTATTACAAGTTCGGCCCGTTAAAATGATAGTTTTAAACCAAACAACACTTGAGCATGGTTTGGGGCTAAACTACCCAAAACACTATGTCGACTTCCAAAAAGTTTCATCAAGCATCCAACAAGGGGAACTAGTGCCCAACAACCCCTTTCCCTTTCTCCGCACCTGCATCTAAAAAGATAAACAACGAGAGGGGAAAGCTAATGCTTAGTGAGTGAAACAATTATACGATTACATATACAACCTACTTACTTGCAATCACTTACGCATTTACCGCATACATGCTAGCAATATAATTAATCATACCAACACAAGTATAATACTAAACCTTCAACCACACGAGCTAGCATAACAATAGCATATAGTTCGAACAATATAATATGCCACAATACAACACACAACCATGGTTAACCAATCGTACAAGGAATGGTACTTGAATTTCCCATCGGTGTTCATAACAACCGTTAGTGCACTTAACACGTCGTACACTAACCCCACGGGTGGCATCTAAACACGTCGATACTTCACCCCGGGTGGTGTCTTAACACATCGACACTTCACCACGAGTGGTGTCTTAACATGTCTACACTTCACTCGTTACATCTCTTGAAGTGGCATCTTAACACGTTGATGCTTCACTCTCGAGTGGTGTCTTAACACTTCAACACTTCACTCGCCATGTGAGAAGTGGTGTCTTAACACGTCGACACTTCACCAATCATGCCCCACAAATAAATACATTATATATGCACGCATATAATTATTCTGCTCACCTTATCACGTCGGTGGTGATTAATTACTCCCGTATGCTTCAAGCAAGGTACCTAATACATTAAGTACACTTTCAATACACAAATTAGTTGGACTAGACACCAACATTTAACACTTGAGCATTTAATGACCTAATTGCATTAAATAAGTCAATTACACCAAAACCGCCCATAAAAGGCCAAGACTCATCTTTAATCACTAAAAGATAGTGATTAACGTCTACTAACACCAACTAACACATACTTAGGGTATTTCATACCCATTTCGCCCAATTAGGTCAACCATTACTCATTTGACCCATTTTAACACTTAGACTTACAATTTTAGTCAAACTTAGCCCATTAACAATTCTTTCATCTTTTAACAAGTGCATTAGTGACTAACAACACCATTTAGCACTTACAACCTCAATTCATATGACCAAACCCTAAATTATAGCTATTAGGGTTTCCTTTCATCAATATAACCCAAATTCACCCATTTAACCCCCAAATGGGTCATACAAGTCTCAAGTAAATAAAACCCTAGCCATAAACCAATTAAAACTCAAAACATAGAGTTAAGACTTACCAATACAACCACAACGTAGCTAGTGACGTAGGGAACAACTTTAAAGCTTGGGTTCGGGTGAGATTTGGCCTTCTTCTTCACCAAAGTGAGCTCTCTCACTCTAAAACCTCAACTCTCTCTCTAGATTTAATTTATGTGGTTGAAGAAATAATAAATGAGGTTTGGATAAGCTTGAACCAGCTTTTAGACTCCCAAAACCGGCCATAAGAGAAAAGACCAACATACCCTCAAAAGATGCCATTTAAAATGGCTAAAATGGTCTAACAGCAACCTCTGTCGCGATCCGCGACACTTTATCGCGTTACGCGATGACTGAAACGCGACAGATATTTTTTGAACGCGACAATATGAACAGAAGCCAGGAGTTTTGTCCATCACGTTTTGACGCACTTCGTCGCGATCCGCGACATGCCAGGTCGCGATACAACACCCTCAAACGCGACAGATTTCCAGTAACAACCCAAACCCAATTTTTAAAACACTTAGACTATATACAACGATCATAGATACAATATTAAATGTACACAGGGTTAAATACGCACCTTAAGTCATATATAAGGAAAACAGGATGTTACAACTCTTCCCCACTTGAATCGGAGCGCGTCCTCGTGATCCAAGCCGTGTGACAAGCCGGAAGGTAAACCAAAACAAACTCTTTGGGCTCCCATGTAAACTCAGAACCTTTACAACGACTCCATTGAACTTTAAAAGTTCTCACCTCTTTATTCCTCAACCTTTTCCCCTTTTCATCGAGTATAGCAATCGGCTTCTCAACATACTCTAACTTGTTGTTTAGTTCAATCTCGTCTAACGGCATCCATGAAGAATCATCCGCAAGACACTTACGGAGATGGGAAACATGAAATGTATTATGGATCCCCGCAAGCTCTTCGGGTAATTCCAAACGATACGCAACTTCACCAGCACGAGCTAAAATTTTAAAAGGACCAATAAACCGAGGAGCTAACTTTGCTTGATTTCGAAACCGAATAACACCTTTTCATGGCGAAACCTTAAGCATCACCATGTCACCTTCTTGAATTTCAATCGGTCTCCTACCTTTATCGGCATAAGATTTTTGTCTAGTTTGCGCCGCCTTAAGTCGAGCCCCATCTCAATCTTACTATTCATCTCCTGAACCAAATCGGTACTCTCAATTTCTCGTTGACCCACTTCACCCCAACAAATAGGAGTTCGACACCTACATCCATAAAACATCTCATAAGGTGGCATTCCAATACTAGTGTGGTAACTATTATTGTACGAGAATTCCACCAATGGTAAGTGCTCATCCCAACTACCACCGAAATCAATAACACACGCCCTTAACATATCATCCAACGTTTGATTCGTACGCTCGGTTTGATCGTCCATTTGAGGATGATACGTCGTGCTCATTTTCAATTGAGTACCCATATCTTCATGAAACTTATTCCAAAACCGAGACGTGAAACGAGTATCTCGATCCGAAACAATAGGTATAGGAACCCCATGTCTCTATATCACCTCCTTGATAAACAACTTGGACAAAGTCTCCGACGATATCGTTTCCCGAATGGGAAGAAACAAAGCACTCTTCGTCAACCGATCAACTATTACCCAAATCGTATCAAATTGGGTTATCACCATCTTTGGTAATTTGGTGATGAAGTCCATGGTAATGTGCTCCCATTTCCATTTCGGGACTTCCAATGGTTGTAGCTTACCGTACGGCTTTTGGTGTTCGGCTTTAACTTGTAAACATGTGAGCATTGATCAACATACTTAACAACATTACGTTTCATGCCGGGCCACCAATACTCTTTCTTCAAATCATAGTACATCTTTGTTGCACCTGGATGAATGGAATACTTTGACTTATGTGCTTCATCAAGTAGCACTTGTCGGTAGCCACCCATCTTAGGCACCCACACTCTTTCTTGAAAAGATAACAAACCATGTGGGCCTAAGGTGATGGACTCTGTTTGCCCCACGATTCGTTCTTCATGTTTATTGTTAACAATAGCTTCAATTTGAATCTCGCCAAGCTTTACAAGAAAATCGTTAGTAATAATCATGCGTAACGATCCTACTCGTATCGCCGGATGTTGACTCTTTCTACTTAACGCATCCGCTACCACATTCGCCTTACCCGGATGATAAAGTATTTCACAATCATAATCCTTTACCACATCCATCCACCTACGTTGACAATAATTCAAATCTGGTTGATTAAAGAGATGTTTCAAACTCTTATGATCCGAATAAATCGTACACTTGACACCATACAAGTAGTGGCGCCAAATTTTCAATGCATGAACCACCACCGCCAATTCAAGATCATGAGTCGGGTATCTCTTTTCGTGTTCCTTTAATTGTAGAGAGGCGTAAGCGATGACTTTACCCCTTTGCATTAGAACACACCCGATCCCATTTAATGAGGCATCACAATATACCATCATATCTTCAATCCCTTCCTGTAATACCAATACCGGAGCTTGACATAATTTCTCCTTTAATAATTGGAAAGCAATCTCCTGCTCGTTTTCCCAATTAAACCTCACGTTCTTCCTCGTCAACTTCATCAAAGGAGAAGCAATTTTAGAAAAGTCTTGGATAAACCGACGATAATAACCGGCTAATCCGAGAAAACTTCGAATTTCCGTAAGCGTAGTCGGTTTTCCCCAATTCTTCACCGTCTCTATCTTCCCCGGATCTACTTGAATACCTTCCTTATTCACAATATGGCCAAGGAATTGCACTTCCCTTAGCTAAAATTCACATTTGGAGAATTTAGCATACAACTTCTCCTTCCGCAACATCTTCAACACTTCACGCAAATGGTGTTCATGTTCCTTCATACTCTTAGAATAAACAAGTATGTCGTCAATGAACACAATTACCGACTTGTCCAACATAGGTTAACACACTCGGTTCATAAGATCCATGAATGCCGCCGGTGCATTCATAAGACCAAAAGGCATAACTACAAACTCAAAATGCCGGTAACGAGTTCGGAAAGCCATTTTCTCTATGTCTTCCTCACGGACCCGCACTTGGTGATAGCCGGACCGTAAGTCAATCTTAGAAAAATACGTTTCACCTTGGAGTTGGTCAAATAAATCGTCAATCCGAGGCAATGGATAATGATTCTTGATCGTCACTTTGTTCAACTCCCGATAATCGATGCACATCCGCATACTGCCATCTTTCTTTTTCACAAACAAAACCGGAGCACCCCATGGCGAGGAACTCGGTCGAATAAAACACTTTTCAAGCAACTCTTGGGTTTGATTTAACAACTCTTGTATTTTCGTCAGCGCTAAACGATAAGGAGTTTTAGCAATGGGAGTTGCTCCCGGAACCAACTCAATGCGAAATTCGACTTGTCTTTCCGCGGGAACACCCGGTAACTCATCCCGAAAAACATCTTCAAATTCATTAACCACCGGAATTTCACGAATGGATGGTGGCTCATCATGAGTATCAACTACATGGGCAAGAAAAACCATACCACCACTCTTAAGAAAATGTCGCGCCCGTGCATAAGTGCATAATGGTACGAGTCTTCTCATTTATCGCCATGAATAATCAACTCTCCCCCACTTAGGGTCTTCACACGAATGAACTTATCATGGCATGGAATATCGGCTCTATAACGATCGAGCCAATCCATACCCACAACAAAAATCAAACTCACCCAAAGTCATCGGAATGAGATCAATTTTAAACGTTTCGGTACCAACCACAACATTACAATCTTTACATACATCAACCCCTAGCACCATCTTACCATCTGCTATTTCAACTTCTACCGGATGACTTAACTTAGTTAGCGGTTTGTTAAGCTTAGGCACAAATCGAGGCGACACAAAAGACAAATTAGCACCGCCATCAAATAATATCCTTGCCGGATTAGAGTTAACCATGAAAGTACCTGAGACAACTTCATTGGATTGCTTGGCCTCATCATTGGTCATCAAATAATTTCGCCCCTTAGCCGTGCCCGCCGCTTTTTCCAATCTCTTAACATGATCACCCCTCAAATTGGGACACTCCGTCCTTCGGTGCCCTTCCTTACCACAATTAAAACAAGTGAGCTTGGTTGTAGATGATGGTTTCGGACAATCATGAGCCATGTGCCCCTTTTGTCCACAATTATAGCACGCATAAGTAAAATCTCTGGAAGCACCTTTCTTCACACTACCAACACTCTCGGAGCCCTTCTTTTTCTTCTTGTTTGAAAAGTTCGAATGACTAGTAGCTTCAAACTTCCTTTTGCCAAAAGTAAAGCCACTCTTTCTCAAGATGAGCGACTCGAAACCTTTGGCCATATCGAATAACTCATCAAAACCTTTCACCACATTCACACTAATCTTCTCTTGATAGTTGTCGTTCAAGATTTGATAGAAGTCTTCCTTCAACATTTTATCATTCCCGACATACTCCAGGCAAAATTGGGTTTTTGACAAGAAAACGGATTTAAGAGTGTTCAAATCCATCGACCCTTGCCTTAAGGAACGCAACTCATCCTTAAATCTAGTAAGGTCGTGATAGTTAAAGCTAAGGGGTATATAAAATACTATTAAATTTTACTAGGAAATACTATTAACAACAACAACAACAACAACAACAACAACAACAACAACAACAAAACCCAATACCACATAAGTGGTGTATGGGGGAGGTGAGATGTAGACAATCCTTCCCCTATCCGAGAATAAAGTCAAGTCATTTCTCCACCTAGAGTGAAAACACTCTCAAAAGATGAGAAAATCATCCCTCTCTCTATTCGACGGATAGAGAGATTGCTTCCGAGTGGACTTCCGGCCAATAAGTAGGAAAAAGTTTTTAAAAAAAATAAAATAAAATTGAGACGCCATGAAAATGGTAAAATCAAATTTCCATGGGTTTTAAATCATGCCTGAAATTTAATTTAGGCTTCAAGGAAATACTATTAAATACGATACAATTTTACACAAGATATTTATTTATTTATAGAATGGATATACTTAAACCTTGCTACAACACTTATAGGCAGTGTACCTAATCGTACAGTAGTGTAGTTTTTAGTAAGTCTGGTTCGTTCCACAGGGAAAAATCTTTAACCAAAGCTTAACGCTATATTAGTTTTAATTTATAAAAATACAAATATATATAAGTAATATTATTATTATAAAAAGGGGGTTTTTACCGTTTAATGACCGGTTTGTCGATTTTAAAATTTTAGTCACAGTTAAAACCTAATGTAAAATATTAAATAAATAAAAGACTTAATTTTAAGCGTAAAGTAAATAACGATAATGAAATTTCGATAAATAAAAGTGCGATAAAATAAACTTGCGATAATTAAAAAATACGATAATTAAGAGTGCAATTAAATACAATAACAATAAATAAAAATGCGATAATTAGAAGTGCAATTAAATATAAAATAAATTAAATTAAATATGAAATAAAATAATTATGCTTATTTAAACTTCCGTAATCATGATGTTTGACGTGTTGATTTTAGTTTTATGCCCATGGGTTAATTGTCCTTTGTCCCGGATTATTCAATATGTCCGTCTGGTTTTTGTCCATAATAGTCCATCAGTCATAAATATAAAGTGCGAGTATCCTCGTCAAATTATCCTTATACCCGAAGTCAAATATTCCAACTAATTGGGGACTTAAACTGTAACAAGGTTTTAATACTTTGTTTTCAATTATGCCAAGTATCCTTGTACATAATTTCACCCCTGTTTTAATAATTCTAGTGACTATTAATCCATTCCCGTGTCCGGTTAAATGAACGATTATTCGTACATATAAATACCCCGCCCATCGTGTCCGATCGAGTGTATATGGTTATTTATAGGGACGTCCAATTGTAAATCTTTATATTAAAATTAAAAAACTATCATTTAGTTAAACAAATATAAAGCCCATTAATAGCCCATAGTCTAATTTCCACAAGTGTCGTTCTTTTGTCCAAACCCCAATTATGGTACAAAGCCCAATTACCCAATTTTAGTAATTAGCCCAACATCATGATTACTTCGGATTAAATAAGCATAATAATAACTTAGCTACGAGACATTAAATTAAAAAGGTTGAACATAACTTACAATGATTAAAAATAGCGTAGCGTTACACGGACAGAATTTCGACTTACACCCTTACAACATTCGCTAACATACCCTTATTATTAGAATTAAAATTAAAATTAAAATTAAAATTATAATATATATATATATATATATATATATATATATATATATATATATATATATATATATATATATATATATATATATATATATATATATATATATATATATAATACGTTTGATGAGAGAAGAAGAAAAAGGATATATTAAAACGTCGAATTGCGCTGGCTTTTATAGCCATTTTTGTCCAGGGAGGCTCCGCGAGTCGCGGTCTTTTTGGCCTTCAAACTCCGCAACTCGCGGAGTTTATTTCTACAGCTCATCTCATTTTGGAACCTTTCTTGCCGACGGTTTTAATATATAAATATAATATATATATATATATATATAATTTATATAATTAATTATATATTATATTATATTTATATACATAGTTAACTTGTAATTTTTAGTCCGTTGCGTCGAGCGTTGAGAGTTGACTCTGGTCCCGATTCCGGATTTTCGAACGTCCTTGCGTACAATTTAATATCTTGTACTTTGCATTTTGAATCTTGTACTCTTGTAATTCTGAGACGTTCCTTATCAATAATTGGAACCTCTTTGATTGTATTTTGTACTTTTGAGCTTTTTGGTCGTTTGCATCTTCAATTCGTCGAATCTATCTTTTGTCTTCACCTTTTATTATTTAACCGAATATCACTTGTAAATAGAACAATTGCAACTAAAAGCTTGTCTTTCTTAAGGGATAATGCTATGAAATATATGTTCATTTTTTGCATTATCAAATATTTCCACACTTGAGCGTTGCTTGTCCTCAAGCAATATAGTCTTGAAATACTAGAATCACTTCTTTATTCTTCACACTTTGTACATCAGTGATATCTTTACGGCGGTATAAACAATGGTAGTAACGTTATGGTTTACAGTCCCACATGACTATAAAAATTTAGATCCATTAAGGAAATTGGATCTTTATGAAAACATTTGATCTTTTGAAAATTAAATATAGCTTTTACCCTAGATAAGTTTTCCGAAATAACCCTTCACCGGTGTTTGCAAATTGTTTTTATGGGTTTAGTGGGTTTCAGATTTGAAAATTTTAGCTCAAAACTTGTGGTTTTGTGTCACCCACTTGATAACCTTGTATTAGGAAAGCAACTCGTCCAGTATACTTGCCCCGTATATTACCTTTCGGTAAACTACCGTCCGGTTGTAAAGGAAAGCGTTGAACAAGCAACTGTTAAGGCAATGTCTCCTGACATGCTTTTAATTATGGTCTATAACGTGTCGGATGCAATTACTATCCTTTGTAGGAGCAATAGTAAAGCTCACCCTTATAATTTTCCGGTCTGGCACAAGGTCCTGTCTTTGACCATACTATGCAACCACCGTGCTTACGGTTGACACCCGATTTGGTTCAGGTGACCTAATGAATTCCAGGTGAATTCCTAGCATTTTACGTTCAATGGTAATGAACGCATTGAAAATAGGTTTTCAGAAAACAAATCGGTTTGAAATTTTGATCAAAATATTTTCTCGTTCAAGCTCGAGTTTAGATATCATCGAATTCCATGAGTTTGTAATTCTCAATCTTTAAGGTCAATCTCTAGGATTGAGTAATATCAGGCTTAAAAGCTGATTTTTGATCTTTAAGGAGATTATCCTTTCTGGGGATCAGATTCATTATTCTTATCAAGCTAATTTGCACGGTGCCCCCCCCATTGTACGAGATAAATCCTTCTCATGGTTAGGATAAGTCTGACCACTTGGCGACCCAGTTTTATGCTGAGGTCCGTGGATTTCCTGCTAATTTTAGAGATGACTTTTCTAGATTTTTCATCAACCTACAGCTGGTCTGGACGACAACTTCATGACCTAAATCAAGAAGCGCGTTTCTTTTTTGGAAGACTTTACTTCCTTTAAATGATGGAATTGATTCATCGTGTAGATCCATCTCTTCTTTTCTTTCATCGAGTAAAACAGTTAATTATCGTCCAAAACAAAAGTATTTTCAGTTATTTGTTACAGAAATATGTGACATATGTTTAAAATAACTTGGTAAATTTTCTCACACTTGGCTTTTATTTTCCTTTTTATTGTCCTCTATTCCATTTTAAATGAATTCTAACATTTTGGTTTGTTTCTCAATTTATGTCCTTTCCGAGGTAACAATAATTTCGGTGTTAACACCTAGTTTTATCGTTCATAAATATGTATAAACATGATTTTGAGTTCATTTAATTGAAAATTTTGAAAAATTTTACTAGAATTGGGTAGTCAGTATATAAGACTAGGGATGTTCTTTATTATCAGAGAGCACTAGATTCTAATACAACTACTGCTTTACTAGTATTTCCAATGGTAACCAAGTGTATAAAGTAAAAATTTTAAAATCCGAAAGAATTTAACCCCTTCCCACACTTAAGATCTTGCAATGCCCTCATTTGCAAGAAATCAGTAACAATTTAAATTATTGAGGGTGATTAACGTAGAAAAATGATTAAATTTTACCAAAGTTTCCAAACATATTGGCGTTTGTTTTAAAAGCAAAGATTTTTGGGTTTTTTAATGTTTTTGGCATACTTTAAATCAATAAGATTAAAAATAATGATAATAAAATTTCTCGTCCCTCCCTTGGGTAGAGCAATTTCGGTTCAACGACCTAGTCTTCAACTCACGACAAATTTTAAAAATCATATTTTTAACTTAGCGAAATAAAGTAAATTTTTTTGTTTTTAAATTCACACCAAACTTAAATTATATTATTGTTTTTATACATACAAACTTATATTAATTTTTCAAATATTTACAATTTTAAATAAGTTTACAATATTAAATTAATATTTATATATTAATTTTAAAAAAAACATGGTAAAAATAAAATTAAAAATCTTTTTGGCTTTTATCCCACTTTAATCAATCAAATATTATCAAAAATATACGCCCCTCTTTTCGGTAAAGTAATTTCGGTTCCATGACCTAATTTAACTCATGATGAATTTTTGAAATATTTTGGGTTGATTGATTAAAGATATTTATACCTTAAGAATAAACGGTAAATTTCGCAGTGATGTAATAAATTTTTGTATGATATTAATAATTTCGGTCGCAAGACCTAATTTCATCGAATACCAATTTAATACTTTATAGCGAACAAATTAACGTTTATTATCAAAAGGTTAAAAATAAAAAATGAAAACTGTACAAACTTACCTGTGAGATAGTATTCTTAGTGATATGCTCTAGTCCACTCATAAGATAGTCGGACTAATTGGTTTTCCATGGCTACATAGGCGTAACCTCAGCATTTAATGTTTTTTCTTCTAAACATATGAACGGTCCATCTCTGCATAAAGTAACAAATTTGGTGTTTGAATAGGTTTGATTATTTGAACATTTACCTTCGTGTGACCATTTTCCGCATTTGTGACATTTTTCAAGGTGTCGTGCTCTCCTTTTCGCTGCGGATTTTGATTTTCCTTTACCAAATTGTAACTTATTATCTTCGCATCTGGATTTTTTTCTTACTCCGTCCAATTTACCTCTGATTAATGATACGATTTCACTTGGAAGTGTGTCATTATTACGTTTCGTGATCAAAGCGTGTAGCATTAGACCATGGTTTAATTCACATGAAGTCTTCATTTCGAAAAACCTAAAAAAAATAAAAATTCAGAATGGGGGAAGAAGACTAGTTCTTTAGGGTCTGCTAGGGAAAGACCATTCGGGTTCCATTTTCGAGAACTACATGAAAACAGAAAATCTAACTCTAACAGAAATACATATTATCCTTTAAAGACTTGATTCTCCCCACACTTAGTTAGCTGTTGTGTCGAAATTGTGATTAACTTCGTTGTCAACTTCCATCGGACTATCTATGTAATGTTTAACTCTGTGACCATTAACCTTAAATTCAATCCCATTTGAATTTATCAATTCTACTATTCCGTATGGGAAAACTCTTTTGACTATGAATGGTCCAAACCATCTTGATTTCAATTTTCCAGGAAATAGCTTGAATCGTGAATTGAAAAGAAGAACTCTGTCTCCTTCCTTAAATTCTTTTGACCTTCTTATTCTTTTATCATGCCATTTCTTCGTTCTTTATTTATAGATTAACGAATTTTCATATGCTTCATGTCTTAATTCTCCTAATTCGTTTAATTGAATTAACCGTAGACGTCCAGCTTCATGTAAATCAAGATTACATGTCTTCAAAGCCCAAAATGCTTTGTGTTCAATTTCTACTGGAAGATGACATGCTTTTCCATAAACGAGTTTAAAAGGTGTGGTTCCAATTGGAGTTTTGTAGGCTGTTCTAAAAGCCCAGAGTGCATCCTCCAATTTTATGGACCATTCCTTCGGATTTGATCCTACGGTTTTTTCTAGAATACGTTTTAAAGCTCGGTTGGTACTTTCAACTTGTCCACTTGTTTGTGGATGATATGCAGTGGAGATTTTATGAGTTACTCCATATCTTTTGAGAACTTTCTCAAGTTGATTATTACAGAAATGAGTACCCCGATCACTTATTAAAGCTTTCGGTGTTCCAAACCTTGCAAAAAGACATTTTAAAAAGTTGACTACAACTCGTGCATCGTTAGTTGGGAGAGCTTGTGCTTCTGCCCATTTAGATACATAATCAATGGCTACGAGAATGTATAAATTATTATGAGATTTTGGAAATGGACCCATAAAGTCAATACCCCAAATGTCAAATACTTCACATACTTAAATGACATTTTGTGGCATTTCATCACGTTGACTTATTTTTCCGGCCCTTTGACAAGCATCACAGGATTTGCAAAGAAGGTGTGCGTCTTTGTAAATTGTAGGCCAATAGAATCCAGCATCATAAACTTTTCTTGCTGTTAGTTGAGGCCCATAATGCCCTCCTGTTGGTCCTGTGTGACAATGGTTTTAGATTTTACTAGCTTCATCTCCGAATACACATCGGCGTATTATTTCATCTGGACAACTTTTAAACAAATGTGGATCTTCCCAGAAATAGTGTTTTATATCACTAAAGAATTTCTTTCGTTTTTGGTACGACAATCCTTTTTCAAGGAATCCACATACTAAGTAGTTTGCATAGTCTGCAAACCATGAAATTTCATTATAATCTATCTTCAATAGATATTCATCAGGAATGTTGTCTTGTATGGCCGATTCATTTAGAACTTCTAATTCAGGATTTTCAAGACGAGAAAGATGATCAGCGGCGAGATTTTCTGCTCCCTTTTTATCTCGGATTTCAATATCAAACTCTTGTAAGAGTAAGATCCAACGGATTAATCTTGGTTTGGCATCTTGTTTCGAAAATAGGTATCTAAGAGCAGAATGGTCAGTATAGACCACCGTTTTAGCTAGAACGAGACATGAACGAAATTTGTCTAAAGCAAAGACAATAGCAAGGAGTTCTTTTTTAGTAGTTGTGTAATTTGTTTGTGCTCCTTGTAACGTCTTACTAGCATAATATATAGGTTGAAATCGTTTTTCAATCCTTTGTCCTAAAACGGCTCCCATTGCAAAATCACTTGCATCGCACATAAGTTCAAACGGTAGATTCCAATTTGGTGTTATCATGATCAGCGCATTAGTGAGTTTCTCTTTAAGAATATTAAAAGATTTGATGCATTCATCTGAAAAGATGAATTGAGCATCCTTTTCTAGGAGTTTATTCATAGGAGTGGCAATTTTAGAAAAATCTTTTATGAAACGTCGGTAAAAACCGGCATGCCCTAGAAAACTCCTAACTCCTCTAACATTGGTGGGATGTGGAAGTTTAGCAATTACATCTACTTTAGCTCTATCCACTTCCATTCCTTCCTTTGAGATTTTATGACCAAGAACGATGCCTTCTTTAACCATGAAATGACATTTCTCCCAATTAAGAACTAGATTTGATTGTTCGCATCTAATAAGCATTCGTTCCAGATTAATTAGACATGATTCAAATGTATCACCGAAGACTGAAAAGTCATCCATGAAAACTTCCATGCATTCTTCTATCATGTCGTGAAAAATCGCCATCATGCACCTTTGAAAGGTTGCAGGGGCGTTGCAAAGTCCCAATGGCATGTGTTTGTAAGCAAAAGTACCATAAGGGCACGTGAATGTGGTTTTCTCTTGGTCTTCGGGTGCTATTGGAATTTGAAAATATCCGGAAAAACCATCTAGAAAACAATAGTAACTGTTTCCGGCTAACCTTTCCAACATTTGATCAATGAAAGGTAAGGGAAAGTGATCTTTTCTGGTGGCGTCATTTAATTTTCTATAATCAATACATACACGCCATCCTGTTACAGTCCTAGTAGGAATAAGCTCATTTTTCTCATTTGTGATGACAGTCATGCCACCCTTCTTAGGCACGCATTGAACTGGGCTTACCCATGGTGTGACGATCGCTCCAAATCCATATGGACAATACGTCATTCATTGATTTCATTGCGAGGTATTTGACCTTTATATGATACGTTTTGTAAATATTGCATTCTTTTGAAAAGGCACATCATAAATGAATATTTAAATCAAAGGTTTTCGACATCTGATGATTTCTACATATAGACAATCACTGTAAATAATAGTTTACAATAGTACTTCCATTGACAATGCAGTCAAAATAAGATACATGGTGATGATTTGGTGAATGCAACGTTTCCTTGAAAAATATGCCATGTATGACTCCATGCACATAGCTTGTCTAACATATAAGCAAACAGTGGAAGACTTCTAGGAAACCTGAGAATAAACATGCTAACAAGTGTCAACACAAAGGTTGGTGAGTTCATAGTTTTAGTGTTTCGCATAATCTGTATATAAAAGTGGATCACAAGATTTCAGTTGTTTCATCCAGAAACGTTTATCAAAATATTCTACAAAATTGAGCACCCTGGTAACTAAACTTAACGTATATATAATTTGTACCCTTTGTATAATCATCTTAATAATACACGCAAACCAACGTGTACGCTTCTCAAATAGCATACGTCCGTTAAAAGGCTAGTGCTCTAGCTCGGACGGGGATATCAAGCCCTATGGATCCATATACTACTACTTGCACCCACCAGTTCTTATAACTGGCAATTACTAGTTACCAAAGCTAAGGGATTTCCGGTTCAAACTCAGTGTAGAATTTAGTATGTACTTGTATCCATTGCGTTTAAAATAAACTGCATGTATTCTCAGCCCAAAAATATATATTGCAAAAGCATTTAAAAAGGGAGCAAATGAAACTCACAGTTTAATATTGATATACAATATTGCAGGAAAGCACGTAGACGCATCGGAGATGATAAACACGAGGTTTGATTCACAAAAATACCCCCGAACATTACCCATAATTTCCTTGGCAATAACCCATATTTTCCTTAGCTCTAGCTCGCTCGGAAACTCGTTTTGAAAATTACTTGGACAGCACTCCGTCGTAATATTTTATGTACATTATTATATTTGTATCGCAAAAATAATAACACTAATAAAAAAAAAATAAGATTAATAATAATCTTATTATTAATAATAATAATAATAATAATAATAATAAATAAATAAATAATATTACGGAGTATATATATTTGTGTATGTGTGTGATTCAAATCGAGCGAAAACACTGGAATTTATAGATGTGGCCTGACAAACGCTGTCATGCGATCGCATGGGTTTGAAGGCCTGTGGCCATGCGATCGCATGGCCTCCCCTTCCAGCTCACATATTGTTTGTCATCAAGCTTGTCGACATATTTTAAAAATAATATATATTATATATAATTTATATTAATTATATATATAATATATTATATTCACGTGCATAGTTGACTTGTAATTTTCGTTTCGATAAGTCGTAGGTCGTCACTTGACTTATGTCTCGGTTTCGATTTTTCGAACGTCCTATCGTATACTGAGAAAACTTGTACTTTACGTTTCGTGAATCGTACCTTTGTCAAAATATAGTCTTAAATCATCCATAAACTATACCACTGTAGCAAAGTCAATTTCACTGTAGCAAATAGTGATTTTCGAAAACACTGTAGCATTTTGGGTACTGTAGCAATTTGAAAATGTTACTATCGTTTACTAAATAACTTGAAATTATATATATGTATATATCTTTTTAATATACATAAATCAGTTTTTAAATACACATTGGAAGTTATTTATAAATAAATTTTAATAATAAATATTTCAACTTATCATATATATTCAAATAGATATTTAAACCAATAAGTTTAATGTACGGTATCAAATAATTAATACATTGTTACCTTTTCAAGTTATATTATATATGTATCTATTTACATATAATTGTTCGCGAATCGTCGAAAACAACCGAAGGGTATTTAAATATATAAAAGTAGTTCAAAAATTTTGAGATTCAGTTTTACAGACTTTGCTTATCGTGTCGGAAATGTTAATCATACAAAGATTAAGTTTAAATTTGGTCAGAAATTTTCGGGTCATCAAACATGGACTATCAGAAATTGGATAAATTAAACCTACATCTAGCAATTTAATAATTTCTTTCTTAACAACATCTTGCATATTAGGATTTAGTCTTCGTTGGCGTTGCACATACGTTTTATGACCTTCTTCCATAAGGATTTTATGTGTGCAATACGAAGGACTTATTCCTTTAATATCATGAATCTTCCATGCAATGGCTGGTTTATAAGCTTTCAACACAGAAATGAGTTGTGATTTCTCATTTTCAGTAAGAGAAGACGATATTATTACAGGTAATTCAGATTCACCATGTAAATAAGCGTATTCCAAATGGTTTGGAAGTGGGTTTAACTCTAATGTCGGAGGTTCTTCTATCAATGATTTATATCGATATCTGTCTTCTTCTTTTAGCATTTGAATTTCTTCTGTTGTTGGTTCATATCCATTAGCTATTAGTGTAGCTAACATTTCAGTTTCATCAATTGGTTCAGTTCCTTCTCCTAAAGAACATTCTCCCGTTCCTTGTAATTCTGAAAATTCTTCTAACAATTCTGCATGTGAATCTATAGTTTGAATATAATAACATGTATCATCTGCAGATTGCGATTGTTGCATTGCTCTATCAACTGAAAAGGTAACACTCTCGTCCTTTATACTTAGGGTCAGTTTCTTACCAAACACGTCTATCATTGCTTTAGCCGTGTTTAAGAATGGTCTTCCTAATATGAGAGGAACTTGAGAATCTTCTTCCATGTCCAGAACAACAAAATCTACAGGAAATACTAAAGTACCAACTTTAACTAGCATGTTCTCCATTATCCCTCTAGGATATTTTATTGATCTATCGGCTAGTTGTATGCTTATTCTTGTTGGTTTCAATTCTCCAAGGTCTAGTTTAGCGTATAGTGAATACGGCATTAGATTTATACTAGCACCTAAGTCTGCCAATGCTTCTATTGAACTAAGACTACCCAGAAAACATGGAATTGTGAAACTTCCTGGATCTGATAGTTTTTCTGGTATCTTATTCAATAGTACTGCAGAACAATTAGCATTCATAGTAACGGCCGAGAGTTCTTCCATTTTCTTTCTATTCGAGATTAGATCTTTCAGAAATTTAGCATATCTATGCATTCCTGAAATTATATCAATGAAAGGAAGATTTACATTTATCTATTTAAACATATCCAAAAATTTGGATTGCTCGGCTTCAAGTTTCTCTTTTTTCATTTTACTCGGGTAAGGAAGTGGTGGTTGGTATGGTTTAACATAAGGTTTAGCCTTAACTGTGTTATCTTCATTAACCTTTTCAACTACCGGTTCTGTTTCCTTATCTTGCTCAGGTTGTGGTTCTTGTGGAGTAGGAATAGCTTCATCAGGAATTACAGGTATTTCAGGTGGTTTAAGTGTTGTACCACTTCTGGTGGTAATGGCTTTAGCTGTTTCATTCCGGGGTTAGCATTTGTATCAGTAGGTAGACTTCCCGGTTTTCTTTCACCTATTAACCTTGCTAGATTACTTACTTCTTGTTCCAAATTTTGAATAGAAGCTTGTTGATTTCTAAATGCTTGAGCATTTTGTTCATTAGTTTGTTTCTGAGATGTGAAAAACTGCGTTTGAGTTTCAACTAGCTTCGTCATCATATCTTCTAAATTTGGCTTTTTATCATCGGTTTGTGGTTTGTTTTGAAAATTAGGTCTTTGCTGATTGTAAGTATTATTGGATACTTGTTGATTACTAGGACCTTGTTGGTTGTTGTATGGAATATTTCAGTTATAATTCTGGTTTTGATTGTAAATTGGTCTTGGCGGTTGATAATTATTCTGGTAATTATTTCCAGGCCTTTGGTTTATGTATGAAATATTCTCTCTTTGTTCCATTGTTAGTTCAATACTGAGACAATCTTTTGTCAAATGTGGTCCTCTACACTGTTCACAACTAATTCGTATTGACTGAATATCTTTAGTCATCTTTTCCATTCGCCTCTCGACAACATCTATCTTTGTGGAAATGGAATCTAAGTCATGGCTAGAATCGGCTCTAGCTGCTTTAGATGATCTAACGATATATTTTTCTTGGTGCCACTCATGTGAGTGGGAAGCAGTGTTATTAATAATTTTGTAAGCATCAGTTTCAGTTTTCTTCATAATAGAACCACCAGCTGCTATATCGATGTCTTTCCTTGTAGTGATGTCGCATCCTTGGTAGATTATTTGTACTATTTGACTAGTGTCTAAACCATGTTGCGGACATCCTCTTAATAACTTTCCAAATCTTGTCCGTGCCTCATATAGAGTTTCGTTTGGTTTCTGTGTGAACGTAACAATTTCTCCTTGAAGTCTTACGGCTTTAGATGCCGGAAAGAATTGTTTAAGAAATTTTTCAACTAAAACATCCCATGTATCAATCGCCCCTTCAGGTAACGATTCCAACCAATCTTTGGCTTCTCCCTTTAAAGTCCAGGAAAATAACATGAGATATATCTGTTCATCCTCAACTTCTCTTATTTTAAATAGTGTGCAGATCCTATAAAAGGTACGAAGATGTTCATTTGGATCTTCCTTCGGTGCACCACTAAATTGGCATTGATTAGTCACCATGTGTAGAATTTGTCCTTTGATTTTATAATCTGGCGCATTAATGTCAGGATGAGTAATTGCGTAACCTTGGCCAGTGCGTTTAGCTCGCATTCGGTCTTCCATACTTAAAGGTTTCAGATTCTCCATGATTGAATTTGTTGAATCTGGATCACTAGAGGATTCTGATTTAATGGTTTGTTCCTCAACAATCTCTGTTTGAATGATTGGTGGTTCCGGAGGAAAAATAAATGGTTCAGGATCTATGAATTGTCCCTGAATATTCTCCGGATTCTCAATTGTGAGGTCGGGTTCAAAAAATGGATTATCAGAAATTTGAATTGGAGTACTTGGTTGACTGGATAACGATTCTAAAGAAAAATCAACGGGTGTAATATTAGCTAGATGTCTTGATCGAGTTACAGGTGGTGAACGTACAAAAGGTGGTGAACGTCTTGCTCGGTGCATTCACTGAATATCCTATTAGTTTTTAAAAAGGAAGAAAAATTATATAAGTTATCCAATTAATAGACTTTTCTGATTTTGCCCACGTTTCGAATAGCCAAAAGATGCAGCAGAGGGGCAGGATTCGTTTGGTCTCAATATAATTGAGTACTGTTTGGCTCCAATAACCCGGTCCACGTACAAATCTAACTATTACTACGAACCAGAAAATTTTGAAGTCTATCTATTTAACCACTTAAAATAAATTTTCGTAATTTTAAGAAATTTAGAGAAGAAATAGAATAAAAATCTATGTCCTAAAAACTAGAATGACGAGAAATAAGAAAGAAAAAGAGCGCGTCGAAAAAGGTCGAAAAAAAAGGGTTGAAAAATAAAAGGCGTCGAAAAATAAGAAAGAAAAAGAGTGACTTATAAAACTTTAAAACACTCGAATAACCCAACCTTATTATTATCACTAACTTAAAATTAAAATTGCAAATTGAGATTACTAATTGGAGTGATAATTGAAACATAGGTAAAAGGCGTCGAAAAATAAAAATAAGAAAGTAGCGCGTTGAAACTTAAAAAGAAACTAAAAACTAAAAGTTGCGTCTACAAATATTAAGGCTTACAAGTAAAACTATATCCCAAATGGCAATAACTTAAAAAGGTACTAAAACTTAAAAAGGCGTCACAAAATTCTAAAGCACCTAAATCTTAGTCTAAAGAGAAAGCACTTAAGGGATTTTACGACAAAGCCTAAAAATCTAGAAGTAAAAATAACTATGGCAAAAACTATGGATTAAAACTAAATATGAGCAAAAAATACAAAAAATAATGCTAAAACAATTAAAAAGGGACAAAATATAAAAATCTACTAAAAGTTGTAAAAAGTACAATTTTTATAAAAATATTATTTTTATATTATTTCTTTTATAAAACTATTAATTTTGTAATTTAATTAAACTAATTAAACAAAATAATAATAAAAACTAATTACTAATTAAATTAATACACTAACCTAATTAGGGTTATAATTAAAAAATTAATAATAATAATTACTCCGTATTTAATGCTGTTAGGGTTTTGGACAGCGTGTCAGGGTGGCTCCGCGAGTTACGGTTCCACCTGGCAACAAACTCCGCGAGTCGCGGGGTTTGAAATTTCAGATAAGGTGCTTTCGTTTGACAGGTTTCGGTTTTTAATATTTATATTTTTTTTATTTTTCTATTTTAATAATTAACTAAAATCTTTATATAAATTAAATAAAAACTTATGTTTGAAAAACTAAAATAAAAATAGAAATACTTTATAATTTTATAAAAATCTTAAAAATAGATTTATATATATATATTTTTTTCAGTTTTTTTTTATGTTTTAAATAAAAACAAAATATTTAAATAAAACTTATATTTTTATAAAATAAAAATAAAGAAACTTTATAAAACTTAAATATTTAACAAACTCTTAAAAATATATAAATGTTTTGTTTTTCTTTTTATATTTTTGAATTTTTAAAACGTATTTTTACAAAAGCGTATTTTTTTTATAAAAGTAAACTAAAAATAAAAATCTTTTTTTTATATAGCGTTGCGCTTCCGGTGCTTTTAAGCTAGATTTCGATCCACGGCAGCGGCGCCAAAAATACTTGATAGTTAATGCTAAGGGGTATATAAAATACTATTAAATTTTACTAGGAAATACTATTAAATACGATACAATTTTACACAAGATATTTATTTATTTATAGAATGGATATACTTAAACCTTGCTACAACACTTATAGGCAGTGTACCTAATCGTACAGTAGTGTAGTTTTTAGTAAGTCCGGTTCGTTCCACAGAGAAAAATCTTTAACCAAAGCTTAACGCTATATTAGTTTTAATTTATAAAAATACAAATATATATAAGTAATATTATTATTATAAAAAGGGGGTTTTTACCGTTTAATGACCGGTTTGTCAATTTTAAAACTTTATTCGCAGTTAAAACCTAATGTAAAATATTAAATAAATAAAAGACTTAATTTTAAGCGTAAAGTAAATAACGATAATGAAATTTTGATAAATAAAAGTGCGATAAAATAAACTTGCGATAATTAAAAAATACGATAATTAAAAGTGCAATTAAATACAATAACAATAAATAAAAATGCGATAATTAGAAGTGCAATTAAATATAAAATAAAGGAAATTAAATATGAAATAAAATAATTATGCTTATTTAAACTTCCGTAATCATGATGTTTGACGTGTTGATTTTAATTTTATGCCCATGGGTTAATTGTCCTTTGTCCTGGATTATTCAATATGTCCGTCTGGTTTTTGTCCATAACAGTCCATCAGTCATAAATATAAAGTGCGAGTATCCTCGTCAAATTATCCTTATACCCGAAGTCAAATATTCCAACTAATTAGGGACTTAGACTGTAACAAGGTTTTAATACTTTGTTTTCAATTATACCAAGTATCCTTGTACATAATTTCACCCCTGTTTTAATAATTCTAGTGACTATTAATCCATTCCTGTATCCGGTTAAAAGAACGATTATTCGTACATATAAATACCCCGCCCATCGTGTCCGATCGAGTGTATGTGGTTATTTATAGGGACGTCCAATTGTAAATCTTTATATTAAAATTAACAAACTATCATTTAGTTAAACAAATATAAAGCCCATTAATAGCTCATAGTCTAATTTCCACAAGAGTCGTTCTTTTGTCCAAACCCCAATTGTGGTACAAAGCCCAATTACCCAATTTTAGTAATTAGTCCAACATCATGATTACTTCGGATTAAATAAGCATAATAATAACTTAGCTACGAGACATTAAATTAAAAAGGTTGAACATAACTTACAATGATTAAAAATAGCGTAGCGTTACACGGACAGAATTTCGACTTACACCCTTACAACATTCGCTAACATACCCTTATTATTAGAATTAAAATTAAAATTAAAATTATAATATATATATATATATAATACGTTTGATGAGAGAAGAAGAAAAAGGATATATTAAAACGTCGAATTGCGCTGGCTTTTATAGGCATTTTTGTTCAGGGAGGCTCCTCGAGTCGCGGCCTTTTTGGCCTTCAAACTCCGCAACTCGCGGAGTTTATTTCTACAGCTCATCTCATTTTGGAACCTTTCTTGCCGACGGTTTTAATATATAAATATGATATATATATATATATATATATATATATATATATATATATATATATATATATATATATATATATATATATATATATATATATATATATATATATATATATATATATAATTTATATAATTAATTGTATATTATATTATATTTATATACATAGTTAACTTGTAATTTTTAGTCCGTTGCGTCGAGCGTTGAGAGTTGACTCTGGTCCCGGTTCCGGATTTTCGAACGTCCTTACGTACAATTTAATATCTTGTACTTTGCGTTTTGAATCTTGTACTCTTGTAATTCTGAGACGTTCCTTATCAATAATTGGAACCTCTTTGATTGTATTTTGTACTTTTGAGCTTTTTGGTCGTTTGCGTCTTCAATTCGTCGAATCTATCTTTTGTCTTCACCTTTTATTATTTAACCGAATATCACTTGTAAATAGAACAATTGCAACTAAAAGCTTTTCTTTCTTGAGGGATAATGCTATGAAATATATGTTCGTTTTTAGCATTATCAGGTCGGTCGAAGTTCGGTACTCTTGGAAAAACTCCGCCTTGAACTCATCCCAAGTAAAGTCCATACATTGCTCTTCACCATAAAGTTGAATTTTCACATCCCACCACAACTTAGCATCACCTCTCAATATGCTACAACCATACCTCGTCTTTTAATCAAGAGGGCATTCACAAGTACGAAAATCCCCCTCCATATCGGAGATCCACCGGGCACTCTTAAGTGGGTCCCGTTCGCCCTCAAAAGTAGGAGATTGAGCATCTTTGAAATTCTTGTAGAAAAATTCCCGCCTTCCAACGTTATCCTCTTGAAGGACAACCTTAATTTGTTCCTTTACTACATTGACTAATTGCTCGTCAATCGTATCTAGAAACATCTTCTTAACATCTTTTAGGAAAGCCGCATGATGAATATTCAAAATGGCCTCAACTTTGGCCGTGAACTCGGGGTCCTCACTCGTGCCCCCATTTTCTGTGTCGTGTCTGTTTCTCATCTTCATTCTATAAAACGGAAGAGGTTAAACTACGAAATGAAAGACATGACACATACATATATACACATATACACCTTACCGCCCCATCTTGCTCAACAATCGCCGTACATCGCTTGTTTGACACGAGTTGCACCCGTAACAATGGTAGCTAATCATTGTTACGCTAGCACCTCGCATTAACTTGCTAGTACAACGTCTATTTCACTTGATGGATTTCAAATACAACACACAAAAATAGCGCAAGGTTAGTTCACATAAACCTATGCACTAGCCAGAACCCGATCCGACCCGAAGTCCTACAAGTCTCTCATAAAGCGCACACACAATAAAGTCTAAGTCTAGGCACCTATCTCAAGTAGCCTAAATCCTTTAGACCATGCTCTGATACCACTTGAAACAACCCAACCCGTATTTAACACGAGTAATTTTTTTTAAAGTAATTAAAACATTTACGCCCAACTAAAGGTGTAAACCATCCCATACAAACCATTAAAACAATATCACAAGGTTAATGTTTACAAACGGCACAAAGGCCCTTAAGCAAATGTATTACAAGTTCGACCCGTTAAAATGATAGTTTTAAACCAAACAATACTTAAACATGGTTTGGGGCTAAACTACCCAAAACACTAGGTCGACTTCCAAAAAGCTTCATCAAGCATCCAACAAGGGGAACTAGTGCCCAACAACCCCTTTCCCTTTCTCCGCACGTGCATCTAAAAAGATAAACAACGATAGGGGTAAGCTAATGCTTAGTGAGTGCAACAATTATACGATTATATATACAACCTACTTACTTGCAATCACTTACGCATTTACCGCATACATGCTAGCAATATAATTAATCATACCAACACAAGTATAATACTAAACCTTCAACCACACGAGCTAGCATAACAATAGCATATAGTTCGAACAATATAATATGCCACAATACAACACACAACCATGGTTAACCAATCGTACAAGGAATGGTACTTGAATTTCCCATCGGTGTTCATATAAAACCGTTAGTGCACTTAACACATCGTACACTAACCCCACGGGTGGCATCTTAACACGTCGATATTTCACCCCGGGTGGCGTCTTAACACGTCGACACTTCACCCCGAGTGGTGTCTTAACACGTCGACACTTCACTCGTTACATCTCTTGAAGTGGCATCATAACACGTCGATGCTTCACTCTCGAGTGGTGTCTTAACACGTCGACACTTCACTCGCCATGTGAGAAGTGGTGTCTTAACATGTCGACACTTCACCACTCATGCCCCACAAATAAATACATTATATATGCACGCATATAATTATTCCGCTCACCTTATCACGTCGGTGGTGATTAATTACTCCCGTATGCTTCAAGCAAGGTACCTAATACATTAAGTACACTTTCAATACACAAATTAGTTGGACTAGACACCAACATTTAACACTTGAGCATTTAATGACCCAATTGCATTAAATAAGTCAATTGCACCAAAACCGCCCATAAAAGGCCAAGACTCATCTTTAATCACTAAAAGATAGTGATTAAAGTCTACTAACACCAACTAACACATACTTAGGGTATTTCATACCCATTTCGCCCAATTAGGTCAACCATTACTCATTTGACCCATTTTAATACTTAGGCTTACAATTTTAGTCAAACTTAGCCCATTAACAATTCTTTCATCTTTTAACAAGTGTATTAGTGACTAACAACACCATTTAGCACTTACAACCTCAATTCATATGACCAAACCCTAAATTATAGCTATTAGCGTTTCCTTTCATCAATATAACCCAAATTCACCCATTTAACCCCCAAATGGGTCATACAAGTCTCAAGTAAACAAAACCCTAGCCATAAACCAATTAAAACTCAAAACATAGAGTTAAGACTTACCAATACAACCACAACGTAGCTAGTGACGTAGGGAACAACTTTAAAGCTTGGGTTCGGGTGAGATTTGGCCTTCTTCTTCACCAAAGTGAGCTCTCTCACTCTAAAACCTCAACTCTCTCTCTATATTTAATTTAGGTGGTTGAAGAAATGATAAATGAGGTTTGGATAAGCTTGAACCAGCTTTTAGACTCCCAAAACCGGCCATAAGGGAAAAGACCAAAATACCCTCAAAAGATGCCATTTAAAATGGCTAAAATGGTCTAACAGCGACCTCTGTCGTGATCCGCGACACTTTATCGCGTTACGCGATGACTGAAACGCGACAGATATTTTTTGAACGCGACAATATGAACAGAAGCCAGGATTTTTGGCCATCGCATTTTGATGCACTTCGTAGCGATTCGCGACGTGCCAGGTCGCGATACATCACCCTCAAACGTGACAGACTTCCAGTAACAACCCAAACTCAATTTTTAAAACACTTAGACTATATACAATGATCATAAATACAATATTAAACGTACACAGGGTTAAATACGCACCTTAAGTCATATATAAGGAAAATGGGATGTTACAACAGCGGTTAGAGGACTCACATACGGAGCCTTGGCCACTGACCACGTGTCTTTTCGGTTTGTATAGAGGTCGTAGTAGCTGTCCGAAGTCAGCATTTTGTTTTGATCTCTATTCTTGTTGAAAACTTACTTTATCTTTTACGAATGATGATGATGATGATACTTAAACTTAATTTATTCACTATTAAAACTTTGGGGGACAATTTACTGACCTAGTAACCTTTGACTTAGGTTGAGGACCTTTTGGATCGACCAAGTTACTTGTTTGGACCGACTTACTACTTGCTTACATTGTCATATCGATTTTACCGCATGTTCAGTGTGAATTATAGCTTCCATTTTTACTTTACTATTTTTGGGACTGAGAATACATGCGCTCTTTATGTTTTACATACTAGACACGAGTACTTAAACTTTATATATGTGTGGGTGACATAACGGCACAAAGATTCCCCTTAGCTCGGTAACGTTTAGTCCTTGGTTTATGAACCGGTGAACGCGAATCTTAGATATGGATCCATAGGGTTTGACATCCCCACTCGGGCTAGTCGCGCTAGCATTCAACAGGTGTTTAATACTTCGTAAACAGACGCACTTGCCAAGTGTACTTTTAGGGGGTAATATTACGTTAAGTTAGTTACCGGGTGCCCACGGATAAGCATATACTTTATCATACGGATTTGAGATACTGTTTTGAATACGAAATCTCGTGGTCTACATTACATTACTGATTACAAACAAACTATAGGTCACCAACATTCGTGTTGACTTTTTAAGCATGTATTTCTCAGGTGCTTAGATGTTGTTGCTTCCGCTGTTAGACTTGTTGTTATAGTCTTGGTGTTATAGACTTGCTGTTACAGACTCGCTGTGTTAGACTTCCGCTGCATTACTTAGGGATGTCTCAATCATGGAACTTTTACTTTGCATTCACAACTTATGTTACATTTGAACAATGACTTTGTAATGACATTTGTGTCACGTACTTATGTTAAAGCTTTATATTCGTAGAAGCACGTTATCTTTGTAAAACATTTGACGTTGGTAAAGACGTCACCTTTTCATGAATGCAAAACTTATTTTGAAACAGCATGTAGTATTGAACCGTGTAATGGACTTGTTGTTGATGATCCGTACACGTTGATTTTGTACGGGGCGTCACAATATGTATATGTATAATTATTGCATTCACTAAGCATTTTGCTATCCCTCTCGTTGTTTATCCTTTTTAGGCTCTGACGTGGACAAAGGCAAGGGTATTCGTTTGGATTAGAGATTTCCCTACATGATTATGCTAGAGTTTAGCTTTTGGAGTTCAACCTAGTTTTTGGTAGTTTAACCTCAAACACCATGCTCGGGTTTATGTTTGGTATTTAAACTTGTCGGTCGAAACTCGTAATTTTGAATTGTAATGGGCGAATGATGCCCGCTGGTCAGTTACTTGTATGGGAGTCTTAAAACTTGTAAAACTTGATTTAGTTGTGTGGCGGGAGCCTTTTGATATGATGTTTATCGTTTAACTCAACTTCCAGGACGTAGGTAAATTCTTTAAGTCGGAATCATCAAAACAGTGGAGCCGCGCCGCGGCCCTGAAGGGCGCGCCGCGCGGAATAGTGTATTTTGTTAACAGGCCTTTTGGAAGGGACAGACCATCAGCATATCTGGTGAACCGCGCCGCGACTAATAAAGGCGCGCCGCGCCATGATGCTGACACTCTTGTATTTTTTTAAAAAAAAAGTTTTGCGTTGATTTCGAGTTGGGTCGTTACAGAGATCCCTTACAAAAGTCCTATGAATAACCCTTTAGCTCAACCTGAATCAACATATAATACATTAGAACAATATATAGACAATCCAACCTAACATCTACACCAAATCCAAGCTCAAACACCAAAACCCAATTCCAACTTTAGCCCAACCCCCACCCTATTCTTGATACCTCAACAGACATACCATAATCCTGCTAAAACCACCTACATACTAGATAAAAACCACTTGAAGAACAACACATCTATTGCATAAATCAAATCAAAACAAAAACCCAATGTTTCTAAAACCGCAAAAAGAACTATGGAAAACTAAAGAACAATTGAAATTACTTTTAAAAGAATTGCAAGAGACAATCAACCGATACCTGAACCCTCGACTCATCCTAAAGCCAACCATAACATAGCTACTACGAAATAAGGCACTAGATCAAGATTCCTACACATTAAACAATGTGCAAGAAGTAGACATAACTTGATGTTTTGCAACTCTCTAGAAGGTGCAAAACATCATCGATAAACAGCTGCAACAAATCAAAGAATGCCACTGAATCACTAAAATCCAAAAAGAACAATTCAATCACAACATCAAGTAACACTCTTGGAACTAAATAATTTGGACGTGGACTAGGTATTCATTGGAACAAGGATCATTAATCTCCTTTGCTTCCTATTCGCTTCTATATGTTCTTTAATGTGTACAATTTCACTTAACATTCGGGGTATTGGACAAGAGGGTAAAATAAAATGGTTAAAAAGTATCTGTAATATTGAAAAACCTGTAATACTGGGACTTCAAGAAACTAAATGTGGCCAAACACAAGATAACTTCATTGAAAAACCTTTTGGGGAACCGTAACTTTAAATTCGTACAAAAAGATGCAATTAGGGCTTCGGGCGGTACCTTACTGATCTGGGATACATTTATATTCACATTTGACCAGGCTATTGAGGGCGAGTTCTTTCTCGCAATCAAAGGGACATGGCAGGGTATGACTCTGAAATAGAAATTATTAACGTTTATGGCCCACACTCGAACAAAAAAAAATCCGATTTTAGAATGAACTTACATCACTCACCTCTTCTCTTGACACCCCTTATATAATTTGTAGAGACTTCAATGAAATAAGAAACAAATTTGAACAACTCAACTGTATTTTTAAACAAACATGGGCGGACAATTTTAATAAATTTATTATTGATTCATGTCTAATTGACATACCTCTCGGTGGGAAAAAATTCACCCGCATCTGTGATAATGGTCTGAAATTTAGTAAACTCGACCACTTTTTAGTAGCGGAAGAAATTCTAAAGATCTGGCCAAACATTTCTTCAAAAATATTGGACTGTGACCTCTCAGACCACTACCCGATATTACTATAAAACTTTTTCATAGACTTTGGCCCAAAACCTTTTCGGGTATTTAATACTTGGTTTCACCTAAAAGAAGCTGATGATATAATTAAAGTCGCATGGCTTATACCTGTTAACGGTAATTGTCCGGATTATATCTTATGAAACAAGTTAAAAAAATGTCAAAATGGAATTAAAAAGATGTAGCTCCCAACTTGATAACCTAGATAACCAAATAAAGTCCCACTTAAATGCTGCATCTCAATGGGAAAAACAAGCCGAGAACAGAATCCTATCTGATAACGAAAGAAAAAAATGGGTCGAAGAAAAAATGGATCATATTGAAAAAAAAAAGGTCTAAAATGTTAAAACAAAACGCCCGTATTAAATGGGCCCTTGAAGGATACAAAAATTACAAATACTTTCACAACTTCATTGAATGACGGGCCAACACAAGCAATATTCGAGGGGTAACAATTAACGGATCCTGGTCTGAGGACCCTAACCTAATAAAACAAGAGGCTCTCTAATATTTTGAAACCATCTTTAAATCGGAAAAAAAAAATGGTTGCTGCTCCTTTGAAAACGAACCTCATCTTGAATATATCTCCAAAACTGACAACCTGTCACTCAAAGCTCGATTTAATGAGAAAGAGATATGGGATGCTCTTCATGAGTGTGAAAGCTCAAAAGCCTCCAGACCGGACGGATTTAATATGAAATTCTTTAAGAGATACTAGTGGTTAACTAAAGAGGACTGATGTTATGCGAGGTGTATATGAAATAGCTTATATTTTACTATGAAAAAATATTAAATACGATACAATTTTTACACAAGATATTTATTTATTTCTAGAATAGATATACTTAAACCTTGCTACAACACTTATAGGCAGTGTACCTAATCGTACAGTAGTGTAGTTTTTAGTAAGTTCGGTTCGTTCCACATGGAATCTTTTAATCAAAGCTTAACGCTATATTAGTTTTAAATTATAAAAATACAAATATATAAATAAGTAATATTATTATTATAAAAGGGGGATTTTTACCGTTTAATGACCGGTTTGTCGATTTTAAAACTTTAGTCGCAGTTAAAACCTAATGTAAAATATTAAAAATAAATATAAGACTTAATTTAAAGCGTAAAGTAAATAACGATAAAGAAATTGAGATAAATAAAAGTGCGATAAAATAATATTGCGATAATTAAAAAGTACGATAATTAAAAGTGCAATTAAATACAATAACAATAAATAAAAGTGCGATAATTAGAAGTGCAATTAAATATAAAATAAAGGAAATTAAATATGAAATAAAATAATTATGCTTATTTAAACTTCCGTAATCATGATGTTTGACGTGTTGATTTTAGTTTTATGCCCATGGGTTAATTGTCCTTTGTCCTGGATTATTTAATATGTCCGTCTGGTTTTTGTCCATAACAGTCCATCAGTCATAAATATAAAGTGCGAGTGTCCTCGTCAAATTATCCTTATACCCGAAGTTAAATATTCCAACTAATTGGGGACTTAAACTGTAACAAGGTTTTATTACTTTGTTTAATAATTACACCAGGATATCGACTGCGTGTAACTTAAGGTTTTAATACTTTGTTATCAATTATGCCAAGTGTCCTTGTACATAATTTCACCCCTGTTTTAATAATTCTAGTGACTATTAATCCATTCCCGTGTCACGTTAAATGAACGATTATTCGTACATATAAATATCCCGCCCATCGTGTCCGATCGAGTGTATATGGTTATTTATAGGGACGTTCAATTGTAAATCTTTATATTAAAATTAACAAACTATCATTTAGTTAAATAAATATAAAGCACATTAATAGCCCATAGTCTAATTTCCACAAGTGTCGTTCTTTTGTCCAAACTCCAATTATGGTACAAAGTCCAATTATCCAATTTTAGTAATTAGCCCAACATCATGATTACTTCGATTTAAATAAGCATAATAATAACTTAGCTACGAGACATTAATGAAAATAATATAAACATAACTTACAATGATTAAAAATAGCGTAGCGTTACACGGACAGAATTTCGACTTACACCCTTACAACATTCGCTAACATACCCTTATTATTAGGATTTAAAATTAAAATTAAAATTAAACTATAAATTATATATATATATTTACGTATATATTGAGAGAGAGATAGATTATTGGATATTTAAAAGGATCAAACTGCGTTGCCTTTTATAGGGATTTGAGTCCAGGGAAGCTCCGCGACTCGCGTAATTTTTGCACTGCAAACTCCACAACTCGCGGAGTTCGTTTTTCCAGCTCACACTAATTTGGAACCTTTCTTGCCGAAAATTTTTAAATATATTATAATATATATATTAATTTTAAGAATTAATTATATATTATATTATATTCATGTGCATAGTTGACTTGTAATTTTTAGTCCGTTGCGTCGAGCGTTGAGAGTTGGCTCAGGTCCCGGTTCCGGATTTTCGAACGTCCTTGCGTACAATTTAATATCTTGTACTTTGCGTTTTGAATCTTGTAGTCTTGTAATTTTGAGACGTTTCTCATTAATAATTGGA